>NC_138029.1:26966318-27566318 GCF_964106645.2 Podarcis pityusensis | reverse complement strand
GCACAGCTGCGTTAGAAAGAAAGAGCAGAGGTTCTGAGACACACATACACACATTCTTTTTTTAACCTTAACTCAGACATCAATCGCCATATTATCTCCAGTACCCTTGCTATGATGATCTGGGGGTGGGGTTTCTCTGTGTCTTTCCCTTCTCTCCTTTACGGCATTGCTCTCAGCTGTTGTCTTCTTCCAAGAGTCATCATGGATACTGAAGAGGCGTAACAACTTTCCCAACACCTACAGGGATGTGGGAATTGTTGCAGTCAGCTTGCTACATGGCATGCCAGGGTAGGCGTCTGAGTAGGTTGTCTATAGATAAAAATATGGTTTGGCAACACGCACAGCATTATGAATATTGATAGGCCAGGATGCTTTCTACTCTGAGAGAGGGAGAGATGCACCCTGGAAGAGGCACAAAGCACATCCTGCAAGAAAACCCGCCGCAACCTCCTCTCCTCAACCTTCTCCCCCATTGGAAAGGCACGAGGCAGACACATTAGCCTAGCTGTTTGTCAGAGAGAACCCTGCCACGTTCCCCTCTTAATGGGAGAAAGTGTGAGGGAATGCGGCAGAATGTGTCCTTGTTAAACTAACATTAAGGATGTTTAACAGATGTCTCGGGCGCATCACATTAAAATCCGGAGATAGACTTGATAAACTAATGGCTTTGTTTATCATGGAGAAAATGAATTTGGGTGAGAAGGGGGGCGGAGAGGGAGAGAGACGTAAGGAAGGGCGTTCGCTCTTTCTTAAGGGTTGTAATACTCTGTTCAGGAAAGAGGGCGAAAAATTGCCATGTCTCCTCATACAGACAGACACATTCATAGTGCGATACAGCATTTCCCCTCTGGCAAAGGGTAATTTTTCACGAGCTGAAGCTTTCCTAGCAGCCAACTCTCTGCTTGTTTGCTCCCAGGCACAGCTCACTCAAAAGGGTACAAAGTTGGGGGCTGTGGAGCCCGGCGCACAGAATTAGCATATAGAAAGTGTGCGAAGTCCGACAAATGTTGCATACGTGTGTTCATGCTGCAGTGCACGTGGGGCCCACAATCTAATGAACGGGGCAGCTAGCCCCAGGGTTCCCATAAGGACTTTGCACTTATGCTCCTTAAGCAGCATTCTTCACTTCATCTCCTACTGTGTGTTCCTGAGTCTGCCTGTTAACTCTTGTTTCATTCATTTCTCCAGTGTGGTGTAGTGGTTAAGAGCGGTGGACTTGTAATCTGGTGAACCGGGTTCGCTTCCCCGCTCCTCCACATGCAGCTGCTGGGTGACCTTGGGCTAGTCACACTTCTCTGAAGTCTCTCAGCCCCACTCACCTCACAGAGTGTTTGTTGTGGGGGAGGAAGGGAAAGGAGATTGTTAGCCGATTTGAGACTCCTTCGGGTAGTGATAAAGCGGGATATCAAAGCCAAACACCTCCTCCTCCTCCTCCTCTTCTTCTTTGCTGTTTCTGGCCTTGTTTTCTACTCCCAAGTTCTCTCCTTTGTGCTTATCCATGTGCCTCTCTTCCGACCCATCCTGCTTCCCTTAGGCACAAGGCTATTAAAACGTAGCCTCCCAGTGCCTGATATAAGTAATGCTACTCCTGTTCTGCTTTCAGTTGTGTGCCCTCTGCTAACGGCAAGGGTAATAAGAGCTACTTAGGGGTTTATCCACACTAACGTTTCCTCTGCACTTTCCGGCACATGTCCGTGTTTTAAAGCTCCTGTGTCCGAACACTCTCTTTTTTGCACCCCAGAACTTTCCCTGTGTAAAGTTGCAGGCCCTCCAAGTGCCCCTATTTTCGAGGGACAGTCCCGGATTTACAGACACTGTCCCGGTTTCTTATTTGATTTCAGAATGTCCTGCTTTCCCCTAGGACGTCCCTATTTTCACTGGAGAAATATTGGAGTGTATGAAAGCTGTTCTTTACTGCCAAACCAGAGCAAATGTTTGTTGTTCTTCAGCTTTAAAGAGTGGGTTTTTGCAGGGAAAGCGGGGGGGGGGGGGTTGCTTGGACATAGCTTCAAAGTACAAACCTGTGCCTGGAAAGCATAGGGCCAAAGGTCAATGTGGATAAGCCCTATGTTAGGTAAAGGTAAAGGGACCCCTGACCATTAGGTCCAGTCGTTACCAACTCTGGGGTTGCGGCGCTCATCTCACTTTATTGGCCGAGGGAGCCAGCGTACAGCTTCCAGGTCATGTGGCCAGCATGACTAAGCTGCTTCTGGCGAACCAGAGCAGCGCACAGAAACACCGTTTACCTTCCCGCCGGAGTGGTACCTATTTATCTACTTGCACTTTGACGTGCTTTTGAACTGCTAGGTTGGCAGGTGCAGGGACGGAGCAACGGGAGCTCACCCCGTCGCGGGGATTCGAACCGCCGACTTTCTGATTGGCAAGTCCTAGGCTCTGTGGTTTAACCCACAGCGCCACCCACGTCCCTTCCTAAATTAGGTAATATAACTCAAATACTAGCACTAAAGCAATGGTCTACCAGCCTCAGAAGTTGGCCTACCAGGCTGTTTTGGGCAAACCACACCCACCTTTCCCCAGCCTTGTATCATAAATGACATCAAGCATGGGAAAGTTGTCACCACGACTTGGGAGTCCAAGGGCACCTCTATTCTTTCCTTTGCATTTCCGGTTTAAATTCATGTGCTCTTCATTCTTTCATTTGAAGCTGGGTCACCAAATGTCATGGTGATGCCTGGTGATTGACAGGTGGGTGGCTCTGCCATCAAGATGCTGTTCCCCACCCCTATACCAAGAGATGTTATAAGGCTCTTCTACACCCGCATCACATGTTTAGACAGACTCCTGGAGATGACACAGCTCAGCTCAATCCATCACATTAGCTAATGTGCATAGATAATAGTGAACCGTGGTCAAACTAGACAAGGGAAATCTGTGCCTAGATGGAGATGACATCTGTCATTTTCTGGGCTGTGTGATCCTGTAACCTTTTCTCAGTCCCCTAACTCTGATTAAGGCTGATGTCTGCAAAGGCCTGTTGAGTTGACTACACAAAGCACCTTAACAGGGAAGCCAGCCAAGTTGTTCTCACCTTCCGGAATCAACTCCACCTCCGATTTGGAATGCAGCCGAGGAGCCCAACTTTGATTGGAAAAACAGCCCAAAGGCTAGAGGAACCACCCACTGCTCTCACGTTCAATTTGAAGCACCGCCTCCCCAAAGCTGTGTTTCAGTATATATATATATATATATATATATATATATATATATTCCATAGGGGCTAATCATGCATCTCCCGAGTATCTCATCTAATTTGACCCCTCGAGACGCATTTACCCTGTATTATGTGACGTTTTATTACACGAGCTGTGCACCCGTATAACACACTTCTGCCAAAACCTCCTTCCATTAGTAAGCACAGCAGAAAACACACACACACGTTCTTTAAAGAATAAAAGTACACATGGCGTCCTAGATTCAACACCAAACTGCTAGGTTTCTCTCCCGTATACAGACATTGTGGTGCAATTGAATATGTAACCTCCATTATGCGGGAAGTGAACTGGTTGCCTTTCCATTTGTGAAGGCGGTTTGAGAAGATAAAGCTCCTTTATCACAAATTTGATGGTAAAATATAGTTCCCCTCCCCCAGCCATTTTATGTCTCCAGCAGATTAGATCATTCTGTAAAAAGGAAAACTATTAATCTAGGAACATCCAACTTGTTCTCCCTCCTGAGCAATTCGTCACTGGGGTAATTTAAAGGCCAGCACCGGGAGATGGGGAAGAATTTTATTTTATTTTTTGCCTTTTGTCTGAGGTGAAAGTAGCTTCAGCATGTTTGGTTCAGGATTGCAGCTGGCTTGTCCTCTGGGGTCACCTGCATGTATTACATGTGTGTGTGCAGAATTACACACACTCCCAAATTTTCTAGACATACCTGGAATACTGCAGCCGAAAGCTGTCCAGATTTTCACTTTTTTAAATGTAGCAACCCTAGTTCATGTACATTAATGCATATATAGATCTATGTGAAAAACACCATATACACAACTACCGAAACCTAACATACACCCCCCCCCAATTGCCACCAGTCAAGGAGCACACATGCAGGTACTGGTTGTGGTTCCATTTATAAAGGCAAGCAGGTCAAGCCTTGGCCAGAACCTGGACAGAAAACTACCTGGAAATCCCATGTTGACTGATTTGAGCTCCTTGAAGGAAAGGCAGTATGCTTGTTTAGCTGCCAAAAGAAAAGATACATGCACACAAGGAATCCAGGAAATGAGAGGGTGGCAGGTTTGCATTTATGTGCTTTTACATGCATTCTGTGTTTAAATATACACTTGACAATTAGATTATGTGTGCTCAGTCTGCATACCTGCCTGTGCCCAGTCACAGGCACACACCAAATGAAATCATGACCACACCGATGGTCTTTTCCCAAAAAGGCAGCACTAAAAATGAGTGGAAGCATGCACTTTCAGGTAGGTGTAGAGTGTGTTTATTATTTGGCTGTATATAGCACTCTGTCCTGGGAGCTCAGGCCAAGCAGCAGTCCTGCATGATAGAAAAAGACTTGCCACTATGCAAGTGGTGTGGCTTAGTTCCAGAAGTGCCCCCCTGTCCATTTTTTCAGGCAAGAACCCAACACACTTCCCTAGACATTGATCCAATACATCTATGGTAACTAGATGCCAGACATGACAGGGCTCCTGAACCTTTAAGCAGAAGTGGGCCTTTCGGCAACACGCTATACCTGCTGAAATTCCCGTTTCTACAAAACTATTAAAGGTGCAAGAAAACCCACCCATGTCCTCTTTTGCAGCTGGCTACCCTAAGTATAAGGGACGCAGGTGGCGCTGTGGGTTAAACCGATCAGAAGGTTGGCGGTTCGAATCCCCACGACGGGGTGAGCTCCCATTACTAGGTCCCTGTGCCTGCCAACCTAGCAGTTCGAAAGCAGTTCAAAAGTGCAAGTAGATTAATAGGCGGGAAGGTAAACGGCATTTCCGTGTGATGCTCTGGTTCGCCAGCTGTACCCGGAAGCTGTACACCGGCTCCCTCGGCCAGTAAAGCAAGATGAGCGTCACAACCCCAGAGTCATCCGCGACGGGACCTAATGGTCAGGGGTCCCTTCACCTTCACCTTACCCTAAGTATGTAAAAAAAGAGAGAGGAAAAAAAATTCAGGTTTTTACAGCTCTGACCCAGACAATACGCTTCCCCTGCACTGTCAACCCAAAAAAGTTTTTGGGCTGCCTATACTTGATTTGTCCCAGATGCCAGAGTTAAGTAATCATTTCCTGGGGGGGGGGGGGGGGAGAGAGTGAAAGACTGTAGACACAAAGCCCACAGTGTGTGTGTTTGAAGTGTGGAATGCCAAAAGCCTCCTTGGGGAACACGGTGTTCCATATTGGTCCCCACAATGCAACAGAGCTCATAATCCATGCTGGATTATTTGTGGCAAAGCTTGGGTAGAGTGGCTTAGTCATGCTGGCCACATGACCCGGAAGCTGTATGCCGGCTCCCTCGGCCAATAAAGCGAGATGAACGCTACAACCCCAGAGTCAGCCGCGACTGGACCTAATGGTCAGGGGTCCCTTTACCTTTACCTTGGGTGGAGTCAGTGGGCTATCTAACAAAGCTTGTGCACCTCTCCTAGCAACCTCTTTTAAACCTCCTGAGACGCTCTCTGCTCTAAAGCCATTTCCTCCCTTTCCTTCAGAGCCATCACGCTGGAGAACACCCTGGTCATCCTTTCGACAGTGGCACCTGATGCTGGAAGGTACTATGTGCAGGCCGTGAATGACAAGAACGGAGACAATAAAACCAGCCAGCCCATCACCCTCACCGTGGAGAGTAAGTGACCATTGGGGACGAAGTGGGAGAGACCTCTGAGTGGCAGTTCACAGCTTTTCTAGCAAGGCATCTATACCTGTAGCGGGGTAGGCAGAAATCCTGCAGGAACCAGGAGAAGGATGAAGCACCTGGTTCTACTTGCCATTTCTTGCTCACAACAGCAACGGGATGGGGCACTAGGAAACTAAGCTGCTTGTCAGGAACTTTTGGAAGTAACCATTGGATGGGATGTCCACATATTTCGCACTGTGTGTGCACATGCATGCTTTTTATGTACACATGTGTACTCCCGTGCATGCTTCTCCATTAAGAGTTACTGCCTGGTCTTTTTATTGCTATGTCTGCAATTCTAAAGACACTAACTTGGGAATTGCTCCAACTGAACTCAGTGGGATTTGCTTTCGAGTAAACCTGCATGCGCTGGGGGATGCCTGTCACATTTCTTCTCCTATTTATTATTGTCTAGTGGCTGACAATCCCGGCTTACTTTACTCACCAACTACCCTACTCCCATCAACCTGCTCTCCTCTACCCCTTACTCCCTCCTTGAGCTCCCCTCCCTTACTTCCTCTTCTCGGTGAGAACCTCATCATTTCCAAAGCCCAAGGGACAGCTAGGTGGGCAAGGCCTGTGTTCATTCTAAAGTAAGTTGGCTAACCTGCAGCACATTGGATGTTGTTGGACTACAACTCCCATCATCCCCAACAATTGCCCATGCCAGCCGTGCTGTTTGGGGAGTTGCAATCCAACAACAGCTAGAGAACCACAGGTCCCCTGCCCCCGTTCTAGATGGTTTGAACCACTGCCTGCTTGTATGACTTGGGCAAATCACTTGCAACGTGTTGACACACACACTCCATCGAGTGAGGCTTAGCCCCAAGTAAGCGTGCATAGAATTGCCGGTGGGTCTTTCACTGCCTCGCTGGCCCATTCTTGAGGGCAACAGCCTCATGCAGTCTGGTTGGTAAGGACTATGCAAATAAATAAGGCACAGGCCATAAGGTTCCGAAATACTGATATAATAAATAATGTTAGCCCAAAGAGCCACAACCGAGTGCGAGAGGGGCTGAGGATGTAGTTTATGTCTTGCCTGGTTTTTTTTTTCCCCTGCAGACCAACAGGTCCCTAAAGCGCAGCCTGTCGCCCGCATCTCTTTGCATCTGGCTTCTCCGTCGCTTCTGCTGGCTTGGGCCCAAATTTAATTTGCAGTAAATCTCTGGCGAAGCTCCGGCTGGTGCTGACTAAACATTTCTGCCGGTTCCAAATTTATTTAGACACTTTGGGCCTCAGCTACAAGAGCTAGGAGGCTCTAATTACATCATGGGCTTAGGGCCCCCATCCCTGCTCCCTGCACCATCCAGACAATATCTCTGCTTTACCAAGATGCCTGTAGCACAGAGAACAGAAAGCTATATGGATGTCACATCAGTGATATGCTGTTCTTCACTCCAAGGCAGCCTTAGCCAACCTGGTGCCCTCCAGATGTTATGACACTCACCTTTGAGCCACAAGCCCCTGTTGTTGTTACCTATGTAACGGCCTCGGTCCAGTATACCTGAAGGAGCGTTTCCACCTCCATCGTTCTGCCTGGACACTGAGGTCCAGCGCCGAGGGCCTTCTGGCAGTTCCCCTGCTGCGAGAAGCAAAACTACAGGGAACCAGGCAGAGGGCCTTCTCGGTAGTGGCACCCGCCCTGTGGAACGCCCTCCCACCAGATGTCAAAGAGAAAAATAACTACCAAACTTTTAGAAGACATCTGAAGGCAGCCCTGTTTAGGGAAGCTTTTAATGTTTGACGCACTATTGTATTTTAATATTCTGTTGGAAGCCGCCTAGAGTGGCTGGGGAAACCCAGCCAGATGGGCGGGGTATCAATAATTTATTATTATTATTATTATTATTATTATTATTATTATTATTACTACTACTACTACTACTACTACTATGTATTCTGCCTTTCCTCCAAGTAGCTCAAGATCCTGGGCAGGGTTGTTCCCTCTCCATTTTATCCTCAAAACAACCCTGTGAGGTAGGTTGTACTGAAATGTGGACAGTGACTGCCTCAAGGTGACCCAGTGAGCTTCATGGCTGAGTGAGGATCTAATCATAGAATTAAGGAACAAAGCTGATACTGGGGATACCATAGAATCGTAGAGTTGGAAGGGACCCCGAGGATCATCTAGTCCAGCCTTTTTCAATCTGTGTGTCCCCAGATGTTGTTGAACTACAACTCCCATCACCCCTAGCTAGCAAGGCCAGAGCGCAGGGATGATGGGAGTTGTAGTCGAACAACATCTGGGGACCCACAGGTTGAGAACTGCTGATCTAGTCCAACTCCCTGCAATGCGGGGATCGAACCTGCAACCTTAGCGTAATCAGCACCACATTCTAAGCAACGGAGCTATCCAGGCACTAAGAATGAACCTCCCCTCCCCGCTTTAGCATTATCAAAGTCTATCAAGTACAACACATTCTCCTTCCCCCGTTCTTTGCTGCCCCCATATCTGTCACTCTCCCTGAATCCTGATGGGAAGCTGCATCTTGCAATAAACTCAACTTCACTCGACTTGCATCCTTTTCCCACACCTGTAATAGGATCGCCTCTCCCGCCCCCAAAGTTTTGTCGGTTCACCCGCAGAGAGGTAGACCTGAAGCACAAAATCCAATATGCCATCCTTCCTGGCAGTAAAAGATAATACAGTCATACCTCATGTCGCGTCTGCTTCAGGTTACGTGTTTTCGTGTTGCGTCAGTTTGGCTTGCGTCAGTTCCATGTTACGGATGCGCCTCCAGAACAGATCCTGTCCATAACACAAGGTTCCACTGTAATAAACTAAATAATGGTTATCCCCAAAATCTGTGGCCTGAGGCATGCATTCTCACCCTCTCGAACGGCAGGCCCAGCCCTGATTCCAACACAATCTTAATCCCACAATCTTCCTCTCTGCCCCTGGTTTGAGGTTGATAAAAGACTTGTCCAAATCCCTCCATCTGGGCCCTGTAGCTGTTAACCTTTCTCTTTTATTAAGCATTGCCAACTTTGCTTTCCCCCATAACTCCCAGCACTTTGGGAATGGCCTTGATTTCTGCCTCCCGGCAAAGCTGTGAAATCCACGTGAATCGGCCTTACGATTCCTCCATCCCTCCAGATGATGTTTACTTCGCAGCTGTTTTATGTCTCCCGGACTTGGCTTTATGTCCCCCCCTCCCCTTCCTTTGCCTCATTAATCTGGAGTGCTGTACCTCAGTGTGTAATAAACACCATAGCACCCGCCTTTATGGATTCCGCTATATCAGCAACCTTGCGATCCCAACCAACACGTCAGGGGAAGGGGGGTTTATCACAGCCATTATTTTGCTTTATGCGCTTATCCTGTTGCTTGCTGCTGCTGCTCCCGCTTTTCCTTTCCTCTCTGATGAGAAGGATCAGACTTAAAGCCCACCTGGTCCAGAATCCTTTCCCCCTCCAATGGCCAACCTAGAGCCTTTGAAAAAGCCCATGTCCCTCACCAGCTGGTATTTGGAGGCCTACTGCCTTCGACACTGGAGGGAATGTAAAGCCACCGTTATTAGTAGCCTTTGATATGGCCTTATCTTCCAACGAATGCTGCCTGCTGCTACCCAGCTAGGGGCCAGGAGAGCACGTGGCAGAGCTCGGCGAAATCTAATGATTGAAGTGGATCTTAAACCTTAATAATAGTGATCTCGGTTCTCCAAATGCCAGTCCTTAGGCAATCAAAATGGCACCATCCAAACGTAAGCAGGAGGTATCAGAAGGTGCAGGGAGATTCCCAAGGCAAACTGAAATCTCTATCTATCTGTCTAGGCAGGACTCTATGGCGGGGGAAATTCCCCAAACTGTCCAGTGGGGACTGAGGGTCCCTCTAGACTGAAGGGGTTTATTGCAAGTACAGTGGTACCTCAGGTTACAGACGCTTCAGGTTACAGATGCTTCAGGTTACAGACTCCGCTAACCCAGAAATAGTACCTCAGGTTAAGAACTTTGCTTCAGGATGAGAACAGAAATCGTGCTCAGGCAGCGCAGCGGCAGCGGGAGGCCCCATTAGCTAAAGTGGCACCTCAGGTTAAGAACAGTTTCATGTTAAGAACGGACCTCCAGAATGAATTAAGTTCTTAACCACTGTATATTATTCTGCAACATGCCATAATAACAGGGCAGCACGCAACCCCCAAACATTTGACATTAGTGGTAGGAAGGGCCCCTCTGGACAACTTTTCTGTTGTGCATTCACAATTATTTGTGCTCACGACAGTATCAGGGCAGTTAGTCACTGTAATGCTTTCACTATATTTTGCACCTGAAGAAGTTGGGGGGGGGGAGGCAGGGGAAGGGAGCAGTGGTGTAGCGTGGGTTGCTGGAGGCCCAGGGGCAAGCCCACCTTCCGACAGGCTTCTTGTCCGCTGCCTTCATCAACCTGCCCATTAGACCAACCTGCCTGCTACTATGCCTCAGCTGCCAGGACTCTGTAAATGTTGTGGGAGCACCTGATTGCACT
The DNA here is from genome assembly GCF_964106645.2 of Podarcis pityusensis. Lineage (NCBI taxonomy): Eukaryota > Metazoa > Chordata > Lepidosauria > Squamata > Lacertidae > Podarcis > Podarcis pityusensis. Next base: position 27,555,984 of record NC_138029.1, on the reverse strand, counting down.
CCCTCAAAAATGTGCTCCCATAGCCGTGGCCCCCCTGCCCCCCCCAAGCTACGACTCTGGAAGGGAGGATCTCCCAGGGTGGGAGACCAGGAGAATAAAGGGGAGCTCCCAGGTAAGAACTGGGAGGGTTCACCTCTTTCTGTGTGGGACAAGAGTTAAGATCGGCCTGTGAGAGAGGACTTTGTATTCTTCTTTTTTCTTTCTTCTTAGATTTTTGTTTAGATTAGTTTTTTTTTTATTGTAATGTATTATGAAAAAATCTAAATAAAACCTTATTTTAAAGAAGAAGTTGTTTCAGCGTGGACATATGCTTCTAATCAGTGTGTGTCCCATAGCTTTCTGCTGAACTCCTGGAACTTTTCATGCCACAAATTTTCTAGAGGTTTTGTCTTAGTTTTCATTTCGCTTTGTTACAGGATTCCTGCAGGAAGCTACGGGACAAGGGAATTCATTAGATGTACTTATAGAGTTAAAAGAAATTGTTTGATCAGGGAGTGAAAGGCGTTTTTAATTTTCTAGTATCTGGGAAAAGGACTGATAAATAATTTGGGGGTTTTTTAAGCATCCGCTTACTATTTATTTATATGTGCATCATATGAATAATTATTTCTATATTTGCTTCAACAACTTATGAAACTGTACCAGTTAGTCTTAAATGGTAATTTTGTATGCTATCTTTTTCAATTTTTATTATGATATATTTATAATGTATTAATTTGCATGTTTGTTTGTTTTAAAAAAAGATGTTCAGGGATTTGTAAGACTTAATAACACCATGGCACTGATTCTAGAAGGCTGTGGGAGGAGAGGTTTGATTCTGTGTGCTGGGACTGCTCAGGATAAATATTGAGACTTGGCAAAATATGCTTATTGAGCAGGCTGCTGCTTGCTCCAGGTGCCATCCCATTGTTAAGGGCAGCCTGTGGCTCCTCCTTAGTCCTTTTCCTTGCATTCTGAAAGGGCCAGTGCGCTGTCTTTGTGCATTAGAACCTGTGAGTGTTTCTGTCTGGTGCATGAACCCGTGTTTGCTGTCAACACCACTTCCTCCCTCCTCAGATGTAGGCGGCCCAGCTGACCCCATTGCACCAACCATCATAATTCCGCCACGCAACACCAGCGTCGTCTCTGGCACCTCGGAAGTGACCCTGGAGTGTGTGGCCAATGCCAGGTAAGTCTCCACCAGGCTGCCAGGCTCCGCAAACAGCGTCTTGTGCTTGTGAAGCATAGTTGTCCCTGTTGCTGGGATGTTGAAGGTGATGGCATGATCTGTTACGAGCCCTTCTTTCCCATGGAGCGTCAGACGCACAACACGTCCAGGCTTGATCCCCCTGGGACTCCCTGCAGAACGCAGCTGAAGTTCTGGTTCATAGGTGCAAAGCTGGGAAATGACCTTTTTTTTTTTTTGGTCCACCTGGTGGCCTTTGCTGACAACTTGGCCCCTTCCTTCACCCAGTGCAATCTACCTGCGAAGCTGAAGCCCACCCACGTATGTGAGAAATACTTTTAATCAGCAGAGCTCTTCGCCAGCAGCCCCTCATGCCTGGCAGTTTGCATCCGTAAAAGCAGCCCGATCTCCCTGAACGCATGTTTACACTCATACCTGCAAACCTGAACCAGAATGCTAGGCAGGGCCGGATTTAGGTTTGATGAGGCCCTAAGCTACTGAAGGTAATGGAGCCCTTTATATGTCCAGCTGTCCCTTGTCAACAACAATTGTCGCTGTTTTTTGTGTTGAATATATGCTATATGGTGATTTATGGACCTAATAGGTATCTAAAGCCATTTGCACATAACAAAATATGCAGAATGTAGGCATTCTATATATAGAAATGAGCAAACCAGTGATATTTTAGGGAGCAGGCTAGCAGGTGGGGCCCATTACTTACATCACAGGAGCCTACACAACACAAAACACTGCTGCTGTATGTAGGTTTTATTTTATTTGTTTTTTGTCTTATATTTTTGAAATGTACATCCAGGTTTTTTTCCTTTAATTTTTTGGGGGCCCCCAAAGAGAGTGGGGCCCTAAGCTATGGCTTGTTTAGCTTATACGTAAATCCAGCACTGACGCTAGGTATGCGTTTCCTTGAACTGCAAAGACACTTGGGGTCCTGGGTTTGTTTGTTGGTTTGTTTTTAATCTGGTGACACTGGCCCCATTGGAAGGGGTCCCCCCTCACAGGCTTCTCTGCTAACCAGGCCACTCATCAAGCTGCACATCATCTGGAAGAAGGGCGGGGTCCCAGTATCCGGCGGCATCAGCGACTATAACCGGCGCCTGACCATCCTCAACCCCTCGCTGAGCGACAGCGGCTACTACGAGTGTGAAGCTGTTCTGCGAAGTAGCAGTGTACCCTCCGTGGTCCGGGGAGCCTATCTCTCTGTGCTGGGTAAGGATGGGTGCAGGAAAGTGGAGAGTGGATGGAAGCATGTAAATAGGGTGGCGCTGTGGGTTAAACCACAGAGCCTAGGGCTTGCCGATCAGAAGGTCGGCGGTTTGAATCCCCACGACGGGGTGAGCTCCCGTTGCTCGGTCCCTGCTCCTGCCAACCTAGCAGTTCAAAAGCACGTCAAAGTGCAAGTAGATAAATAGGTACCGCTCTGGCGGGAAGGTAAACGACGTTTCCGTGCGCTGCTCTGGTTCGCCAGAAGCAGCTTAGACATGCTGGCCACATGACCTGTATGTAGGGAGCTGTACGCTGGCTCCCTCGGCCAATAAAGCGAGATGAGCGCCGCAACCCCAGATTCAGTCACGACTGGACCTAATGGTCAGGGGTCCCTCTATCTTTACACATGTAAATGTTTGGGGTTTTCTTTCTTTCTTTCTTAAGATTTATACTCCGCTCTTCATCGTAAGACCTCAGGGCGGTGTAGTCTCACTGTATACAAGTTGCACAAGTGACAATAAAGTATTTCAATTTCAATTTCAATAAAAACATGAAAATAGGTAAAACAAAAGCAAAACAATAGCCTCCCCCTTCCCACAGACACATTTAAAAGACTGTGGAGTATTAATCAGCCCAAGGCCTGGTTGCAGAGGAACATTTTCACCTGGCGCCTAAAAATATATAAGGAAGTAGCCATGCGAATCTCCCTGGGGAGAGCGTTCCACAAACAGGGAGCCACCACAGAGAAGGCCTGTTCTCGTGTTGCCACTCTCCGGACCTCAGGTAGAGGAGGCACGTGAGGAAGGGCCTCAGGTGATGAATGCAGAGTCCAGAACCGTTTACAGTGGTGCCTCGCAAGACGAAATTAATCCGTTCCACGAGTCTCTTCGTCTTGCGGTTTTTTCGTCTTGCGAAGCACGGCTATTAGCGGCTTAGCGGCTATTAATGGCTTAGCAGCTTTAAGAAAAAGGAAACAAACTCGCAAGAACTCGCAAGACGTTCCGTCTTGCGAAGCAAGCCCATAGGGAAATTCGTCTTGCGGTACGACTCAAAAAACGGAAAACTCTTTTGTCTTGCGCGTTTTTCGTCTTGCGAGGCATTCGTCTTGCGGGGCACCACTGTATATGGGGATGTTTAGCGCTGTCAGTAAAAACACTGAGCTATGGGTCCATCTAGCCCAGTATTTTCTACTGTGATAGACAGCAGGGGTAATTTCGCAACGCCTGGCTGGAGAGGCCTAGGACTGAACCTGGCACCTTCTGCATGCAACACAGGGGCTTAAACATTGAGCACCTTCCCATACAAGTGAGAATTCCAGCCAGTCCCATGTCTGTATTCTGTCTTGCAGAGCCACCTCAGTTCACCAAGGAACCAGAGAGGCACATCACAGCTGAGATGGAGAAGGTGGTTCAGATTCCATGCCAGGCCAAAGGTAATTTTCTTCTGGCTCTTTGGTATTCTTCCTAACCAGTTTGGAAGCTTTGGAACTTGGTTAGAAACTTGGGTATTCAAACAAGCCATCTCCCAGAAAGAACTAAATCTGGAAGATTTCCCACACAGAGGTGGGGGTTAGGGAGAGATTATAGAGCGCCCACCATTCTTATGCTGCTTTCCCTTCTTCTACATTTTTAAAACTTGCAAATAAAGAGAAGCACATTTTCTATGCATCGCGTCAAGCTGCAGGGATAACCTTGAAAAGACGATCTGAACAAAACAAGGGTGACACAATGACATCTGCCTGAGCCTTCAGACAGCCTAAGACAGGAACCCAGTGCTAGATGGCAACTTCATTCGCAGATGATATGATGTCAGTGTCTATGCTCTCTCCATGAAAGGAGCGGAGAGTATCTCAAGACAGTTCCAAAGACGGTGAAGAGGCAGCCGCAAACTTAAATTGCAAGATGCACGCCTGAGCTTAAAACCTAGCAGACGTTGCCTAAGAATAGTCTGTCCAAGTTTGTTGAGTTCCCAGAGGATATAGCGGAGGCGTTGGATTTTTATTTATTTATTTATTTAGTTACATACACTGACCTTCAGTGGTTGTGATTTGCAGGGTGGTTCACAATATAAAAAGATCATAAAAGTACAGTGGAAGAACAACGGTTAATCAAAACAGCAGGATAAAAGAAGCAATAAAAGAGATATTAAGAGAAAGTTCCCTAAATGTTAAAAGCCTGGGAAAATGAAGAGGTACTCCCCTAGCACCAAAGTGCCATAAAAATAAATGTTGAATAAGCTGCTTTGGGGTGGGATGGGGGACAGTTCCTTAAGCAGGGGCGGTTCAACAGAGAGGGACCTTTCCCCAGTTTGCCACTTGCCTAAACTCCAATAGCAGAGTCTTCTGGAGATGGGCCTCTGAAGATGATCTTATTAATGCATGGGCAAGTTCATTCAGAAACAGATGTTCAGTAATAGCAGTGCAATCCTATACATGTCTACTCAGAAAATGAAGTCTCTTTGAGTTCAGTGGGGCTTGCTCCCAAGCATAGGTGAGGAACCTGTGATCATCCAGACACTCTGCTGGACTACAAGTCCCATTGACCCTGACAGTTGGCCAAGTTGGCTGAAACTTATGGGAGTTTTAATCCAGCAACACCTGAAGAGTCACAGTTTCCCCACCCCTAGCTTAAGTGATCTTAAAAAATAGGATGCTAAACAGCTCTAAGGGGGTGGCTTTGGTGCAACTGTTCCTTTTATACTGGAACATAGGTCAGGGTATTCTGGTTTTACCGTTGTTTCATTACAAGATTCTCATTTCACTTGGGGTTGTCAAATAAAAGTTGTTGCGTCATTTGGAAGAAATATGAAATCTTCTTATAACATTAACCAGAGACTTAGAGGAGGAGGAAGCAGAGGATAATCTTCCATGTGGTTTGATCAACCACAGATATCTGTTGCCCCTTGGCTTTTCAGATGTTAGTGCTGTACCACTGGGATTTGCAATAAATGCCAGGATATGTGTCTTCTGAGAGTTACCTCTTGGTCTAAGAAGTTGGGGGTGGGGGATAATAGGCTTGGAAGGGAAGCATTATGGGTTGGGAGTTAAGGAACTAAAGCCAGTGTAAAAAGAATAATCTACTAGGGAGATACATTGAGGAAGGAGGGCAATGGATAAAAAAGTTTGTTTTCATTTCCTCATCACCGTCTAAAGCAGAGTTTCCCAAACTTGGGTCCCCAGCTGTTTATGGACCACAACTCCCATCATCCCTAGCTAGCAGGACCAGTAGTCAGGGATTATGGGAACTGTAGTCCAAAAACAGCTAGAGACCCAAGTTTGGGAAACTGGTCTAATGGCAATATCTGTGGCCAGGTTCTTCTCTTCTCTTTGAACAATTTGAAGAAATTCAAATCAATTCACACCCTGAAAAAATACCACTGTGGGCATTTTTTGTTTTACAGGTGTGCCTACACCCAGTATGTTCTGGTACAAGGATGCCGTGCTTCTTGGAGTGGAGAAGCTTGCTCGTTTCCAGCTGCTCGCCAATGGGAGCCTGCAGATCAGTGGGCTGATGCCAGATGACACGGGCATGTTCCAGTGCTTTGCCCGCAATGCCGCTGGCGAGGTGCAGACCTCCACGTACCTGGCCGTCACCAGTAGGTGTCAGCAAGTGCTTTTCTTGCCGGTTGCTTCAAAGGTGCACTTTGTGGGGCAGGGCTGAGAGAAGCAGGGCTTTTAGTGGCTCTGCTGCAGGAAACACAGAGACAAGTTCATGGGGAGATGTGTAGTATTGCAGAAATACAGGACGAGCTACTGCAAGGTCCTGTAGGAAGTGGGTGTTGTTTTGATAGAGGAGCTCCAGGCTGCAGAATAGGAAGAGGACAATGTCAGTCTTTCAGGAGCAGAGTAGGCAAAACTGGTCCACCCATGAAACAGGGTGAAGCAGCCACCTCCAGTGACGCCCCAGCCACCCTCTGCCAGCAGCGCAGAAGGGGCACCAGCATCAATTCCGGTTGCCGGCAAGAATTCGCAAAACCTCGAGAGATCTCATGAGATTTTTGCAGGCTCTCATGGGACCTTGCTGTGAACCGGCGCCAATGACAGCATTGCTTCTCCACCCGTGATAGAGGTGCCGGTAGAGGTGGGTGGTGTGGCAGCAGGTCGAGCGTCACAGCAGAGTAGGGCAGCCCTTCCTGTTTTGCCTCAGGCGGCAAAACGGGATGCGCTGGTCCTAACCGTGGGTGTTCCATAGACAGTAGGTTGTTCCTGTTTCAGCCACCAACAGGGGATGTCCTAAGAGATGGTTTCCCTCCAGACTCAGTTGAGATTTGCGTGGAGGTGGCTTGTAGGTAGGTTGCTGAACAGCTTGGTAGGTTTCTGGATGAAACATCGGCTCTGGATCCATTCCAGTCCGGCTTCCGCGCTGGTCATGGGACCGAGACAGCTCTGGTCGCCCTAACAGATGATCTCCGCAGGCAGCTGGATCGAGGCGGGTCGGGGCTGCTGATTGTTCTAGACCTGTCAGCAGCCTTCGACATGGTCGATCACGAACTCCTGGACCACCGCCTTGCCGACGTGGGGATCCAGGGCACAGTCCTTCAATGGCTGCGCTTGTTTCTCTCTGGTCGGGGACAGAGGGTGGCGCTTGGGGGGGAATTGTCATCGCGCCACTCCTTGGTGTGTGGAGTGCCTCAGGGTGCGATACTCTCCCCGATGCTTTATAACATCTTTATGCGCCCCCTCGCCCAGCTTGTCCGGAGTTTTGGGCTGGGTTGCCATCAGTATGCCGATGACACCCAACTCTATCTGTTGATGGATGGCCATCCTGACTCGGCCCCAGACACACTGACCAGATGTTTGGAAGCTGTGGTTGGATGGTTACGTGGAAGCCGGTTGAAGTTAAATCCTTCGAAGACAGAGGTCCTCTGGCTGGGACGGGACGATATGGGATTGGGGGGGCAACTCCCATCTCTTGCGGGGGTGCAATTAGTGCCAGCACCGTCCGTTAAGAGTTTGGGTGTAATCTTCGATACCTCCCTCTCTATGGAGGCGCAGATTACAGCTATAACAAAGGCGGCATTTTTTCATCTCCGCCAAGCTAAGCAGTTGGCCCCTTATCTCTCTCGCCCTGACCTAGCCACTGTGATCCACGCGACGGTCACCTCCAGACTGGATTATTGTAACTCGCTCTGCGTGGGGCTGCCCTTGAGACTGACCCAGAAACTCCAGCGGGTGCAGAATGCCGCGGCGAGACTCCTTATGGGGTCTTCGCTGCGAGATCACATTCATCCGGTACTATACCAGCTGCACTGGCTCCCGGTGGAGTACAGGATCAGGTTTAAGGTGCTGGTTTTAACCTTTAAAGCCCTATACGGCCTAGGACCCTCGTACCTACGGGACCGCCTCTCCTGGTATGCCCCACAGAGGAACCTACGGTCTGCAAATAAAAACATCCTGAAGGTCCCAGGCCTCAGAGAGGTTAGGCTGGCCTCAACTAGAGCCAGGGCTTTCTCGGCCGTGGCTCCAATCTGGTGGAACGCTCTGTCACAAGAAACTAGGGCCCTGCGGGACCTGACATCTTTCCGCAAGGCCTGCAAGACAGAGTTGTTCCACCAGGCCTTTGGTCAGGGCCCAGCCTGACTCCCTCCTCTGGCAACCTGCACAGAATTTTGCTTAACGGTTGCCATTAATTTGATTTTAATTAATTTTTATAATGAAATGTTTTAGAATGTTGGATTATTTGATTGTTTGATTATTTGTTTGTTGTTAGCCGCCCTGAGCCCGGCTTCGGCTGGGGAGGGCGGGATATAAATAAAATTATTATTTGTATCCCTCCCATCTGACTGAGTTGCCACAGCCACTCTGAGTGGCTTCCAACGTATATAAAGCATAATAAAACATTACACATTAAAGTAACTTGGTATTTGTGCTGAGAGCTTGGCAATCTATAACCCTTCCCATCTTCCTCCCCGTCCTCTATCTTCACCGCAGGCATTGCTCCCAACATAACCAAAGGGCCCCTGGACAGCACAGTAATTGATGGGATGGCTGTGGTACTCAGTTGCGAGACTTCAGGGGCTCCCAGGCCAGCCATCACGTGGCAGAAAGGTAATGGTGAGTTGAGAAACTTTTCACTTCTTTTACAAAACCGTTCATAGGATCCAGGCATGGAAGAAAATATCTTCAAAGATGGGGGCATAACTCAGAGGTGGGACACATGCTTTGCTTCCAGAAAACCCAAGGTTCTACTCCCAGCTTCTCCTGGATTTTTTAGGTGGTTTTTTTTTGTTTGTTTTTTAAGAAAATGGCTCAGGTGGCAGCTGGTGGGAAAGAAAATTGCCCTGCCAGGCAGAGTAGTCAGTAGTGGACTGGAAGGACCAATTTCATCTGCCTCCTTGTACCTTTGAAGCTGTGGATTTGAGCCACTTATTATGGAACCCATATTAACATGCTTAATCAGTCACACTATGGACAAGCCCAGTGCTTGGAATGAACTATTTCAGCTTAACGAATTAGTTCAAAAATATCTGAAATGAAGCTGAAAGCAGTTCCCCTAACTGCCGGGTGGGTGAATAAATTAAACAATTCATATTCCACTATGTTTGTGTTTTGATGTTTTCAAAAGTATATTTGACACATTTTGAACGCTAGAAGAAAAAGAATCCAAGGATAATTTGGGTGAGCTTGAATTGAACTGTGAAGTGAACATGGGCTCTCTAAATCCCTAAAAATCATGGTCCACAGCCGCATTCACAAACAAGTCATATAAAGAAGGAACCTTTTCTTACACCTGCAGTTCCTTTCTCTTTTTGACTGGGAAAAGCTGAGGCAAAGCCATTGGGAGCAAGTAATCAGGGGTGGAGTTTGGTACTATGGCACCCTAAGCTAGGCCAGAATTTGGTACATACACCCCAACCAGGCCTTGCATGTGCTGGGCTGTGGGAAGGAGGCGTGAAGGCTCTGGTGGGGTCCTAGAGCCTTCCCATCCCCTCCCCAAAGCTGGGCAGGTGCTAAATAGGCTTTAGGAAGGACTCTAAGACCCTGTCAGAGCCCTAACACCTCCTTCCCCATAGCTGGGCAAGTGCTTACTGGGTGCCTTGTCCTCTTGGTGCTCAGTGCCCTAAACCACCTCTGCAAGTAATTGTAAGATGTACTCGAAAGTATGGTGGCCAAACCACTTTATTTAGAACAAACACATGCATTCGGTATTAGAAAAGCCCACCAGAAATCTTATCTCCTCAGCAGCCTCAGGTTATATTATTTCTGGATTTCCTGAACTGGAACTGCTCCAGAATCCAATGAATTGGATCTCATAACACATGGATGGGATTATCTTAACATTATGGTTAACCTGCTGTTGTGGACCAGACAACAAACTCTGCTCTTTCCCATGCAGGCGAACGAATCCTGGCCAGCGGCTCCGTGCAACTTCCTCGTTTCACTCTGCTGGAGTCAGGAAGCCTCTTGATCAGTCCTACGCGGATCTCAGATGCTGGGAGCTACATTTGCCTGGCTACCAACTCCCGGGGAGTCGATGAAGCATCAGCTGAGCTCGTCGTCTGGGGTAAGGTGCCCGCTGCCTCAGTTAGCATCCTGGCACGGGACCAGTTACAGATAGGTAGCCGTGTTGGTCTGCCATAGTCAAAACAAAAAAATTCCTTCCAGTAGCACCTTAAAGACCAACTAAGTTAGTTCTTAGTTGGCACGGGACCAGTCCGTGATCTTCCACGTTGTGTGCAGTTTAAATCTCGGTCGCATGCATTCGGGGTCTGTTGGTGCAATCAGACAAGTGTTTCATTTTTTGTTAAGAAATGAAAAGGGAGGGGAAAGCTTCATCTCACAATCCGAGGAGGAGGCACGTGGACATGCATGGAAAACAGACAGACTTTATTTTCCAGGGCAGTCTGCAGTGCAGCCAGGCAAGAGACTGGTGCAGTCTAAAATCAGTGGCATATGTGGCCTGTGGGCGTCAAATTGGTTTTGAGCACATATCCATCCCCCTTTAAAGCAGCTCTAACTTTGTGGAATAGAGAGATAGAAATAACGTCCACCATGCTCCAGGTTGAAGTGAATCAGCGCCCCCTGCTGGCCCTATAGTAAATAATACCCTGAAAGAGTCCAAAGCAGCACACTCTGGGAATCTGTGAGTGGGTATATTTATCTATGTGTGAGCGGGTGTTTATTTTTATCCTGCCTCCTGACCTAAAAATAGACCTTTATATGAAAGACGGTTTTACCTAGGCTGGTTCTCATGGTGATTGTCACATGAATTCTGACATATATTAGCCTCTCCCCACTTCCTCTTTGCAGGTTCCCTAAATGTACACAGATAGTCAGGTATGTAGCTTGTGCCTGATGAAAAGGCCCTATCTGTGGTAACTGACTAGCAATGGAGGTTTCGGACTGACCCTGGACGTGGGAGGGAATATGCATGGGTATTTGTTCAGAACCAGCAATCTCTCCAGCGTGGGAGTGGGAGGAGGGGAACACTTGAATTTGGAGCTGCGAAACACTGCTTCTTCTTGTTTTACTCACCGAAGTCTGGTCTGTACCACATGATTTATGAGGAGCAGGAGGTGGGGTCTCCTGCCGTACAGCAAAGGGGTTGAACTAGATGGCATTTAGCCCCCTTTCAAATCAGTCGTGTTTTGAGTTCATTATTAGATGATCTCACACTTATGATCATTGCAGTTGGCGCGCGTGATTCTGTGGCTTCCTGCTGGTCTCATGCACAAGGAAGCTTTTATCTGTTGAAGTTAGCAGGCCCAAGTGTTGACCTCTGGCGCTGCACAGCAATGGCTGGTTCGGTTTCTGATTATGTCTGAGTGCCTCCTGTCTCTCTGCATCTGCAGCCCGGACTCGCATCACCAGTCCTCCTCAGGATCAAAGTGTCATCAAAGGCACCAAGGCTTCCATGACTTGTGGAGTGACCCATGACCCCAGAGTGGTAGTCAGGTATGTGGCGGTACCTATCCAATCTGGGGTGAAACAAATGGGAAAGCTAACCGTCTTTGGAGTACAACTTGGGGAAGTAGAGCTGGAGAGGAAAAGGCAAGGCAGTCTGGTTAGAGATGGGTTGCATGGACTAAAAATGCCTTTGTTTGAGTATTTCCTGCTAGAGAGGAATAATCTCCTGGCCTCTGCTAAGCATGGATTTGCACAAGTTTCAGCCGCTTTGTATGTTTTAAACTCTTAGGAAGTGGCCAGCATCATTGTAACCTGAGAGCACCCAGGTTTTCATTCAACTAAAAAGCATGTCTGAAATGCACGCTCAAGTATGACGGTGTTGCAAAGCCAGCAGTCTTCCAGCCACTTCTGTCTATGCGTCTCAAAAACACTTACAGGGAAAGGTAATGCGAGGAGAACCTGTGCAAAATCGTGGGCCCACATTGCCACCTGGTGCCTGGCTTAGTGACGGTGCTGAGATTAAAACTGCTGTGATCCCTCTTTGGCGTGAAGGAAGACAGCCGTGGCAAACATTTGTCTTGGACTCCAACTGTGTTATAATGGCAGAGGTGTTGGTGCTGAAAAGGCCAGGTGTCCGTAAGGCAGGACCTTGTGTGTGCCCTGCATCGTTAAAAAGTAATAGCCATTCTGTACTGAGGAAAACTGAATTCTGCAACCAGTATCCGTGATGCATATATATGCTTTAGAAGCAAGAAAGAACTGTTTCAGTTGCAGTCAGCTCTGAAACAGGAGTGGCTTATAGTCCTGCGGTGTGTGGCTTCGGTGAGCTGGAACTCATGGGTACTAATACCAGTCTTGGGTATTGGTTTTTGGTGAGAGGTAGAATGACCTGGGTCACCTTGGCCCTGCCTTTTCTCCCTAGATACATGTGGGAAAAGGATGGCGCAGCACTGAATGTGGAGAACGTAGCACGCATGAGGCTGGACAGCACAGGCACCCTCCATATTGCCCAGACCTGGTCAGGTGACATTGGCACCTACACTTGCCGTGTGGTTTCTGCTGGGGGCAACGATTCTCGGAGTGCTCACCTGCGAGTCCGGTAAGGATCAACCGTTGAAGGCAGGCATTGGGAACTACTTAAGACCGGGGAGGGTGGACCGCATAGCATGGTGCATGAATAAGAAGGAGGGTGTGAAGTGTCACCCAACAGGCGACAACAGGTTCTCACAAGACCACAGTGAATGATGCACTCGTATTGATCTAAAAGTTACAGGAATCGTCCAGCCACAAACTGAGCACAGGTGAACTATTCACCCAACTTCTTGGGCTCTCCATAAGTTCTCTCTTTCTTGCTTAGGATCCACTCTGTTAAACCCCAGATAAACCCAAACCCCAAGTTCCTCCCATGCCCTGCAAACCATTTGTACATTCAAGTATCCCTCCCTTGAATGCCCAGCAACACAGGAGTAGCTTTAGTGTAGCATAGTCCCTTACCACAGACATGCACATGCAAATAACTTGATTGTGTGCGTCTTTCCAGCCACGGGGCCACCTATTCCCAAGCAATCTGAAGTGTGGGATTGCACACCGCATTGAAGCAGATCCCACACGACTTGGTGTGCATGTGTGTGTCAAAGAGGAAGTGAATGTGTGAGTGTGACCTGGAAACTGGGATATTGTTCTTACTCCTCCCCACATGTGCTATTATGGAAAAAACATGGCACTATGGCTGAAATTCCCATCTTACTTCCCATAATGCCACTTTGAACCGCTGGAATATTTTGTGTGTGTCTGCTGTCCATCCATACCATTATGATGTAGCAAGATGCCTGCGACCGGCTCCTAGGGAGTCCTGAGCTGCTGCCTGCAATATGCAGAAATTAGTCACAGGGCCCAGCACGGTTAATGCACAAAGCGGCTTGGTGTCCCTGGGATGACGTGGTGCACTATGCCATCTTCTTAGCTGCAGCAGTGCTGCTGCTTGCCAGAATGAGGTGTTGCCATGAGGCAGCAAGGATGGGAGAGAACAGTGTTGGGGGTGACCAGGCATATGCATGCTTACGGCCACCATCAACGCAGTGCCAACTAAGGGCTCATCCACAGTATGGATCCAAGAGCTTTTCCATGTGCCCCGTGCTTTCTAGGCAAGGATCCAAGTGGATTTTTGTTTGTCCCGCCGCTTTCCCCAGGAAAACTTGCTGTTGATCCATGGAAAAGCCGACTGGCGTTTATTCCGATTCAGCTGTAAACAGCAGGCTTTCCCAGGAGAAAGCGGCAGGATGAGCCATCGCTGTTTCTCTTCCCCATCCCAGCGAGCAGCAGTTGCCACCACAACCAGGAGGGCAGCAGGGGACAGCCCACGCCACGCCCTGTGACTGCCTGAGACTCTCTCCAAACAGCTTCTCTTTCTGTAGGGGTGGTGCTCTGTCCTTGGGGCTCTCCGTTTGTGACAGCGTCTAAAATAGGCTTCTTCTGTCATTATCCTCATCAGACAGCTCCCGCACGCACCAGAAAACCCCATTGCCATGCTGAGCACTGCAGAGAAGCGAGCGATCAACCTGACATGGACCAAACCCTTTGATGGGAACAGCCCGCTGCTTCGTTACATTCTTGAGGTCTCCGAGAACAGTAAGGCACTGCATATTCCTAACTATATCAAGATCTTGGGGGCAGCCAGAGAAGCCAGCCCCATGGCCTTGGGGCTGAGGCTGATACACATTCACAAAAAGGGATGCGGGTGGCGCTGTGGTCTAAACCACTAAGCCTCTTGGGCTTGCCGATCAGAAGGTCGGTGGTTCGAATCCCCGTGACGGGGTGACATCCCATTGCTCTGTCCCTGCTCCTGCCAACCTAGCAATTCGAAAGCACACCAGTGCAAGTAGATAAACAGGTACTGCTGCGGTGGGAAGGTAAACTGCGTTTCCGTACGCTCTGGTTTCCGTCACAGTGTTCCGTTGCGCCAGAAGCGGTTTAGTCATGCTGGCCACGTGACCTGGAAAGTCCTCTGTGGACAAACACCGTCTCCTTCTGCCTGAAAGCGAGATGGGCGCCGCACCCCATAGTTGCCTTTGACTGGACTTAATCATCCAGGAGTCCTTTACCTGTACCTTTTTTACATTCACAATGTGGTCTGAGGGAGACTGGGTGGAGCGGGAGGCAAATGCAGTAGTAGATGCAGAGCATCGGAGTTCTGCGGTGGCTCTTATGAAGACTTAATTCCAAAGACTTTCCCACAATGCAATTTATCACACCTCAGCTATTTGTGGCGTTACATTCTCAAGGCTTATATACCACATTTACTTCAGATTGCTGCTGAATTGCAAGTGAGCCTGTGTATGCTCAGCAGTAGGGGGTTATCCAGTGCCTTTCCTTCATCCTGCCCCATTGCTGCCAAACTCTGACAATGCCATTTCATTCCTCGACAAACCCAAACTGCCTAGTTTTGTAAATCATTTTGAGGTTGTTGGGTGGTGGGTTGTTGCAGCAATGGTCCTTTGGGTGCAGCTGGAAGCAGAATAGGCTCCTGGCTTCCGATTTAGTGGGACGTCAGGTTTGGGGTCTTCCTTCTCTAATTCTGTCTTGTTCAGGGCAAAAGCCAGGCCATGAGACTCCTTCCTGCACAGAGAAACTTACATAGAGACCAGGAAGTGAATAGTAAGAATAGGTGGACTCCAACCCTCATCACTTTCTCCCGTATTGCTCCTTTACCTCCCCGCTGCTTTCCTCTGTGCCTGGCAGATGCTCCCTGGACAGTGCTCATGGCCAGCGTGGACCCTGAAGTGACCTCAGTGCTGGTGAGAGGGTTGGTCCCTGCCCGCTCATACCAATTCCGGCTATGCGCCGTCAATGATGTGGGCAAAGGCCAGTTCAGCAAGGACACCGAGAGGTGAGGTGGGCACATCTTAGATGGGGGACGGACGGACCAGGGTTTGGTTTAATTGCAGGGGTTGGGTGATGGTGGGGTTGGGAATGGGAATGGAGCTGAAGATGATCTGGTGTGTCTGTGCTGAGCCTTAGTTTTTGGAGAGAGCCAAACATAATTTGGGTAGGTGGGCATTGGGGGGTAGTGTCCTGTTTCCCACCACCACGATCCTGGGTCTATCATCTTGGGGTCAAGAGGTCACCACCATTCGTCCTCATCTAGCCAGTCCCTGACAGGTGGGGAGAGATTATTGGGTCATCATTTTTATTATTATTATGCATTTTCAGGTTTTTTTATATTGTGATTTTATGTTGTCAACCACCCTGAGATCTCCAGATATAGGGTGGTATACTACTACTACTACTAATAATAATACGTGCTAGCTCAGGTGTACGTAGCGAATGGGTAGATGTGGCTGCAAAAGGGACCATCTGAGTAAAGTGTGGCCTCAGAGCTTGGTGGTTTGTGCACAAAGGAGTGGTCTGGCAAGATGGTGGAACTTAGCTTGTAATCATCTATTCATCCAGTACACAAAGAGCTTAGCATGACCAATTATCTGCTTTCTTCAGTGTTTAAAAGAGGGTTTGATGCAAACCAATGTGCACATAGTGAGAAGTGGCTATTTGAGAAGAGGCACCGGACATTGTCTTGGCACATGCTGTGGCATGGCTGGGTTGAGCATCGTTTGGCTAGGACAAGCTGACATAGCTTTGAGAGTCTAGCCTACCTTCCAGCCATCCCTGAAACACGCCTCCGATGTTACCTTCGCTTTGCCAGGGTTTCCCTCCCAGAGGAACCGCCCACCGCTCCCCCTCAGAACGTCATTGCCAGTGGCCGAACCAACCAGTCCATCATGATCCAGTGGCAGCCACCACCTGAAAACCACCAAAATGGCATTCTCAAGGGCTACATCATCAGGTGGGTGAGCACAGCATCCAGGTTTCCACCCTACATCTCTAGGTGGATAGACCTCTGTCTCGGACAATGGAATTGCTGGTGATCCTATTGGAATGTGTCAGACTTCAGGGAACTGGCTTCCTCCCACTGTTGCAGTAGATAAACAGAACAAAGGAAAAGGAGTCTTCTTACCAGTTAGAAACTTTAATAATCACGGCGAGAGAACAAAGAACCCATCTCCTAGAAATGGCAGTGCTCCCAGTTAAGAATCCCACCCCCTTACGTCCCTATTAATCCATTTTGAATGTTTTATGTAGATTTTTCAATTTCATTGTTCTGTATGGGACAATGACAATAAAGATTATCGTATCGTATCGTCAGTTCAGCCTTCCTCAGCACAGTCCCCGACAGAATGCTTCACTGCCAGGTCTAATACTGGAAAAGCAGGAAGTTTTTGCCATATGGTTTGAAAGATCTCTGATGATGACATTGTTGGTTCTGACCTGACCTCTTGTCCCTTCCTCAGATTTTGCCTGGCTGGCCTGCCCGTCGGCTATCAGTTCAGAAACATCACCAACGCTGACGTCAACAACCTGCTGCTTGAGGACCTGATCATTTGGACCAACTATGAGATTGAGGTGGCTGCATACAACAGCGCTGGGCTGGGTGTCTACAGTGCCAAAGTCACAGAGTGGACCCTCCAGGGTGGTAAGTTGCAGTACTAGGAAATGGGAGGCGGGGCAGGGAAGATGAGAACACAGATTAATGTGGCCCCAGAGTGGCTCCATAGACCCAAGATGATTAGAAAGGGAGGTATACTGGACCTAAATATATATATACTCCCATTGTAGGGGCTGAATCTTGGTATGTTTTTAAGAGTTCAGGACACCGCTGGTAGCAGGTTATTTTTATTTATTGACTCTGGGTGGGATTCATCTTACAAGCTTGTGCAATAGGGTTCACCCCTCTCTTCTTACCCCATACTTCCCCAAATTGGCTCTGGGGGTGGCCAGGAGAACCCACAGAAGAACATGGAGAGGGAGGGGTGAAAAATTCCATCTGGCAAGCTGATATCCTTGCACAGACGGAAAGCTTGTCATAGAATGACATTGAATTCCACCATATATTTTATCCTGTTTTTCCCCAACTCTTGTCTCCCCAAAAGGATCACATCAGTAAGAGAAGGGGTGGGGAGGCAGAGTCCTTGCCATCAAATTGGAAAGACAAGATGCAGAAAGGAAGGGGAGTAGACAAGGAAGGGTTGGGGGGATCAGTTCTCTTAAAGCCAGGGGAAATTTGCTGAGAAGCAACCAATTTATTATTATTATTATTATTATTATTATTATTATTATTATTAGTTTATACCCCACCTTTTTCCCTGATGGGACCCAAGGCAGCTTACAGATTTTTTAAAAAAATCACTAAAAACACAAAATAATCATTTTTTTATTATTATTAAACATGGATGGGTTTAAAACCTATATAAAATCTACTGAAACCACACAAATAATTACAATAAAACCACCAGGGCACCATTCCTTTGGCCAATGGATGAGGCCAGAGCATCCCTTCCCCTTCCTTCTCCATTAGATTAGCATCACAGGTAGAACGAGGGCAGGTGGTGTCAGCAGCAGCGCTTTCCATGCTTCCACCTGTTCATACTGAGGCGCCTCCTTTAAACCTCCCACAGTGCCCACCGTATCCCCGGGCAACGTGCAGGCCGAGGCCACCAATTCCACCACCATCCGCTTCACCTGGAACCCACCCAGTCCCCAGTTCGTCAACGGCATCAACCAAGGCTACAAGGTAAGAAGGGTTGGGAGAAGAAGGAGAAGCCGCTTCTCCTCTAAGCCTAAGGCTGTAGCAAGCTACCCAAATGCTCCTTCGATGCTTAGGAAGCAGAGGCGTGGCTGTTTTATCCGTAGGTCCCAGGATGAAGCAACGTACGGAGGTAAGTGGCGATGTGGATGAGCTGCTGGCCGTTTCCAACATCAGTAAGCGGGTAGTTCTTTTGTCTCAGTGAGGCTAAATAGGTCCAAATTGGTGTGAGATGTTACAGGCATCGCCATCGCGGGGCCCATGTGGCTCTCTTCCCTCCACAAGCAGCATTTAAACAAGAAAGGAATCTGTACTCCTCATTCTCTCTTTGCCTTGAAGCTCTGTAGTTGCACAGCCTCCCATCAGGAAGGGCTGAGTGCTCCCGCTCTTCCCTGCCTGCACTTCGCTCTGCCTCTTTTCATTACCTAGTTTGGGGCCGTTAATCATTGCACGGGGTTGTTCCTGGGCCAGCCAATTACTGTGGCCATGTCCGTAAATCTCCCATGCAAAGGCCTTCCGAGGCTTTCCTACCTTGCTTGTCACGGCACAGATTAACAGGGGGTACGGGACTTGGCTAACACAAAGTATGAAATCACGTATCCCCTCCTCTCCCTAAACAACCATATCTGTATTAGGTCCAGTCCCCCGCAAGCAGCCAGGAAGCAGGCCTGCAAAAAACGTATAGTTGCTCCCACTCTGTTTTCTGTCATCGCTTAGCTGGCTGTAAAACACCAATTAAATGATGTAATTCCATAGTTAGCAGCTATAATAAACTGGTATCCTTTATATGAACCAATTATCTGTGGGGCTGCCGTTTCGGCGTTGTGCATTGCAGGAAGCTACTGCACCCAAGTGCTCCGAGCTGAAATGGCAACTTGATTTGCAAAGCAGAGAGTTTATGCCACTGCTTTCCTTGATGAAGCATCGCTGTATTTGATTTGATCAGTGCAGTCAATGGTATTTAAGCCCCCAGTTCCATATTTCCATGCATTTTGGATGATCCTCTTAGCTGACTGTTATTTCATAATCAGTCCATTTAAAACAAGATTCTACTTAATTCTTTTTTTATTAGAATGGTTATTATCATTGCTTCAAGCTTGTCTATTAAAATATATTTACTAAGATATTATACTTATAGGGGAGCCTCGCCTTGTTCGCTCAGTTCCGAATTGTAATTAATTCAAATTTGCATTAATTAAATTGAATTAAAACTTGTTTCTTAATCTACTCCAAAGAAGTTCAGGAATTTAATTGCTGCCAAACGAGATAACCAACGTTAAGAAGGATACTTAACATACTTATTAAATGCCACTTAGTATTTTTGATTAGTATTTTTGGAGGCCTAATTAGTATCTAATTAACTTGCTATAGGCTATCTCGCACTGTGCCAATTAAACACCCAAACATCCTTGAATGTAACACCACGACATAGTAGCTGATTATGCATTGTTATCAGTGTCAGTTAATCAGCCAGCTTGTGTCGAATATTGTTTTGGATGCATAAGTACATACACTTATTAAAACTCAGCTATTCCTTTCTCCTCCTCCCCACCCCCCTTTAATTGATACTTAATCAGCACCAAATAAAAGAGAGGATATGAATGGAGCGATTTAAGCACTAGCTGTTACACCTAAACGCTCTCAGATTTATTTATTTTTCACAAATTGGTCTTACCTTTAACCCTTTATGGAGTAGCCCTCTTATTAGCCCTGTGCTTGATAGTCTTTATGTCATCCATCTGAGACAAAGGCCGCTGTTTTCATTTTAAAAATTAGCAACCACTTCTGGGCTGTGTAGTGAGGTGACCAGATTTTTTCCAATGAATCCGGGGACACTTCAACTTCCTACTAAATAGATGGATTTTGTCAGGGGACTTATTTGTAAATCTGGGGACTGTCCCCGGGAAACGGGGACGTCTGCTAACCTTACTGTGTAGGGGTTCCTTTAACGTCAAAGGAGAACACTCTAATTTCTTGATGGTTAAGGAGCTATAGGACCCAAGCTGCTCTTGCTGGACAGGGCGAAAGGTAGGGATGCAAATCTCAGCCCTGCCTTCAGAATGCCCCATTTCCTGGCATCCCACAAGCTGCCACATCCTTCAGGCTGCAGTTTGACTTGGCCACTGTTTTGACAGGTGAAACAGGCAGGGCTGGCTGAAGACATTTTGGCAGCTGAGGTTAACCACAAAATGGTGCCACTTCTTTAAGGGAAGAAGGAGTGACTGAAGATGTACATCAGGAGCAGGGAGAATAAAGATCTACATTGGGATCTTTTCACCCCATGGATCGTGCCCCCCAAGGCAGGCACCGCATCTTGCCTCCTGGGTGGGCCGGCCCTGGGAACAGCGAGTGTTGCACCAGCAGACTGACTCCTCACAGGCAGACAGGTGCAGGAACACCTCCACCCAGTGCAACCCTTCCTCCCGCAGCAAAGTGTAAAAGGGGTTCAGCTTGCAGCCTCAGTTTACAAATAGTGACTGCATTTTCCTGAGAAAGAGAAGTTAAAGCACAACCCTCAGTATTGGTTTATTCTTTGAGTATTTGTTTTGTTGTCCTGAACAATTTGGAGGAAGAAGGATATATGCAATGAATAAAAAGTGCAGCGCATGGTTTTTCTCTCACAGCCTCTCACTTTTGTGAGAGAGAAAACAGGTTCTGCTTCCAAACACCAAAAGTGAAAAATGACTGGTGGCAGAACCAAACAGCCTTTAAGCTGCTTTTTAAAAATCCTGGCTCCTTCCTCTTCTCCTTTAATTGGTTACCCGCGTAGGCCAGCCTTTCAAATTCAGTCCCTTCCAGGTCTCCGAGGAAAGAAATCTCTCTCTGTGCATGGCCGACCCCCTAACCCTTCAGCACACACCTGTGCTTCAGCGAAACAATCAGCCGCCTTTAATCCCAGCAAGTTTCCCCCTTTATGTTTTTGAAGCGGCGCAGCCGAAGGGAAAAAAAAGATCAGAGGAGCTGAAAGCCATAGAAGAGGATGGTTAAAACCCCGTGTGGATCCCACGCTGCCCTTTAGAGTAATAGCGCAGTAGGGATTAAGGTCAGGATTGTTAAACGTGCTTGGACAAGTCTAGGTCCAGCCAAAGCCACATGGTCACTACATGTATGTTCATCCGTCACCTGCCAGGGTGCTAATGTCTGTCAGGGATGAAGGGAGATGTCTTGGCCTCAAGAACCAAGTGCTTTCAGCCTACAAATACTCCATTTACAATATAGTTGAATGGAGCTAATCAGACCTTGGTCAGCTATAAGGCCATACATTTACAGGTGCCCATACATTTGCACCTGTCTCACTGTTTCAGCTTCAGTCAGGATCACCCCAATATGCTACTTAGAAGAACCTACTTTTTTGGCAGCGCCTACTCTGCCCGGTGAACAACAGAGGAGTGAAGGGAGGCAGACAGGTCTGGTATGCCCTGCCTGCTGCAGCTGGGCACCCTCTCTGGTGGGTGCCATTGCAGGCTGGCATTACCCAGACATGGGAAGTCCCAGGGACTGTTTCCCAGGCAGAAAAGGAAGCCTCTGGGCGGAGCTTGCTGCCTGGGTAATTGGTCCCGCCCACTCGCCTCATCAGCGAATCACAAGTGGACATGGGCTCCCTACACCTCCAATATAGGCACTGTGGCTTGCTCTGCAAAAACTTTTTTTTTTGGATCTTTGCCTTTTGCTTTGGAGCATGTGGCTCACCATGTAACCAAGTCCAGAATACTTGCAATAGGGGGAAAGTAGGGAGGCAGAGCAAGGCCATCCATGCCCCAGAGGTGCGAATAGGTCCCTTAAGTTATACAGTGGTACCTCGGGTTACAGACACTTCAGGTTACAGACTCCGCTAACCCAGAAATAGTACCTCGGGTTAAGAACTTTGCTTCAGGATGAGAACAGAAATCATGCTCTGGCGGCACGGCAGCAGCGGGAGGCCCCATTAGCTAAAGTGGTTCTTCAGGTTAAGAACAGTTTCAGGTTAAGAACGGACCTCCGGAACGAATTAAGTTCTTAACCCGAGGTACCACTGTATTAAGAATGGTGTGTCCTCAAAATCCTTACTCTGCACTGCATCCCACAAAAAAATAAAAATGAAAAGCATGGCATAGCAGGTGACTGGAAGGACTTTAGTTGTTTAAAATATCTGTTCAGGACTAGAGACTAACATGGTTTTAGCGCTCGTTTTGCTGTTGGGCTATGCCGTACTGCTGGCACTAGACAACAAAATTATTGTCGGCAAATGAAAAGCAGCAGCTATTATGTACACAATTTATTAAACGCCTCGACAATGACACTGATTGTTGAGATGAATGCACCAACACTTGTGTTTACACCTTAGGGCTGTAGCACTAAGAATAGCAACTTGGATTACTGAACACAAAACGTCTATAAGAATCAATTGCTTCTTTCTTTCTTACTTGCACCCGCACCCCCAACCTATAATTTTATTTTATTTTGGTTTTTTATCCCTGAACTTGGGTAAAAAGAATGAGTGGGTCAGTTTCGCTTGGCAATTTCTTCCAGGCATTTGCTGTAATGACTATGTTGCTGGGGACATTTCATAAACAAAGGATATAATAGCTCTTTTGTCTTTCTTCCTTCAAGGGGAAAAAAAGGAACCAACCAAAAGAAGGAAAAAACCACCTTGCAGAAATAATATTTCTGTTTACAGAACTTGCAATTTCACCCACATACCCTGTAGTTTTGCCTACCAGATACTAACCAGGGCAGAGCAATTCTGTACCCCGGTTGTGCAGGGGACGAGAATATGCCACTCGGGGGGAAATCCCAAAATGGTGGAAAAGAGCAAATACATCTCCCACCTAGAAGGGGGGGGGTGTCAGTGATGACACACACACACAGATGGTGCAAGTGAACACAGAGCACCCAAATGTCTCTGTATCACCACATGCACAAAACAATCCTGACCCCAGAGGCACAGGCAGCAACAATTCCACTACTCCGGTCCCTGGGCAATCCACCACACCATTCCTTTCTGCCCATTTTGCAAAAGGGAAGAAGCAGAGTCTCTGCAACACAGCAGCCCTATGGCTTCCCATGCAGAATATTTGCAGGCAGCACACAGAGTCCTCTGCAGTTATGGATCCTTCCAGACTGTCACTGTTTTGGGATGGGATTCAGTCTCATCACGGCAAGTTCTAGCTACATGGTTAAAGGATGTGAGGTGGTGGCGAATTGGCTCTCCTCCTGGAGAGGAAGGAAAGGTGGTTTCACCAGTATAATTGAGACGGTATTCACATAAAGCAGTGGGAGAGGGAATATTAGAGACGGCTGCAGCAGTTGCACCTTGTAGCATGGTTAGGGTTGCCACATTTTGAAGAGCAAAAAAGAGGACACATTTGCAGACTTCTACTTTTAACTGTGGATCGCTATGACGACACTCATTTTACATACCCGTGAAAAAGAGGACATGTCCGGGTAAAAGAAGACATATGGCAACCCTAGACTGGCCCCTTTTCTAGCTTTCCTGTTTGAGGTGTTCTGTCCCGGACCAGAATGGAGTGGGGTTGGGGGAGTCCTGTATGTTTATGCCTGGAGTCCTGAGGCCGGAGTACCCCTTAGGATTCTAGAAAGAGAAGTGTTAGCAGTGTGCCCAAGTTCTGCCCTGTTTGTGCAAAGTGCCCTTTCTCCCCATTCACCAGAGCTCCCCTTTTCTTTTTTTCTTTTTTTGAGCACCCATTTTGTGCTTGCACAAAATTTGCACGGAAATTCCTTGCTTTTTATCAAGCACCCCCTTTGGTTGGTTTGCGTAGATTTTACACAGCATCTCCCAATGTTGCTATTACCCCACACTTTCCAGTGCATTTTTTCGATACTTTTCTTAACTCAAAAATTCCTCCCGCCCCCTACTTTCTCCACCCCTCTCACCCATTTTTTGGAAGCAGGTTTGTTGTACAAGAGAGTGCCAAATTGTGGCGATCGCACAGGGTCCCCGGACGTTTAATGGTCTATTGATCCCTGTGCCACCACTGTGCTTGCTTCCCCGCTGCCACCAACCCATTACTCTCTGGTAAAACACTGAGTCCAGACAGTTGTTAAAAGTGAACCAAAAAAACAAGTTTATTTTACAAACATTAACAAGTTTATGGTTTCTCAGATAATATTCCTGTCAGTATCTTAACTTTAGTTTCTTTACCAGCCTATACCTTCCTCATACCTTCTGACGGATTATCTCAGCTGTTTGACTGACTCCTCTTAACAAATTCTCTCACTCTCTCACACCAGACTAGCCCAACCCACAGACTTATCTTCTCTGTCTCTTCTAACTCCAGACTGTCTTCTCAACCACCCTAACTCTAACTGTCTCAGAAAAAACCTCTGTGCTTAAACCTTATACACAGTTAACTCTGCCCCCTGGGTTCCCATTGGTTAGTAATTTTACAATTAGTTAACCCTTTCCTTATGAACCCAGTATGATGTCACACACCTAGGAGGGAAAACGCCACACAAATCTACTTTTAATTGTTCAACATAAATTTGCCGTTGCCCAAGTGAATCACACCAGCAAAAGAGTGCTAATCTGGAGCTGGCCCCTGTGCACAATATGGGTCCAGAAAGATAAAGCCCCATGCCGTGTGGTCTGCCTTCACTTCCTCCTTTCTGAGCAACCATGATGTCGTTCATTTATTCCTCAGCTGATTGCCTGGGAACCAGCACAGGAAGAAGATATGACTGTAGTGACAGTGCGCCCTAACTTCCAAGACAATATCCATGTGGGATATATCCCAGGCCTCAAGAAGTTTACAGAGTATTTCACCTCGGTGCTGTGTTTCACCACACCAGGCGATGGACCCCGCAGCCCCCCGCAGCTGCTGCGCACCCATGAGGACGGTACGGCCTTTCCCTTTGGAGCTGGGCACAGGCTCTTGGGTTCCTGTATGCCCATGACTATGGGTCCACACACCCCTAACTTTCCGGTCAACATGAGTTTAAAACGTCACCTTCCACCGTGGAAGTCTTGAGTCTGACACTGCCCTCAGTTGTAGAGCCCGACACATCGTTGCTGAGACTGCAGTGATGCCCTTGAAGGCCCCGGGCTCCATCTTGACTGCGTCCACTGCAGTCATCCTTTCACCCAAACCCCAGAGAGTGACCAGCAGCTTCCCTTTTTTGATTTCCTTGAGGAATTCTTATATGAAGCGTTTGTCCTGTTGTAACTTTCTGGGTGGTGGGGTTGTTTGTTTGGCTAGTTCCGGGTCCAGTGGGACACCTCAGCTTCAACGAGATCCTCGACACATCCCTGAAGGTCAGCTGGCAAGAGCCCCTGGAAAAGAATGGCATTCTGACAGGTAATAAATCTCTCCAGGTGGGGAGGAGATGGGTGGGGTGAGGGAGGAAGGGGTGATTAACTGGACCAGGGAACAGGGAGCCCACTTCTTCCTTGGTGCCAATGGAAAGAACTCAGGGCTTATACAAAATTCCTCTTGTCCCACTGCTTTGCCCTGGGGGCAATTCGGGTTTTATCTGGAATGACGTTTGCTCCAGTTTAGAGCTATAGAGAGAGTTTTCCCTGGGAAGGAGTGGGGCAAGGGGGGGAACCACTCCATAGCTCTAAACTGGAGCAAACGTCAATCCGGAGAAAACCCGAATTGCCTAGAAATTGTGGATCAAGTGGAAAACTGCTCAGACCCATTCTTTCTACTACCTAAGAGAACTTCTGTAGAGGAGATATGTATCCACTAGCCCTGTGAACTAACAGCCTGGAAGCCATCTTGATTTCAGCACGAGGAATAGTTTGGGAATTGGAACCAAGCATCACATCTGTTTGCTTCAGGCCTCATGGAGCTTCCCTGGTGATAGATTTGGAATAGATTTTGAAGGATCCAACTCTATGTTAAGCATAAGGCATAGGGAGCAAGTTATCCTGATAACAGCGCATTGGGAATTTAGGTTCATCTCTTCCCTTTCCAAACATGATTGGGATGGAAATCACATCCTGACCCCTCTCCTCTCCACCCCGCTCCCAGATGTGTCCATGAAGCTTAGGTAAAGCTCATTTTAGCATTAGTGAGAACTTTTGCTTTTTACTGAGCCCTATTGCCACATGGGCATGTATGTATGACTTCTCTCTCTGGGGAGAGAAGGCATTCTGCTCTCTTATGCTGTGATCAGAACAACAGTTCCCTCTCCACCTGATGCCTCTAATTAAGAAAGAAGAGAAGACATAATAGCATGCTATGCGTTAGCCATAATGTGTCATTCAGCCTCAGGAAGCTTAATGAACTAGTGGAAGCACTAAAGTAATATAAATTAGAATCCCCAAAGAACTGTTGGTGAGGCCTAAGTCTCTGGCTTAAGGCCACCAGATTTATTGGGCACGTTCTGTTTATGCCTTGGATTTTAAATGAAGGTTGTGCAGTTCTACACATCTGTGTATGTTTTGGGCTCCTTCAGGCTACCGGATCTCCTGGGAAGAATACAACCGTACCAACACCCGTGTAACACACTACCTGCCCAACGTCACACTGGAATACCGCGTCACTGGCCTCACAGCCCTCACGACATACACCATTGAAGTGGCAGCCATGACCTCGAAAGGCCAGGGACAAGTTTCCTCCTCCACCATCTCCTCAGGAGTGCCTCCCGGTAAGTTTGACTTACGGACCCTGCCTTCAGCAGAGCACCACAGCCTAGGTCCCTGCAGAATGCTTCAGTTAGTAGTGGAAGTCCCAGATACAGATGATTTTTCCTTTTTTGTGTGTTTTTGTTTTGTTTACATCAGATGTACTGATACCCAGTTGAACCCTCTTTGAGACACTGATAAAGTGAAAATAGGTTATCTGGGCAGAGACCGCTATATAGTTGGACGTATGCATGATCGTATTGCAAGCCCACTAATAATAAGAGCAGACAGGAATCTCTTGAATAACCCAGTGTCTTCCCAGCTTTAGAAACACTACATCAAAGGGTAACTGGATGCACATAATAATGTTTCATATTCAGAAATGTAGTGGCACACACTTCCCTGTGATTATGTGAATATTTGTGGGGAAGAGAGGTTGATTTATTGATTTGTTATTGTTGTTATTTTCTCAGCATGAATGCCTCCCTTATTCTGTTATAATGGCAATGGTGCCCATCTAAGAGGTGCCAGAATGCCGGAACTGAGTTCTGGCAAGTTCCAGCTGAAAAAATGTCCTGCAAGGTTATTCTTGTGCTTTCCATAAATTGCGGCTGGAATGTACTTCTTGTGCAGAAAGACTTGTCCTAAATCAGTACTCCTTTCTTTGCTTTGTTTACCTGTGCTGCGAACCCCGGCATCTCACAGCCACATTTCATGTTTCATTGGCTAGCAGCACCTGCTATGGGGGGGGAAGTCTCCCTGAGATTTTGACATCTTGCAAGGCCAATTTGCCCCTTAAACATGGAATCAGACTTGAACGATGAAGCAACAGAAGGAGCTGTTGACTTGGGATAAGTGGCCATTATGCCTGTTTTCATGAAGAATTTCCATCTATACCCCATATAAGCTCTTAGCTCGGCCTTTGAGGGACTTCAGGTTGAGACACTGAGCAACAGAGCTTTCTTTGCGGTGATCCTTCAAGACTGAGGATGTAACTACAGGCACCAGCCCAAACCTTATAATTCTGTCCCTGTATATTTCTGCCACTTTCCTAACCTTCAGGCAGCAAGCCATATCTAAGGTATTGGGAGCATTAATAGAGAGGGACTGCCTTTTACTAAGAATGAATCTACATCTAGTTGTTTCAAGCCCTCATGAGCAGAATTTTAAAAACGCGCTTTCGTGAAGAGATAAGTTGTCCGTATTTGATTTAATTCAGTTTGTCTGTGCGAACTTTGACTTTGCCAATCCCAATTAGCTTCAATATTTGTTCTTTTGAGTAATTCAATTAATTCAAGTGTGGGCCTCCTTCATGCGGGCAGATAGCATGGCCCCCACAATCTGACAACAACCAACCACTCACAAGCTTCAGAGTTATTAAATTAACAAACATCGGAGTAATGAATATGAAATTACAGAAAGCGCTGACAGCTCCCCTTGTGACCTTCATGAGATGGGAGTTTTAAATTTGATGAATATTTGAATCACTTCAAATATTTGTTTGAGGCCTGCACTTTTGTCAGACCTAATCCAAGGATGCCACAGTCTTATAATGCATTATAATAAGGCACCATGTTGGCCACCGATGATCCTCTTGTTCTTCAGTTCCTGTTCTTTAATGTGCATTTTGGATGGGCATGGCATTATTTAGTTTATCCCATGTAACAATTAGTTGTCATTTAGACCTTTGTGCCTAGGGAAGAAGAACAATACCTTTAGAAGCACACAGTGTAACAAATCCACAATGGTTGCTTCTGCCAATGCAAAGCATTTTCAGCAATACAGGCTGGTTGGAGCGAAAGAGAAAGATTCTTAGTCTTGACCTTCCCCTCTCCTCCTGTTGGATTGCCACACTTGACGTTGTTGAGGGTAAACGCTCCTGGGGGGACGGCAGACCCCAGTACCTCCAAGCCTCTCCCAGTAGGCACGTCTCTGGAATGGCATGTCCCTTCTCTCCAGAGTGCCCCTCTGTGACACTTCTCATATGAAAAGTGGACACAAGTCTTCTGGCATCACACAGCAAGAAGATAGAAACATCCGTAGATCTAAACTACGTTTTATTCACAATATTTACAGAGAATCCATAATCACATCTGTGCCCTCCAAACTCTGGCAGAAAAAAAGCATACAGCGAAAGCGAAAGTACAATCCAATAACACTCTCAGACAGAAGAGATAAGACAGTCTTCCGTTCCCACACTCTTCTCAGACATCTCATGTGACTTATACTAATCACACTAGCCAGCATCGACTTACATAAAATCCTAACAGACGTTGATGGATATTTGCCCTTCAACTATAGTGTTTGGCACATGTAACTTCTTTAATCTGTATTTTCCATCCTAAAGATATTTTTGGTTCACTGCATCTCAGTCCCCATCACCACTGCCACCAGCAGCTCATAGCATACTACAATTTTAACTTTGCATAATCAAGTGGTGCTTTCTCCTGCTCTGGCTTGTTAGATGGAGAGTTCTTCTTCAGGGCAGGATTTGGCCACTGTGTGATGCCATCATCCTGAGAAGGACAAAGAATGGCTGAGCCAATGCCTATAATCCATGGGTTGTAGATTCAAGTTCCGTCTTTGCTTTCTCTTTGCCTGCAGAGCTCCCTGGAGCCCCTTCGAACCTGGGCATCTCCAACATTGGTCCCCGCTCAGTCACACTTCAGTTCCGTCCTGGTTACGATGGCAAGACATCCATTTCCAGGTGGCAAGTGGAGGCTCAGGTAAGCCATTGGAAAGGGACACATCTGTCGGTAGGAGAAGCCAGCAGCAGAGGAAGCTCTCTCATTCCTTTTCTTCTTCTTTTTAGCCCTTAGGATAGCAACTGTTGTATTAAAGTTAAAGAAGCATCTCTGCCATCAGGAGACACGTAAACTCAGTGGCAGGGAGCCAACATCCTCCACTGAGAATACGATTAAAGTGTTAATTTTGCATGCATTGACTTTGCTGAATTTCAGGCATCTGTGGGGCGGAATTGCAGTAGCAGGAGGAAGGGAGGAGCCTGGCAGTTTGGATACAGAGAAAACAGTGTGTCAAATAACAGGAAACATGAGCTATAAGCAGGACTGTGTATTGTGTGTAATCCACAATCTTATTTGAGAAGAACATCATTTGATACTTAACTATATTTGATATCCTGAAAATTTATCCTGTTTTCTTAAAATAGTTTATAATCTTTGCTGCAAGATCCTTACTGCATATAATCCTTACTGCAAGAGCTTTGCAGTAAGTACCGTATTTTTTGCCCCATAGGACGCACCTAGGTTTTTTGGGGGGGGAATAAAGAAAAAAAAATTATTTCCCCCCCAGGTGCGGGGCTGGCGCGGGGGAAGCCCGAGCTTCCCCTGACCACAGCCCCCAGAACAGCCTGCTATCCGCAAGCCTAGGGAGCCTGGCGGGAAGTCGCGCCGGTCTCCCCAGGCTTGCGGAGAGCTGCGCGAAGCCCGGGCGCACTCTTCAGCGCACCCCAGGCTTCGGAATGCAGGCAGCTCTGCGCAACCCTTGGGAGACCGGCGTGACTTCGCGCCGGGCTCCCTAGGGTTGCGCAGAGCTGCGCGAAGCCCAGGACTGCAGGCAGCTCTGCGCAACCCTTGGGAGACCAGCGCGACTTCGCATAGCTTCCTGAAGCCTGGAAAGCGAGAGGGGTCGGTGCGCACCAACCCCTCTCACTCTCCAGGCTTCAACGAAAGCCTGCATTCGCCCCATAGGACGCACTCACATTTCCCCTTCATTTTTGGAGGGGAAAAAGTGTGTCCTATAGGGCGAAAAATACGGTATATGAGCAATGTCTAGTGAAATCTCACAAACTAAGAGAAGGCGGAGGTTCAGGGCCGGCCCATCCATGAGGTAGACTGAGGCAACCACCTCAGGTGGCAAAATCCAAGAGGCACCTCTCTGTGCACCCCCTTCTACTGCCATCAGAGAAGTGAAGAGAAGTGACTGCATCGACTTCTGGGTTCTGGCAGGATCTCGCGAGAGCCTTGCGTGATCTTCCAAAGACCCTGGTAAGCGAGGCTTCAGCGGGTGTGGATGGTGAGCTGGCTGGGCAGCCCCTTCCCATTTCACCTCAGATGGCAAAATAGGATGGGCTGCCCCTGTGGAGGTTATTTTTACTGATGGTGTAAACACATCGGGCAAAAAGTGTCCTGCTCTTCAGTCTCTGACAACACACACCAAACTCTACAACTGTAGCTAATACATTTTACACTGTCAGGGAACAGAGAAACTGGCCGTACTATATGCAATGATGATGCTGACCCAGTCCTGCTCATTATCTTGTCTGCCCTTTCCCTAGGTGGGTCAGATTGGTGAGAGCGAGGAATGGACCCTCATCCACCAGCTGTCTAATGAGCCAGATGCCCGCTCCATGGAGGTGCCCAACCTCAATCCCTACACATACTACAGGTGAGTGCTGCTTTTGGGGGAGATTGAAAGGATGGTGTTGGGTTGAGCATGCATTAAAAACATAAGGGCCTCCTGGATCAAGTTAAAGATCCATCTAGTTCGGCATCCTCCTTTCCATAATGTTCAACCAGGTGCTTCCAGGAAGCCCAGAAAAAGGTCTGAAGGCAACAAGCTCTCACTATTCCTCTGTAGCAACTCAGATTCAGAGGCATCCTGCTGTCAGGGATTGGTTGGACACAGAGGAATGGTGGGAGGAACCAGCTGGAGAACTCGCAGAGCCTGGGGGTTGGTGGTGGGATGACAATGAGTGGTTAGAGAGAGAAGAGGGAGAAGACTGGGAGGAGGTGTCGGAAGCTGAAGAGGTAAAAGGCATCATGAGAAGGAGCTCAAAAGACAGGGAAGCAAAGGGGAACCCGGCCCCAAATCTCTTGTGACACTCTCATCTGCTAGTATTAGAAAGCTACAGCCAGGAGGGTTATGGTCTGGCTAAAACTGGGGAATGAGAAGGCTTGTGGGTGTCATTAAGGACCTTCTACCGTTTCCCTCAAAATTAATGCATTAGCTAATAGGATAAAGGAAAGGCGTGTAATGCCGGCCTAATTAAGCCATGTTTGTATGTCAACAGAGATTGTGACAACACACCCAGTAGCTCTCCTGTTGGCAGTGCAAGGAAGGGAAAGGAGCCAATGCAGACCTCTCAGGGCATGCAAATGGGGGTGTTCAAAGTCCTATTTGTGTGTGTGTGTGTGTGTGTGTGTGTGTGTGTGTGTTAGGCAGGGTGGGTGATTCCTATGCCACCTTGCAGTTCCTTCCAACACTAATCCATTTCCTCTCTCCTTCCAGCTTCCGCATGCGACAAGTGAACATAGTCGGCACCAGCCCACCCAGCCTGCCTTCCCGCAGGATCCAGACATTGCAGGCCCCGCCTGATGTATCTCCTGCCAATATTACACTGCGGACAGCCAGTGAAACCAGTCTCTGGCTGAGATGGATGGTGAGCAGTAGCTCAGAAAGGCACTAGGCCTCGTCATTGTTTCTGGAGGGAGGGCAGGACAGGGTTAATGAACCAGCACTGGGGCTGCTCATTGGTTACTAGGCAAACCAAAATTCTGTAGGATTTCTGTAGAATTAACAGGAAGATAGATGGGGTGAACAGCTCCAGGTGAGGCTGGATTCAATGGTTGCAGGTATAAAATGACTAGGCCAGGGATGTACCTAACCATCTTTAACGATATAGACCTACAGGTCAATTCTACCTCTAACTGCCCTACTGGAAATAGGAAGATCTATGTAACACCAATTGTATCATGGTGGGCACCATTTTGAATCAATACAGTCTACTCGGTTCTTGTTACCTTAACGCAAATGACAACTGTCTTTCGCCTCTAAACACCCATTCCTGCTGCCCAGCAGCAGCAGGAGAATCCCTAACTACTTGTCCCAGATAGAGATGCCACCAAATTCTGCACTAAGCCAAACTTTAGTGGTGGAATTCTACTTCAATCTGTGGTGCAATCACCTCAAATCAGAACTGAAGTTTGCTAAAAAGAGTTTTCAGGAGTTCTAGCCCATGCCATTTAGATGCATGTTATTTGTGCAAAGAGGGCAAGGCGATAGGAACTGGGTGTCGGGAGGGTACCGCCTACAAGGTCCAATATGGTCTCTGTCCCATATCCATTGAGGCAGAGGAATGCACTCAAACAGTATGGGATTTGTTTTTTTCATGCGAGGATTCTGGAAAGGACTCAGCTGCAGGCCAACAACGACGCTCCCTTTCTTTCCAGCCTCTGCCAGAGACAGAGTACAACGGCAGCCCTGAGTCAGTGGGCTACCGGTTGCGCTACTCACGTCTAGACGGGCGTGGCCGCACACTGGCCAACACCATCCATGACCGTGTGGAGCGTGAGTTCACCATTGAAGACCTGGAAGAATGGACGGAGTACCGTGTGCAGGTGCAGGCTTTCAATGCCATCGGGCCCGGGCCATGGAGCCAGACCGTGGTGGGGAGAACCCGAGAGTCAGGTACCTTCTCCACCAGGCCCTTGAGACAGTCTGGGCAGGCCTCCCATGGTCGGTCTGGAACTCTGAACATGGGGCTCGGGGCTCTGCTGTGGTGACCTGCTTCTCGCAGAGCCATCACAGAGAAGCTCATTGGTGAAGCACTGACTCCCCTCGGTTCTTCTCTTTGTGCGCACAGTGCCTTCGTCTGGACCCACCAACATATCAGCTTTGGCAACCACCTCTACCTCTATGCTAGTGCGATGGAATGACATCCCAGAGGCTGACCGAAACGGGCTGGTTCTGGGCTACAAGGTGGGTGTGGGGAATGCAGTGAAATGCATTTTCTCTTGCCTCACCTTCCCGCTCACTAAAATCTGCCGGTCCCTCATCAGTCCCAGCCTGAAGCCCCTTCTTATCATTCCAGAGCTAGTCTCCTTGTCTTCTTCAGTGACCTGGCCCATTGGTCTCTACCTGCAGGACCCCACTGTCACAGGCCTCAGCTAGGCCCTTCTTTCCCAACCCACAGCTTACTATGATCCTGTGAACCTGCTCACCAACTGCCTCTACCATTGTCACTCAGTCTCTCCACTGGTGTTGGGCTGAGGTGTTTGGCCCAGACTTTCTCAACATTTTGAGGGCGGGGCAAGCTTCTTTGGGGGCTCTCTGCGTTAACTGCCATGCCAAACAATATCTGGTACTTCTAATATAGGTAAAGGTAAAGGGACCCCTGACCGTTAGGGCCAGTCGCGGACGACTCTGGGGTTGCAGTGCTCATCTCGCTTTATTGGCCGAGGGAGCCGGTGTACAGCTTCCGGGTCATTTGGCCAGCATGACTAAGCCGCTTCTGATGAACCAGAGCAGCGCACGGAAATGCCATTTACCTTCCTACTGGAGTGGTACTTATTTATCTATTTGCACTTTGACGTGCTTTCGAACTGCTAGGTTGGCAGGAGCAGGGACCGAGCAATGGGAGCTCACCCTGTTGCGGAGATTCGAACCGTCGACCTTCTGATCGGCAAGCCCTAGGCTCTGTGGCTTCTAATATACAGCAGTACAATGCTGGTGATCCAAGCTACGTGCTCTGTGTATATATGTCTGCAACATGGCAGCACAATGCAGCTTTTTTCCACTTGTTGAAGGCCGCAGTGTTCAATTGAGCCGCTGTCTCTTCCTTCCCTCCAAGGTTTGTGTCTGTTCCCTTCTAGGTCATGTATAAAGAGAAGGACTCCGACACAAGGGCTCAGTTCTGGTTGGTGGAGGGCAACGCTTCACGGAGTGCCCAGCTCATAGCTTTGGGCAAGTATGTTCTGTATGAGATCCGAGTGCTGGCTTTCACCCGCATTGGCGATGGTGTGCCCAGCAATCCGCCCATCCTGGAACGGACACTCGATGACGGTAGGTGTCCCAACAGCAACCCATATGGTGGAAGGAAAGCTTAAGTCTGGGAGAGAAGGGATGGGGGGAACAGGGTGGTCTGTGAGATATTAAAAGTCATTGGAAAGCAAATGAAAAATAAAGGCTAAGCCTTATAGCACATACCATTTGAGGACTCAGTCCTGTACATCATGAATAGCCAGGGAACCTGTGGCACAGTGGGTCAGTGCGTCTGGCTGTTAACCAGAAGGTTGGTGGTTCGAGCCCATCCAGGGATGGCTGCAGGCAGAATTCCTGCATTGGCAGGGGGTTGGTCTAGTTGACCCTCAGGGTCCCTTCCAGCTGTATGATTCTATGATTGTATGGAGTTCTAATAGCATTCGCTGTAATAATAATAATACTTGGCATTTGTAGACTGCTTTCAGGTGCTTAGAGTACGTCGTGTACTTAATTTTGTTTCAGTCCTTACAACGAACTTGTACATTAGATTAGTATTACTGCCCTCATATTGCAGGGAGGGTGTTGAGGCTTCATGGAAAAGGCAAGATTTGAACCAATGACCTCCTCGATTGGTAGTGCTATGTTTTAGCCATGATACTAGATGTGTACACCGCAGTGGTGATTGCTTTAAAGTCATGACATTGCAAGATTAGCAGCTCCATGTCCCTAAACACAGTCCCAGTCTTCAAATAATAGACCAGGGAGTGTCACCTTAAGCGTAGCATATGTTTATCTCTGTGTGCGTGTGTGTGTGTGTGTGTGTGTGTGTGTGTGTGTGTGTTTGCACCCTGTGGCTATGTATGTATTTGCATTAAAAGTCTGTTCTCTGGCTAGGTGTGCAGAAATGTAGGTGTTCCTTCTAAACTTCATCTGTGCATCCCTCCCTGTCTTCCTGTGTTCCAGTACCTGGGCCCCCAGTGGGCATTCTCTTCCCTGAAGTAAGAACAACTTCTGTACGGCTAATCTGGCAGCCACCTGCTGCTCCCAATGGCATCATTCTGGGTAAGCAGGCAACCCCTACGTACCATGGAGATTGTAGACCAGAGTGGCTTAAGCAACGCCCTCCCAACCCAACTTTTGACTACAGTTCTCAATGTCAGTTCAGTGCCACTAGAGCAGGCATGGCCAAACTTGGCCCTCCAGATGTTTTGGGACTACGACTCCCATCATCCATAGCTAACAGGGATGATGGGAATTGTAGTCCCAAAACATCTGGAGGGCCAAGTTTGGCCATGCCTGCACTAGAGGAATTGCGGGAGGCAGAGCCGGCCCACCCATGCAGTGGGATGAAGCAGCTGCCTCAGGTGACAGAAACACAGGAGAGAAGCCCTTGAGCAGA
Organism: Podarcis pityusensis; assembly: GCF_964106645.2. Classification (NCBI taxonomy): domain Eukaryota; kingdom Metazoa; phylum Chordata; class Lepidosauria; order Squamata; family Lacertidae; genus Podarcis; species Podarcis pityusensis. Next base: position 27,520,426 of record NC_138029.1, on the reverse strand, counting down.
AGGCCTTGCAAAGCCTCGCCTCTGAGCGGGAAGGGACATTTGGCAAGAGGAGAGGCCCTTGTCAAATCTCCCACAGATACCCAGCAGGGTGGTGAGGCTTTGCAAGGGCTTTTCCTTGGAGGGAAGCCCTTGCAGAGCCTAACCCCCCCCCCCCATTATGGGGGCAACCGCAGGACCTTTTTGCCTCCAGTGCTTGAAACATCTTGGGCCAACCTTGAATGGAGAGGATAAAGGAAACCAGCCCACCGCGCCAGCCATGTGTAACCTCTCCTAAAACCATTTCCATGGTTCTGATCTACTTCCTCCTGGACTAAAGTCGGGATATGGGGATTGTGTCCTCTCCCCAATAATTTCCTGTTTGGGTTTGTCTTCCTCTTGCATGCAGCCTACCAGATCACTCACCGCCTCAACACCACCACCGCCAATTCTGCCAGCGTGGAAGTTCTCAACCCCAGCGCGAGGCAGTTTACTGCTACTGGTCTCAGACCCGAGTCGACCTATCTTTTCCGTATCACAGCCCAGACCCGGAAGGGCTGGGGTGAGGCAGCGGAAGCGCTGGTGGTGACTACAGAGAAGAGAGGTAATTTTTTTTCAGGAAGGGACATAATGCATGGAATTGGGAGGAAAGCTCTAAAATGCATGCTATGCATCAAGGCCAGCGTGGTTGAGCACACAAAATTGCAGACACCGAATGCCGATAGAAAAAGTAGAATTCTATACGGCCTATATGGCCTAGGACCCTCGTACCTACGGGACCGCCTCTCCTGTTATGTCCCACAGAGGACCTTACGGTCTTCAAATAAAAACATCTTGGAGATCCCAGGCCACTGTCAGTATCACCAGCCCACAGGCAGAGGTACCTGGCCTCCCCCGAGGCAATTGAGCGAGATACTGTTGTTTACCGTCCGTCTGCGACTCCCGGCAGGCTAGGTAAACAAACCGGCGATCCTCCTCAAACGTGAGCAGGACACACCCTCCTCCTTCTCTCCCTCCCTGCACTCCCCCAGGGAGGGGAAATGAGACAGACAGGAGTCCTCTCTACATGTTTTATTCCTGTCATTCAACAGTACAGAGAAATGTGACTGTCCCCTTCAGACTCCATCAGAAGAGTCTCACACTCCTCCCCTGTACTTCCAGTACAGGTCATATGACACACTGAGCTAACATCCGGTGCTCAGTACAGAGAATAGGCTCCACCTTTTCCCCAACAGTACATCTGCACTGTTTTGCATTCCAGCCATCTGGAGCTGGCTTTTGCCTTGGTGCTTTTTCCTGACATCCTCCCCCAAAAGCATCAATTGGCAAAACATGATCCAGAGAAGAAAACAAACAGTTGTTATACATATAACAGTCCCCTGTTGTTTCAGTTCCACCCTTGGAACTCCCCACCACTGGTTTCACCAGTGTACCTCTCTGGTTGTCTGGCTTCCAAGGAATGAGTGCTTCTGCATTACCTTGGCTAGCTACTCTCTGTTGTGTCTTTGTCTCTGACTTAGACACTGCTTTAACCTGCTTTGAGTTGTTAACAATAGCAACACATGCAACAGCTAAGTTAGCAAACTCTTTTGAGTACCTCTTTGGTGGTACACCCTTTGTGACTCTCTCAGACCTGCGTATGAGGTTCTGATTCTCTCTGCTCACTGGTTCAACCTCTGGACTCTGTTGAGAACCAGTAGCAATCAGTGGTTCTTCCTTCACCTGTGAAGGTCTATCCATTGTGTGAGATTTCCTCTCAATGACTGTTACAACTGAACTCTCTGAGCTATCACTGTCATCATCATCAGTACCACTGTAATCTGTGACATCAGAAAAATCATCATCATCTGAATCGCCACCTGTGGGAAATGTTTGTACTACTCGCTCTTGCTCTGGAGCACTCTCTAGGAACTTTGTGAGAATCACCTGACCAGATTCAGACAAAATTACTCTGTAGAGACCTTTTTCATAACCCACAAAAATGCCTCTGGCATTCTTTACTCCACCTGGAGCTTCTGTTCTCACATGAGACCCGAAAACCTTAAAATAGGCAACAGAAGGTTTTCTATTGAACAGCTTCTCAAAAGGAGAACATCCCAACTCTGTTGAGACTTTTCTCAACCACACATGAAGATAGGACGCTAGCGATTCGGCCCAATATTCATGTGGCAAATGTGAACTCAGCAATTGCGCATTCATCCCCTTTTGCAATTCTTTGTTCACCCTCACACAGACCCCCCTGTTCCACGCTTCTTGCGAAACTGCAACTTTGTGGTCTATCCCTTTTCCATCCAGGAACTTCTGAAACTTCTGTAACAGAAAAATTTGCTTCTCATCTGTGAAAAGACAATCAATGTTAGCATCATTCATATTTTTAACCTTGTCACAAAACTCCTGAAACTTTTCTAAAGTTTCTTGCGGTTTCTCCATCATATAAACCCAAGAATAATTAGTGAAACAATCCACACACAAAAGGTAATATTTTGCATTGCCCCTAGATGGTTCTAGAGGACCAATCACATCAGCATACACCCGCTGAAATGCTCTGTCGACCTTCTTGGTCTTGGTGCTCACACTGGTCACACCTGCAAGAGAGATTTCGTTAGAAACAGAAGAATTACATTTCATGTAATCACTTTGATCAAAAGTCAACAAATACAGTCCATCTTTCTCTTTGGCAGTAAGAAACAGTTCTCCATCTTTGTAGATCTTGCAGCTTTTAGCATCATAGGACAGTTTCAGTCCTTTCTTTGCAATCTGCGACACGCTCAGCAGATTAAATCTCAGTTCTGGAACCAGGTAAACATCACTTATAGTCAAGTTCAGACTCTCAAGATACACAGTCCCAATTCCGGTTGCTTCCAACTCCTGACCGTTGGGCTGTTTCACAGTGAAGCTTTGCTTCCTCAACGTCGAAAATAGTCCTCTGTGCGGGCACATATGAACCGTGGCGCCCGTGTCAAATATGAACGAGTTCCCAACATCTGGCGTGGTTCCTTTCGCCATCATAGCCTTTGCAGGTTTCACCTGGCACTTGGAACGGCTTTTGCCTGACGCCTCAGGCTTCGTAGAGCTGCTCTTTGCTCCTCTTGACTGGCGCGGCTTCTTACAGTTTCGCTGTAGATGCCCAGTCTGTCCACAATTGTAGCATCGGACAGCACTCAATGCTACACCATGCTCCCTAGTAGCATCAGCAGTGGGGGAATTAGAACTCTGTTCTTCCCTCCCCCTGTCAGCAACACCCATTGCACCTTGTTCAGGAACACCAACAGTTCCTACAGCCACAGTTCCTGCACTCTCCCCTCTGGGGTCAAAGCTCTCCTCAGCTTTCGTTGAGCTCTTAGGAACTTGGCCAGCATCATCTTGGCTCACCCCTTCTGGGGTAGTTATTCATCCAGACCCTGATGAATAACTGTCTCTGGTTAGGGGAGATGAGTTAGGCAAGTCTCCCCCTTCTTGGCATCCATTTAGAATCCAAGCCTCCAGCTCACACTGTCAAACAAACTGTAAAATCCAACAGTTGTTTTTTCCTTTCTCACGCAGGCAAAACTGCAAGTTGTTTACGCCCTTTTGCACCTGGCAGCTAAACTCTGGCTGCTATTGAAAAGTCCCTTCCAAGGGCACGTAAACTTGTAGCCGAAACATTCTCTGATTTTGTTTCGCTTTCCCAGGCTCACACTCATAGTCCAGCCCCTTTGCCAGTAACTTTCCAGGACCGTTACTTAGCAACAATGCATTTCAATAGGACTTCTTATCTTAACCACAAGAATTTGTGGAATGCAGGCCTCTGCCTTCAAGCTGCAGGCCTCTTCCTCCCGGAGCTTTATTTTTCCAAGACGCAGCTCCCCGTGAACCAGTGAATTAATCTTACTGCGTTCACACTTTTAGCCCGAAATGCAGCAGCATACCTTGAACTTTGTTGCTCTGGAAAACACCTCTTCTTTCCACCAGCTGTCTGTTGAGCCTCTGGCTTTTCTCAGACGCTTGCCTTCTCCCTTGGAGCAGAGGAGGACAATCCACCAGCCTCTCATGCAGATGTCCGATGAATCGCAACCATCCGAAGGCTGCCATATGTCAGTATCACCAGCCCACAGGCAGAGGTACCTGGCCTCCCCCGAGGCAATTGAGCGAGATACTGTTGTTTACCGTCCGTCTGCGACTCCCGGCAGGCTAGGTAAACAAACCGGCGATCCTCCTCAAACGTGAGCAGGACACACCCTCCTCCTTCTCTCCCTCCCTGCACTCCCCCAGGGAGGGGAAATGAGACAGACAGGAGTCCTCTCTACATGTTTTATTCCTGTCATTCAACAGTACATAGAAATGTGACTGTTCCCTTCAGACTCCATCAGAAGAGTCTCACACTCCTCCCCTGTACTTCCAGTACAGGTCATATGACACACTGAGCTAACATCCGGTGCTCAGTACAGAGAATAGGCTCCACCTTTTCCCCAACAGTACATCTGCACTGTTTTGCATTCCAGCCATCTGGAGCTGGCTTTTGCCTTGGTGCTTTTTCCTGACATCCACAGGGAGGTTAGGCTGGCCTCAACCAAAACCAGGGGTTTTTTGGCCATGGCCCCAATCTGGTGAAACATTCTGTCACAAGAGACTAGGGCCCTGTGGGACTTGACATCTTTCTGCAGGGCTTCAAGACGGAGCTTTTCCACCAGGCCTTTGGCCAGGGCACAGTCTGACCCCCTCCTTCGGTAATCCTCACAGAACTCTAGCCCAATGGTTGCCATTAATTTGATTTTGAATTGATTTTAGAATGAATTGATTTTAGAATGCATTTCAATTAATTGATTGTGATTTTATGTAAACTGTGTTACTTTTATTGTTGTTAGCCGCTCTGAGCCCGGCTTCGGTTGGGGAGGGCGGGATATAAATAAATTATTATTATTATTATTTCTGGACTCTTCCACTTCACATGTTAAGTGGCGGTGCCATATTTTTAGTACTTATCCATATGATTTTTAAAGAAAGCTTACTGCATGGTTACCTAGCACACCAAGCTGATGCACTAGTTTTCTAGATGCAGAGTGGTTCTTTTATGATGGAGCATAAAAAATATGGAATGTGCACTCATAGTATGAAGTAGTTCTATCAGAATTGTACCCCCTCAGGCCTTTACTGTTTGTGATATGCAGTCATGTGTGTCTCTAGTTGTTTTTTTTGGGGGGGGAGGGGGGTCTTAATTGTCTTTTGATGCTGCCGGTTTTGAGTAGAGGAATGGCAGAGAGACCTCCTTTCGGCCATTTTCCACTCAAAATTGCTCCGCCCACACCCCACAGCTCCTTTTCTTCCTGAGATACAGCTACATTCATTCCCCACCCCCCCTCAGTGAGTGGGAAAATAAGTTGGGGGGGATTTTGAATGAAAGAACACCTGGACAGAAATGGTTAAGCATACAGCTGTTCATCTGCTTCGACTTGCAGACTTCCGAAGCTGCTTTCAGATTAAATAAGTCCCATGCCACACCTGGTTTGGGCCTCAGGCTTCTAACTCGTTCGGCGAAATATGTTGGCCTTAAGCTAATGCACTTTCCTGATATGAAAAGGAGGTTGGTCTGTAGTGGATCTACACGGATTTTAGATTCTCAAGCTACAGCTGGATGCGAAAGCCTTTTTGTTTGCTGCAGACTTGGATTTCACAAAACTGGAAAAGCAACGTTCTGTAGGCTCACCAGAGATCCACAATGCACATCATCTGGTGTTTGTTTGTTTTTAATTGGAAGTGTCATTTGTGTATAAATAATTAAATGTTCATTAGGGCATTCCTGACCATTTTTTATAATATAGAGAAACTAGGGAGGCTCCTCCCAGAGTTGCCAACTTGCGCCGAAGATTGGGGGGGTCGTGTTTCAGGAGGAGGAGGGGCGGAGCCAAATTCAGTGACTGTGGCTCCTCCTCTCTTGTGCTCTGCCCCCTTCCATGGCAGGAGGAAGAGAAACAGGCCACTGAAGCAGTGCTCAGCTGCCTCCTCCATCCCCTGACGATAAGGAACAGCTTGGCCTCCTGGAGTTAGTGCCCATGGCTCCCCCTTTGCACTCATCTAGTATGACTACGAGTGCTGCATAGAATGCGATTGTTCATGTGTCAAAAAGGCACTCATTGGTCCATAATACAACCCTCCACCAACTCCATGCTGTTTTGTGATTTTTTTAAAAAGTTTTTTTTATTTTATACACCTCTGCTTTTTACTACTTGAGTCACTATATCTCTCAGGCATAGGATTTTAAGGCCTCTGTTAAAAACACCATAAAAAGGTAAATGTACCCCTGATCTTTAGGTCCAGTCGCGGACGACTCTGGGGTTGCGCGCTCATCTCGCTCTATAGGTCAAGGGAGCCGGCGTTTGTCCACAGCTTCTGGGTCATGTGGGCAGCATAACTAAGCTGCTTCTGGTGAACCAGAGCAGCGCACGGAAATGCCATTTACCTTCCCAATGGAGCAGTACCTATTTATCTGCTTGCACTTTGACGTGCTTTTGAACTGCTAGGTGGGCAGGAGTGGGGACCGAACAACGGGAGCTCACCCTGTCGCGGGGATTCGAACTGCCAACCTTCTGATCGGCAAGCCCTAGGTTCTGTGGTTTAGACCACAGTGCTACCCCGCAAAAACACTGTACCAAATACCAAAAAGAGGTCTCTCATCATCAGCCCATGAATGAACTCCCCGCCCCCGCTGCCAATCTTCTGCTTTCATGGGGCTATTTGAAGCTTATGTACAGTGGTACCTCGGGTTACATACGCTTCCGGTTACATATGCTTCAGGTTACAGACTCCGCTAACCCAGAAATAGTACCTCAGGTTAAGAACTTTGCTTCAGGATGAGAACAGAAATCGCACGGCGGCGGCGCAGCAGGGCCCATTAGCTAAAGTGGTGCTTCAGGTTAAGAACAGTTTCAGGTTAAGAACAGACCTCCAGAACAAATTAAGTACGTAACCAGAGGTACCACTGTACTTCTCCAGGAGCAAATTGCCCCACCCCCCACTGCCTTCCAAAGAATCAGAAAACAAGCAGAAAGATAGTCAGGACTCAGGAGTGGTTATCTAGCCCTGTCGCTTTCATTGAATTGAAATATCACATTACTTTTCTGTTTAAAGAAGCCCATGAGAGCATCACATTAAAATACAGATGGTTTCTCCTTTTTTGATCATGGGGGTCGGGGGGAAGCACTTTTAAAAAGGAGAAGAGAATATGATTCTTGGGAACCCAATGAACACTCTGGGTCTCATGCTGGAGCTCAGCTTCTCTGGTTTGTAAACTAACAAGTGTTGTGTTAACTCAGTATAGGTTAGAGTCAGATAGGGAAGGTATTGCCTAGATCTGATGTGCAAATCAGGTTTCTTTCAAGCTGGTATTAAACTCTCTTCAAGGTGATGGATGGGGGGGTTCTCATATTTGTCCTTAAACCTATACTATCACTGCCATGTCTATTTTCACCCCATGTTTCCAGCCTTCAGTGATCTGTACCCCTCTTGCCCCCAGACCGTCCCCAACCTCCCAGCAAGCCAGTTGTGTTGCAGGAAGATGTCAAGTCAAGAAGTGTACTATTGTCCTGGGAGCCGGGCAGTGATGGGCTCTCACCTGTCCGGTATTACACTGTACAAACACGGGAACTTCCTGATGGGAAATGGGTGCTGCATTCTGCCTCCGTAAACCACAACACCACATCCTTCATAGTCAACAGGTGAGACATCAACAGGTGGAATGAAAGGAGACGTTTATTTGGAAAAGAAGGTGGCATTGACAAGGACGACTGTTATGTGACTGGATCGGGAGCAAATCTTCCAGTCACAGAGCTGTCCTCAGATTTCCACCAGTCCAAACTGAAATTTCCTGCCTGAGTGTTCTTGAGTCTGGAATCAAGGCTAGCCATTAGTTCACACAGTATTAAGATAGCTTTTCTGAGAATGAGCTTGTTAGTCTCGAGGCAGAACATGTTAAAAATCAGTGGCTTGGCAGGCAGAATACAGCAAGACCTGTGCCTCTGTTTGCATCTTGTGGTTTTCTTCCAAAAACAAGCCAAGTACCATGTGCTCCCTTTGCAGGCTGAAACCCTTCACTACCTACAAATTCCGGGTCAAGGCAACCAATGATATTGGTGACAGCGAATACAGTGAAGAATCAGAGTCACTCACTACACTACAGGCTGGTATGTGAATGCATTAAATCATGAGTTACTTTAGAACGCGACGCTTTCCTCTTCCGGTTATAGGAGCAGAAGTTCTCGTGCAAGTGAAACCATTACAGTGTACATGGTTAGAGTGGTTACCTCTTCCAGTCTACCTGGAGCAGTGCTGTTTCAGCCGTTCACTCCTGCATCCAGATCACAAAAACAGAACCAGGAAAGAGTTTGAACATAGTCAAACCTCTGCAGTCACCTGTCTTCATCCTCAACCACCTCCCTCCCTCTTCCACATCTAGCTTTGCATATTCTTTCGTTATGGGCCAATCTCTTCCATGCATTGCACGTTGCCTGAAGTGGCCCTGATGCTGTTAGAACAGAGGAGGAGAGTAGGGGCTGCAGCTGAGGCTGGCTGCTGTGGACTGCAAAACCAGTGTTGCGACGGACACCTTGGGGTTGAGGAAACCGGTAGATGGGAAAGGTTGGGGTAATTTTGAAGAGCGGTAATAGGGACATTAAAGCATCATAGAGCGGAACATCCAACGCAGCTTACACAGCCTCCGATTGAGTGCAGGAAGCTCCTGCAGCCAATTGGAAGCTGCGCCTTAGTTTTTGAATGGTTTTGGGAGTCAAACAGACTCCCAGAACAGATTAAGTTCAAGAACCAAGGTACCACTGTAATTCGAGGAAACAAATGGTCCTAAAGGGGATAGGGAGGGGGCAATGATGGGCAGAGCAGATTGTACAGAGGGCAAAGGACACCCATTACCAACTGGACCCAAGATATTCCACATCGTGGAAATGTTCCGTCATCAAAAACCATTGTCTCCCTGCTTTCGAATTGCAAAATCCACCAATATTCTGTAAAATGGTAACCAGTTTGGGCCTTTACCACCAACAGCAAGTTGTCAACTGAGTGCAACAAGTAGCCTCCCATTTCTCAGGGCTCTGTGTCTCATGAAGACAAGCAAGAACAGCTTGGATCTTCTTGCATTTGACTCATATATATATATATTTTTCCTCTTCCCTCAGCCCCAGAGGAAGCTCCCACTATCTTGTCAGTGACCCCACACACCACCACATCTGTACTGATCCGCTGGCAGGTAGGGTGATGTACCTTTTCTTTCTCCCCCATTGGAACTTGATGAGTAGGAGAGCTGGAATGTTCAAGAGTTCTCGCCGTATTGGGGAAAAACTTCCGACCAATGAAACATGACTGTGCTGCACAGTGGTTCTGGTTGGCATTCTAAGCTTATTTCTGATGGCCAGCAAATCTGGTAGTGTCTCTGTCTTGAGCAGGCATAGGCAAACCCGGCCCTCCAGATGCTTTGGGACTACAATTCCCATCATCCCTGACCACTGGTCCTGTTAGTTAGGGATGATGGGAGTTGTAGTCCCAAAACATCTGGAGGGCCGAGTTGGCCTATACCAGGTCTTGAGCATGGTCTTAGAAAGTTGAGTTTGAAAACGGTCATGAGATTTGCAACCATGTCTATTATGCACAGATATATACCTAGTTTCCGCACTTTAGCCCCAGCTCAGAATTCTTTATTCCACCCACAAAAGAAGGTTTTGCTGTCAAAATGGGGCAGGTGACTTTGGTGATGAAACTGTGGACTCTGTTGAGTTTGCATGCATGTTGCAGCAAGGGGGTGGTGGAAGGCTATGGAGGATCTGAAAAGTGGGAAACAGAAATGTTTAACCAAACCAGTGTGAAATATTGGCTTGAGGTAAAGGTAAAGGGACCCCTGGCCATTAGGTCCAGTCGTGGCCGACTCTGGGGTTGCGGCACTCATCTCACTTTATTGGCCGAGGGAGCCGGCGTACAGCTTCCGGGTCATGTGGCCAGCAGCACCAGAGCAGCACACAGAAACACAGTTTACCTTTTCGCCGGAGCGGTACCTATTTATCTACTTGCACTTTGACGTGCTTTCGAACTGCTAGGTTGGCAGGAGCAGGTACCGAGCAACAGGCGCTCACCCCGTCACAGGGATTCGAACCGCCGACTTTCTGATCGGCAAGTCCTAGGCTCTGTGGTTTAACCCACAACGCCACCCGCGTGATGCTTGAGGTAGGCATCAGTAGTTTGACTAGTACACCCAACCCATCCATTCCTCAAGGCAAAGAGCATATAAAGATGCTGAGGCGCCTTTTGCGGGTCTCCAGTGATGCTTCCCTCCTGGCAATGACAGGGAAGGGAAGCCCTGGCATTTCAGCACCACTTCCAGCTTTTGACTGGGCAATGGGAGGTGACAGTATTAGAAAGCAGGTATAATATGGGACAGAATCCTTTTGTTGGAAGCCGGTCTCACAAGTGTCAGCTGTGCAAGGGGAAGCAAATGAGAGTTTGTGAGTCCCTCGTTGATTTATCTGTTTCTCCTTCCATAGGCTCCATCTGAGGACAGAATCAATGGCATCTTGCTAGGTTTTCGCATCCGCTACCGGGAGCTGGCATACGAAGGGGTGCGAGGATTCACTGCACGCAGTATCGGCAATCCCAGTGCAAAATGGGCAGAACTCACCTGTGAGTATGCTTGTGAGCAGCGAGGGTTCTGGGAACTGGAGAAAGTGAGAATTTAGCCAAGGTCTGCCCCTGCCCACTGCCTTCAACTTACGCTGCAGCAAAAAAAAAAAAAAAACAAAAAAAAAAAAACAAGCCAACAAACACCAGCATGGGAACCATCATTCCAGAGCAAGCCACCCATAACAAGCACTGGTCCTAAGTACTGCCCAAGATTTAGCACTAATTTTACCCAGTGCTTTCTCCAGTAACAAAAGTGACTTGACAAGCATTTTCCCCTGCAGTCATAAGTCAGTGTGGCAAGCATTCAGAAGCTGCTCTAGAATAATACATTGTTGTTCCCAGTGCGTTTGAAATGGAAAACATTGATCTTAGCAAGTGGTTGGTATATTCAGCCCTATCAGCTTGGTCTTTTTAGTGCTAGGGTGTCTCTTTCTGAGAGAGACTTTTCCTTTTGGTGGAATTGCTGGATCCAGTGACAATGGGCTCTTGAGTCATTTGGGAAGATCTATCACCCACGCTATCCTGATGCCCATAAACTCTTTCTGGTCAGGTTTGTCCGTCTTTGGTAGCTACAACCCCTCTCTGGGATATTTCCCCCCTTTCCCAATACTTCGTTGGAGACTTCTCGGTGTTCTTTGATGTGGCTGTGAGTTTCTCTCCTAGCTGCTTCTCCCTCACTCCCAATTGATGTCTGTTAGTCCTGCTTGCATTGTCAAGATGTTTATTTACATGTGGCTAACCTGCATTGACTGCTTCTCCCTTCTGACCACCTGCCACCCCACAGCAACGTATGCCATGCGGAACCTGACCGAGGCCTCCCTCACACAATACGAGCTGGACAGTAAGTGGGTGCTTCATCTCTTGTCTGTGCGATTGTTTCTGCTTGTGTTTCTGGTCTCCCTTGAATCCAGTTCCTATCTAGATTTTAGCACTGTCACCAGTGTGGTGTAGTGGTTAAGAGCAGTAGGCTCGTAATCTGGGGAACTGGGTTCGCATCTCCGCTCCTCCACATGCAGCTGCTGGGTGACCTTGGGCTAGTCACACTTCTCTGAAGTCTCTCAGCCTCACTCACCTCACAGAGTGTTTGTTGTGGGGGAGGAAGGGAAAGGAGAATGTTAGCCGATTTGAGACTCCTTCGGGTAGTGATAAAGCAGGATATCAAATCCAAACTCTTCTTCTCTTCTTCTTCTATGGAGGGTGACAGGCTGCAAGGAGAACAGCAGCTCTTTCCCTGTTTTTGTTGTTGTTGTTAGCTCATCACTTTCTAGAGCCCAGGATGTCCCCTTTGCCCAAGGATAGCTTCTTTCGCTTCCAATTAAAATCCCTAATCTGACAAAAAAGAAAGTGCAAGTTCCCCATGAGTAGATGTCCCGGTTTCCTGATCACAATATAATAACAGAACTAGTTTTGTGTTTGTCATCCAAACACACAGGCAGTCCACATTTGCTTTTTATGGTGTTTTCCCTGTTAATTTGGGTACTCTTTCCTAACTGCTTAGAGTGGAATAATAGAGAGCAAAGCGGAGATTTGTGGTAAATTTAGGGGCTTTATGTAGGAGCAGGGAAGTAAGGACCATGGTTCATGAAGAAGAATTTTGCTTACGTGAAATATCTCCCTTTCAATACTGTAAGGCCTGTTAAGGCTGTGTACACACTATATGTTTTTAAAACACATTTGAAGCACATTCTTGCCCTCAAATAATTCTGGGCACTATCACATGCCTGGGTTGCTGGAAAGCAGTAGTAGTAAATTACAGTGCCTGAAATATTTGAGGGAAAGAATGCATTTTGAACATGGTATATAGCATGTGCACAGCCTAAGACTCCTTTTACAACAAAGTTTACTTCATCTTGCTTAGCTTTTGCTTAGAACCACGAAGGCTTTCTAAAGTGCTAGTTCACATACTGGAAGGCAGACGTCACAATTATTTTTTCTGGTGCCCTTGCTCTGTCCTCTTACCTTCTGGAGAAATATCCTGGCACCATCTGCCAGCTTCGCAAAGGGCTGTGAAGGAATTAGTACCGTTGTGGGAGTGGTGTCAGGTAGGAGCACGCAGAAAGGAGGGAAACGTGAAACCAGATCATAGCCAGGAATGTATATGCCACTACTTTTAAAGGCAATGCCATAATTAAGAAACAAACTCTGCCTCTGCCTCCATGTATAACAATCTCCTTTCTGCCTCTCACCTCTGCAGACCTGAACAAGCACCGCCGCTATGAGATCCGAATGAGTGTCTACAATGCCGTGGGTGAGGGCCCCACCAGCTCACCACAGGAGGTCTTTGTGGGCGAGGCTGGTAAGCCAGGCGTCTTTTTTCTTCTTCTCCAGGAGCTGTTTTCTCTCTCAAGTTTCTGTTTCCCTATATCCTTGTGCTTCCTGAAAGCTTAGAGCAAAAGCCTGAGGAGGGAGCAGGCTGGCAGGCTGAAAGAGCAACAAATTGTATTGCCTGCAGCTCTAGTGCAAGCCTACAAGTAAGGGCCATAGTCCAGTGGTACAGCATCTGCTTTGCATGCAGAAGGTCCCAGGTGCAAATCTCAGCATCTCCAGGTAGGGTTGGGAAGGACTCCCTGGACTGAAACCCCGAAGAGCTGTTGCCTGTCAGTGCAGACAGTACTGAGCTGGATGGACCCAGTGGCCTGATTCCATGTAAGGCAGCTGCCTATTAGCTTCCAATCCCACACAACAAGCCAGCAGATCCATTCCTTAATCAATACAGAGGCAGCTGCCAGCAAGAGGTCATTAGGGGTGGATCCCAAGAGCATACAGGTCTGTGGCCAAGCCCGGAAGTCATGTAGGGTAAACAAACATCCATTCCAAACCAAAAAAAACAGTCCCTGCTTCTCTGTGGACTTGTCAGAGCATCAATTAACTCAGGCACCACACCTACTCGGCCCCAGACACACTGACCCGATGCTTGGAGGCTGTGGCTGGATAGTTTCCTGGGAGCCGATTGAAACTAAATCCTTCAAAGACAGAGGTCCTCTGGCTGGGTCGGGATGGCATGGGGATGAGGGACCAACTCCCTTCTCTTGCGGGGGCCCAATTAGTGCCAGTGCCTTCCGTTAAGAGTTTGGGTGTAATCCTTGACGCCTCCGTTTCCATGGAGGCGCAGGTTACAGCAACAGCTAAGGCAACATTTTCCCATCTTCGCCTCAGTAAGCAGTTGGTCCCTTACCTTTCCCGCCCCGATCTGGCCACAGTGATCCATGCGACGGTCACCTCCAGGCTTGACTACTGTAATTCGCTCTACGCAGGGCTGTCCTTGAAACTGTCCCACAAACTCCAGCGGGTGCAGAATGCTGCAGCGAGGCTCCTCATGGGGTCCTTGCCATGGGAGCATATTCACCCAGTTGCACTGGCTCCCAGTGGAGTATACGGTCAGGTTCAAGGTGCTGGTCTTGACCTTTAAAGCCCTTTGTGGCTTAGGGCCCTCGTATCTACGGGACCACCTCTCCTGGTATGCCCCGCAGCAGACCTTAAGGTCCATGAATAACCATAGTTTAGAGGTCCTGGGCCCTAAGGAAGTCAGACTATCCTCCACCAGGGCCAGGGCCTTTTCAATGATGGCTCCGACCTGGTGGAATGCTCTGTCCCATGAGGGCCCTTCAGGATTTAACCTCCTTCCGTTGGGCCTGTAAGACAGAGCTATTCCGACTGGCCTTTAATTTGAATTCAGCCTGATCTTTTATTTCCCTTCTCTTCCCTTCCCCTCCCCTTTTGCGAAGATCACCCGCTCTGAGACCCCACAACTAATTCTCCCCTGGCCTCCTCGCTGGCCCAAGTAGGACCAATTCAGCCAGCTAGCCCTGGGGGTTATCTAATGGATTTTTGAATTTTGTTGAATTTATTGTTATTCATGTATTTTATGCTTTATAATTAAGTGTTTTAAAGTGTTTTAAATTTGTTGTTAGCCGCCCTGAGCCTGGTTTTTGAACCGGGAAGGGCGGGGTATAAATAAACATTTTATTATTATTATTATTATTATTATTATTATTATTATTATTCTCGCTGACATCCGGTTCTGCTCTCTTCAGTCCCTGCAGCTGCACCACAGAATGTGGCCATCCAAAGTGCCACGGCTACCCAGCTCGACATCACATGGGAGCCGCCACCCCCCGAGGCACAGAACGGAGACATCCAAGGCTACAAGGTACCAGGCCATAGGAGGGAGGGACCTGGGCTACAGGTGAAGAAGGCTGGTGCACTTGTCACCCTGGGGGACGTTTGTGGATAGGAGGCGAAACCTTTTGCACTGCAGAGTTTGTAAAGGGAGTTGCCGTTGTTGCTGCTGCTGCTGCTGCCACATAAACGTATCGCAGCGTCTTCTTGCACATTCCTCTACAGCCTAATATGTTAGAAACTCTTGCAGTAATGGGGAATGGTGTTCCAGTGCATGATGTCAGGCTAGATTGGGGTAGCCCATGTGATTCCCTTCTGATGTTGTAAGCCTCCCACTCACATCAGCCCCAGCCAGCATGAGTAGTAGTCAGGGATTGTGGGAGTTGTAGTCCATATCATCAGGAGGGTACCACGTTGGCCTACGAGTGCCTTGCAGCAGTTCGGAATCTACTTTAAAGCCAGCAGATATTCTGGCTGGATCCATTTAAAGGGTGGGACTGTGACTTCAGCAGCCCTATGTCTGTTGGAGAATGGAAATGAAACAAGCAAGAATTTTTTGGGGGAGGGGGGATGTGTTTCTACATTTCCCCTGCAAGTGATGCTGTTGAGCTTCAAATAAAACACTGGAATTTCACATGCTGTGCCTTGTCAGGATTGCTTTTGTCCCTGGGGAACTAAGGGCTGCTCTGCGCCTTACGTTTTTTATGGGTATGTTGAAAATGCACGAGCGCGGCACCTTTTAAAACTGGAAAGTGTGCCTGTGTCAGGTGCAAATTTACAACAGATGCATTCCTCAAGGAGACTGAGATTGGCCATTACAATATATGCTTGAGATAATAATAATAAATTTTATTTATACCCTGCCCTCCCCAGCCAAGACCGGGCTCAGGGCGGCTAACACCAAATATAAAAACAATTGATTGAAATACAGCTTAAAAAAACAAGATTAAAATACAACATAAAACATTAAAATGCAGCCTCATTTCATTGGAAACTCAAATCAAAAAAATTTTGGGGGATGAAAATGTCAAGTCTTCACCAAGGCTAACTATCCAGATGGCAAATGTTTGTGGCATGTGAAATGACCTTACTTCTGGGCTGTTCATGTGATTTGTTCAAGCCCAGCATAGACTCTCTTTTTTTGCAATGCGCTTAAAAGCCTGTCCCCTGGATTGTGGCAGATGACAGAGCATCCAGCCACCATATTGTGGAACTGGAATTAGCCTCTTGCCAATCCCTGCGCAGCCATTCTTCATCCTGTCTTCAAGCATCCCATCCGTGATCTAGTGAGGCACTTTACAAGCCAGTAGATCTGCAGTTTTGGAAAGTTGCTTCCTTGTTTCCTAAGAAACCTCCATGGGTGCCGGGAAGTGTTGCCATGGAGCCTGCTTGCTGCAGTCTCTCTGGCGCCTTGACTTCATGGCTTGGTGGGATGGTCCGGCTTCTCTGTGGAAGTCTGGATATCACCCAAGAGTGACTTCAGAGGTGCACTGTTAACTACTCCATTCTTAGTCCATCCCCATGAGCCAAGGCTGCAAAATGGATTGCCTGTGCTGTCTTGCCTAGTTCAGGGGCCAACATGTCCTAATTGTTATGTGCCCATTTAACAGAAGAAGCTCACCTTCCCCATTGAGAATCCTCAGGGGGAAATCTTTTGAGGTGCTTAATTCATTTCATAGCCTTTGGAAACGTGTTTTCACAGGCCAGCTTAAAAGTTTCTGGAACATAGTGGCATGAGCTAGGTATAAGAAAATTTCTCTGTGTGTGTAACAAGGAGATTTATGTCCTGTGCTTTGAATAAATAAAAGAAACTTTTGCACACACATTTATTGGGCATTAGGACTTGTATCCTGAAAACATTTATTTATGTATGCCATTACAGTGGCCCATGTTTTGTTAGCCCAAAAATGGAAAACGAGCGAGGTCCCAACTAAAGAAGAATGGCAACTTAAACTGATGGAATATATGCAGCTTGCAGATCTAACTTATAGAATAAGAGAACAAGAAGAACATTTGTTTAAAGAAGATTGGGAAAGATTGGGGGAAATTGTATACACTTGAAAATGTTGGCAGCATTAGGAAAAATTCAACAGTGTAAATAAGTTTTGATGGAAGTAATAATGGAATACTGAATGGTTTAGTTTATATAAAATATGCAGGGATTTATGTTATGCACAATGAACCATGGAAAGAGAAGAAGGGAAGTCACTGATATATTAAGGTTGTTTAAATGAATATTCTAAATTGTGAAACAGGAAATTGAAATATATATATATATATATATATATATATATATATATATATAGAAAGAAAGAAAAGGACTTGTATCCAACTAAGTCAAACTTAGAGGAGCTCCTTTGGGATTAATTTAAGTTAGCCGAGCATATTGATTTCATTTTGGGCCTCTTCTGAATTTGAGTTATTTAAGTAAATTTGAGCTTATCCACACTTACCTTTTTTTCTTTCTTTTTCCAGGCAGAGCTCTACACCTTAATAATAATAATAATAATAATAATAAATTGCCCTGAAGCTTTCCCTCTGAAATGCCGCTCTTTAAAGCTGAACTGGAGCAAACATCAATATGAGGTTTCCCACAGATTGATGTTTGCTCCGATTGAGCTTTAAAGAGCAGGTTTTCACTGGGAAAGATCCGGAGCCCAAAAAGGGCTCTTGGACATGGAGCTTTAAATTGTGGACACTGCCTGGAAAGAGTGGAGAAAAGGTGAAATGTGGATAAGCCCTGAGTTGGAAAGAACCCAGTGTTTTTGGCTTTAGCTGCATCTGAACTTATGGCAAGGGACTGGGGTAGCAGAGAGCAACAAAGGACAGAGAGATGTTAAAATAATGGACGGTGGCCAGAGAGCCAAGAGTAAAAAATATTTTAGCATTGTACCAGGGCATCTGCTGTTACCCAGGATAGTAGGGCACAGTCATAGTTAGCAGGCCCATCATGCCGGTGAACTCCCTCTCTCCACCTGCCCCTTCCTCCATCTCTGGATTTCCTCTTTAAATCTCCCTCCCTCTGCAGCCCTATTCACTGTGGCAAACTTGTTATATGCCTCCATCATCCAGTTCTCATCAGGTGACCATCCCTTAGCCATGCCGGCTGGGGCTGATGGCAGCTGGAATGCAACCACACCTGCAAGGCCACAGGTTCCCTTTCCTCCATTCTAGATGGTTGAGCTGCTGCCTGATTTGCATGACTTGAGGAAATTATTAGCAGGACAAGCCTATGCTGATAAAGGCGGTAGCGATTCCAAGGAATGAACAATATTATAGATATAATATTCCACATTTCGGAGTGGAAGAGCAGCATTGTTGGAAACGCATTGGTGACCACAAAGAGAAAAATGGGTGCTACTTCTCTCCCCCCCCCCCATTTTCCTCACTACGTCCCACTTCCTCTTCCCTACAGATCTATTTCTGGGAGGCCCAGCGGCAGAACGAAACCGAACGGGTGAAAACGCTCTTCCTGCCGGAGAACGGCGTCAAACTCAAGAATCTGACCGGCTACACCGCCTACCTTGTCACCATCCTGGCCTTCAATGCTGCAGGCGATGGGCCCCGCAGCACCCCCATCAAGGGCAGGACGCAGCAAGCAGGTGGGATAGGAGGGAGGAGAGGCAGCGGCGACTTGGCTGTGAATAGCAGTTTGCAGGTCCTGTGCTGATGCGCTGAGTTGGGCCGGGGATGGGAAGGCATGAGCACGACCACGATGGGAAGTGTTCGTTCTCATTCAGTCTCACAGATGTTGTTGTTTTTTTAACATGTGTGGCCAAAAGATTTCTCTCTGTATAAGCAGCAAATCTTTTTTGGTCCAACTACAGTGGTACCTTGGTTTAAGAACAGCCTAGTTTATGAACAACTTGCTGCAAACCCGGAAGTAGGTGTTTTGGTTTGTGAACTTTGCCTTGGAATAAGAACATGTGTCTCTTTCTATTGAGTGTGTTCCATTTGTAAATTGAGTCCCCCGCTGCTATGGGAAAGCACGCCTTGGTTTAAGAACGCTTTGGTTGAAGAACGGACTTCCGGAACGGATTAAGTTCGTAAACCAAGGTACCACTGTATACTGATAGGTCATCACCTCCCTTTTGCATCCTCTTAACTGCAGTCTTAAGCTCCCATCCGCATTCTCCTTTTCCTCTTATTTTTTTAAAATAATTTTTATTAAGGTTTATAGAGAAAAATACAAAGCTTAATACCTTTCCCCCACCCGCTTCTTCTTAACCAAACCAAGACTTTTATTTCGATACAATAAAAACACAAAATGGGGAGGGGGGATAATAGAGAAAGAAAAATGAAAGAAAGAAAGAAGAATAGAAAAGAGATGAAAAGAGATAGCTAGAAAAATAAGATTCAGAGAGTGAAGAACTTCCAATTCTTCATCTGTCCAGTATATACAGTGGTACCGCGGGTTACATACGCTTCAGGTTACATACGCTTCAGGTTACAGACTCCGCTAACCCAGAAATAGTACCTCGGGTTAAGAACTTTGCTTCAGGATGAGAACAGAAATCGTGCAGCGGTGGTGCAGTGGCAGCAGGAGGCCCCATTAGCTAAAGTGGTGCTTCAGGTTAAGAACAGTTTCAGCTTAAGAACGGACCTCCGGAACGAATTAAGTACTTAACCCAAGGTACCACTGTAAAACATTCACTTTGTCCAGTCCTCTTAATTTTGTACGAGCATCCCAGCATGTCTCTGCTGCCACCAGCTGAATCATCGGCTTGCAGGTCCTGAGCCCCCAACTCCCCAAGTTCCTGCTTCTCCTGAATGTTCAAGCCCCTCTGTCAGGGAACTGCCATCGGAAGGAAGGGAAGTGAAAGGGCTCACACAGGTTGGGAGAGACTCAGCAGCTGAAGAGGGAACCAGTAGGGGGAGAGGAGCTGAGCTGAGGGAAAGGGAGCTGGAGGGATGGCTCAGAGACACTTCCAGCGAAAACAGTGGGGAGGTTTCAGGACCTCCTGTAGGGACACCCACTCCTCGCCGGAAACTGTCACGCAGAGAGTCCAGAAGACGTGTTTCCGTTAAGGAGCTTTTATGTTGGAAGCGATTCCGAAAGCAACCACTGTCGGAATCTGCCAGCGACTGACGGAGCCATGTTTAAGGGGCTCCGTTACAGACAGAGGTTTGCAAACTTGACCAAACTCTGAGGGACTAGGATTTTACACACAAGCAGCTCATCGTCCCATCACAGCATTCCGACAGTCTCCGTGAGCAGCTTGTGCAGGAGAAGGCATCATGAGCAACCCAGCCGGAACCGGAGAAGCAGGAGCTGGAGCGGGTCCAAGCCTGGAAGAAAGGTACCGGGTGTTGGAGGTCCAGCTAGCGCTGCAGACGGCGAGGCTTGAGGAGAGGAGGGCTCAGGATGCAGACAAAAAGGGGAAAGACACCCAGCTCGTCAGAAAGGTACCAGGATTGGTGCAGAAGTTTGGGGGGGAGCCCAAAGACTATCATGGCTTTCGGACAGAGATGCAATATGCCCTCAATCTGCAGTTTGATGAATTCCCTGACGAGGAATCACGAGTGGCTTTCGTGATTGGGCATCTTGAAAAGGGGGCGAGAGACTGGGTTAGACCCCTGATGGCAGCGAATAGTGACGTCCTAAAGGACACGATGAAGTTCTTTCGCGCCATGGATCTGATGTTTTCCAGCGATATTGAACAGGGAGTGGTCCGCAGACAGTTAATGGCTTGCAAACAGGGGAGCCGATCTGTCCGTGAGTACTGGACTGAGTTCACCATGTTGATCCATAAATTGGGGTGGGATCTATCGGCGGAACCCATTCAAATGCTCTTTGAAGAAGGGCTTTCTTCGGCTGTGAAAGACGAACTTTCCCGGGCGCCCAGGGCGGAGTCTATGGACCAGCTGACCAAATCAGCGCTGACCATAGGAGCGCGCCAGGAGGCGAGAGCATTGGAGAGGCGGGAAGGGAAGGGGGAACGTTGGAAGGAGTTCCGCATTCCAGACATTCCAGAGCCAACTTTCCCGCCGGCAGAGCCGATGGAAATCGGAACAGCGCGCGCGCGCGCAGTTTCAAAGCCCAGTGAGGGGGGAAAGAAGGAGGGAAAAGGCGCCCGGAAATGCTATCTCTGCCAACAGCCAGGTCACTTTGCCAGAGTCTGCCCCCAGAGGAAGGAATGGCAAGGGATGGTAGGAGCTGTGGAGGGAAGAGAGGAAGAAATACCGAAGCAAGTAAAAGCCAACGCCTGGCTGCCACCGTCGGGGCACAGCAGCCAGGCCAAAGAGCAGTGAAAGTGCCCACGCCAGAACCTCCTAAACCCGCCCTAGTGATAGAAGTGGCGCTAGAGCTGCCAAACGGACACCCTCTAAAGATAAAGGCGCTGTTGGACTCAGGCAGCTCCTGCAATTTCATGAGCAAAGAGTTTGCAGCTGAACACCAGATACAGACGACCCCTTTAAGCAACCCCCTGCAGGTGACCACGATCGATGGCAGGGAGCTGTTGGGAGGAGAAGTCAGCTTGCAGACTGTCCCAATGATAATGAAGGTGGGAAGGCACACCGAACTGATAGCGTTTAATGTGGCCACCTTGGGAGGAGCTCCCATTATATTGGGGATGAGCTGGCTAGCGTTACATGATCCGCTGGTGGGCTGGCATCAGAGAGTGGTTTCTTTTGGTTCAGCACATTGCTTAGAACACTGCAAAGAGGGAAAGGGTTTGGCAGGGGCCCAAGCCACCCTAGCAGGGACTGAAGTAACGGAGAACGTGAAGGTACCACGACAATACGCAGATCTCCGCGACGTCTTCAGCGAAAGGGAAGCTGACCAACTACCCCCGCATAGACCCTTTGACTGTCAAATCAATTTACTCCCTGGGGCACAGCTCCCTGTAGGCAAGCTGTACGCCATGTCAGACAGAGAGATGCAGGAGCTAAGAGAGTTCATTGACAAGAACCTGAAGAGAGGGTTCATCAGAGAGTCCAGGGCGGTGGGGGGCAGCCCAGTGTTTTTTGTGGATAAAAAAAACACGAACAAGCCGAGGCTTGTGTGTGACTTCAGGGCCTTAAATGCAGTGTCAGAACCAGTGGCTTTCCCTATGCCCAGGATTGACGACATTTTGACAAGGGTCAGGAAGGGAAAGATTTTTACTAAACTGGACCTAAGGGGGGCGTACAACCTGATACGAATAAGGAAGGGGGATGAATGGAAAACCACCATGTTCACCCCTTTGGGGGCATTTGAATATTTAGTTATGCCCTTCGGCCTACAAGGAGGCTCCGCGTGCTTTCAATCGTTTATGAACCACGTCCTGGGGCCTTTGCTTTACAAGAATTGTGTGGCCTTCTTAGACGACGTGTTGGTGTATTCTGAGAATGAGGAGCAGCATGTGAGAGACGTCAGAGAAGTGTTGAGCAGGCTGCAAGCCAACCAGCTGTGGGTGAAACTGGAGAAGTGTCAGTTTCATACCAAGGAGGTGGAATTCCTGGGGTATCGCCTGTCAGACAAGGGATTGGCCATGGATCCCGGCAAGGTCCAGGCGGTGCTGGAATGGAAAACACCCAAAACAAGGAAGGATGTGCAGAGGTTCCTAGGATTTGGGAACTTCTATCGTAAGTTCATCCGAAACTTTGCCCACCTGACGGCGCCCATTACGGACTGTCTCAGCAGTAAGAAGAAGTTCGTTTGGACTGAGGAGGCGGAGCGAGCATTTGAGGAACTAAAAAGGGCCTTCGCCTCGGAACAACAACTCCTGCATGTGGATTTACAAAAACCGATGAGAGTGGAAACTGACGCATCAGACAGAGCTATTGGGGCGGTGCTTCTGCAGCCAGGGAAGGAGGAGTCAGAGTGGAGACCGTGTGCCTTTTTTTCGCGAAAGCTGAACAAATCCGAGAGGAACTACACGGTGTATGACCGAGAACTACTAGCCATTCATGAGGCGTTCCGGAGATGGAGGCACCTGCTAATTGGCGCACAACATAAGGTGCAAGTGTGCACTGACCACAAGAACCTAGAGTATTGGAGGACGGCACGAGTGCTCAACCAACGGCAAGTGAGATGGGCCCAGGAGTTCTCCAAATTTAACTTTGAGATTTGTTACGTGCCAGGCCCAGAGAACATTAGGGCGGACGCTCTCTCACGCAAACCTGAATATTTGGAGGGGGAGGGAGCACCCGAAGAGAGACATGTCATTCCAGAGGACCGCTGGGTGTGTGGGGCGGCATTGGTGGGACAAAGAGAACTGGTAGAGGAAACAGAGAATGATGAATACGCCCAGAATAAGCTCAGAGGTCTTAGGGGTGAGGGAGAGGAACCAGGGGGTTTCGAGGAAAGAAATGGAGCTTTGTATTACAAAGGGGCACTGTATATCCCTGAAGGAGACTTAAGGGGGAGGGTACTCAAGCAGTTGCACGACAGCCCCACGGCGGGGCATTTTGGACAACACAAAACCATGTGGTTGGTCACCAGGGAATTTTGGTGGCCTAAGGTGAGGGAAGATGTACGGGAGTATGTAAGAGGGTGTGAGCAATGCCAGCGAGCCAAAGGGGAGAGGCGGGCACCGGCGGGGCTATTAGAACCCTTACCAACCCCAGAAAGACCTTGGGAGGCAGTGTCGATAGATTTTATGACTGATCTGCCGAAGTCCAAGGGGAAAACAGCCATCATGGTGGTGGTAGACCTACTAACAAAGATGTGCCACTTTGTAGCCTGCTCGCATGCAGTCACGGCGGAAGAGACAGCGGTTATTTGTAGAACACATTTTTAGGTTGCACGGGGTGCCATTGAGGGTGGTCTCAGACCGAGGAAAACAATTTACTTCCAGGTTCTGGAGGAAGCTCATGAGCTTACTGCAGGTGGAGGTCAACTTTTCGACTGCCCGGCACCCTGAAACCAACGGGCAGGCGGAAAGAGCAAACGGGGTCCTCCAGCAATACCTGAGGTGTTATGTCAATGACAGAGAGAATGACTGGGTAGAAAAGTTGGCGCTGGCGGAATTTGCCTACAACAATGCCGAGAATGTGTCCACAGGGATGAGCCCCTTCTTGGCTAATTATGGGTGTCATCCCAGGGCTTTCCCAGGGGGAGAAGGGGAGAGATGGGGTGTCCCGGCAGCCGAGCATTTTGTAGAAGAAATGGAAGCAATCCATCGTCAGCTCCAACTCAACTTAGAAAGGGCGAAGGAAGAATACAAGAGGCAGGCAGACAAGAACCGAAGGGAAGGTGAAACCATAAGGGTGGGAGATAGGGTGTGGCTGTCAACCCAAGGGT
The DNA here is from genome assembly GCF_964106645.2 of Podarcis pityusensis. Classification (NCBI taxonomy): domain Eukaryota; kingdom Metazoa; phylum Chordata; class Lepidosauria; order Squamata; family Lacertidae; genus Podarcis; species Podarcis pityusensis. The sequence continues at coordinate 27,496,449 of NC_138029.1, read as the reverse complement.
TGCCGTTCAAAGGAGGTTGTAAGAAATTAAGACCCAGGAGATTGGGTCCCTTCGAGGTCATTCAACAGGTCAACCCAGTGGCTTTCAGGCTCCGGTTACCCAACCACATGAAACTGCACCCAGTATTTCACAGGTCGTTACTGTCACCGTATGAGGGGGGACGAGAAGGGATGGCCACTCGGGGACCGGTCATAGAAGAAAGGGAATGCAGCAGCCATGTGGCAGAAATCCTCGACGCCAGGTGGAAGGGGGATCAGGTGGAGTATTTGGTAGCGTGGGAAGGAGAACCGGAGTCAGAAAACACTTGGGTAATGGCAGAAGATATCAATGACGAGGTATTGATAGAAACGTTCCATCAAAGGTTCCCAAGGAAACCTCAGCCTGTGGAGAGGTTCCGGAGGGAATACTTTGGGACCACCGATGAGGAGGAGGAGTTGGAAGGATTCTCGGAATCGGAAGGGGAAGGGGAGATGGACTCTGAGGAGGAGGAGTACTTCGAGACCAGGAACCGCAACAGGTGGAGAGAAGTGTTCGGGACATCGGAAGATGAAGGAAGTTCATTCCGGGGTTTTGCCTCCTCACCGCCCGTAGAGGAGGGGGCGAGAGGGGATGAAGGGGGCCCTGGAGGGGAGGTGGATGTCAGGGAACTGCCATCGGAAGGAAGGGAAGTGAAAGGGCTCACACAGGTTGGGAGAGACTCAGCAGCTGAAGAGGGAACCAGTAGGGGGAGAGGAGCTGAGCTGAGGGAAAGGGAGCTGGAGGGATGGCTCAGAGACACTTCCAGCAAAAACAGTGGGGAGGTTTCAGGACCTCCTGTAGGGACACCCACTCCTCGCCGGAAACTGTCACGCAGAGAGTCCAGAAGACGTGTTTCCGTTAAGGAGCTTTTATGTTGGAAGCGATTCCGAAAGCAACCACTGTCGGAATCTGCCAGCGACTGACGGAGCCATGTTTAAGGGGCTCCGTTACAGACAGAGGTTTGCAAACTTGACCAAACTCTGAGGGACTAGGATTTTACACACAAGCAGCTCATCGTCCCATCACACCCTCTCTGACTAGGAGCTTGACTCTTGAGCTGGGACGTTGCTGCTCTGTGTGCACTGCTGTGCACCAGGCTGAGATTCAGCAGAACCGTTGAACTGTTGACCTTGGGCTGCATTTGATGCCCAACAAAAGACACATGCGCCTCTGTAGCCTGAACCCCTGTGCTCCATCCTCAACAGGCACCTGCTTTGTTCCTTTGCGTCACCTGCTCCCCTCCTCTTCCTTCCAGCTATGAGCTTCAAAACATCCTCAGGTTACATGATTGGAGATCAAAGCCAACAAGAAAGGAAAGAAGGAGAGGCTTATGGGCCATATCCACCGCCAGCAGCTTTGGCTGGCGAAACCTTCTTTAAGCCAAGGGCACTGCTGAGTGAGGAACTAGGCTTGTATCTGTATTTCCCGCTATGCAGAGAGGAAGCTGGGGCTGTCTCGGACTGCGCTTCGCTGGCTTCCCATTCCCTGGATCTTCGAGGTTGTTGTTGGCACAGCATAAAGGAGCTTGAAAAGAATTGCAGCGATGACTTTGGCCAGAGCAGTTTAGGACAGCTTCTCCCGTTTCCCCCTCTTTGCAGGCCCCCTGCTCGGCTCTAAAAATGACTGCGCCAAAGGTTCAAGTCGCTGACTTTGAATGGACTCGGCTAAAATACAAAACAAAACAAAACAAAAAAATTGCATTCTGCCTAATGCCCTGAGACAATGGTCTCTCTGTTAGAAGTTCCCAGTGCTTTGGTGAGAAAAGAGGTTTGAGATACTGTGCATCTGCAAACAGTTTTTATTCCAGGAGATGCTACTTTAGAAGTTTCTGGTTTTAGGAATCCTAATCTGTCGCCAGTGAGTTGCAGAGTATGAGACATAGCAAGTAAATAAAGCTAGATTTAGCTTTTCATTAAAGGCGGGGGAGGATCTTCATTTTGAGAATGTTTTTGGGCTGGATGTTTGTGGTTTATTTTTACTAGCTTTTAATCATTTAATTGCTATAAGTTTATTCTAACTGTCCATCTCCTTGGAGCCCCCTGTTCCTTAAAGGCAGTATAAACATATTTAAAATGAATAAAAATAAGGGCCTAACTAGATGAGCTGCTATTTGCTCCAGGAAGGAAAATATAAAGATATCTTAGAGTAGTCTTCCCCAACCACGGGCCCTCCAGGGCTTGATCTAGACACATCAAAGAAGCGTTTCAGTTGTAAACTTTGTATGAGAAATCAAGTTGGCCAAAACCGAACTCCACATCGCCATCTGGTGTCACAGTGTTATAATGCATATTCCTCTTTGGCGATCACTCGTAGCCGAGTAAGGTTGTCTTCCATAAACACGGTTTTAGCAGTGAGTCCCTAAGTGACTGCGGAGGCCAATTCTGGATCCATACGTCCTTCCACAGTGGGGACATTGGTTTCCGGGCGGGAGTTATTCACGGTGTGGATTTGCCAAGCGTGCCTTCCTCTCAGCACATTTCTCCCTTGTGTCCTGAGTTCGAGTATCTTCAAAGCCCATGACACCTCTGGTAAAGGCTGTTCTCCAATTGGAGCGCTCGCAGGCCAGTGTTCCCAGTTGTCAGTGGTTATACAACATTTTTTTAGATTTGCCTTGAGAGAGTCTTTAAACCTCTTTTGTTGACCACCAGCATTGCACTTTCCATTTTTATGTTCAGAATAGAGTAGTTGCTTAGGAGGACGATCATCAGGCATCCGCACATGACCAGTCCAACAAAGTTGATGTTGAAGAATCATTGCTTCAACACTGGTGATCTTTGCCTCTTCCAGTACACTGATATTAGTTCGCCTGTCTTCCCAAGTGATATATACAATGCATCTAAAGTGCTTTTTCTTTGCCAATGTAGCTGAGTCCCAGAAGTTGTTGGATTACAACTTCCCTTTTCCCAAACCATTGACTATGCTTCCTGGGGCTGATGTGAATTAAAGTCTAAAACTTCTGCTGGGTAAAAGATTGAGGAAGACTGCTTTACAGGTCTAGGTAGATTTTCCCCCAGGGATAAATAACAGCTTGGGGTGTGTGATTTGTATTGGGGGGGACATGTCATGAGAGAAAGATTTAAACATATATTTCACCATTGAAAGATACAACCCTGATCTACTTCCCGCCTGTGACTTAAGAAAAAGAAGTTAGGATATACAGTCAGGAATCATTTTGTTTGGGTCTAATAATATATTTGACAAGATATAGAGGATACAGACCAGTCTGTTTTGCTAGAAGACCTAGTTGGCCCCAGTAACAACGGGATGCTGAACAAGAAGATTTCTTTACCATCCCTAGGTCCAGCCACGCTTCCAATGAAAACCGTGGCTTGGCTTACTTGCTTAAGCCACCTGGATCATTTAGCCTAACTTTATTTCTTTTGCGGTTTTTATAAAACTCCTCCTCCTTCTTCTTGACAAGGTTGTTGTCAGTTCCAGCTAAGATACAGAAAACTGAAAATGAAGGGCAGTTGCTTGTTCAGTACAAAGGAGTGTACTGCTGTTAAGCAGTCTAGGGAATCTCACAAGCATAATAATAGCATTAACTATATATATATATTAAACTCTTTAAAAAAATAATTTGATTTTGTGGGGATCTGGCTCATGAGCTACTCTCTAAACTAGCATTATGAGATGTTTTCTTATTTATTTCATTCATGCTTTCACACTAGTGCCATGGTGTTATTGCCCAAGCAGTAACCGTTTCCCAAAATAATCCAGGCATGTGAAATGCCTTGGTTGTCAAGGAAACAAGCAGCAGAGCATGGGGTCGGGAAACAATAGCCCTAGCCCAATTCCACCTGCATAGATTTGTTATCTTTATTTCTTTCTCCAATTCCACCTGCATAGATTTGTTATCTTTCTTTCTTTCTCCATACCTTTATTAGGCATTACAGATATAGATCTTAAAACATCCATATGCCAAAAAAATAAAATCAAAATATATACAAAAAAACAGCCATCTAAGATGTATAACAACATAAATTTTCATTGGGAGTGTCTTCCCGCAATATTATGTGATGTTGTGGAAGAAGCTTTATTATCAAACAATAAACATGCTATAGAGCCCTGTCCCTACTACATTTTCAGAGCCAGCTTGTGGGAATTGTTCGGCCCTGGACAGATTAAAACCGTGAGCATGGTTTCAAAAGTAGTTAACAACTTCCTAGAAAATTAGAAATCTGAGGAGATCAGCTTCCTTCCTGGGATTTCTTGGTTTTCTGCCTGCTTGCTTCCTTCTGTGACTTACGGCTATGGAAAACTCTATTACCGTATGTTTAATAGGCTTGCTGGGGGAGTTTTGTGGAGTCTCACTGCCGCTAGAGCTGGCCTTGAAGGCAGCCATCTGCTTCTTTGTAAGGCAATGCACATGCAATTTCTACGCATGTAGGTTTCCCCTTCTCAGATGTTCTCTCCCAACCTGTGGTGGTGAGGTGAACGCTGTGATTTCAGGAGCGGGTCCAGCAAGGTGGCGCCACAATCCCTTTATTTTTTCGAAACTTTGGCCTAGTTAAACATTATTTCAGCCTTCTGCACTTTCCTTTGGCCACCTTTGGTTTCCCAATCCACAGTCTCCTCCGTTTTCAGTCTGCCTCAGGCTCCACTTTTCCCTTTTTTGGCCTCCACAGCTCCCTTAAATCACATCATCCATTCTCCCCTCCTACATTCCATACTTTACCACCTTAAAACTAAATTTTAACCGTTCTATGGGGTAGCCAGTCCATAGGTTGCATTCTCATCACCAAAAGAGAGATTCTGCCCTGATGTGGTTGCCTTTTAAAACTATGAGATATCCAGAGGTTGAGGTGATTTTCCTCCCTAGGATTCACAAAGGGGAGGCAGCATTTGGCTGGGAGTCTTAAATGGGGAGAGTTCTCTCACTCTCAGGAAGTGCTTGCAGCCTTCCCATAAGCACCTGATTGGCCATTGTGAGGGCAGGTTACTGCACTATAGATGGGCCTTTGGTCTGATCCATCAAGAGTCTTCTTGTGTTCTTGAGGGATAGTTGGGTATACATTCCTTTTTAATCTGTTCTATAAACAGTGGTTATGCAAAGTGTTTTGCAATCATTGGCATCATTGCTAAATTCTAGTGTGCAAATTTCTTCCCAGTCCTTCCTGCAACCATTTTCACAATAGTTACACACACAATTCTAACTTCTGCTATTGAAGCCCGGCTGGAAGAAGTTAAAATCAGCTAGTGGATAGTATTTGTAAGGGACAATGTATGGGTAGGAAAGGCTTAAGCACCCGAGACCTGAGAGTATAGGGTGGTATACAATTTTATATTATTATTATTATTATTATTATTATTATTATTATTATTAGTTCTCCCTAGTAAATGTCCCATCCCCGGCCCATGTATTGCCATTGTGAGGGAAACACAATGTTGGGCTCTCCGTGTTTCCCTTTCAACATCTGTTTTGGCCCTGGTATATTCCCGTTTGACAGACGTGATGAAGAGCCACCGTCACTGGCCCATGACCCTCCAGTAAATTCTTGGTTGAGTGGGGGTTACCGTCTCCTCTTCTGGGTTTTTAGGTACTTAACCCATGTTGTCCCCTTCCCCAGCTGCTCTTAGACCAGATATCTCTGCTTCCCATCCTGCCATTGTTCTGTCTTGTTTTCCTTCACTGGCTGTGCAAAAGGTCACCGGTATTCAAGGACTGATAGAATTTCTTTCAATGGATTGTACTTCCTTCTGGAGATTGGTGGTGGGTAGCTAGACCACCTCCATCCACAAGGCCATGTTGTTGACAGGAAAGCCTAACGTCGCCCATAACTTCTAACTCCTTCCTTTTCTTTCCTCGCAGCCCCCAGCTCACCAGGCTCCATCAAATTTAGTGAGCTCACCACCACCTCTGTGAACGTCTCCTGGGAGCCACCAATTTTCCCTAATGGAATCCTGGAGGGCTACCGACTCATCTATGAACCTTGCATGCCTGTGGATGGTGAGGGGCTTTGAGAACAGTGTGTGTGTGTGCATGTGAAGGTTTATGAATGTGCATGAATTAGTGAGTCAGTTGTGTGTTTGAAGTAGTGAATCAATTAAAACAAGCAAGACTGATAAAACAAGTCTGTCTCGTGTTTCGAATCATGTGACATTTTTTATCTGGGAATATGTGAAAAGTCCAGTGTCTCAAGGTATTTGAATTTAATAGCAATCTTCTTGCGAACCCTTTCCCAATACAAAGTAACTCATATGTCATTTATTCTAGGGCTTTTGTTGGCATTGCTTCAAACGGAGCAGTTAGTGGCATGTAGCCATAGAATAAATAAAAAACTGCCATGTTTAGCCTAGACATCTATTCACAGCTCAAGACCATTTTTATTTTTGGGTTGCCACAGCAGTATAGGGGGGAAGTGTTTTTTTTATTTTGTGGACAGACAGTACAACGAATCATGACCATTAGAACTTAATTTCCAAAAACTAACTGTAAGCCCAGACCCGTTTTATCTTCAAATTCTGTTTCCTAATCTGAGACGTGTAGGTCAGCTGTGCATACTCAGTAGTAATGGAAAGGCATTCTGCACATGCTCGAATTCCTTTTTTTAATTCTCAGATGGCCAGCGCTAAAAAACGGTTTCCGGAATGTGTGTTTATCAAGCACTGTGTATTCAATATTCCAGTGTGAAATTCAGTGATAATACTCAAGCATATGTTCTATCCCCCTCTTGCTTAAAAATGAGATTTCTGGTATCACCATTTTTCTACTACTTCCCTTTCCTAAAAAAAGAAGAAGCTTTATTTAAAATAAAAATAATAATTAGAAAAATAGGTCCCAGGCTGAAATGGCCATACTGTCTTGTACTGCCCCATGAGGTCATATGCCGTTCCATATATATAATTTTCTGATCAACAAAAACAAATGAATAACTAGGCCACAAGTTTTTGCAAAGAATATCCAACTAATAGAAAGGAATGGTTGGTTTCACACTCCCACACACTACTAATGTCAGAACATAATCACAGTTAATGCTGAAACATTAACTGACCAAATTCCACATCCATCCATGCAGCTGAAGTGCCTCTAACATAAGGGCCTAGCATTAATAAATGCAATGAAACCATTCCATGGTATTAGGTGCCATTCCTTATCCTGTAAAAACAGCAACATAGACCCATATAAAATACCCAACATATTAAGGTATTTATCTGTGCTGGAAGGAATAAGCAATAATGCAAGCTGTAAGAAACTAGGAACTAAGCCTAGAGAGTTTGGATTTGATAAATTGCAGCAACTTAGCTGCAGGGAAAGTTTTCTGACTGCAAGTGGCCATTGATGGGGTTGCGTGCCTAATCCCTAAATTCTGCCTCTCTCCCCTGCAGGTGTGAGCAAGATTGTAACAGTGGATGTGAAGGGAAACAGTCCGCTATGGTTGAAAGTCAAAGATCTAGCAGAAGGAGTCACTTACCGGTTCCGAATCCGAGCCAAGACTTTTACCTACGGACCGGAAGTAGAAGCCAACATCACCACTGGGCCAGGAGAAGGTAAACTAAGAGCGGGGTGGGGGGGCAGGGAAAACCTTCTTTATCTGCCACTTCATATACTTATATATAGATCTTGCACAGTATTGTTAATTGAACTCTTGAGTTTCTCTAGGGAGCAACTGTCCTGGTTGATTGGTGACGTACTAATGATGTACCCCCAAAAAACTGATGTACTATTTAAAGCCACATGGAATCAACAAACTGGACCTCTGTTGAAAGCATCTACAAACCCACCCTTTGAGGAATAGACATGGTTAGATGTGATTAGCAGTTTTTCTTGCCTAGGGCTTGTATTTAGCAGGAAAAAAGGAAAGAAATGATTCCTTGGTTACTTGCTCCACAGTCTCGCAGCCCATTTCGTGTACTGAAAATGTATTTCTTGGTTCCCAGGTGCTCCAGGTCCTCCAGGTGAGCCCTTCATCTCCAGGTACGGCTCGGCTATCACAATCCACTGGTCAAGCGGTGACCCTGGGAAAGGTCCTATCACCAGATACGTGATTGAGGCGCGTCCTTCAGGTACCAGCTCTGCGCTCAGTCCACATCCCCCTTGGCTGACTCAGCCATTAGCAGTCCTAAAGTTGGAACTTTAAGAGCAGTTCCTGATATGGCTGCTTCTGTCCTGTGGGCCTTTTGGGATCATGATCCCAAAAGACGAGGCTTCGTTTCCAAACCAAGATGTGCCCAAAGCATCAGCCTGCCAGAAAGTCAGCGCTTCTGTTATGCAAGTTCTCTCTCCTGGTCCCAGATAACCAAGAGATTGTGCTTACCCACTGGTAACTGCGCTCTGCAAATGTTCAGAGGCATCAGGTGGTATCCAACTAAGTCTTATTCAGTGCAGACCCATTGAAACTAATGACCGTGACTAAGTTAGGTCCATTGATTTCACTGGGTCTTCTCTGAGTAAGCTTTAGTTGAATGCCACCCATTTTCTCATTATTATTCTGGCATATATTGAAGGCTGATCCCATAGCTGTCAACTTTTCCCTTTTCTTGTGAGGAATCCTATTTGGAATAAGGGAATTTCCCTTTAAAAATGGGAAATGTTGACAGCTATGGCTGATCCAGTTGTAGCTTGGAAAGGGAAGGGAGGTGCCATGGTGAAGAGGGAAAAGGGTTGCATTGAGGGACTGCGAGAGTAAGAACCGCCTGCCTTCAGAGACCATAGCTGGTGTTTCCTGCATGAGTACAGCCAAGAAATGCAGGGTACCTGCCTGCCAGTTGATTTAGCACCCATAAGACATTCACCTGTCCTGGCCGCATCTGATGGTGCCTGGAATGGATGTCACCTAGCGAGGTAGAACTCAAAGAGCACTGCAGGGTAGGAGCAGGAGTCTTTCAGCACGAGCCTTCGTGGCAATTAACAGGCCCCGTGCCACGCCATCTGCTCTTCCCTGTCCTCTCTCCCTTTTACTCACAGCAGCCTCATTAAAAAGCAAGCCAGAGCCCATTTCAAAGCACTGGAGTGATTTATCCCCTTGCATCTGCCCTGCTCTTGGCCTGCAGGTCCATCAATCATCCTCCCCATTCCCCAGAGGGAGACGGGAGCAGGCAGAATGTTTCACAAGCCACAAGCTTCCTCTTGGGGATGGAGACTCTCCCCCTCGAGTCAATCCCTAAAGGAGCTTACACGTTAGAAGCAAGCAATTTGCCTGCATTGAGCGAAGCAGGTTGTAATCCACCATCATAAACAACCTCTTGGACACGCGAGGAAATGGACACATACAAGTTGGGAGACCCGACTCACCTGAGGTTTGCACACTGGAATGTGAGAGCTTGGATATCCAGTCCCTTGTAGCTGGTGTTAGGACCCAGAAACGTCCTAATTAAGTAATTGCCAAACTGCATGCTGAGTACAGTATGCTAATGTGGCACAAAAGAGCTGTTAAATGTGCCATGAGAAATAAATGTTCTGCGAACCCGAAGTACCCACCCACTGAGGAGGCCGCCCATTGTCTCTTCGGATTAATTACCAACCTGACCTAGTCTCCTCCAAGTCACCCTCTGCCTTTAGGAAAGACCATTCTGCACCATCTCTGCAGCGAGTTAACAGGGTCAATGAAGCTACTCCTGGTTCAGATAGTGCAGGAGCAGAATCTCTTGCCTTGAGGAGGGAGGCAGTGACTCACAATGGCATTTCCGGGGCAGGGATGGTGGGTCAGGTTGAGAGTGTCTGTAGTAATTCAGATCACCCAAGGAGCCCAGAGTCGTGTGAAGCAAGTACAGTGGTATCTCCGGTTAAGTACTTAATTTGTTCCGGAGGTCCGTTCTTAACCTGAAACCGTTCTTAACCTGAAGCACCACTTTAGCTAATGGGGCCTCCCACTGCTGCTGCGCCGCCGCCGCGCGATTTCTGTTCTCATCCTGAAGCAAAGTTCTTAACCCAAGGTACTATTTCTGGGTTAGCGGAGTCTGTAACCCGAAGCGTATGTAACCTGAAGTGTATGTAACCCAAGGTACCACTGTAAGGACATTTTATTTGGCCACAATGTGCACAGAAAAACCTCATCACCACTCTGTTAGCCTTCCTGTGGGCTTCTCCCATTGTTCTTCTGAGAGTCATGGGGCACGTAGAGATTGCTTTGTCTTCACCTGTTCTTTGCCAGCTTGGACGCCGGCAATATAGCCTTGGTCTACATATGATTTTGATGCTGAGAGGGGGCTGCCTATTTCTGCCGAATTACCACGATGTGCCACAAATGAAAGGTCTTTTGTGACACCCCCCCCCCTCAATTTAAGGTTCCAAAAATATTTTAGCTCATTCAATTGATGTTAATGCTATTACTGACAAGGCTGGTCTTTCCTTTAGGACTACACTGGCTTCAGGTCTACCCAAGAGTCCTCCAGCACTGTGACCTGCTGTTGTCTTGAGCATACTGTTCAGCAATATGTCTTTGCCACTCCTCTCTGAATCAGAGAGCCTTAGGGATTATAATGTCTCAAGAGTCAATTTAGCCCACCTTCTGGGTTGGCTCCATCATCAGATATGTAGAACTAATTAAAGCCGAAGCTTCCTGGACAGTTATGTACCCGGCATACCTTTTAAAGAACAAGGACATTTTCAGAACCCCTTCTTCTGTCAGTCAGCATCTCTTCAGAGCTGGAGTTTCTTCTGCGTTACTTAATAACCTTATACATGCAGTCAAATGTCTGCAAATACATTTTGTATGAGCAGCTTGAGTTTCATTTGACCATGCTTTATTCAAACGTATAAAAAATTAAGGATCACTGGCATGGACATCATGCTAACATAGCAAATAATTATGTGAACTTCACAAATGTCTGAAAATGGGTTGTATCAATTATTATCATTTTTAGGGAGAGGAAGCAAGGGTTTTCTGTATATATTCAGCATTATGGGACCCCTCATTGACTTCCCAGGGCGGTGGATATGAATTATCTCCACATGCTCTGTGTGTGTGTGTGTGTGTGTGTGTGTGTGTTTGCAATGAATTTATAGGTGCGTAGACACACACATGCATTTCCTGTTGCAAATTCACTTGATTTTTTTTCTCTCTCTCTCTTCTAGATGAGGGGCTCTGGGACATTCTCATCAAAGACATTCCCAAGGAAGTGACCTCATACACCTTCAGCATGGACATATTGAAGCAAGGTGTCAGCTACGACTTCCGGGTCATTGCTGTCAATGACTACGGCTATGGGACACCCAGCTCTCCCTCCCCATCGGTTTCAGGTAACAGAGGTGAAAGTCAAACACTCCCTCAGGTCAGGGTCACTAAGCCCTGAGCAGAGGCTATAGGAAACAATGTGTGTGGGTGGCCTTTCAGGGAAAGGGTGTCTGATTGCTTCGTGCTGCCTGCTGTTTTGCAGCCCAGAAAGCCAATCCTTTCTATGAGGAGTGGTGGTTCCTGGTGGTCATTGCTCTGGTGGGACTCATCTTCATCCTCCTGCTGGTCTTTGTCCTCATCATCCGAGGGCAGAGCAAGAAGTATGCCAAAAAGTCAGACTCAGGTGGGTGCTGACAACATCGTATTGAGACGTCCTTTCCCCCTCATTAAGGCTCCTTCCTTTGAGAGTATTGAATACAAACACGGTGGAGAGATTTCAGTAGCAGCTTTGAAGCTGTATCCCATGTGGAGCACAGTAGTGAGTAGGTAGCAGGAAGCGGCACCGTACATTCCACTGGTCCAACAACCTTAGATTTGCTCCTTGTGGCCTTCTTAGCTCCAACCAGGAGATGATACTCCTACAAACCTCTTCCCCAAGCCAATGGCCCACCCATGAGAATTCCCACCCACCTCTTCTTGGATGTTGTATTCTTTTGTTCTCCTTCCATGCCCTGGTCACTATCCCAGCTAGCATGACCAAAGCCCAGGGATTATGAGAACTAGAGTCCAACAACATCTGGAGGGCATCACATCACCAACTACCCCAATCTAAGCTAAGACTCCTGAATTCCAATTACCCAATTAAAATTGAACCAGCTCCCTCCGTCACTTGAGCAGGGTGAGGGAATCTTAAATGCAAAACCTAGCTTTAACTGTTCTTCAGCTGGCTGGGACTTACCCTAAGAATCCCCCTCTCTAGTGCCTGCTTGTGGTATGTTGGGGGTGGGGTGGGGGGTGGAGTCAGTGACCTTGTTGACGCCACTCCAAGCTGACACTTAAAATAAATGGCTTCGTGTCCCAGCCACCGCCAGAGGCAACTGCAGAGGTCATCAGGGCAAGAGAACGCGACTATGTTTGCTTTGCTCTAATTGTGAGGAAAATCTGAGCTTTCCTCTTAAATAAGCGAAATGGATGGGAGAAGTGGAGTTTGTGTGGGGTGGCATCTTTGGGAACAACGGCTTGCAACGATTGTTTGCAAGTCACTTTCCTTGTATGGGTGCACACAGCTGCAGGGAAAGAAGCTTCTGTGTCATCACGTGTGTAGCAGTTTTCAAACACATCTGCATGTGGCAAAAACCATTTTCATGCAATTTGGTGCTCACGAGGGGTCCCCCACTCCCCACCACAACCTTGCAGAACTATGTAGAAAAACTGATGTTTTGAATTGGCCCTTAATCTACAGCCTTAGAGATATACGAAGTCATTTTTAACACGCTGGGCCATGTGTCCAAAATATCATCTACTCTTGACTGACAGGGGCTCTCTGAGGTCACAGCCTGGAGCATTTTAGCCCTTGTTGTCAGGAGTTGCCAGGAATTGAACCTAGGAAGTTATGCATGCAAAGCATAAGCTTTTCCACTGAGCTATTATCTCTGCCCACTATGGTCCCACCCCAGAGGCCTTCAGAGAGGACTGGGAGGGTATGTGGCAAAGGCAGAAAGTGACTTTTGCTCTTTTGCTTGGGTGGGAAGAATGCATTTATTTCTTTATTTTAACCCTGCTCTTCAGCTGAAAAAGGCTGTCACATCAGCTTACAGTAAGATGCTCCCTGCCCTCAAGCTCAGGAAAGGAAAGGCGATTGAGGAGGGAGGAGGGGTAAAACAAACACAGGCACAAGTTCTTGGCTACAAAGTTCTTACATGTGTTCATTCTGGCAGGGAGGGATGCAGCAAGCTCTTGCTAGAGGCTCCTTCTCTGGCTGATGGATGGAGCCATGGATTCTTGTTTCCATGATGTTCTTCCAGGGAGGCAGGGGGGGGGGGAGCCACCAGCAGCCCTTGGTCTCCTGGCCAAAGGCCCAGCCCAGAGGGTGCTTTCCCTCTGCTCTGCAGCCTCTCTGCAACTATCCTCTTAGAAAGCTCTTCTCAGTGCTTGAAACCAAGAGCATATGAACTGCTTCTTCAGTTCAAGCAAATTCTTAACTCACTTTAGCTCCTGTACTGTTCCCACGGAAGATCTCAAAGAGGAAGATAGTCAAGGAACAGTATGTGGATTTTCCCAGAGGTACAGTACAAGATGTGCTTAAAGTGTGTGTGTGTGTGTGTGTGTGTGTGTGTGTGTGTACACAATGTGGGAGAGTAAGCTTTGCTCCCCTAAAATTACCCTTACAGGAACACCTAATAACCTGTGCCTTTGATGTACTTGGCATAGCCTCAAAAGGCTGTACCTAGCAGCTTATAGAGGTGGAAGCTGGGCACGCCACACCACTTACTCATCCAAAGGATTTTTGTGCCCCCTTTTCGTTTCCACGCCATCATTTTTAAATCCTTGAATGGCACCCCCTAAATAAAGTCAGGAAGCTTGAAACAAGCCATTGAGCTTTGTTCTCTCTGGGGCGAGAATTTGGCCGCTGTCTCTTAGCCGCTAAGGAATCCTAAGATGATGACATCTTCTGTCCCCTTGGCTTCCCCCTCACCCCTAGGAAGCAACTCCAAGTCAAATGCCCTTGGCCACGGTGAGATGGTTAGCCTGGACGAGAGCAGCTTTCCTGCTCTGGAGCTGAACAACCGGCGACTGTCCGTGAAAAATTCCTTCTGCAGGAAGAACGGAATCTACACAAGGTACCAGAGGCTGTGCCAGTACAGTCGCAGAAAGGATTTGGTGCGGGGAGAGGGACCGAATTTGGGAAGGGCAATTCTGCTCTCCTGAGCTAAACACTTTCCCTTTCTGAACGAAATCTCAGAGCTTCCATGTCTCTCCCGAGGTCCCCGCCAAGACCCAGCCCCGGCTCCCTGCACTACTCGGATGAGGACGTCACCAAATACAACGACCTCATCCCAGCGGAGAGCAGCAGCCTCACGGAGAAGCCCTCGGAAATCTCTGACTCGCAGGTGAGCCAAACGGAAAGGCTGGCAGTGGAGACATTTTTGGTTGAACTAGATCGAGGAGTACTAAGGTTGTTGAGCGACTGCAGCTGCAGAGAGAATAATAATAATAATAATAATAATAATAATAATAATAATTTATTATTTATACCCTGCCCATCTGGCTGGGTTTCCCCAGCACTCTGGGCGGCTTCCATCCAAACAAATCTTAAAAACAATACAGTGTCAGACAGGTATGGAGCCCCTCCAGCATAGACCAAGACTTATTGGAATGGTGAGAGGTTTAGAAGGGCTCCAACTTCCTGTATGTGTATGCCATACATACATACATGCACATGGCTTACTCCAAAGAATCCTACAAAATATAGTTAAACCCCTCAGAGATCTACCGTTCCCAGCCTCCTTAACAAACTACGGCTCCCAGGATTATTTGCGGAAATCATATGCTTAGAATGCACTTTAAATATATGGTGAATACAGAGCCAGAATCACTGAGAAAACATGGGCTTTGCAAGAAGTGCGCGCAGCACAAGAGATGCTGCCATGTGACAAAACGACATTGTCAGGTCGCTTTGTCCACAGGAGGCCTCTGTACAAGATCTTTCACTTCACGGAGCTGTCAGAAATGACAAGATTCTGATTACATTTGCTGCTAGAAGTACCAAGGATTCCAGGATCAGAAACGGTTTATCAGAAAAATGGGGGGAAAGAGGCCGGGGGTGGGGGAGAAACGAGTTCTCAGAAAGCTAGGTGGCAGAAGGTGGCAGATATCCATCTAAAATGAAAGAACACAGAAAATTTGCTAGAGTGGGGCCCATACACACTAGGATCTACAATGGACCAACAAAAACCAGCCTTTTCTTCTTCTGGTGCCAATCATCAGAAAAACAAATGGCAATGATGGTTTTCTTCTCCTTCCTTGTTTTTGCAAACTTGATAGCTGTTGGGCTGGGATCCACCACAGTTATTTCCCAACCACAGGGCTCCACCCTAGGCCTTGTACAGATATTAGAGTTTCCCATTTCAAGAGCTGGCAGCTGCCACACTTGTGTGTGTGGTGGTGATACCAAATCCAAATTAAAAGATGCAATTTATTTCTCTATGACAGTGAAAGAGGTGGGTGGGAAAGTGAGG
Organism: Podarcis pityusensis; assembly: GCF_964106645.2. Lineage (NCBI taxonomy): Eukaryota > Metazoa > Chordata > Lepidosauria > Squamata > Lacertidae > Podarcis > Podarcis pityusensis. The sequence continues at coordinate 27,481,136 of NC_138029.1, read as the reverse complement.
GCTGTTAAAAGAATTTATGGGCCACAAACAAATGCAAGTCAGGCTCCTATCTTGAGATTTAAATGAGGGGTTGTTCTCCTGTCAGTGGGGTGAAGTAGGAGCACCCTATTAAAAAGGTTTTGCTTGTTTTTTAAAGCCTGCTGTTTCCACATTGCCCAGGCCTTTACCAATGTGCTCTGCTTACCCTCTTCTCTTCAAGTTTGTGACTGTGAGTATGGGAGGAGTTTTGCAAAGCAGGAAGGAAAATACAGTGGTACCTCAGGTTACATACGCCTCAGGTTACAGACTCCGCTAACCCAGAAATAGTACCTCGGGTTAAGAACTTTGCTTCAGGATGAGAACAGAAATTGTGCTACGGCGGCAGCAGGAGGCCCCATTAGCTAAAGTGGTGCTTCAGGTTAAGAACAATTTCAGGTTAAGAACGGACCTCCAGAATGAACTAAGTACGTAACCAGAGGTACCACTGTACATCGCCCCTTGACAAATTGCAGAGTGAATTCTCTGAGCAAAGAAACTACCCATGTCCTCAGTCCTGGTTGATTCAACTTACTAGACAGCCAACCTTCCTGAGGCAAATCTAGTGTCTGATCCCTCTACCTCCTTCTGGAGAATGAGGTGGTGATCAGAGGCACCAGCTGGGTACTAGTAAGGGAGAAGCAGGCAGACATCTGCCCCCCAAAAGTCAGGACTGGGACACATTCAGCTTGTTGCAGCCAGGCCTTTCTTCCCCTTGCCCTGTTGCCAATAGCAACAGGCACTAGCAGTTCTGAGGCTGACAGGAGTTGGCAACCCTGCCAGGCTATAACAAAATGGCTCCTTTGTCCTCTCCTTAGAAACAGAACCCTGGCCAAGTGGCCGGGGCACCCTTGGTGCAATTAGGCAGGCAGAGGAATTGCTGCCATGGTGATGTGTCCATGCCGCTAGTACAGCTAGGTGCAAATTTCTGCAGGACTGATCATAGGCCCCTGACATAAGAGGGCATGAGACATGGTTTGTACCCACCCAGCGCCCAACAGAAGGCTGCAGAACAGCTGGGTGTTCTGTAGCTCTGTCAGCGGCCACTGCAAACTGTTTCTCCTCAGAGCTGTCATGCTGGGCACTCGGATTTCCACAATGCTGCCATGTACCATATGTCCAGCCCAGCAAAGGATTTCATTAATATCTGAGATTTGTAGCTCGCAGGCAGCTCTTACAGCAATCGTAACGAAAGATTCAGGGGTGCCTGGAGGAGCTGCTTTAAAATCGGGCTGTTTCCCAGCAAACGAGAGTCGCCTCTTAATCCAGAGTAAATGTGTTGATGTGAATGAAGATCCTGGCATTCTGTGGTATTGCAAATGCCGCATGATGTTGGAGGGGCTAGTCAATGAGGCCCTGGAATATCTGAGTTTCCCACTGTATCACGGGTGGCAAACCTTCCAGATGTTGGTACTCTACCTCCCATCAGCCCCAGCCGGCATGCGAATAATGAGATTATGGGAGTTGTAGACCAGGAACATCTGGAATTCACCATCCCTGCCTGATATACAAGGTGACTGTGAATTGGAATTCACCTATTTTGTCCAAGTGTGATCCTAAAGTTAAGCATATATGAAACTTGGGTTTCCAGAACATGTAAAAGAGTAGAGGGGTGGGGCATTTGAGGCCTAGATGTGCTCAGAGACCTAATTTTCATCCTTTCTGTGTATGCATCTGGCCTTGCTGCTTTATATTGTACCCTTCCTGTCTCTGAAACAATGACCCATCATACTTCTTCTGCCGTCCCCCCACTTTGGAGATGCGTAGCACATAGCTTCAGTTTCCTTCACTTGGGCCTAGTGGAGCCCCCTTCTTTCTCTCAGCAACTTCCTCCATCTCGTGGGTCCCCCCTTCCTCCACCATCATCCCTTGAACCGGTGGAATGAGTACTTCTGAGGAACGGCTAAGAGCTGAACTGAGCTGAAAGCTGCCACTTGATCTCTTCCCTGGCTAGGCTGTGGATTCTCATGAATGGTCTCTATTGTGCCTCTGCAAATGGAGAAGCTGAATTCAATTAGGGAGAGCAGAGGGAGAGTTGAAGGGAGGAAAATGAGCCAAGTCTGCCCTGTCCTGGCCAGTCCCGTCTCCCCCCCACCTCCTTCCCTCTACAATTTATTTTTTTTAAACCAGATGTTCCCATAGATGGAATACTTGGTTACTGACCGATGATTACTTTTGGAGGTAGAAAAAGAACGTGTTGTTATAGTGGCTTGAGTTGCTACACTAGGGATTTTAAAGCCCACCATAATTTCAAGAGTTCCTGAAATCTTAAATTGTCAAGCAAAGGGCATGTAAACCTCTCATTTATTTTTAATGATGAAACTTTCCCATTACATTGCGTGATGTGAGCTGTAAATGCTGTGTAAAGGAAGTCTTAAAAGTGGAGCATGAGGATGAAGAGAGAACCAAGAAACTAAATGCAGGTTATCCTCATGATTTGGCTCATTTCAGACTCTAAGACTGGCAGCAGAGTTATGTATCACAGGTGGCAAACCTTCCAGATGTTGGCATCCCCAAACTCGGCCCTCCAGCTGTTTTGGGACTACAACTCCCATCATCCCTAGCTAACAGGACCAGTGGTCAGGGATGATGCGAATTGTAGTCCCAAAGGGCTGCGTTTGAGGGTGCCTGCTGTAAAGAATATGGCTGCCATGATGCTCTCCTAAATTGATTTGCATCGTTACTTATCTTCTGTTAAAAGAAATAAGCTAGGGACTGCCCTTATTGCTGGGCCAGTTCTTCCTTACTTTTCCTACTTCTCTCATCTCTTCCACCCCTCCCCACTGCTGTCCTCACACTGATCCACAGCCTGTTTATATTGCAGATAATCCCGAAACATGGAATAATGATTATATCCCCCTCATTTCTGGGAAAGAGAATGCAGAAAGCAAAAAAAAAGCAGTTTCCTCTTAGTACTGTAACCAAATGACAGAACGCAATGTGTTCATTTAGGATAGTCAGCTTAATCAAAATTGTTTGCAAATTAATCACACGCAGCAGTTACATCAAGATGAATTTCATCTTCCCTAAATTTAATTGTCAATAACTTTTAGAGATATTGAGGGAAGTAAACTGGCAATCTAATTTAAAAGGAGCTGCCCCTCATTAGAAGGAAAGTCTGTCTCTCATATTTCCCTTTTCATTCCCCATTAAGGTAACGTTGCGGCTAATATAACAAAAAAGGAAACAACTGTGCCTTTCATGCACAGCTCCATTCAACTTGCTGCTCGCCAGTAAAATTTGCCTTTTCTGAAGTAGAGTGGTACCTTGGTTGTCAGACAAATCAGCTCCCGAATGCTGCAAACCCGGAAGTAAGTGTTCCGGTTTGCGAACGTTTTTCAGAAGCCGAATGTCCGACGCGGCTTCCACTTGAGTGCAGGAAGCTCCTGCAGCCAATCAGAAGCCGACCTTGGTTTTCAAAGGGTTTCGGGAGCTGAACAGACTCCTGGAACGGATTACGTTTGAGAACCCAGGTACCAGTGTATTTACTCTGATGACTAGAAGGCATATAGTTCAATCCTAAACATGCGTACAGAAGGAAACCCTATTGAGTAAAATGGGACTTAGGGTGGAATTCAATGTTGCATTTCAGCTTGACAGAGGGAATGATTCCCCCCTGTCCTACCCCCTCCAAGCTGTTCTGGGGTTCTCCCAAGCTCCCCAAGAGCCAGTTTCAGAGGGCTTGGGGAAGGAAGGTGGGAAAGCCCTGTTGTGCAAGCAGAGGTCCTTGCACAGACCTTCCATTGGTGAGGCTTGTTAGGTTAATCCTGCCCTGTGTCCAATATAACTGGGTATAGAATTACAACACTTGCATACCTGGGTGGTGTGTGCATGTTCAAGTCTATTCAGTAATAACATGCTTCTCAAAATTTGTACATCGATTGATGGATATATCTGTTGGTTGGTTAGTTTCCAACACTTCCATCCCATGCACACAATACAAAGTATTTCCCAGGTGGCTTGCAATTTAAAACATTAAAAAAATTCCAATTATAAAAAATAAGCAAAACTCAAAATAGAGACATAAAACCATAAAAGTTCACCACAACACTAGTGGAACTGATAGACCAAGAGCAAGAATTAAAGTTTCATGGGAAATATATATTTAAAAAAATGTTTTGGCCTAGCAGAGTGAGTGTCAGAACTTGCGGAAAGAGAATTCCATAAATGGGGTATGAATAGGCTCTCTTCCTGGATTGCCCCTCTCCTTTCCCTCTCTCTCTGTGAAAATAGAGGGACCAAGAGAGGAGTCTCAGAAGCTCACTCAGTGCATGGGCAGGCTGAAGAGAGAGAAGACATTCTTGTAACAGCCCCCTTCTTCAGCAGAGGTTGAGCTCAGGCCCTATAAATACCGCAAGGACCACACCTCTCCATATGAATCTGTCCAGACCCTGAGGTCATCTTCTGAGGCCATTCTTTGTGTGCCTCCTCCACAAGAAGTCCGTAGGGTGGCAACACAAGAACAGGCATTTCTGCAGTGGCTCCCCGTTTGTGGAATACTCTCCCCAGGGAGGTTCAGCTGACACCTTCATTATATACCTTTAGGCGCCAGTCAAAAACTGCTCCTCTTTATCCAGGTCTTTGGCTGATTGATATCTGATGCCCCTTTAAAATGTGTTGTGGAAGAGTTGTCTTTGTTTTTGTTTTTATTGTGTATTTTGTGTTTTTTATATCGTGATTTTATGTAGTGAACCACCGGGTATAGGGCGGCATACTGCTACTAATGATAATAATATTAGTAATAATCAAGGTGTTGATGAATCCCTGCTGTTTGAGACCCAAAAAATGCTGAGGAGAGAGAGTGGATTGCATCAGGTAACCATCTTCTCTGGCTGTGTTTGCTTATGGAACTAGAAATCTTCCATATATATCATAATCCACTAAAATACTGTGAGGCTTCCCATTGTGAAAACAAGTTGCTAGTCTATGTAGATGGGCCCTTGGGTAGGCTTACCAGATGTCCCCGGATTTGCAAATCTGTCCCCAGACAAATTCCGTCCCCAGAATCTCCCCAGATTTGCAAATCTGTCCCCGGGAAACGTGGCAGCAGCAGCCTCAGCAGCCCGGAGCCAGCCTGGTACTGCAGTTGGCTCTGGCTGGCTTCAGGGGCTGCTCACTGCCTTGGCACCCGCCATTTTTCCTCGCCGGAAGTCCCCATATGATGTGGTTTGTGCCACTGCCAAAGGGGAACCGGGGACGTCTGGCACTACAGAACTCCTGCCCCCTTCCCCCTTTGTTTTGACTAATTGAGGGAGGCTCGGGAGTTGAGGGTGGCCGGCCATTGCCCAGTTTTTTTAAAAACTCTGCACATTTATGTCTCACAAGGTAAGAGAGAAGGGTTTTGCACCTTGCCTGGCAGAGAAACCGCGCCCCTTGCGCCCCTCATGGGCAGCACCCACCCGCAGCTCCCAAGCCTCCCCCAATCTGTCAAAACAAAAGGGAAAGGGGGCAGGAGATCGGGGAAGGATCGGGAGTCATGGGTGGGCGGTGCGCTGTTGCCCAGATTTTTAAAAACTCTGCACATTTAGGTTTCACAGGGTTCAAAAGAAGGGCTTTGCACCTTTATACAATATGCATGTGTGCTTGGGCCCAGGGTCTTTTGCCTCACCATCCCCACTACTGACTCCCTGTTGCTACTCAGCTTAAAAAAAAAAGGGGGGGGTCCCCGATTTCATTGAAAATAATCTGGTAACCATACCCTTGGGTCTAATCCAGCATATCTCTTCTAATATTCTTCTTGTCTTTGCCTTTCCCTCCACAGGGAAGTGACAGTGAGTACGAAGTGGATCAGAACCAACAGAAAGCCCATTCTTTCGTCAACCATTACATCAGCGACCCAACTTATTACAACTCATGGAGGCGCCAGCAAAAGGGCATCTCCCGGGCTCAGGCCTACAGTTACACAGAGAGTGACTCCGGAGACCCTGACCACTGCCCAATGTCCAACAGCACCAGCACCCAACAGGGCAGCCTCTTCCGACCCAAACCCAGTAGGACTCCAACCCCACAAACCCCAGTCAACCCTCCCAGCCAGCAGAGCACCCTTTACCGACCCCCCAGTAGCCTTGCCCCAGGGTCCAGAGCCCCTATTGCTGGGTTTTCTTCTTTTGTTTGACATTTCTAAAAGAGAGAAGAAAAAACGAGAAGAAAATATGGCTAAAGAAGAACAAAATAATGGATATAATAATAATAATAACAATAATGAAGAACATTTCGGGTCCAGAATTATTATTATTTTCAGAGGCAATGAGAAGATCATGTGGGAGACAATCAGTCATAGTTGAGTTTGGAATCATTGACTGCTGCTGCTTCTAGTATTGCACAGTGCTCTTCAAAGGAACTACCTGTTTGCAAACACACACCTGGAGCAGGACAGGAGATGTGCCTGTTTTCAGGCGTAGAGTTGAAGGAAGGAAGAAAGGCAACAGGGTAAAAGATTGGGAGCCCCAAAGCTAAGACAATGTTTGGTGTTGCAGACCACCTTCTTGCAGATCAACGTTCTAGGCAGGCAAAGAAGTAGGGAATTGATGTTTTTCAGAATAGTCTCTCTGGGTTTGATTTTGATTTTTTATTTTTGTTCACCAACCAAAGCTCGGAGGGGAACGGGTTAGGGCTCCACAAGCTGTAAATATGAGCCACTTGGACTACTGCAGCCAGTGCTCCAAGGAGCTCAATGGCAGCACCTAGTAGGGTGCTGTCCATAGGAACATGTTCTCAGTAACTAGCAACTGGCCAATGAGAGAGAGGCAGACTCAAGAAGACCCACCCACTGCGATGTCATGATGGTTCTTTGGGGGAGCGGCAACAAAGGCCGAAGAGGAATCCCAGTCTCTGAAGCTATCTTGAATGGACTATAGAGGATTAGGCTGGGCGACCACCACCTATGTTCAGACCAGCTTTGCCTCCACTTTGCTCTTCCACTCACTTCCGGAACAGAAGTTAGCCGAGCTGAAAAGCGCTGACCAGAGACAGTGTGGTTTCTTTTTATGCATTTTGGTTTGAGGATAGGAGAGTACGTTTGAGAATCCTTGGGTGGAAGCTGTAGAATTCAAAGGAATCAATGCATTGTCACTTGGCAGGAAAGAGATGCTGTCCGTATCAGCTCGGTGGAAAGCGCTCTCCCCCTGGCTTTGTCGGATTGCTGAGCACCTGCAGCCAAACCAAGCCACGAGGCAGAATCCATCCCACATGGTTGGATAGTCTCTCAGCGCCCTGATTTCTTCTCAGTTCCCCTTTTTCCCCATTCACTTCATTGGACAGGGAGAGGGCAAGAGGGAAGCCCCCATCCAATCTAAGTGCAATTCGAGGGGACGTTCAGGGAAAAGGAGATAAACTTGATATAATATAAATGCTGCACAGCCCCTTGGTACTGGCTTTAGAATGGACAACCTCAAGAGGCTGAACTGATGCCTCATTGCAGCGTTTTCTCTCCTCCTCCTGGTATCAAAAAGAAACTTTCTCCTTAGTTCCATAGAAAAGGAGAGTTTGTCCCCAATTCCCCTTTTATATAGGTTTTTTATTTTTATTATTCACAGCACGCAAACATTTAAGGTGGGGAGAGGGAAGGGAAGAGAGTGGGGGGTGTTGAGGAAGTGATGCATTGAAAGTGATTGTCTATCCCTCTCCCTGTCTCTCTTTGTTTTGCTATCTTTTTGAATTCTATTTTAGCACAAGGGTTATGGGGGAGGCAGGTGGGAAATTATGTTTTGTTTCTTTTTGGCCTAGCAGAATACACACATGCACACACACACACACACACACACACACACACACACACAGTGCCTACTGAGCCCCAAGATCTGTGGTGGCCATCTCCCCCAACTGAGTTGTGGGCTAGAGCAGGGCTGGGGGTCCTGTTGCCCTCCAAATGTTGTTGGTCTACAGCTCCCTTTCGGCCTCAGGCAGTATGGCCTAGTGATCGGGGATGATGGGAGTTTGAGTAGTCCAGCAACACTGGAGTGCTACAGGTTCCCACTCGCCAGGATAGAGCAGACAGCAAGCTCAGGAACAGTGGCTGAGCAGGTGGGGGAGAGAGGAAAAAAGAAAATATGAGCATTATGCTCTAGCTGGGTTACCTTCTTTCCTGGAAGTACTAGGGATATAGCTATTTCCATTATAACCCCTTCACCCCATGCCTTTATTTGCACATTGTTTTCAAAGCCTGGTTTACAAAGAATTGAACCTGGCACATAGGGTCCTTTTAATAAAGAATCAAAATGCAAATCATACCGTTTCTGGGGTTGTTTTGTTTGCTCGTTGTTTCTACTCTGCTTCTTACAAGAGTGATCTTGTCGTGATTTAACAGTTGACTTGTGAAGTACATTCTCTTCAACAGGAATGGTTGCAAACCTTTGGAGCTGTCAACCCAAAGGAGCAAGCCATGAAGTTGTTTGATGATTATGGTAGACGCATCCTTGGGCTGTTGTTTGATGCCATAGGAGTCGGCGGCCTAACTTAATTAAAAAGAAGGTGAAACAAGCTCATGACATATACTTATACCACTAATAGTATTAATGACAGGCAGATCAGCCATTCCCTCAGCTCATGTCTGTCTACCCCTGAACCTCTCTATGCTTTCTCAAAGCTTTGATTGAACAGAGCTGTACCACTTGCCATGTCCTTCCTTAGCGCATCTACCAGAGACATTGGGCTAGATGAATTTAATTTTGAACTAATTTCAATACTTGCACAGTCTCTTTCAGGACTGTGGAAACACTAATAAAAATACAGCCTTGAGTTTTAAGCAAACCAAGGCAGTTGTCTGCTGGGAATGTGAAGCAATAGCTTGGAGAGATCTGGGATATGCATGGCTTGCAACAAGCCATATATCCATATTGATCATTACTTAATTCCCCATGACAGCTAGCAAAACAGGACCTTAAATCTATTCTGTTTTCATGCAAGCAAATGTGTGCTTTGTTTCCATGGACTGGTATATTTAGAGAAGGCACCAGAACCAACGCATCTCAATTCCCTGCACAATTAAAAATCTAAAAGAGCTGAGAGATGACGACAGCCACCAACTTTATTATCACTCATGCTTAGTACCTTGATGTTTTAATGAGATAATTTCCAGGTGGATTTCCAATATACCATGAAGAGTGTAAAGTTATTGCATGGAATCAAAGGTTACAACTTCTGTTGTGGAGAAATCTCAACAAACGCATTCACTATCTGTATTTTTTCATGGATGGTTTCCTAGTACCACTCTTCTGTTATCAGTCCTGTGAATATCCGTTTCCCTCACAATTAAAAGGGGTGGAGAGCATTTGTCAAGTACCAAAGGGAAGGAGCAATGCTGATGGGGCAAGGACCCATGCCATTCAGGTGACCCAACATGGTCACATAAGGATCAAGGCTAATGGAATTCAAAATCAAGAGAACAAGGTCAAAATATTTTAGCATGGCTCACTGCATATTGTAGCTCAGCAGTGGGGAATCCTCAGCCTGTGGGCCCAGTTAGGCCCTGCCCACTTGCCCTACACCTGACATCATACTTAATGTCAGGTGTGGGGCCGGTAAAGATTTAGCTGGACCAAAATGGCTCAGGCAGTAGAGCAGCAAACTCTTGATCTCAGTGTTGTGGGTTCGAGCCCCACATTGGGCAAAAGATTCCTGCATTGTGGGGGGGGGGGTATCTAGATGACCCTTCTATGAAAAGGAGCGTTACAAGTGTGATAGTACAGTGGTTCCCTGCTCCAGTATGTTCCTGTGAAGACAGGAACGTATTGACCAAACAATGTCCTTATCAAAGTGTGTAAGAGCATCTTTCAGTCAATGCCCCTTAGCCACAAAATGTGCATACCACTGAGAGTCTTCTTTTAGAGATTGGTGGTTAACTATAGGGCCGGATGAGTGCATCCATTTGGTCCACTGCCAAAGAGGAGTGAGCTGGAGTTGTTGCTGAGAGTACCCTGACTACTAAGCAACTGTAACTGTATGTCAATATCGGCTTGTAGTACAGAATCACTTGAGCGTGGGAAAACCTTCTTTTTAATGTCTTTGTAGTTAAGTTTTTAGTGGCTGGAGATAAAGGAAAAATGATGTCAGGCAACTTCTGAAGGGTCAAATGCCTCCAGTTCAAGCCTGGGATCTTGGCAGCTGTGAAATCAGAGAGTAACTACACCGACAGTCATGACTCTGGCCAAGCAGGCCATTATATTTTGGGGAAAGATGGAGGAGAAGTCATAGAGAGCAGGGATGGGGCACCTGTGGCCCTCCAGATGCCATTGGACTTAAACTCCCATCACAATAAGAACGCAAGTAGAGACATGCTGGATGAGACCAAAGGCCTATCTTGCTAAGTATCCTGTTCTCGCAGTGGCCGTAGTCAACCAGGGGCCACATTGGCTTGGGCTGATGAGAGCTGGAAACCAATGGCATCTGGAGTGTGGCAAGTCCCCCCTCCTCTGCCACAGATGCTGCACTTCTGCGTGTGAGAACAGACACAAGTGTGCATGGGTGTAACCGCTGCCCCACCGTTAAGTAAGTAAATAAAAATACTTAACTAAAAGTAGAAATAATCAGAATATTTGAAATTGAAATGCTCAATGAGGTCACTTGTACCGTGGAGCAGTCATTCAGTACCTAAGGCAATGGTGGCCAAACTCGGCCCTCTGATGTTTTTGGACTACAACTCCCATCATCCCTAGCTAACAGGACCAGTGGTCAAGGATGATGGGAATTGTAGTCCCAAAACAGCTGGAGGGCCAAGTTTGGCCACCACTGCCTAGAAACTTGCTATAACATAAGTTTGAGAACTAAAGTACCACTGTATATAGAAATGAGCAAACCAGTGATATTTTAAGGAGCAGGCGGGGCCCATTACTTACATCAAAGGAGCCTACACAACACAAAACACTGTTGCTGTAGGTAGGTTTTATTTTATTTGTTTTTAATCTTATATTTTGGAAATGTACAGACAGGGTTTTTTCCCCTTTAAATTCTTTGGGGGGGCCCAAGAGAATGGGGCCCTAAGCTATAGCTTGTTTAGCTTATACGTAAATCCGGCACTGCGAGTCATGGCTTGATCTCTACAGCAGAGGTTCCCCAATTCCTTGGACCACTGGTGGTCGTCAGCGAGCTTTCTGCTGCTGGTGGTCTTCCAAAGAGCCGCAGCCACAGCTCCCTCCTAAGAAGCCTGGGCTTTGTTGAGACGGGAGAGGGGAGCTCCTCGTCCGACCTCCCTCCTCAGCTGCTACTAGTGCAACCCCCCTTGGCTCCTTCGGGGCCTTTAAGCTGCAATAGCCACAAGAGGCAGGGAGCTGGCGAGCTCGTCGAGAAGGACGCCACTTTCTGGCGGCCTTTCCCGCGCTTTCTCCTCCATGTTTGCGTCTGCGTGCCAAGGGTCTTTTCCAGTCGCGGCGCGCCAGGCGAGCGCTTGCTTGGTCCAGGCTGCTTTTCCTTTCCCACCCTCCCTCAACTGCTGCCGAGCCCCTCTTATGCCTTCCAAGTTTCCTTTGCCCCCCCCCCCATTTAAATACCTCCGCGCCCTCCCCGTTTGAAGCAGAAGTCTCTTGTTTTCCTTCAACAGCCATCCTGGACGGCTGGCATCGTCGAGGCCACCAGGTAAGGTCAGGCTGCGGATCCGCGAGGCTTGCTTGCAAGAAGCCGCCGAGCCGAGGCGGCAACTTTCTGCACCTCTACCATTGGTTTTGGCGGGGGTGGGGGTAGGATTGCTTGTGAGTAAATAGGCAGGGGGAGGTTTGGGGAGAAAGGGTGAAGGGGCAGAACGGGAAATGAGGGATTTGGATCGATAACGCGGCATCTGTGGAAAGCTTTGAGCACAAGCCTTGTCAGCCTATTCTCTCCCAACCCTCCTTAAACAGATGACTTGCCTTTTGCAACCAATCCTACCTACACACACAAATCCCTCAGTAAATTCCCTCAATTTCTTGTTCCCTTCATCCAGTGCCCAATTTATGTATAAGCTAAACAAGCTATAGCTTAGGGCCCCACTCTCTTGGGGGCCCCCAAAAAATTTAAAGGGGGGAAAACTGGATATACATTTCCAAAATATAAGATTAAAAACAAATAAAATAAAATCTACATATAGCAACAGTGTTTTGTGTTGTGTAAGCTCCTATGATGTAAGTAATGGGGCCCCGCCTGCTCCCTAAAATATTCAACACAAAAAACAGTGACAATTTGTTGTTGACAAAGGACAGCTGGACATATAAAGGGCCCCATTACCTTCAGTAGCTTAGGGCCTCATCAAACCTAAATCCAGCCCTGCATGTATCCATTGCATTATATATGTATGTGTGTGTGTGTTTTGTTGCATCTTTTATGTTTTTATCTATTGTATTACAATTTGAATTCAGTTTGAATTCAAATTGTAATGTAATAAACTGCAATTAAAAATCATACAGCATCTAGCACAGTGCATTGAAATTTTCTACAAAAGGCAGAAAAACCATTAAGTGGTCCCTCCAGAGTCCCAGCAATTTTCAAGTGATCCATTAGGTGGTTGTGTGGAGTAGTTTAGGAACCCCTGTTCTAGAAGGTTAATGGATGGCTTTCATGTGTGAACAAGCCATCAAATACTGAACAGGTAGAACATTCGTGTTTCCTTAGACACATGGGGTTTCAATGGAATCAATCCATACACAGAAATCATGTGCTTATGCGCATGTGTGAACCAGCCCATATGAGAGTTTTCTCTGACATACATAGTATTGTTTGGTTATACTTTGTGAGCAGCAGAAGTTGCCCTCTTGTTAACTACACACACACACACAGATGGGAAACTCAGGAAATAAGTTCCCAGAAATAGAAGTTAAAACTCATCTACTTACTCAAGCAATGGGTGGAGAAAGCCCAACTCAGCTGGCTGTCTTGTATTTTCACTTGTGTAGCCCTCCATCTTCTTCTACTGGTATAAAAAGGGCTAGATTAATAAAGCTAATTCCATACATTATAGGGCACAGTCCTCTATTCTAATATCTGCCCCATCATTAAGCACCAGCATTATTAGCAAGAGGTTATTGAGAGGGGAAAGTGGCCAGCTGGCACCCTGCAGACTAGGATTTAATTAACCATTTATGTGAGGATGGGGCCTCTTGCTTGGATAATGTGGCTGCTCACTTGAAAGGGATTAACTCAGAGCCAGGGAATAGGTAATAAAGGCTTCTCTTGAGCAGCTGCCTTGGTGACTGGTAATTTAATTGGCGAGTCTGAAACCCATTAAAGAGAGGAGCATTGAAAAGCAGGGCGGAAGGGTCAGGGACACCCCATCCTTGGGAAAGGGTCAAAGCCAAGGGAAGACCTTGACCTGCTCTAAGGGAAGAAGTTCCCAGAGCTAGAAATGTAGATTTAAGAAGGGTGTGTGTGACTGTAGGTGAAGAAACAGCACGGAAGGCAGTGGGGTCAAGAAGATGCTTGCAGGCAGTGGTAACTGGTGCCTATTGGGACTTGCAGGATGAAAGCTGGAGATGTCCACAGTAGGTAGAGCCAGAACCAAAAACAGGCACAGCCAACTAATTCTATTTTTGCCCCCAGCACCCTCCTTGCCGAGTTCTACAGCAGCAACATGGAGACTGAGAAGCAAAAAGTGCCGGCTAGTGCCACCCCCAGACTGCTTGTAGCACCTAGTTTAGGCAATCCTATCCAGCTGTGTTGATGTGTTTCAACATTAGTGTTTTTTATATTTATTGTAAACTGCTTAGAAGTGTTACTACCATCGAGCAGTATGTAAACTGTGCTACGTAAGCAAGTAAATTTTGCCTTAATAGAGACCAACCTCCCCTGCTTTTGCAGGTCCTGCAGGTTTTGGTGGAAGGGCCTTAGCTCTCCTCTACTTAACCCCACCCACTTAACATCATTCCTCTCCCACCTGTGGCTCAGCTCCTGTGTTAAAGTGGCCCCTTTTTTTCCTGGTTGCCTTAGTTAAGCCCTGTTACATGGAAGCCAAAGCAGATGCAAAATAGAAGTGAGCAGCTGCGGTTCTTAATAAAGGGAGAGTGCTGGTTGAGCATCTGTTGATGTTCACAGTGGGGAGCAGAGATTTCTCAAAGCCTTTTTGCCTGTGTCTTGGCCATACTGGGCATTATAGGAGAAGTGGAGAACACTCTTCCCTCCAGATTTTGTTGGATTCGACCTTCCATCAGCCCCAGCTCCAATGGTCAGGGTCAGGATGATGGAAAAATGTAGAGCAAAAACTTATGGAGGGCCACAGGTTCCCCAGCCCTGTGGGTGTTGTCAATTCTCTTCTTCCCTCAAGTATTATTCTTACAATGTTTCTCCAGTGTTTCTCCTTATTGCTTTTAAACTGCTTGAAACCATTTTCCTGCCAGCTGCCATTTTATTACCTTTTTAGTATTGTGTTGTAGCATTTTAAATAGAAGTTCAGTATGCCCAAAGACTTCAGTGTATTTTCATATTGGGTGGGGAGGACTATGCACATATGTGAACACGCGCACAACAGTAGTTCAACTATAATTTCTGGTGTATTAATACCATATGGCGCACACATACACATACGCACACACACACACACAGCTTGCAAAAAAGCTGCTTGTGAAGGAGTGGCCCTTTTGCGTTTCAAAACCCCACAAACATTTGCATGGTGGATAAACATGCACATCTACCGAAGTTTGCATTTCACAGAATCATAGAGTTGGAAGGGAAACTGAGGATCATCTAGTTCAGGGGTAGTCAACCTTTTTATACCTACTGTCCACTAATGCCTCTTTCTTGATGGTAAAATTTCCTTACCACCCACCAGTGTTCAATGGAAGGAAGATTCAGCTTGTGCCGTAGAACCCCCCTACCGCCCACCTAGAATCCTAAAACGCCCACTAGTGGGCGTTAGGGGCCATGTTGACAGCCCCCAATGCAGGAATAGGCAGCTGTCCCAAACGGGGATTGAACCTGCAACCTTGGCATTATCAGCACCACGTTCTAACCAACTGAGCTATCCACATGTCCCACTTCATTTCTAGACCATTATAAGGGAATTGTACTCTTAAGTGGTTCCCCCCAATGTAGGAGGTATCTATGAGAATGAAACGGAGACCAGCTTTTGAAACAAAAGAGTCATACATGTGCCACAGACCATGCCTTACTGTGGATGGGAAGCAGGACTGTGGAGGAATGTTAATGCCCACAGCTCTCTGATTCATGCCATAAATAGTAAATGTGTCAGACAGAGTCATAGGTATTGATGCTTCAGTTTTTCTTGTGTTACGGAGCTTAGCAAATGGAATTAGATTGCGGGGCCTTTCTTCCTGATCCTGCTAGGAAGCGCGTGCACACACACACACACACACACACACCCCTTCCTTCAACATACACACATCCCAGATGCTGGGTGGAAGATTTTGTTGCCTGCTGCTGCTGCTCCAACCCCAAGGATTAACCTCCATAGGAAGAGTTTGGAATGGGGGAGGGGAAAAGGATGGAGGAGGAAAGGCAATTCTGAGCCCACCAGGAGGCCATGCAAAGCCTTCCCCTCCCCCCACAGCGGCAGTGCTAAGCATCTTCTGTCTCCATGGCAACATATCTGTGGCTAGCTGCCCATTAGGTTACTTGGCTGTGGGCTTATTTTGCAATATATTATTTTTTTATCCCTCCTCCATTTGCTTGGAGATTTATGCTCTTTCCCAGCTTTTAGAAACAGGATTTCAGTTCTCCCCTCTCCAACCCCCCTTTTTTTTAGCCCACATTTTTTGTACTGACACATATGGAGAGCACATGTTTTCCCAAAGCCACAGCTCTCTGTTTGAGATGGGAAGGCGGATAGAACAAACCTCCCAGCCTTCATGGGGAAAAGTTGCTGATGCGGTGGCAAATGTTTGAGAGTCAGCTCTCTCTCACACACACATACACACATACCCATGCTGTTGAGAATATGGCATTCAAAATGGAGGCCACAAGAATGTGAGGAAGAGCTCAAGGGGTAACATGCTAAATTAGAGAGGCGAAGCAACAGAGAAATTGAAAACTGGTGGAGAAAGGCAAGGCAAGCTTGAGTACATCAGCAGAGGTGGCAAGAGCACATTTCTCCAAGGCATGCTAAATGACCACTGCTTTAATTGATTCACAGCCCTGAACCACCAAGGTCTCCTTCAGTGTCTTTTTTTCTCAATGACTTGTACTCATGATAGCATTGGTTTGCTTATAAGCAATGCCAATTGCAGTCCAAAACTGTCTGTGCCTGCAACTGTTTTGGGACAGACATTCTGCTATGTTTCCAAGCAGTGCATGGCCTGTAAAGGTAAAGGGCCCCTGACAGTTAAGTCCAGTCGCGAACAACTCTGTGGTTGCAGCGCTCATCTCACTTTACTGGCCGAGGGAGCTGACATTTGTCCGCAGACAGTTTTTCCAGATCATGTGACCAGCATGACTAAGCTGCTTCTGGCGAAACCAGAGCAGCGCACGGAAACACTGGGAGCCAGTGTGGTATAGTGGTTAAGAGCAGTAGACTCGTAATCTGGTGAACCGGGTTCGCATCCCTGCTCCTCCACATGCAGCTGCTGGGTGACCTTGGGCTAGTCACACTTCTCTGAAGTTTCTCAGCCCCACTCACCTCACAGAGTGTTTGTTGTGGGGGAGGAAGGGAAAGGAGATTGTTAGCCGCTTTGAGGCTCCTTAGGGTAGTGATAAAGCGGGATATCAAATCCAAACTCTTCTTCCACCTTCCCCCCAGAGTGGTACCTATCTATCTACTTGCACTTTGACATGCTTTCAAACAGCTAGGTTGGCAGGAGGCATGGCCCATAGCTTCCTACTTAAACCCTGTAGTTTTTCATACGACAAATGTTCTGCGGGGGGTGGGGGGCTGTCCCGCTTTTGTTTCTCTATATAGCACAAGAATGTCCCTCCAGATGGCGATAATGCCGTACCATTTGGGAAGCATTGCTGAACAACTAAAAAGAAGCAGAAAATGTGCGGACAGTCCAGTACAACTAACAAATTAATATTATTATCATTATTATTGTTTTAATAACTTGTTGCTGAATACACCCACAAAAGAAGTCCGAAGGGGCCCTGATATAGTTGTGAAAATAAACAGAAGCCAATCACATTTTCAAAGCCTCTGCACTTTACAGATTACACCAATTCCCCTACACAGCAATTGAGTTCCATTTAGCAATGTTATAACGTGTCCCTTAGCTCTGCTTGGCAGAATACATTTCTCCAAGTTAAGCGTAAGAGTGGAAATGGGATGGGATCCCAGAATGTAACAGACACATTTTTGTATCCCTTTAGAGAGGACAAGCAAGGACACACGCAGAGGGGAAGCCATATGGAATAATTAATAAGCATGTTTTGGCTCTGTGTATATGCTTGTTATTATGAGCGGTGGAATGTTTTCCAAGCATGCTTGTGAGCATCTGCAGCAAAGAAGCAATTGCATTACATGTACCATGGACTCTCCAACAAAGCCCTGCACTCTAGCCTCTTCACGATGATGAAGCAGCATCAAATTCATCAGACATGTCACATAATTTCCATTGTCACCAGCTAGAGAAAACTGGCCTGCACCTAGGGCTGTTGAGAAACATCAAGCCCAAGCTTAGACAGTGAACAGGTATAGCCAGTGGGCTACATGTGAATGGACCTTTCTTTTTCTTAGTGGGAAAGTCATGGTGAACAGGGAAATAAATGCCTTTGAGTTACAATGTGGCCTGTTTCAACAGTCAATGGTCACATTAGGTTATGCATTTCATAGCACTGTAAGCAGAAACCCAGATTCCTTGGTTGTATCATACATGCCACGCAGACACGGCTCTTTGCCACCATTTTCTGTCATAACAGCATTCCTCAAGGACTTGTTCCAGAGCAAAGATCATCCTTACATCTCAATTCTATTCCATGTATAAAAGGCAAAGGGACCCCTGACCATTAGGTTCAGTCGTGGCCGACTCTGGGGTTGCGGCGCTCATCTCGCTTTATTGGCTGAGGGAGCCGGCATACAGCTTCCGGGTCATGTGGCCAGCATGACTAAGCTGCTTCTGGCGAACCAGAGCAGCGCACAGAAACGCCGTTTACCTTCCCGGTGTAGTGGTACCTATTTATCTACCTGCACTTTGACGTGCTTTTAAACTGCTAGGTTGGCAGCAGCAGGGACCGAGCAACGGGAGCTCACCCTGTCGTGGGGATTCGAACCGCCGACCTTCTGATCAGCAAGTCCTAGGCTCTGTAGTTTAACCCACAGCACCACCCCCGTCCCTATTCCATGTATACTTAGAAGTAATTCCCACAATGTTCAATGAGGCTTGCTCCCACGAGTGTGTGCTTGCATTGCAGTCTTAGTGACATTCGTAAAAAACAGCTGAAGTCATGCAGACACATTTTCTCTTATGCAGAGGAAGCTGCCATTAGTCCATCTAGCTCATTCCTCTTCTCCAAGCAGCAGGGGCCCTCCAAACGTTTCAGGCAGAGAGGCCTCCCCGCCTTGCTATCTGTGATCCTTTTAATTAGTGATGCAATGGACTGAATCTGGAGCCATCTGCATCTATGCCTGCCCCTATCAGCATGGCAAAGCCTTCCAAGTTATAAAGGTAGAAATTAAAGGGTATTTGAGGTGAGTCAGGGTGTTGTGAAATCAGAATATTACTGTCCTTCATACCTATGAAAAGCTAATGTCCAGTTACCAAATTAGAATTGCAAATTGAACTTCCACAGAATTTAGCGCTTGCTTTCTTAATTTATGCTGTGCTTTTTCTCTTGCTGGGGGGAAAGTGGTATGTAAGGAGAAGAGATGGTTGGCATCTCAGCTTCACGGAGCTAACTTGTCAATGGCTTTAGCAGGCACCCAGCTGCCGATGCTTACAAGGGGAATGGGATGAGCTAGTTGTCTCTGAGGATCAGACCGCTGGGAGTCAATCAGCCTTGACAGCGCTGCTGAGTTTTGCACTGTGATGGCTTGAGCATCTCCCAAGGGCAAAAGGCAGCCACTTATCAGCACTTTGCCAAGCATGGAAGGAGGCAGCAAATAGTTCACAAATAGCAGGGGGAGAAAAAGCCCCTGATCAAAGCTATGGGGAGTGCAAATCTGCTTCCTTAACCCCTCCCACCGTTGCCCATCACTGTTTGTTCTCATAAGTACATTTAGTTGCCGGTTTAATAATGGGAAATGATAAGTGAAGCCTAAGGAGCTAAGGATTTAGGATATTGTGCACTGGAGCAAATGTACAGGTTGGACTTACACTGGATGCATGCTAGCAATGCACTGTAATGTGTGACCCACATTCTGGAAATTCATGAGCTGTCTGCCTCCTCCTATCTCTTTCTCTAAGCAAAGCTCCTGCATCCCAAGAGAAAGTGGCAATAGCCAGAGGACCACAGGCAATTATGGTGACTACCATTCACCAATCCCCTAAATGCCCAGCACAAAGTGAGAAATGTTCTCCCTTCTCTAAGTTCTCTACGCATTGCAGAGAATTCACTGTGGTGCAATCCTACACATAGGGTGGTATCCAATTTGCTCACTGTGTTAGCACATGGGTTTCCCTTTGCACAATGGAACTTCTCCTTCTTCTCTCCCCATGTGTCCTTGCTGCACCCTCCCCAAATTGGCTGCAGGGGTTTGAAGGAACCACCAGAATAGATTTAGGGGGCAAGCAGTGAAAGGAAGGTGAGAAGAAGCTCTGTTGCGCAGCCCAAAGTTCTTCTGCTAACAGAACTGATTGTTGGCCACCACTCCCAGTTTCCTGGGAGTAAGCTCCAGATGAACTCATTGATGCTTACGTCCAGACTGCTTAGGTTCAAAACACATTGAGATTTAGCAAAAGATCCACATCCACATGAATTCCAGCCTTCAGCTTTTAATAAGAAATGCAAACAAGGATCTTGCAAACAAGTGTTACGGTTTAAACTGTTAGTGTGAAGTAGGAACCCCATTAAAGAAAAGGAAATATGCATTAGCCTCTGCTTGATTATTTCCCTCCATCTGTTCCTCTCTGCTAATCTGCCACAAACAACCCTGAAAGCCTTATTCACTTGCCAGAGCAAGTGAATTTACGGTGGCAGAAGATGATGTCCTGCTTGGCGAAAAAAGTCCTGAAGTTTCACTCGCCTGCATTCTCTTTCCGCTACACAACTGACTTGAAGTATGAGGCAACTTTTGCTTCACACGGGACCTTCCCGCAGAACTTGAACTAAGTGACCCTTTTACTTTGCACCCTGTGTGGAGAGATTATTAGAAGCAGAGCTAGCAAGGGGGAATTGTGTTGCTTCTGACTAGTCCAAAGCCCAGATCAAAGTGAGAGATAAGATACAGTGCTGCCTGTTGCTCTGCAGAGTAGAAGACACAGAGACCAAAAGGAGGTGGAACCAGAGCCAATAGGAGGCAGAGTCAACTCATTTTGCCCCTAAATGCCTCCCTGCTAAATTCTACAACACTGAGATTAAGGGAAAGGAAGCAGACAGGCAGTGCCTTCCCCCTGGACTGGTTGCCAGTAAAAAGCCAACAATGCCATACTTGAAAAATCCACCCTGAACCAAGTGGGGAGGGCAAGTAGGTGGAGTTTGGAGCACTCCCACTTTTAGAGGGGAATACAGTGGTAGCAGAGACATCACCTTGCCAACAAAGGTCCATATAGTTAAAGCCATGGTTTTCCCAGCAGTGATGTATGGAAGTGAGAGCTGGACCATAAAGAAGGCTGATCGCCGAAGAATTGATGCTTTTGAATTATGGTGCTGGAGGAGACTCTTGAGAGTCCCATGGACTGCAAGAAGATCAAACCTATCCATTCTGGAGGAAATCAGCCCTGAGTGCCCACTGGAAAGACAGATCCCGAAGCTGAGGCTCCAATACTTTGGCCACCTCATGAGAAGAGAGGACTTCCTGGAAAAGACCCTGATGTTGGGAAAGATGGAGGGCACAAGGAGAAGGGGACGACAGAGGACAAGATGGTTGCACAGTGTTCTCGAAGCTACGAACATGAGCTTGACCAAACTGCGGGAGGCAGTGGAAGACAGGAGTGCCTGGCATGCTCTGGTCCATGGGGTCACGAAGAGTCAGACATGACTAAACGACTAAACAACAACAACACAGTGGTACCTCGGTTTACGAACTTAATCCGTTCTGGAAGTCCGTTCTTAAACCGAAACCATTCTTAAACCAAGGCACGCTTTCCCTAATGAGGTCCGCTCTTAGACTGAGGTAAAGTTCGCAAACCGGAACACTACTTCCAGTTTTGCAGAGTTCGTAAACCGAATAGTTTGTAAACTGGGCTGTTCTTAAACCCAGATACCACTGTAACCACTTTTTTGAAATTCCACTATTTTAAAAAAATAATGCTGTAATTCTTTAAATGGGAGCTGTCACATCATAAATATACTTTTAAAAAATTATTAGGCAGGGCAATGCAGCTCCTAGCTGCAGTCCTTTGAAGGTGAGACTCTGCTGTTATACTGGGCCCAAACCAGATAAAGAGTGGGTACAGAGGGGGTTCATTTGTTCATCTGTTGTAGTCTTTCCTCCAGAGCAACATTCTATCTTCACAACAACAACCCTGGGAGGTAAAACAGGCTGAGAGATAGCAATTGACCAAGGTCGCCCAGTGAGATTCACAGCTGAATGGGGATTAGAACCTGGATTTCCAATTGAAATAAAAGAAATAAGGTCATATATACCGTATTTTTTGCTCTATAAGACTCACTTTTTCCCTCCTAAAAAGTAAGGGGAAATGTGTGCGCGTCTTATGGAGCGAATGCAGGCTGCGCAGCTATCCCAGAAGCCAGAACAGCAAGAGGGATCGCTGCTTTCACTGCGCAGCGATCCCTCTTGCTGTTCTGGCTTCTGAGATTCAGAATATTTTTTTTCTTGTTTTCCTCCTCCAAAAACTGGGTGCGTCTTGTGGTCTGGTGCGTCTTATAGAGCGAAAAATACGGTATATATATATATATATATATATATATGTTTTATATATATTACCAAATGTTTTCTCTGCAAGGTCGAAGGAAATGGAAAAGCCCTCCCATTGTCTTTTCCTTCACAAATCCTGTCTTAAGGGTATGTATGTGTATGAATAGGGTGAGCCTGTGACCTGGCTCAGTAACTAAGTATTTATCATTGCAAAAGACTGGCCAGGCTCCCCAGGGTATCCAATCAAGTAAGCATTAACAGGTAACCTGCCAGACAGGAGATAAACAACACACTCAGATTTGTGTTGTAGACCACCCCTTTCTGTGATGTATGTATGATATTTCTGAGGGTGGTCTTGGACTCTAGGGTGGGCAATTTAAAATGTCTATATAAGGGTGGGCACACCTTTGTTCGGGGTCCTCCTCCTCCTGCGTGTGAAGGGGGCACCCTGTTTCAACAGTTCAATAAAGATCAGGCTTACGAGATGCTTTGCTTCTCAATATTCTCTGGTTGGCCTCTGTTCTTTTCTCCGACCGATGGAGAACCTACAAAGGACTCTATAAGGGCTCTTGTGTCCCCCATAAGGGAATAATGGCAGATTTTCATTTATTACAGAAGCATTCCAATACCAGCTTTCAAAAGAAAGATGCAAACTCCCCTAAGTTGCAAGCAGAATGAGGAAGGGATGTCTGGGCTTTGGGAGAGGGGCAGTAAGTGGGCAACTGAGGGGTAGTGGCTGGAGTGTTGGATCAGGACCAAGAAACCTAGTTTCATTGCTGAATACAGATATGGATTCAATTAAAGCAACCTTGGCCAACCGCTGTCTTCTTTGCCCAACCTACTTCATAAGGCTGTTATATGCTGCAGTAAGTTCCTTGGAGGAAGGGTTGGATACAATACAATAAGCTGGGTGGGGGGGTCCTTCAGAATTTGCAGTGTATGCAGATTCACATGTGAGATAATGGCACTCTAGCAATCCTAATTACCATTCCCGGTCCTCTCCTCCACAGGAAAGTTGGATTAACGTGACAGGACATTCTCCAAGCAGGAGGAGGCTGACAGTGAGGCAAAGCCATCTTGTTTGTCCATTGTAAACCAGCAGAGAACCCATGAGCATGGTTGGGATTTAGAGTGCTGCTAATGAGGTAGGAAAAACAGATTTTTCTAACGGTCCTCACATTTTGTTAGGGTGTGTGTGGAAACAGCCCGCAGTCCTCTCGCAGCATAATCAGGGTTTTCCTTGGGCAGTAGTGACCAAGCCATGGTTGGCAACAGAAATAGCTGTTCTTTTCAGTCCCTTGAAACATCACATCACATATCTTCAGATGGAATCTGATCTGACCAGCCAGAGAGCTCCCTTCACCTGCACCAGAGTCCTTCTCATCAAGATGCCACAACAACCTTTATACCCTGACAAGACTCTCTAGTAAACCTGGAAGATAATTAAATGAGTCTCTGGGACCGCTGCTCTTACCGGAGGCGATGGTTGGAATTTTAAGACATCATCAATTTCCAAAGAAAGTAGAGGCACTGAGGTGTGTGTGTGGGTTTTTTTTAGTGCATCTGAATAATTAAAATGCCTTGAGCCATCAAAATACAATTGGGAGCTGCCCAGAAGGCTCACCTCAAATCACCTACTCAGAAGAGCAAGGTGAATGATTCAGATACCTGACTGCCTTGGGCTTGCATATAAGCTGGAGATAAGTGAAAGCATAGTTTAATCATTAAGATAATTCCTCTGTAGGCCAGGGCTTCTCACCAATCAGTTACAAGGAGCAATCTGGTGTGGTGCATTTCTTGGTCTAGGTACCTTAAGAACTCTTTTGCTGAAAATCTCGGGAACTGATACATTATCACATGACAGGGGAACAGCAGCCATCCTCTCCAGTCTGGAGAAATTACCAAATACCTGAAACAAGATAAGCGGTCATGATCTGCAGATGGTGACAGATGTCACAGGATAGGCTGTAACAGTGGGATGATTTCTGCAAATGTGTGCATTCACATTCTGACAAACAAAAGTGGCTTCTGAGATGCTTAGGGCCCCGAAATTGGGGGGGGGGGGCACACACAAGCTTGGAAATGTTAAGAATCAGCTCCCACCACATGCAAAAGAGAGCAGGTGTTTACCAAGTCCTCTATCTTTCTCTCATTAATCTACAACTCCAGATTATTTGAATCCAACATAAATTCTTCACATGCAGAGTCTCTGTAAATAACAGCTCCTTGTTGTATTTGCTCAAACTGTTTTAAGCCTCTCTCAAGGCACTTACTTAAATGAATAATGTTAAAATGTACCAGTTTGAAATTTAGTAACACATTTATTAGAGGAACAATAAAACAGAGGACAACTAGCACTGCTTCTTTCACTCTTTGATACATTTTGGAAGATAATGGAGCCAGGAGAGAAAACCCACCTTTATTAGGTTGTGTCATTCCAAAAAGGGTTCCCCTGGCTACCACTGCATTTAATTAGATAAGGCCATTGTGCAATTGTTTCACGGGTCTAATTACTGTTCAGAGGAATCCAGAGGTCTGGCTTGTTTTATCTGCCTAGAAAAAGAAGAAAATAGCATCAATCAATGGTTTCCCTCCCCAGTTCTTTTCCATTGTGTCCTTTGGAGTGGCTAAAATAAAATACTTAATCTGAGCAAAAGGATGTCAAATGGGTTTTTCAAAGCTCTTCTCTTGAAGGAGCAGCTGAGAGGTTGGCAGCAGGCAAGCATCTCCCTTGGGATGGGATCCTAAAATGGGATCCTAAAATGGTTCCATGCCCTCAGGCCTCTGTGCCAACCACTGGCAAGCCCAAGTGGCTGAGCATCAAGACTGGCTGCTGCCCAATGGGCAGCTTTTCAACTCCACCACATGCTTGTTCTGCCAAGTTCCCTTTAGGTATCTAAACATCCAGCATTTCCAGCCCAGCTCAAGAGACTGATTTTAATCTCTCCTGACTGCTGTGTCTTATACAGACATGCAGTACACCAGCACTGACTGGGGTACTCTCCAAACTGTGTGCACTTTTAGTTAAAATTAGCTGGAGTTACAAATCAAGAACTGTTACTCTCCAAATAGAAAGAAGAGAGTTGTGTCAGACAGCAGATTGGGAGAACTGTGCCTGTCTCCTGCTCCAGCAGAACACCTGGGGAAACTCATGGTTCATGCCTCAGATTTCTCATGATTAAAAATGTGGATCATAAACCACTCACCATCACCGGTTCCACCTATGGAGGTTATGATATTCAACAGAGTATTGGAAACTATTCAGATGGAAACACAAGGGCTTACTTAGCATGAAATATATGAACCTAGACAGCCCATGTGACAACAAGTGGCACTCCTACATCAGAACTATAATGGACATAAGAACAAGGTGCTTGAAAAGGACCCGGGCATGACGTGTCAGTGGAGCTATAAATACGACTCTGTTCTTTGCCATTTAATCTGGTTAAAGGGGGCAAAAATTGCCTGCTTGAAAGCTAGTCCTATTTATTTACATTTTTTAAAAATGCTTAATTGTTTTCCAGCAATGTACAAAATGAGTCCCATAAATGTCAATGGAACCTGTCTCCAAGTTACAGTATTAATGCATACAGGACTGCAATCTATATCACTGGACTAACTTTGACCATTTTCTTCAAGCAACATGAATAATTAATGGTATTGACTATGAAGAGATCCACTCCCTGAGACCTCTTTAGAAAGGATTAGGCCAGGGCTGGTATAATCTGTGTTTCTCCAGATGTTGTTGGACCCAAATTCCCATCAGCCCCTGTCAGCATAGCCAATGCTCAGGGAAGATGGGAGCTGTAGTCCAGCAGCATATGGGGGGCAATAGCCCACTCCACCCCTGGAACAGGCAAATCCATGGTGGCTCTCTCAACAGCCATGACAGTTACCTGGAATTTCCAGGTTTATATGCTAATAACAAACAACAAGTAAAGGCCAACAGCTTCACTTCCCTTCTTCAGAGTTCCTCAGAGGCATCTGTCAATCTGTGGTTGGAAATAAAATGCTGGACTAAGTGGATCTTGTTCCAATTCACTATACCATTATTTTACTTTCTTTCTGTCTCAGCTTTCAATACCCTGCCCAACTGACTCCGTGTAGTTCTGCACTGCAAACCTCAAGTCAAGTATGTTTTCTGTGGGCCAACAGAACTGTTATCTGCAAACATATCGTTTGCGTGAGACATCCCTCCAGAATCAATGTTGGTGTTAAAATTGCAGGCGGCTCAATTTCTTTCTACTGGAAGTACATATGGGAGCAATAAAAGCTGTCTCCATCAGATGACACATCAGATTGGGATTCCCTTTTAACCATCACCAGTGGGCTGCTGTCCAAGTGGAGATGGAAGAACAGGGAGCAGTTTTGGCAAAATGCCACAAGGCTAGCACTAAAGCACAGAGGAAGTGTTGGATGAGTAGTAAGCAGGAGCTCCTCCTGTCTGTTTTATGCTTTGCCAGTGGCTTGTTCCATAAACCGGCAGCGTAGCAAATGTTAATCTCCACAGTGAAGAAATAATTGACCCAGTCTTGTACTCAGTACATCCTGTTGTGTGGCTATAGAGCAGTA
Source organism: Podarcis pityusensis (assembly GCF_964106645.2). Classification (NCBI taxonomy): domain Eukaryota; kingdom Metazoa; phylum Chordata; class Lepidosauria; order Squamata; family Lacertidae; genus Podarcis; species Podarcis pityusensis. The sequence continues at coordinate 27,454,732 of NC_138029.1, read as the reverse complement.
GTGAGGAACCAGTGGCCCTCCTGACATCATTGGACTACAACTTCCATTATCCCTGGGCCATTGGCCATGATAGGAGTCTGGAATTTTAAAGATCTGTCATTTACTGTACATTGCTTGCTAATAAATTGTATGGTAAAGGAAATCCACATATCTCACTACTATTTATATGGATAACATTTTCCATGCTCATTTGTCTGTATTTTGCTTATATCTATTTTTGAATTTGATATTTTGCTGGTCTCTTTTAAATTGTTAATTACCTTGGCCCTGATTCATTGAAAGGTGAGATATTTATTGTGAATACATAAAACTTAATAGTTATGAATAAATTCCCATGAGGCATCCCAAAGCAATGTATAATTGTAAATTATAATTCTTAAAGGGTAGAAGAAAGAAATGGGCTTTGTCTTAGCCTTCCAATGCAGAATCTTGGATTCTGGTCACATACAGTGGTACCTTGGGTTAAGTACTTAATTCGTTCTGGAGGTCTGTTCTTAACCTGAAACTGTTCTTAACCTGAAGCACCACTTTAGCTAATGGGGCTTCCTGCTGCCTCCGTGCCGCCGGAGCATGATTTCTGTTCTCATCCTGAAGCAAAGTTATTAACCTGAGGTACTATTTCTGGGTTAGCGGAGTCTGTAACCTGAAGCGTATGTAACCCGAGGTACCACTGTACTTCTAGACCTCTTGTTTCATTTTTTAAAAAGCGGCTGGCTAGCCCTTACAGTTAAAAGAGTAGAGTAGGGGGTGGGCGGGCTATAATTGCCTGACTGCCATAAATCGAGAAAGGTAAACTGGAAAGCAGTGCTTTGAAACAGCGCAGAGATGAGCATCTGCCCTGCCCCCGCCTGATTTTGTTGCTGGCCTTTTTGTTCAGGGACTCCCTATGCCGGGCGAAAAAATAAGTATGCCTTTCGCTGAGACAATGGCAAGCTAATTCCGACGCCGCCGAGTTTGCAGCGGGCTTCGGGTAACGTGGGCTCGCCTGCTTGACAACACAAATCCCACAAAAGCCTTGAACTTTCAGGAAACCCCATTAGCGAGGCTGAGCGATGTGTCAATCCCTTTCTGGCTCTCCCCCCGCCCTTGCCCTGCCTTCCTCCTCCACCTCTACAAGGCACCGGGAAGAGCCGGAGCGAGGCATTCAGATTTTGAATGGAGGAGACCCGGACTAGCCTGATGACGTCGCCTTCGCCTATTGGCCTTTGGGTGGCTCGACGTCACAGACGGGTCGGTGACTTGAACGGCGGGGCGGGGAAGCGGGGAGGAGGGAGGGAGCTTGAGCAGTCTGAAGCCGGAGAGGAACGCGCCGGCGGGGAGCCCTGGGCAGGCGCGGGCATGGGGTGGAAATGCAGGGACGGAGCAACGAAGCAGCTGAGCCGGTAACATATAGCAAGCCCTCCCGTCGAGCCAAGGGGTCCCGAGTAGGTACGGGTGAGAAGGGGCGGGGTGCCTGGCTTGCTGGCCTCGGGGGGGGGGGACGCGCCAAGGGAGGCGCCAGGTGTCCTCCGAGGGTTTGGTGGGTGTGTACGGGAAAGGGACGGCGTGGGGTAAAGGGTGCCCGTCGGAAGAAGGGGAAACCCTGCCTTGCCAGGAGGATCTTTGTCTACTTAACCTTGCTGCCGCTGCTTTCTCAACTTCCCTTTGCAGGGAAATTTTGCGGGAAGGGAGTGTCTTGCCCTTTTCTTCTTGGGAAGAAAGCGCCTCCCCTTCATCTGCCTTTCTCTGGCTAGCTCAGAGATTCTTGTTTGCTTTTGCAACCCCTTTCCGTTGTTGCTTCCTTGCTATTTTCAGGTGACGTTCTGGAGGTTTGTTTTTTTAAAGAAAGGCAATAAAAAAGGTGCGTGTGGAGAATTCTCTGTAAATTAAGAACAAGGGGGTTTCTTATCAAGAGCTCCTCCCTCGGACAAAAGCCCCTCGCAGAGCGCAGCGTTTCAGAACTGGACTTTCTAAAATAAGGAGCGGCTTTTTGCAGAACTGCGAATGTTTGTAGGGCTGGGAGGCAGCGAGCCGCCGTTGTTTTCTGGGCTAATGCATCTGCAACCCATTGATTGGCCGCCGCCCCCCTTCCTCCCATCTCTCCCCTTTCCCATCAATGCCTTTTCCCAAGGGAGGAAAAAGGGAGCGAGGGCGGGGAGGGACAGCATGGGAAAGAATCGACTGGAATCGCTATTTGGTTTTGATCGTCCTAGCTGGGCAAAGAGGAGGCTAATTGGGTTGGCATTTGGAGAGTGCGTACGCTCCCTCGCCGAGGTGATGCAGTTAGCTAGCATCTTGTTTTATTCTTGTCGGAGGGAGGCTTTCCCATTGTCTCGACAAAAAGCGAGCGTGTCTCTTTAAAATTCCGTGAATGAACGCTACGGCTCGGGGATGAGTACTGCAGCTCGGTGTGTGTGTGTTGTGTGTTTGTACGCAGAGACCAAAGCGCGAGCCAGTGAGAAGGGAGAGTTGCGGGAAGCCGCACACAATCCTGGAGTTTGCTTAGGTATAAACGCGCTTGGAAGAGAGCGAGTAGCAGTTTTGGCAAGCGCTAAATCCTAAAGCAAAGGAGAAGCCCAAACAAACCAGCTCTCCTCTGGCCTCCGCGTGGATCAGCGTGGGAAATTCTTCCCCAAAGGGGTAGTCGACAACTTCTGCTGGCAGGCGCGCTTGCAAGGCTTTGAAGCATTTGTTTTAGCTTGTGCGGATCCAAAGGGAGGGAGGGAGGTCACTTCGGAAAGGAGGCGTTTGAAAAGGAGAAGGTAGCCCTGTAGGGTGTCTCTGCTGTTGCAGGAAGGAGGTTTGTGAGTGTGGCTCTGAAATCTTCTGTGCTTTTCTGTCTCCACTGAAGAGAGTCGTGGGTGACTTGGAATTTCTGCACCCGCTCAAAAAGTTAAAAGTCCCTTTGATGTATGAAGGCAGTGGCTGTGTATTTATGTACTAACTCCCCCCCCCCCCCACAAAAAAGCCCACTTTGTAACCAGTCTGTTATCCCAAAGCGACAGCTGCAGAGTATGCTTTCTTGCCTATCGATCATTTCCAGCCTTAGAAGATTCTCTCACCTCCCCTTTTTTGAGGGGGGGGGTTATTCCTTTTCCCTTTTACCATGGGAGGATGATGTGCTCTGCAGTCCCTTGTGACTGTTTCAAGGGTGAGAGAGAGGGTTGCTGCCTCCCACCCAATGGGACTGATTGAAATTCAGCTTCACAAAGAGCTCTGAACTAGAGTTCCAGACAAAGGAAACTGCTAGGGTTACGCTTCTCTTCCCTCTGCTTGCTTGAATTTCATGCTGCCTTGCCAAGTTCTCTATAAGCGGCTCTCTTGTGCAGCTTCTCGTTCCCCTCCTGCAATAGACAAGGATAAACTTGTCCTGTTAACTGTAGTTTTAACTTCTTTTTTTCTGGGCTGATTCCAAGGTGGCCTTCTTCACGCTTTCTTGAATAAGCCTGTGTGCCTGACTTGTGAGCCTGAACAGAGATGCTCCTTTCTATGCTTGTGGCAAGATGTTAGCAAATGTTTAGGCCAGCAGTCCCCAGATGTTATGAATTATTTAGCAAACACACATGCATAGCCATCTTTTGTGTGTGCAAGTAGGGAGCAATAAACAATATAAACCTTGGTGATTTCTGTTGGTTGACCTTTTCAGTGACACAGTGATGCCTTAACTCCCTCAAGGTCTCTGTGATTTTGACCTATTTTTTGGGGGGGGGGAGAGATCGGGGTGGCTGTTGAATTCTACAATGCATAGTATACCACATAATTTAAACTGAGGTTTGGCTCAAGATGTTTTGCTGCCTGAGGCAAAGAAGTTTGCCCTCCCCATAAGGTAACTGAACTGAACAGGCAGTTTTGAATTAGCACTGATTTGACAGTTTGGGTGGGACATGCTATGCCATGTAATATTCACAACTCTGTCCTCCAAGAGAGGGAATGGGGGCTTAGGAGGAATAGCATAGGAGCTGCTATAGCATCTGCTTGAGGCAAGTTGCCTTGCTTTGCCTAATGATAAGGCCATCCCTGCTTAAGTTTCCCAAAGTGATTTTGCTCTGCAACCTGATTGTAGAAGTGTTTTAAAGTTTCATTGAGTTCAGTGGGAAAGTGTTCGATGAGCGTGCCATATTAGTGATAGCTTTGGCTATGGTTGGAGAGTCTTGAATTCTGCATTCCATCCAGCACTTTAAGGATCAGAAGAAAAGTTAAAGCATCTAGCAAGGCATCAGTTTTTTATATATAAAAAACCGTAGTACTGTATAGTTATATCTTACTTGCAATCTAGAACAACCATTTACGTCATAACATTTACTGGGCTAACACTGGCCTGACCCTCATTCCAGTAGTGGTACAGCTATGTGAAGCATTTGGGAGTGGACACTTCCAGGATACAGACAGCAGAAGAAATGGGTCCTTCAACTTTGTAATGCATGCTTGTGAAGTCTCTTCTGCCTGGTGGTGTGCGATGCTGGAAAGTGTAAATGGTTGGAGGCAAGTTCCAAGCCTGAAAGAGCATAGCCTCTAGTGTCTAGATGCTAAATAGCAAATGGGCTTGACCTGCTTGTGGCTTGACCTTTCCATTCTTGGTAAGAAGTAGAAACACCTGGTTGACAAGAAGTTTGGAAGTTGGTTAAGAGAATAAATCAATCTTGAGTGCAACACTATGACATAATAGCGCAGAGATCCAGCTAGCCATGGTGTGCGGTGCTCCATAAGAGACCCTGTGATACATACAATACACCCCTTTATTGTAGCCCTGAAATGCCGCTTGCAAAGAGTGTGTAGTAGCTGTTGAGCAGTGCTGTTTGTGAACTTTCTCAATGGTCCTCTTTGCATAGGTTGCTGAAGAGAGCTGCACAAGCTGGGGTGGAACAGGTGCTGACATCTTTGCTTCCACCTTTCCAAAATGCTTGCGGCCTTATCAGCAATGGGTGCGTTTCCCCTCTCTGTTAAGAAAATAGTAGTGGTTTTGAGCATAACTGCTTCTTAAATTGACCAGAGTCTCAGCTGGACTGCCAGTCTGTGTTCTACCGCAGGGGTAGTCAGTGTTGGGTCCTCCAGATATTGTTGAATTGCAACTCCCATCAGCTCCAGCCAGCATGCTCAGCTCAAGGAGGATGGGAGTTGCGATCCAGAACATCTGGAAGGTTTCATGTTTGCCACCAAATCAACCCAGCTGCAATGTGTGAACGATACAGATATCTGTATGTCTGTTGTGTTAGTGAGTAGTCAACACTGCTGCTGCACAGATCATTGTTAAAGTTTGCTCATGGCTGATGTAGACCAGAAATGTGTAGACTTCCTTTGGGATAGCGGAGTAGCTGGGAGTCTCATTCTGTCTAGTACAAAGATTTGGATGCTGATAAAACTTAAGTTAGGAATATGGATGGTTTTTGCCTCAGGTCATATGATGCAGCAAGTAGGTTTCTTGAGCATCTCAAATCCATGCTTATGTTAAATACATCTTGCACCACTACTGTGCCACTGTTCAGCAATGGCTTCTCCCCCTTCTTCATCTAATTCCTTATGGAAATGTGTTCACTGCTGTTTGCATACATGCCAGTGGCTGGATCAGGCCAATATAATAACACATCCTGAAATAACTTCATTTGGTTTGGAACCAGAAAACCCCAATCTCTGCCTTCATTGGAAAAAACATCATCAAAAAAATCAAGGAGTAATGATTTGCCTTAATTGGCTGGCTGCATTGTCTGCTGATTGAGCAAGCCATTCTGCAGCTGAGCTGCCTGGAGAGTGATTGACTAATTGTTAGTTGTTGGTCAGTTCTTCAAATCAATGCATGTTTCAAACCCAAAATACCCCATGTGAGTGAACAGTGGCCAGGTTTAATCTCTAGAAGAAGTAGTAAATCCTAGGCTGTACATTGTGACCAGAGTAGAGAGTGTTGCTGCAATGATTTTCCTGCCTGTTCCGACCACAGGTTATTATGCCTTGGGGGGATGGTCACTTAAAATGGTTCTGGCTCTGCTGACACGATTGGGCTTCTGCTGAGCAGTGCATTCTGAGGATCATTGTCTGGTATGCTTGTTCAGAGCCGAAACAGTAATAAACAATGTCCTGAGCTGCTTGCTATCTTAAGCAGATTGCCTTCTATCTACAGACAGTAGACTTTGGCTTCACCTGGATTTGAGAAGCTTGATTGTAGCTCTCATGGGCCTAACCAGGTCAGGTGGAGCAAAGCTAGCACTGGGGGCAAAAGATGCTTGGATATTTCAGAACAAACAAACACAGGTGCCTTTCATAGTTGTATGTGGAGGTTGTTGTAAAATCTGCCATGTGACCAGAGAGTTTGTTAGGATTCATTAACATCTTATAGTAGTGAATTCTAAGGATGCACATTTAATAGTTTCACTGCATTTATTGCAAGAGAGTTACGGTAATTAAAAATTGCTTCCTGATTATTTGGCAAGGTTAACAAGATTTAGTGACTATGAGCTCAAACACCTTTGTGCTGAAAGAATAATTCATTTCTGTGTCAGATTGTTTTTATAAAGTCAGTGCAACTTGCCTCTCTTTCCTTTGTCTAGTTTTTAATTGACAAATTAATTGTTTTGATCTAATCAGTGTGTGGCTTTGACCTTCAGAGCCTTGGTCTCGCAACAAGTGCCTCACAGCCAGACTTCAGGTGAGCTACAATAGCAGTCCTGCCACCTTACAAATAAACAAATAAATAAATTGGTCCCCAAATGAATGTAGTGCTAAAGGCAGGTTCTAAGGTCTGAAAAGGTGTAAACTCCTGGGTAGCTTGGCTCCCAGTTATTTGAAGGGAAGAAAGAAAGAAAAACAATTTGGAGAGCATCTAAGTGCAATACTGCATGGCAGTGCAGAGACCCATTTGCTCAGTATAGGGTTTCATGCTTCAGCAGTAGTGATCCTATATGAAGTATAATATAAAGTCTCCCTAATGTAAGATCGATAAGCTTTTTCCTTGTGTTTGTGTTGTGGCAGCATTTTAACAAGAACCTGCAGGCCACTGAAATGGACAGTTTGTGTTTTGAAATTGAGGTTGGTACACCTTTTAAACCTGCATCTCTAGCAAAACTAGTGGGTCTTGGTTTTCGTTTTTTTAAAAAAATGCTTTGGATCTGCTATATTTTAACTGGCATATTTAAAAACTGGATGAGAGAGCAAATGAAGAACTACATTCTTTTTTAGGAAAAGTGCAAGGTTTTCTCATATGCCAACACATTTACTCGAAGGTGTGGTGGTTTTTTAAATTAAAAAAAAAAAACCAAAAACATGGGAGTTGTAATTAAGCCTTCTGTAATCAATTCGTTAGGTTCTAGTTCATTTTAGGATCACCAGTCATTCTTTTTCTTACTGCGTGGCAAAACCTTCTGGAAAGGGTCGATTTACTTTCACTGCTGGTCAGTTGATTCACCTGCTCTGCAGAGTGGCAGTTTCTTCTGATCAATAATCTGAAGTGTTTGTTTGCATAGCTTTTGTCTGTTTGAAATGGAAACCTCCAATGCCTCTCTCTGTAGCAATCGTTGCCCAACCCACAACAGCCTGTCAGGGCAACTTTTTTCACACCCATTCTGCCCTTTGGTCTCTTTTGCCATATGTGGATCCCTGTCTGCAGGTCAGAATTGAGGTCAGGCCGGTTAAAATCCCAGTGCAGGATTGGAAACTCAAGGTAATCGTTTCACTCTTTTTGCTAGCAGGAATTCTGATAAAAAGGCCTTGATAATGCAATTTAAATTTGGTGGGGTGGCGGCAGCGGGGGGTTATGAGTGCAGCAGAACCAACCCCCAACCAAATCTTTCAAGGAGCCATTAAAACAGAACCAGTCTTCAAAAGCCAGGTAGTGTTGCTATTAGTGCTGTGACTTACCTAAAAGGTAGCCTGTACCTGACTTTCCTGGTTGTAGGCATTTGTGGGAGGAGGGAGATCTCCTGTGCTGCCAGCAAAGGTTATTTTAAAGACAACAATATAAAACCAAGTAAATAAAGAGGACTTTGTTTGCTTACCCTGCCCCCCTCCCTTCTCTCATGTTAGATGAAACTCTTAATCTATCTGAAGGGTTGTGGGCAGTAGTGAAGGTTCTGTCTTTTGCTCTGGTGACTCTGATCAAAGCTCAGCTCCTGTGACCTTTTCCTCCCACAAAGTGCTGCCTTGTGAACCAAAATGTACTGTAGGCCCTTAATTCCAGGCCTAGCCAGGCGTTCAGTTGCTGACGAGGGAAAGTTCAGGATGTTGTTCTGAGGCAAGTGCAGAACGGGGCCTGTTTTTGACTGGGAAAGTCTGGCGTGAAAGAGAGGTAGACCCTTTCTGGGATTATGTACCTGAGCACAGTGGAACAGATGTGTCTCCTTACTTGTGACCAGGAGGGGGCAAGTACCGTATTTTTCCGTGTATAAGATGTCCCCATGTATGATGACCCCTGTTTTTTTGAACCTCAAATTAAGAAGTCAGTACAGTGGTACCTCAGGTTACATACGCTTCAGGTTACAGACTCCGCTAACCCAGAAATATTACCTCGGGTTAAGAACTTTGCTTCAGGATGAGAACAGAAGTCGTGCTCCAGCGGCGCAGTGCCAGCAGGAGGCCCCATTAGCTAAAGTGGTGCTTCAGGTTAAGAACAGACCTCCAGAATGAATTAAGTTCTTAACCCGAGGTACCACTGTATTTTAAAATAATTAGGGTTGCCATATTTCAAGAGCCTGAGCCCAAACCCGACCTTGGCCGTCCTCACCGGAGCTGTTGCTACTAACCACTTACCTTTCTTGTTGGGCCCACTCTGTATCTCCTCCCAGAAAGGTAGGAGAAGAGGTATGTTTATATATTACATGTATATATACCTTTCCTCTAAGCAGCTCAAGGTAATGTGCAAAGTTCCCTCTCCACCTGTTCATTTTATCATCACATTATGAGGCTGAGAGTTGGGTCACCCAGTGCGGATTTGAACCTGGACCTCCTTGGTTCTAGTCCATCCCTCTGACCACTACACTACACTGTCTCATTACAGTTGCTGCTCTTACTGCTCGCTAGACAAGGGCAGGTGAACAAGAAGCACCAGTCAGGAGGATTCAGGGATTGGCAGTTGGCCCCTAGTGGGGCATGGTCCTCAGCGGATACCTGGCAGTGCCAACCCCCTGGGTGCTTGTCCTGGTGCAAGTGCATTTTGTGTTTCGCTTCTAAGTAGGCCTCTCTGTAGCAAGAACAAACACAGGGCATGTTAATACAAATGGTTTAGTCTGTTGAACAAACTTTGCTCTGATGGAGGAGTTTAAAGTGAGGAAAGAATAAGCATATGGCCTTCTCATTAAAGAAGAGTTTGTGTACCCTTAGCTTTGCAAATTATGTAATGGGGCCCACTTTTCCCTTTGCAGCGGATGCCTTTGTCACCCGCAGTTTGTTATTGTCACTTGTCTTCCAGAATTCTAGAACATTGTCATATGATTTTACTGAGTCTGATGGAGATTTAAATGTGTGTGTAACCAGAGCACAATGCAAGATACACCCTCCTGAATATGAAAACCACAAATGCCATACAAATATAGGAGGCAGTTTTCTATTGAATCAGACAAGTCCATCTCACCATATTTACTTGCTCTGGCAGTGTAAATCCTAGACTTGGGGAAAGACCTCTGCTTAACTCCTGAGGTGCCTTAACTGGAGATGCATTCAAGGCTGGTGCTCTGCCCCTGAGCTTCAGGTTCTTCAGATGGGATTCACTTGTGTGCATGTAATACAGGAATGCTGGCCTTCTGGGTGTTGCCAGGCATTCCTTAGGTTAAGAGGCACCCTTGAATTCAGGGATAATAACCAGTGTGCTGCCCTTGAAGATGCTGTTGGACTAAAACTCACATTGGCCCCATCCAGCATTGTCAGTGATTAAGGTTGTTGGGAGTTGCGATCTAACAGTATGTGATAGGCACCACATTGGTTACCTCCGATTCACCTCCATAAAGCAGGCAAGTAGCTTTGGCTATAAAGGTAAAGAGACCCCTGACCATTAGGTCCAGTCGTGACCGACTCTGGGGTTGCGGCACTCATCTCGCTTTATTGGCCAAGGGAGCTGGTGTACAGCTTCTGGGTCATGTGGCCAGCATGACTAAACCGCTTCTGGCGAACCAGAGCAGCGCATGGAAACACTGTTTACCTTCCCGCCGGAGCGGTACCTATTTATCTACTTGCACTTTGTTGTGCTTTTGAACTGCTAGGTTGGCAGGAGCAGGGACCGAGCAGCGGGAGCTCACCCCGTCGCGGGGATTCGAACTGCCGACCTTATGATCGGCAAGCCCTAGGCTCTGTGGTTTGACACACAGCGCCACCCGCATCCCTGCTTTGGCTATAAATGGCTATAAATTTGTGGCCATCTAGACTATTAGATCTCAGAATACAGAAAAGTGCATTGTCTTCCTGAACTCCTGTTTCCTTGGGATATCCCTTTTGCCTGCAGGCTCCTGCTCTTCCTTTTTTTTTTTTTTGCACCTGGCTCAACATATCTGATCCTTGCAGCAGCAAGCTAGCACAGGTAATCCACACAGCGGCAAGCCAGCAAAATTGGGAGTGCATGCTGTATAAAACCCCCATGCAAATTGGTACGTATTTTTAGGTGCCACTTTTCAGCTCCGAAGTGCTGTTCTGGCAGCACGGGAAGATGCTTTTGTGCAACTCTTAATTGCCCCAGGGAAATCTCCTCCCCATTAAGAACTACATTATCGCCATGAAACCCTTTCGAAAGCAATTGGTAGAGAGCAGATTTTGGGTACAGTTCTGCTTTTGACAAGGGACATATCAGGCCAAATGGTTTCGACTCCCTCTTTCACACACCTTTTATGATATTTGCCTTTGCTTCCTTCTGTTGATAGCACTGCTACAAATCACTCTCCCCATGGTGAAATATCTCGATCCTGGCAGTTGTATTTGCAAGTCCTAGTCATGTGACTAGGACATGTGACGGGGGCAATTTTCCCAGTAGTGATGTATGGAAGTGAGAGCTGGACCATAAAGAAGGCTGATCGCTGAAGAATTGATGCTTTTGAATTATGGTGCTGGAGGAGACTCTTGAGAGTCCCATGGACTGCAAGAAGATCAAACCTATCCATTCTGAAGGAAATCAGCCCTGAGTGCTCACTGGAAGGACAGATCGTGAAGCTGAGGCTCCAATACTTTGGCCACCTCATGAGAAGAGAAGACTCCCTGGAAAAGACCCTGATGTTGGGAAAGATGGAGGGCACAAGGAGAAGGGGACGACAGAGGACGAGATGGTTGGATAGTGTCTTCGAAGCTACCAGCATGAGTTTGACCGAATTGCGGGAGGCAGTGGAAGACAGAAGTGCCTGGTGTGCTCTGGTCCATGGGGTCACGAAGAGTCCGACACGACTAAACGACTCAACAACAACAAAGCCATGTGACTCTCTCATCCACATCTAGTTTTCCCTGTCCAGTTTCTTAGAGACTACTGTGGGGAACATGGAGAATGGCTGTATACCGTATTGGCCCAAATATAAGCCACACCCTAAAAATTGAAGGGGGGAGAGAAAAAGAAAAAATACCAGGCCTGCTTCCAGGGGGAGCCACACCACTTTGCCAGTGGCACTGTTGCCCCACGCTTCCGGCTGCTCTCTAGGGGCCATCAAAACAAGGGGGGGAGGCCACCCCCTTTCGTTCTGACGGCTCGAGGGAGGTTTTGGAGTGGCGGGTGGCCGCACTCCCGAGCTGCTTCGGTGGGGGTGAGCCGCCCCGCTTTGCCAGTGGGGTAAGGTCCCGGATATAAGCCGTGCTTTAACTTTTCACAATCAGAATTTTTTGGGGGGGGAGTGTGGCTTATATTCGGGCCAGTGCGGTAATTGGGGGCAAATTGCACGGAGAGTCCTTGCAAATGCTGGATGGGAATCATCACTGGATATGGGGAGTCCATTTTCAGAGACCTCCCACATGGTGACATGCTCAATCCTCTGACTCTAAAGCAGGTCTGCACAGCCCATCACTTGTGGCTTGCTCAAAAACCCTCCTATTTCTGTTTTTGCCATCCCAGGCAGTCCCGGCAACAGCAAATACTTGACACTTACTGAATCCCTGAGAGCTTCTGTGCATGGTTGGCAGGTTGCATTGAGCTTGCAAGTTATGTGTGCACCTGCTCTAAGAGTCAGCTGAGCTGCTACACTTGCCATGGGGACCAACATCCTTGTAGGGAGCATGTAGCTGTTTCATGTAGTGGAACACATCACGTGACTCAACCCATTGTCATGGATGTACGGGGAAACTTGTACGTGTAGGATGTCATGTGCAACATTCATGTGTTCAGTTCCACTAAATTCACCCTGGGAATTGGTAGTGGGGCTGTCTAGATGGCTCCAATACCAAGAATAGTAGAACTTTCCCCTAATGCCAGGCTTAAAGTATTAGTACAGTATTGCGATCTGGCATATCTTCTTAGGACAACTGAACTGCCATCTTGTGTAGAATAACTAAGATTGTTCCTTTTAGTCAATTTAACCAATTCAACTTTTTTAAAATTTTATTTATTTATTTATTTATTTATTTATGTTGCACTACATATATGAAATATTTACATAGTGTTATATATACATTATATTTGTAAATTCACATTTTCACATATCATTATGTACCAACATTTAGTAATTTCTTATTTGATTATTTCTTGCCTTATGTCTTCCTTCCATCCGTGCGCGACTTCCTTGTTTTTATTTTATAACTTTTATTGTGATTGTATTTTTGTATCTTACATACATTCTTGTATATCTGTTTCACTTAACTTTGTCACCAATCACCAATTCAGCTTTTTTTTACACCAACAAATGTTGTGTTCTGAGAGCAGTGTCCCCATGCTATCCTTTTTAAATTCAAAGCATAATCTGGTGCTTCTCCCCTCCTCTCCCTCTTTTCCTGTATCTGAGCCATGTTTGTGGCTTTCTAATGGCTGGTCCAGCCAGAAGAACGCAATGCCTGACTGGATATAGTGAAGTGCTGCTTATGTGAGATGTGTTCCTAGAAAGAAAGGGAAGCAGCTGAGTTGTGAAATGATGTCTGTAGGATTCCCAGATCCTACTTCCCCTAACTCTTCAGTCAGCTCCTCTAACCTTCAGTGGACTTTGGGAGCAAAGTTTGCTCTACATACATTACACGAGCAGGTCCAGGAGTCCATTGTTAATATCTTGAGTGGGGTGGGGGCAAGCAGGCTGCTGCTCTAGTAGGGTGAAGAGACACTGAGATGGTGAAAAGGGGAAAGAGTTGTCCTGGCTCTGTGATGACTGCCTGACTACTCTTGAAGGGTCTTCAGTGAAGAAGATCCAAAACACCACGAGGAGACTTGAGGAGGGAGCAGACAGACTTAATGACAGTGCTGATAATAAGGGATGCCTCTTGCATTCTATGGGATGCTTATATTCTGCTTTAAGCAAATTTTGTCAGTCCTTTGGGGGCCACATACTTACAGTGTCTTTACTGGCCAATGTGGCTTCCATGTGTCTCCCTCCCTCCCACTGACTAGATCAAGCTTTCCAAACACAATACATTGGGTTAACACAATATTATAGACTGTCTGACCTCGAAACTGGCCACCAGCCGGGCTGCCTGTTTAAATTTTTTCATAATGTCTTGGCGTTCAATGGAGCTTTTCTTGGCAGATTCTAATATTAGGGGATGGTTTGTTAAGCTTCACTTACCCTCTAGCTTTCTCCAAGTAACAGCGTGATTGTCACAGGATCCTGTCTCAGTTGTTGCTCAACTGCAGATGGAAACAAGAGGCTCCATTCTTTTCTCTGTCACCCGCCCCAAATAAAGAGGTAGAAGAGGGGAGTTGCCCTTCTCTTTCTTTACTTCTAGATCATGAGACTGGGCAGTAAAGGAAGTGTGCAACACAACAACCTCCAGGTATGTCTTATTCTTTGGATCATTCTGGAACGTTAAACTTCAGCTAAGGAGAATAACATCTTTCACAGTTGAATTTTCTGTGAGAGAGAGGTCTCATACAAAAGGCAAAGGCTGCTGTGGTTGAGTAGGAAACTTCTTCATCCATCAGGGTAAGGAGGCTTTGGTGCAAGACTGTTGAGCTGTCCCCTAGCCATAAGTGCACAGGGCAATGAGTCCAGAATGCTTTCACATTATCCCTAATGGTATTACAGTATAATACTCTCTTAGAATAAAGTCTTTATTAGATGGCTCTGGAACGTGAGATCTGTGCATTTCATTATGGATGATTCGACTTTCCTCTTCAGATAAGTGTGAGCATATATGTTAGAATTGGACTAAATGTGGCTAGAAATGCCCACTTCATTAGATTTATTACCTGCCCATCGCCACAAGTTTCCAGAGTTGGGCTTGCAGCAGTCCCAAAGGTTTGATTATTGCATTCATTTAAAATGATAGCTTCAAACAGCTTTGCTAACATTGTGTCTTGCAGGCTCTCGGTGCTATAAGCAAGGTAAATGTTGAAGAACCGGTGTTGAGACCTAGAACTCAAAACAGAGTCATGATCTGCATGATTCTGTAACCTTGCACTGTGTGTACCAGTCTTGTTGAGAAGTGCTGTGATGCATCAGAACCCTTTTGCTTTCTCGTTCCACTTTCTGCCCTTCCCTAGCACAAACAATGAGTGATAGGTGAGCAGGGAGACCCCTGGGGGAAAGAGGAGAAGGCAAGGGGATGCAGCTCCGCAAAACAGGCTGAGCATAGAGGGGGAGGAACAGTCAGGCAGCTGGAAGAAGACTATGGGAGAAATCCCTGTGGCTCTGCTACTGTAGAGTGGAGAATGTCAGTTCTCATTTGCCCGCATCTGAAATCCTCCCATGTCTTGATGGCAGATGAAAGGGTATGAGAGTGGACCGTTACAGACAAGTAACTCTTTCTGCTTCATGGAGTTGAGCACTAATTTGATTCACTTGCTGTAACTCAGATTGCCATAAAGGTGAGAGATTTGCATGGCATGCAGACCTGAGTTCAAATCCTATAGCCTTGCCCTTGTGCCATTTTTCTGTGAAATGGGGCCACTAATGGCCTAGCTAAGTAGCTTTTAAAGATAAATGTAGGCAACAATTGTTAAAGTAAAAATGTATGCAAATAATAAACTTTTGCTTCTTCTGCCTGACAGGTTTTTATTGATATATATATAGCCAAAAAACAAATACAGAATTGTAAAGAAACATGACATGCAGTGTATCCCACTCCCCATCCCTCTTATAACATATCAGTTGTTGTTGTTTAGTCGTCTAGTCGTGTCTGACTCTTCGTGACCCCATGGACCAGAGCACACCAGGCACTCCTGTCTTCCACTGCCTCCCGCAGTTTGGTCAAACTCATGCTGGTAGCTTCGAGAACACTGTCCAACCATCTTGTCCTCTTTCGTCCCCTTCTCCTTGTGCCCTCAATCTTTCCCAGCATCAGGGTCTTTTCCAGGGAGTCTTCTCAATCGGTGGTCAAAGTACTGGAGCCTCAGCTTCAGGATCTGTCCTTCCAATGGTACAGGTTAATAGATATTAATATGTTTCTACTTCCCCTTACAACATTACTCAAGACTTAATTTGATCTAGTCCATTTCTGCTTTTGAAGAAGGCAAAACTGTTTGGTCTCTTCATTGGAAGCTTCTGTGAAATCAACCAGCTTGCTTCATATGATCTGCTGGGCAATGACTGCATTGTAGATGCATTATATTGAAAAGGAGCCTTGAAGCAAATGTCTGGCTCCAAATCCCTCTCAATGTTGACTCTTCATACTTAACCATAAACACTGACACCCCCTGAGTCACAATGCTTGCAGGGCCATTCCTAAGGTTATCACTGGGCCAGATTTTTTCTATTTACCTAGCCTAACTGGTTCTTCCCCTCCACCCTGTGACCCATCATGTATTTGGCGTTGGGTGTTGTGTTTTGTTTCTGTAATTCTGCAGTAGACAGATGGAGTTGTGACTCTTTCCTGTCTGGGAGAGACTGCAATGCTAGACTCCCTAGTTTTCATCATTTTTTGCTCTGAGTAACTAATTATTTTGTCCGTACTTGCTTATAATGGGTTATGTCACTAGGAGAGGCTCCCCTTGAGGCGTTTTTTTCAAGGAAGTTGCATGCACTTGTTGAAACTCTAGGGAGGGGGATATTTAATAGTAAGTATAGGAGGTGTCTTTGAAAAGATGGGGTTCCTTTCCCACCTGATGAATGCTCCAATGGTTACAATACAAAAATAGATGTGTAGCCTACGTGGATTGCTGTGGTTATGCACTCTTTCTCCTGTTAGCTGGCTGGACTGCAAAGGAGCTGGCCTTTGCTGACGCCTCCTATGTGTGTCACCTGCAAGAGCTGAGTATGCGCTATTGAGTGCATGCACTCCTTGAAACAGCCTAAGTCCAGGCATGCCATTGCACCAAGAGTTATTCGAACTTTCTGGCCCATGAGCACAAGCAGGATTTTGAGAATGTTGTGGGAGCCATCGCAAAACAGCTGGGATGGGGGAGGCGTGCCCATTTATAAAATGGTGACTGCGGTGTGCATGGCCAGCCACACAATGCTTGTTTCAGGGAAAGCACATTGGCAAGGCAAAATACAGTGGTGCCTCAGGTTACATACGCTTCAGGTTACAGACTCCACTAACCCAGAAATAGTACCTCGGGTTAAGAACTTTGCTTCAGGATGAGAACCGAAATCGTGCTCTGGCGGTGCAGTGGCAGCAGGAGGCCCCATTAGCTAAAGTGGTGCTTCAGGTTAAGAACAGTTTCAGGTTAAGAACAGACCTCCGGAACGAATTAAGTACTTAACCTGAGGTACCACTGTACAAGGAACTGAGCACAAGGTGGGGGTGTGCGGTCTTGAGCCTTGAAATGCAAAACCACTCCAGTGCTCATTTTATAAAACACTTAAAAAAAAAAAAAAGGTCTGTCAGGCAAACCACACATTCCACAGAATGCAAACTTACTTCCTTTCTTACACACATACACACACACACAATCGCAATCTGTTTTTCTCCTCAATCACACACACACACACACACCGGGACACCTTTTCTCCTAAACACCCGTGGCCTGCTCCATTTTTCTTCCTTCGTCCATTAACACTGTGAGGGTTTGGGGAAGGGGGGCAGGGCTTGCAGTCAGGCATAGATGCTCACTTGAAATCTCAGACTGGACATGCCTCTTGGCAGCATCCCATTATAACTGTTCCCTCTGCCGGCGGTGTCCAATTAGAAATGTTCTTCTGCTGGCAGCTGGGTGAAGAGAACACGGCTCTAATTGGACACCATCAACACAGAGAACCGATGGTTCTCTACCCCCTCATTTCCATGCCTGCTGGCCAATCGAAATGGAAGGAGTATCGTAAGCAGCCGACACTGGGATGAGCAAAAAGAAACTCAGGGTTGTTGACCATTGTAGCTCATGATATGACCTAGAGGAGGTTCAAGAGCCTGGTAGGTCTCTGTGGTACTCTGTAGGTACCCATGGGCACCATGTTGCTGTCCAGGATAATAATAATAATAAGAAGAATATTCACCTGCCATTCACCAGCAGATCCCTGCCAGGTTAAAATTAAAAACAGTTAAAACAAGCACAGCAATAGGATGGGTCCTGGAAACAAACATCTTGGTAAAGAGGTTTGTGTTCAGCATTCACTGAAATGCAGGTTGTCCCTGGCTTGTGTATTAAATAGGTAATTCATTCATTAACAAATCTTTATACAGAGCCCAGATTATGCTGAACTGCCACCTTAAGGGTAAAGGTAAAGGGACCCCTGACCATTAGGTCCAGTCATGGCTGACACTGGGGTTGCGGCGCTCATCTCGCTTTATTGGCCGAGGGAGCCGGCGTACAGCTTCCGGGTCATGTGGCCAGCATGACTAAGCCGTTTCTGGCAAACCAGAGCAGCGCACAGAAACGCCGTTTACCTTCCTGCCAGAGTGGTACCTATTTATCTACTTGCACTTTGATGTGCTTTCGAACTGCTAGGTTGGCAAGAGCAGGGACCGAGCAACGGGAGCTCACCCCGTTGCGGGGATTCAAACCGCTGACCTTCTGATCGGCAAGTCCTAGTCTCTGTGGTTTAACCCACAGCGCCACCTGCGTCCCTTGCCCTTAAGGGTAGAGGATTGGAATTAGCCAGTCGCAATTGTCTGTATTTTTCTTGCCTTTAAGGCAGTTATTTGGGGTTTAATTCCTAGCAGAGATGTGTAGAAAGCGGAGGGGTGGGGAAGCTATGCCCCTACAGTGGTCGCCTGGGTGCCGCCACTTGCACCTGTGCGGACGCATGAGGTGGCTGCTGTTTCAGATCTCATGCCACCCTGTTTGGAACCCTGTGCATATAACCTGGGGCTGTGGAACACAGAATTAGGCTACTATTCAGATCAAGCTACAAGGAGAACTCTGTGTGCCTTGAAGCACTTCTTGGAATCATCAGAAGCCTCTGCTATTCATTGGTAATCAAGATTATGACAGAAGGAGAAGCCTGCGTATTCTGTGATGTGGGTCTTCCAAAGCCCACTGTAGTCTCTTGAGGACAGAGCTTTCCAAACTGTGTCGCACAAATGCTCCCCGCACTCCTCCTGGGGCTGGTAAGGGGTTAGTTTAACCTCCAGTTTGCTATGAAACTGAATTACTGTGCCGCGAAATGATGCGTGTCTAAACAGTTCGCCCACTGCCTCTCCCCCGCCCCCCCCCCCAGCTGTAGGGTGGCTGAGTGGGAGGAGGCAGGTAGACTCCAGGGCCCTGTGGTGTGCCCCAGGCGCACTGCCCCAGGCACCCAAGGGGCTTCCTTCACCACTGAGCTCAGTTGGTTAGAGTGTGGTGCTGATAACATCAAGGTTGCAGGTTCGATCCCCATATGGGGCAGCTCCCTATTCCTGCATTGCTGGGTGTTGGACTACACAGGATCCTCCGTGTCCCTTACAACTCTACAATTCTATGATTCTATGGATCATTTCCCCTGCTTTACTCTTCCCACCTTCTGACCATTCCCCACCCAACCACCATATAATGCCCCTAGTCAACCAGCTCTTAGTGAAAAATGCATCTAGGGGAAGCATAAGCTGGTTTGTTAGGCTGCTCTTTTTCTAGAGTTTTGCCCAGGGCCAACTTTGTTTCTGGAGATCACATCAGTTCAAACAAAAAAAAGGTGTTGTGTCAGCAAAAAGCCCAGTTCAGTCATGATTTTTGTTTAATTTTGCCCCTGCTCCCAGCAGTCAGCTATATACCGTATTTTTCGCCCTATAGGACGCACTTTTCCCCCTCCAAAAATGAAGGGGAAATGTGTGTGCGTCCTATGGGGCGAATGCAGGCTTTCGCTGAAGCCTGGAGAGCGAGAGGGGTCAGTGCGCACCGACCCCTCTCGCTCTCCAGGCTTCAGGAAGCTATCCGCAAGCCTTGCGAGCCTGCGGGAGTTCCCGCCGGGCTCCCACGGCTTGCGGAGAGCTGCCTGCACCCCGAAGCCCGGGTGCGCTGAGCAGTCACGCCCAGGCTTCGGGTAGCTCTGCGCAAGCTGTGGGAGCCCTCCCACAGCTTGCGCAGAGCTGCCTCTTATCCCGAAGCCGGGGCGCGCTGAGCAGTCACGCCCGGGCTTCGGGTAGCTCTGCGCAAGCCGTGGGAGGGCTCCCACGGCTTGCAGAGAGCAGCCTGTTCTGGGGGCTGGGGTCGGGGGAAGCTCGGGCTTCCCCCGCCCAAGCCCCGCGCCTGGGGGGAAAATAATTTTTTTTTCCTTTATTTCCCCCCCAAAAAAACTAGGTGCACCCTATGGGCCAGTGTGCCCTATGGGGCGAAAAATACGGTAGTCCTCTCTCGGTCTCTCGCTATAACAATATAAAAATACAAGATTAAAAATCATTGGTGACATCAAATATGCCTTTTAAATCCGACACAAAAGGCACCCAAGGACCCCCCACCGCTTTAAGAGGCATTATTTTAAAAGAAGCTTCAAGCAGGCAAGGCAGGAAGAGAAAGGTGCATGGAAGAAAACACAACCATTCCAGTCGATCCAGTTGTAGCTACTTACAAATAGATTTCTGACCTGCCCATGTGTAGCATAGCAGTGCTGAAGGTCAGCTGGCTCAGGTGGTCTCTGATTGACAGAAGGGCACTTGCCGCATTGGGGAGATGGACCATCGCAGTGCTATTAACAAAAATATCCCCCCCCCCTTTTTTTCCTGCTAAACGGAAATCTTGTGTACCGATGGGAAGACATTACCTCTCTGCTTTAACGTGATGGCGGGCAGGCTGGCTGGTGTAGGACACGACTGTATGGTACCCAAATCCTTCAAAAACAGGAGCTAAGTGTTGACATCTGCTAGGAAGAAAGCAGGGCCTCTTCGTTCTCCGGCCCTCTGGCCGCCTACTCCAATACGGTACTCGGGTTGAGTGGCAGAGTTCGAACTGTGTTCTCAAGAGCTTTAAGTCCCTATTAAAAATAGATTTTAATTTTTTATTTGTAACCATAGGAAACCATTAAATGTTTGCCAAGATACCATAAGCAGAAAATTCAGTACCTCTATCCTAGTTAATCTGCAGGAATTTTTTGTAAGTTTCAGGTAGGACCTGTGCCTAGCTTTTTAAGCAGGCTCAGTGTAGTTCTACCCCGATTATAATACATAAGCCTCATGAAAATGATTAAGGCTGCCATCAACATGGTTTTAAACTAAAGTGGTACCTTGGGTTAAGAACTTAATTCGTTCTGGAGGTCTGTTCTTAACCTGAAACTGTTCTTAACCTGAGGTACCACTAGCTAATGGGGCCTCCCGCTGCCACCGCACCGCCAGAGCACGATTTCTGTTCTCATCCTGAAGCAAAGCTCTTAACCCGAGGTACTGTTTCTGGGTTAGCGGAGTCTGTAACCTGAAGCGTCTGTAACCCGAGGTACCACTGTATAGTGGCAAAACTAACTTTGTATATACTCTTAAGGGGTTTTTTGTGGGCAGGGGGCATGTAATGAGAGCTGAGATCCTCAAAAAGCTCAACTCTGCCAGTATGCATTTTGTATTTTTGTGCATACAGTGGTACCTCTGGATGCGAATGGGATCTGTTCCGGAGCCCCGTTCGCATCCTGAGGAGAATGTAAGACACGTCTGTGCGTGCGCAGGGTTGCGTTTTGCTGCTTCCGCGCATGTGCGTGATGTCATTTTGAGCGTCTGCGCGAGTGGCAAAACCCAGAAGTAACGCGCTCCGTTACTTCCGGGTCGCCGCAGAATGTAACTTGAAAACGCTCAACCTGAAGCACATTTAACCCGCGGTATGACTGTAGTTGCACAGAATAACCCTCCCAGCCCCCCAAAAGCTTTGCCAGTTTCCTACATGTATCTCATGCTGCAGAGGTTTTGCAGCCTGATCTAGATGGTTGCAGTGGGACTTCTTGGCTTTCACAGCTAGGAATGGGAGCTACAGCTGAAGCGAGCCCTTTTGAGGCTGGCAGAGTGAGCCTCCTGTATTTCTTTTCATGCATCCTCAGATCTGAACTTCTCTTCCGCCTCCTGAAAGTGTCGGTTTCAGCTGGCTTTTGTAACTTCAGTTGAAATGAAAGTGTGCTTTGATTTGCACCTACCCACTGCTAGAGTTTGCAGACCACAAATTGCTTACCCCCGAATAGTAAAATGCAGAACTTGCGGGTTTTGAAATTGGCACATTTCACACGGGGGCTTGACAGCGTGGTTGAATGGAGAGTGGTGATCCTCAGCCACATTCTTTCCTATAGGCAGGCTCCTTTGCCAGCATCGTTGCTTTTCTGTGAGAATTTGGCAAAACTGCAGCTGCATCAAATCTTCACACTCTCACACACCCCACTTTCTGTTACTGCTCCAGTATCTGGGGGGGGGGGAGTGGGGCAGGCTTTCTTCTCCCCTGATGACATCACAAAGGACAAATTAAGCCAATAATAATACAGTGGTACCTCAGGTTAAGTACTTAATTTGTTCCGGAGGTCCGTTCTTAACTTGAAACTGTTCTTAACCTGAGGTACCACTTTAGCTAATGGGGCCTCCCGCTGCCGATGTGCGATTTCTGTTCTCATCCTGAGGCAAAGTTCTTAACCTGAGGTACTATTTCTGGGTTAGCGGAGTCTGTAACCTGAAGCGGATGTAACCTGAAGCGTATGTAACCTGAGGTACCACTGTAATAATTTTATTATTTAAACCCTGCCTATCCGGCTGGGTTTCCCCCAGCCAATGGTTTGCCCTCTGTTTAAATGGGGCGGGCGGAGAGAGAGTGAATACTCCCACTGCTGATGTTGTGTGCTTGCTTTGACCATGAAGATGCACAGAACCATAGCTGCAAGCTCAGGGGTACAGCATTTGCCTTGGATGCAGGAGGTCTCAAGTCCCTGTCTCCTCAGCATCTTCAGGGTAGGCCCACCTGGGAAAGAAACCAGGAGAGCTAATTTGCCGGTCCATGGAGAAGAGACTGAGCAAGACAAAGGGAAGTTCTGACTCAATATAAAGCAGCTTCCCTACGCTGCTTCAGTTTCAGTGGAGTTGGCAAAAGGACGATAAGTGCAGAAAGTCAGAGCGTACCCCACCATTTTGTGAGTGGCGAGCTCTTTGTCCTCCTGTATCAACGATGCAAGCATGTGTTCTTTTAAAAGTTTGTGTGTCCGCTGTTGGCTTGTTCCGGATCTGGCTGGCTTCGCGCTCTCTTTCTCTCTTTTGTAGTCCCCTTTCATAGCCTGCTCTGATGTCTGTTTTCAATTCCTTCAGCATCTGTGTGTCTGCTTTCTATTCTCTTCAAAATCCCAAGAGTCTTCACTCCCCTTCCCCCATGTAGCTTAAAAAAAACACAGACACACAAACTTGAGGATGCCTTAGCCAGCCTTGTGAACTGCGCTTTAAAAAGAAAGAAAGAAAAGAAAATGCAGAAATATGTGAGTCACAGCTTAAAATCTTATACCTTTTTTGGCAGTACTCTTGTGTTCGTTTTGGATGTCTTCCCCCCTTAACTTTAGTCTTCTTCAAAGCCTCTGGTGAACTGTTAGTTCAAAATGACAAGGGTATTTCTTTGTTCTGGTATTCTGGAATATGTTATAGTTCTCCTGTGCACTGTCAAACTATTCAGCTCATGGTAGGGCAGCTGTTTGTAGCGGAATGAGACTTGCTACACCACCTTTTGCCCCCCCTTTTTCTTTTTTTGTTCCAGGTTGGGTACACTCACTGCCATTCTGGGTATTTGCTTCTAATCTTCATGACTTAAGGGTAACTATGAAGGCATGTTAATAATTGATACAACTCTGTCAAATACTGCAGAAGCTTGCTTTGGATCTGGGGTGGGGACTTTTGTGATATCTACTGTTGTTGTGCTGGGATGCGGGTGGCGCTGTGGGTTAAAACCACAGAGTCTAGGACTTGCCGATCAGAAGGTCGGTGGTTCGAATCCCCGCGACGGGGTGAGCTCCTGTTGCTCGGTCCCTGCTCCTGCCAACCTAGCAGTTCAAAAGCACGTCAAAGTGCAAGTAGATAAATAGGTACCGCTCCAGCGGGAAGGTAAACTGTGTTTCTGTGCGCTGCTCTGGTTCGCCAGAAGTGGCTTTGTCATGCTGGCCACATGACCCGGAAGCTGTACGCCGGCTCCCTCAGCTAATAAAGCGAGATGAGCACCGCAACCCCAGAGTCGGTCACGACTGGACCTAATGGTCAGGGGTCCCTTTACCTTTACGTTTACCTTACTGTTGTTGTGATAACTCTTAGAGAGGTCAGAAATGGTTGGACCATGTGCAGAGGCCCCATAGAATTAACTTTTAACCCAGGGAAGAGTTTTAATTTGACAGTGACTGAGAACCATGGCTTGTGGTGCAATGCTGTACCCATTTACCTGAGAGTAAATGCCATTGAAATCAATAGGACTTCCTCCTGACTGGATATGTATAGGATTGCACAGTGGAAGGAAATTAGCCGTGGGCCAGTCATTGGACAAGTTGCCTAATGGAGCTGCTTCTTGGCTAATGATTATCCAGCTTATTTCATAATTTGTCTTGTATAACTAGATCAGGTCTTAGTATCTCAGCTTCAGAATGTGCGCTAGCTTGTGAAATGAGGAAGCCGGGCTGATTTGGGTCGTGTGATCTCTTGTTGACAAATCCACACAGGTTGCTGATTTACTTTTGTTTTCCTCTATGTACGTACACACCTTTTTTTAAAAAAAAAAAGTACCGGTATTCAGATTATTTTTGGGTCTAAAAACTTTGATACTAACCAATTTAGCATTATCAGGCTTTTTTCCCCTTTCTATTTCTATCTGAATGTGCACCCCACCACCTTTTGAAAACATGGCTGTTTTAATATGCTGGCTTTTCATTGATACCTGCAGCTGCATGTAAATCACTTTTGTTGAACAAGTGGGGCGATTTCTTGCTAGTGGGGTACCAACGCTTCTCCAGTATCAGTAGCATGCTGTCAATACATTGAACTGGCGTGGGGGACACCTGCAAGGAGAAAAGCCTTTCTTAATTATAGCTGCTTTCCCTACAAGCCAAAGGATCCATATAATCAGTGCTAGAATTTCCCTTCTAGTCTGTTTCATTGCCAAAGGGAACTTTCTACCACCTTACAAACACACACACACCTCCCCCCTCACCCCAAGAAGGAAGAGAATATTTGACTTGCGGGAGTGCATACGTTTCAAAGAAATTGAATTTTAAAAATTAATCAAACAAGAAATCATTGTTCAATTGGTGAAGTAACTCTTTGTGGCAGTAGGAAGCCAGTGTGGATTTGCTTCCCTTTAATGACCACACACAAAAAGTGAATAGTTCTATATTCATATGGCACACTCATATAACCTTTTTAAAAAAACAACAGCACCCCACAACAAACCCTTCTATTGCTCTAGGCATGGTGCACGGAGAACATTTTACTAGGTACTAGGCATTGGCACTGACCAGTAGGTGCCCAGCGCAACCAGCTGATTGGCATCGATTGTGGCAGTGTTGGTTGTGTTGCTGGCAACCATTTCAGCTCTCTCCCCTCCTCCCTGGGCACTGCTTAAAGGTAACCTGTAGAAACCAGTTTGACCACAGAGCAGGACAGAAACAAAACATGGGGAGGAATGTGTGTATTTGTAGGAAGTGTGTATTGTGGGCAACAATAGTTCTGCTTTGCTCAAGGTCCCCAAGAAGTTAGCATCTATACCATGGGTAGGCAAACTAAGGCCCAGAGGCCAGATCAGGCTCAATCGCCTCCTAAATCCGGCCCGTAGACGGTCTAGGGAATCAGCATGTTTTTACATGAGTAGAATGTGTCCTTTTATTTAAAATGCATCTCTGGGTTATTTTGGGGGCCTGCCTGGTGTTTTTACATGAGTAGAAAATGTGCTTTTATTTAAAATGCATCTCTGGGTTATTTGTGGGGCATAGGAATTTGTTCATTTCCCCCAAAATATAGTCCGGCCCCCCACAAGGTCTGAGGGACAGTGGACCAGCCCCATGCTGAAAAAGTTTGCTGACCCCTGATCTGTACTAATGCCAAATCTCCTGGTGTGAGGAACGCTCTAAGGGGTCACAGACCTCTGTTTCAGATATATATCTGTCAGGAGGCTCTGCAGTCAAATGAGCAGGGCTTTATCTGGAGTGGGAACGGGCGAAGATGGGTGAAGAACAGCACTCCACCTCGTGTAAGCTATGCTTCTGAGAGAAGAGGGGTTGGCGGTGCCTGTCTCAAATATTCCTTAGTTTATTGCAAACATGCGCCTCAGCTATGTTCTCTAGGAGCAGACAGGCATTCATTACTGCCTCATTCCTTTCCCTGCCTATGATGGCTGCTCCACTGAGCATGCAAAACTGCCTCGGAGCAGTAAATCAAAAGTGAAGGGAGAAGATTTCTGCAAGCGTGGGGGGAAGGGGAGAGCCATCTTCTGATGCCCCTGTTTTGAACCATGCTTTCCTACCCCACTGAGCTATTTTCACGTAACTCCCTCCCCTAGAGCTTTCCAGCACAACTGCCCTTTTCTGGTTTGCATCTAGCGGAGCCGCCCTCAGTGCAGCTGCATTTTTTGGTGAAATTAGAAGTGCTCATCTCATGGTTGTCCCCCATTCCATTGAATAAAGCCACCACGCAGGGCAGAGAATAGTCTTGTAGGAGCAATTACCCTGTGCCTCCCATGCGACAGGGAGCATGGTAGCACATAGCACTGTACTTGAGCATTTAACCCCTGGTGTATGTTGAAGGGGAAGGTGGAGCTGGGGAGCATTTTTCAAGGGCCACATTCCCTTGTGAGTAACCTCCCAGGGCTACGTGCCAGGGGTGGGCAGGGCTATAGGCAAAGGTGGGTGGAGCAACAGAGGTGGTTCTTACCTTCAGCGTTTGAAATTAGCCAGGCGCATTTTGCACCTGGCTATCAGCCTCTTGCGACCAAGTGAAGATGCCTGGGCGCCAGGATGGCTGGCGCATGACATCTTCACCATCTGGAGGTGCATGCCTGGGGATCATTGGATCATGACTAATACCACACCCTGTCATTCTATCAGTTATGTCTTATCTGCACAATCAGATTTAATTTCAGGAACCAAAATGCTTTGTCTGTGTAGCCTGAGCAGGAGCAGCGTACAATGTTAATTGTTGTAGCTTGTCTTCCCAGTGCCCTGCTTATAGTTGTGAAGAATATACATAATGTTATGAGTGGCCCATGCCACCATTAAGAAAAAGAGGTCAGAATGGGCCAGTATATATGTGGGCTGTCCCTGGATCAAATGACTTTCCTTCTTTTACATTCTCAAAGTTCTGAATCTATCTCCAGGTTGTCCTCTGAATGAGCCAGATATTTAGCTGAGAATCAAATCGCAGTCAGTCCATCATTTGAAAAATAAAGACTTGAGAACCTCTTGCCCCAAAATGGCAACCAGACCTTCCATTTTGGGCGACTGTAACCTTGGTTTAAGGAGCCATTTGGCACCTAACACTGCTTACCTTTGTGCAGTACATTACATTCCAGCCACCCCAAAGTCAGAGGTTTCTATACAAACACACCAACTAGGTAAAAGTACTTGAGGAGGGAACAGGACAGGGTTGGAGAGGGGTTTAGGCATTACCTGAGGGAGTGTTTCGCAGGTTGGATGGAGAGCCCCACCGTAGATGGTGCCCTCTCATGCCCCCATTAAAGGAACAGAGCAAACAGCACCTCTGTTGTCTTGAGGAGACCTAACCCTCTCTTCCTTTCTTATGTCTGTGTTTTAGGCTTGGACTGTTTGAAGGCCATCAAGAGGCTTGAGGCCTACCTGTGAGGCTGCAGGAGTGCAATCTGCTCCACCCACAACTGAACAGGACCTCACCGTCCCCACCACCCTGACTCCTGTGCAAAAGAGCTCTCACGCTTGTTGCCAAAATGCCTATTTTGAAGCAGCTGGTGACAAATTCCGCCAACTCCAAACGCCGCTCTCGGGCCGACCTGACGGCAGAGATGATCAGCGCTCCCCTTGGTGACTTCCGCCACACCATGCACGTGGGACGAGCTGGTGATGCTTTTGGGGATACCTCCTTCCTCAACAGCAAGGCTGGGGAGGGGGAACAGGAAGCCGCTGAGGAGACAAGTTCCTCATCCAAACCAGGCCTGCTGTCACGCAAGTTCCGCAGCAGCAAGCGGTCTCAGTCCGTCACCCGGGGCGACCGGCGGGATATGCTGGGCTCTCTGAGGGACTCTGCCATTTTTGTGAAGAATGCCGTCTCCCTCCCTCAGCTTACTGAGAAGGAGACGGACAGGAGTGGTGGGAAGCAACTGCCCAAGAGCCTTTCCTCCAGCCCTGTCAAGAAAGCCCCTGAGGAGAAGACCCCTGAAGAAAAGCACATGAACGGTGCGGCAGCCGCTCTTAGCTCTGGGCCCCACAGTCCTGGCTTGGAAGAGCGGGCCTTTGGTGACATAACGGACCTGCCCTTGGTAGTGCCTAAGGGCAGCTACGGCATGAAGCACGCAGAGTCCATCATGTCTTTCCATATTGACCTGGGGCCCTCCATGTTGGGGGATGTCTTGAGCATCATGGATAAGGACCCATGGGAGCAAGAGGATTCTGGTTATCATGGTGCAGAAGACCCCCAGAGGGAGGCAGGCCCTGCGGAGGCATTGACAGGCCACTGGCTTGGCCAGGAAAGCAAGCTCCCCCAGGATTCCTTGGTTCAGTCGGATGACAACAGAGCAGCAACCTACAGCCCTGGATCTGCCCGCAGCATTACCAGCCGCCTGACAATGGACAGCAGCTCCATCTCGAGCGGCACCTCTGTGGGAGAGGAACAGCGTACTTTAGTCTCCAGGGGACAGAACCAGGGCGTTCCAGAGCATACGAGGCAGGACGCTGCTAAACAGCCAGAAAAGGAATTCTCCTTCATGGATGAGGAAGACGACGAGATAAGAGTATAAGAAAGGTGACTGGAGCCTTTACACTTGGCTTGGCTCAAGAAGGAAAAAATTTCAACAGATTCTGGAATAAATTGTGGTGCGGAAAAAGTTGAATGCTCTTGACCCCCTTTCTCAATCTTCAGTTTTCAACACCATCATTCCGTTGAACAGACAGTTGAAGAAAGATGGTGTTTTCTTTTGCTTAGTTTTCTGTGTTTTTTGGGGGGGGGGGGACTGAGACAAGGAACAGGTGGGAGGAATTCACATTTAAATGGCCTCTTTAAAATATTTTGGGTGATTCCAGAGTCAAAGGCATAAAAGACAACACTTGAGCATATTTGAAGAAACATTCTTCCCAGGAGAGAACTTGGAGTGTAATGAAACAGGTTAAACAAAAGCAAAAGCAGGCCAAGAGTTATTTACTGGCTGTTCAAAGCAATATAGAGCTGAATACTAGAGCAAAGCTCAAAAGAACTAGTTTCCCTATTAATATATATATTTTTCCTTTACATTTTTACTAGTACTTATTATTATTATTTTCTAATTGCCCAGGAGAATACCATTCTGGACCTATCACAACATTGAAGGATGCAATATATTTGTAGAGAGCAAAAAAAGATGGAAGCTTGAAATAACCAGACCCTCCAAATCTTACATGTTTCGGAAGCTAAGCGTTCTCTCCCTGTGGGCAGGCCTCTGGGAAGATCTACAAACGCTGGAATTTATGCTAGAGATTTCATTCTTGTTTTTTTCAGATCAGAGCTAGAGGAACTCTTTGGGAATACAGATTGTGGGGGTGCGGTGATGGGAGAAGCACAGCTATTTTACCTTTTGCCTTTGCGTTGGGTCCTTCTTTTGGTCTTGTTTTGGGCACACAAGTTGATGCTAGCAATTCTTGGAAGAGCATGACTTAAACCCTCCCTGCCCCTAAATGTTGCCACCTTTGATGGTGGTTATGTGAAACTCTCCCTGTAGTGGAATGTTTTTGGAGAGAAACTTCATTTAGCTCCCAAGGACTGTTTAGAATTCCCCAGTGCGAGGTGAATTTCAAGAGTGGTGGTCAGTCTAGCTGTCCCATTGATAAAGAGAAATCTCTCCCCCCCCCCCTTTTCTGTTTCCAGGCTCTTCCTCCTTTTGTAACACGGACAAGATGTTTGTGTTGCTAGGGAAACTAATGGGGGAATGTGGCTTACCTGCACGCCTACAGGTGTAAACGGAATGTCCCACAAGCAGCCTAACCTGATACAACTTCATCCTTTCTTAGTTGAGACTCTAGAATATCACCAAGGCTGACCGAAGAACAATGATCTTGGCACTCCCCATTCCAGGAACAATGGAGACTCTGCCCTGGTCAGTTCCTCCCCATTGAAATGGCTTTTAGGGCCCTCCCTCCCTGGTTATTTGGGAGCTGCTGCTGACATTCCTGCCTCCTAGAGTTTCAATTTTTCTTTTTCTTTTTTTTTTGCCTTCATTTTGCAGGGCATTAAACACTTAACTCCTGCCTTAATTTTTATTTTTTAACTTTTTGTTCATACTGTATATTAGATTTGCCCATCCCTTTGGGAGTAGGTTTATCTCCCTTCTTCGGATTGTGAATTTGTTGCTTGTGTACAGGTGTTTCGTTGGTGCATTGGATGGAGGACTTTTTAACATGCAAGTATGTTTTTGTTTTAAAATTCAAAGAAATTAAACTATAGTGAAAAACAAACAAAACCACAGACCTTACATCTATTGGGAATGTTTTGTTTTACTTGTGGGAAGGCTGAATGCAAAAAAGGAAGAACTGGTTAGATGGTTGAACTCACGTTACTAAATCAGGAAGAGTTACAAACCAGCAAATGGCAGAGATACCACTCTAATCTTAGGCCTCATTTAAGTGTGATGCATTTTTTGACACTGTGTCCATTAGGCCAACACAGAAACCACACTTGTAATCTTTCTCTTTCCTTGAATTACACTCCACCACCCCCCTCAAAAAAAGTCTATGTGGTGGGCTTTAACTTTCCTTTTGAGTGTTTTTGTGTGTAGAGTTGTCTCTTCCCTCCTTCATTTTTTTCCTGTTCCGATCAAATTGGCAGATTTCTCCCCCTTTAACCTGAACAATGATTTCTACTATGGCCGGGGGGGGGGGGCATGTGGTAAATAATTTTTATGTTGTAGTCCCAGTCAAAAGTGTTTTGTTTGTTTACTAAATTATTTATAGGCTGTCTTTTGGGGCATAGGCCACCCAAGCCTGCTCTCAACCTCTTGAAAGCACAATAAATAACCAAAGGGAAATCACTGGGTTTTTTTAAAAAAACAACAACAACAACAAAACAGTTAAAACTGTTACAAAGCCTAACAAAACAGCTAAACATACTTCTTTAGAAAAAAGAGGCAGTTTGGAAAATATGTTCTGTTTTAACAACCTGCAGGGTACAGGCCGTGCATAACCTTCAAAATGATGTGTAAACAGCACAAAGAGGTTGTGGGGACACATGGATTTAACCCCTCCATTCTCAACTATAAAGTGTTGTGAAGGTCTGAAGGCCAATTCAAATGTGTACAGCTGAATGCACTTAGAAACCCCCTTTCAAACCCTCCTGTTCAAAAGGGGGAAGGTTAAGAGTGGCCACTGATACTGGGCACTGGACTGCCACATATCCCCCCGCTCTATATAGTTTATGACCCCATGCACTGTTGTGAATGACTGATAAGGGCTTACGGTCCATGCTAAATTGGGACTTGTCTCCTGCCTTAGTGTGTATAGGCTCAGGTTTCACTTGTCACAGGAGGAGGGCGAGAAAGATCAGCAGCATCACGCAGCGTAAGGTTGCTATGTTGGCTGGAACTTTAGGGACACCTTGACCCACATACATGCTGTTAGCCCCACACAAAAGAGTAGACTCCAGATTTGCACCATTGACCTACCAAAGCAAACACAAGTGACTTAACCCTGTAGCAAGGCTTTCCAGGAGGAGTCCCCACCGCCACCACCGTGTTCACAGTCAAAAACAGATTTATTGAGCCTGGGGAGGGGGGCACCCTATATAGGTTGTGGGTCATGTGTTATGCAGAGCTGGTGTAATCTAATGATGTCACAACAAAATGAAACTTGGGACAGCAGCATTCTTTTCGGAGATGTAGAAATACTTGTTGCCTGGAAACCCTTTTATGATGCCCAGGAGCTGAGTTTGAGCTGTACTTCCTCTTCCTTTTGAAAGAGTTTCTCAAAAGCACTGCACCTCTCCAGTCATAAGCTTGCATCTCCTTGGGGTGGGAGACTCCAGCTCCTTTCTAGCACCGCATTTAGCCATCACACTTGTGAGTTGCATCCATCCGTCTGAAGAGCGCGGCGTCCCAGCCACGCGCAGCTGCTTTCGCTCAAGGCATGACCTTATCTGCCTCACCCACAAGCCCCCAGTTCCCACACAGCCTGCTTGCATCCTTCCATAAAGAGCCTTTTCAGCAATGCCCCAGGCACTGCACTGTACAACACACAGTGTGCGGAACCTACGCACTGCTGGTTTCATAACTTTCTGTCGCCCTGGGAATATTTATCAGATCTTTGTGTCCCCCTCTCAGCACTTAACGGCCTACTGTCAAACCAACAATAGTGCAAGTTTGTTTTCAGCAGATGGATCTCGCAGGGAGTTGGCTTGCCTCGGGTTCCCCTTGTGCTATGGCAGCCTGCTTACAGGTCTAGCTTCCTCAGCTCACTGCGGCCTCAAGTGTTTGTGAGAACAGGCTCTGGAGAAAACCCAAGCAAGGAGATATTTTGAATGCAAGCTAGCAGCCGTAGTGTTACTGTAAGAGGAAAGGGGGGCGGCATGGAACGATTAGCACAGAGCAATGCCAAAGGATATCGGTGCCCTACATCCACTTTTCCAGCATGTTACGAGAGTCAAGTCCCTGTTTTGCAGGCAAATGCAAGAGCAGACAATGCAGGATCTATCTGAAACCCAGCACTCAATACAATGGAAATGCTAGCCTGGGACACTGATCCATTGTTCTGTGAAAGAAACAACAACAGCGGCAGCTGCTTGGGGGAGGCCCTTGTGCTCAGCTGAATTGGGGCAGGTTCAGCCTTCTGTTTACTAAACAGCCAATGCAGTGGTTTCGGGGAGCATGGTCAGATAAAGGAGAAAGTCCTCTGGTCTACGTGACAGGCTTTCCAGAGAAGAGGCAATGCAGGGTTGGAAGTGTGGCTTGGAGATGTGAAACACACACGTGCACTGGAAGTTTTGGATTTGACTCCAGGGGACAACAGATTGTGTCCCCCGTTTAGGATAAATTAATACAGATTGTGCACTGTTCAGCTTTGACTCTGTACAGCTAGTTTGCAAGAAGTCAGGATACTCCCTCAACGGCATTAATTTTGTGGTTAAGAGAAAAGTCAAGCTTATTTCCAAGTTACGAGGGATGTCAGCAGGCAGTACCTTGCCAGCAGATGTTTTCATACGTTCTTTCAAATAATGGAGGAGCGATATCCTTCCATCTTCTTCATGCAAATTATTTTAAAGGTTGGCACAAAGGTTACAGGTGGAAAACACTGTGGAAAAGGCTTTCTGCATACCCACCCATGTTCACCTGTTGCCAGTTTGGGAATACGATTGCAGAGTGAAAGAAAACACATCATCGTCTTCCATTGACTTAGTGATCCGGTCCTTGATTATGGAGCTGTCACCCAGGGTAGTATACCTGTGTATATGAAGACAGCACAGAGTCCTTCCAAAATGCATGTTCTATGAGTTACCAGATTATATCCCCCCCAAACCAACGTTCCTGCAATGAAGGTACTTGAAAACTTTGCCAAGGACCTAAATTAAAACCTCTTTCCACTACTGCAATTCTGTCTCTTAGTTTGGAAGATGAGCCCTTTTCCATTTTTTGTCTCCCAGCCAGACAGCTGTGGAAACTAGGTTGTTTTTTTCCCCCAGAGCCAAAATAACCAAAGGAGATGCTGAAGTTGAAACCTTGGTTGTTTTGGGGTAGGGGGGGTTGGCTTTGGGAGCAAAGTAGTGTCATAGTTCAAAGTGGGTTGTTTTTTCTTGCTCAGCTGTGTGTTTGGGTTAGAATATTTTTACATATGCAGAGACTGAGGCTGCAGACTTGAAATTTTGACCGTGCCTCTTTCTCCCAGAGGCTCACTTGATACCTTAGAGGCATCTTCAAGTCAGAAGGCTATGCCCATAATCCCTTGGGTGCTGTGCTGGGTGGAGCATGTACAACTAATGGCCTACTTTGGGGATTGAGAGTTCACTTGGAAGTGGAGCCTATTGACCACATCTAGCTACCTTTAAGAGGCGTGAGGCTAGGCCCGCAATGAACCATGGTTTGCAATGCAGTGGTACCTCGGGTTAAGAACTTAATTCGTTCTGGAGGTCCGTTCTTAACCTGAAACTGTTCTTAACCTGAGGTACCACTTTAGCTAATGGGGCCTCCTGCTGCTGCCACACTGTGGCTGTGCGATTGCTGTTCTCATCCTGAAGTAAAGTTCTTAACCCGAGGTACTATTTCTGGGTTAGCGGAGTCTGTAACCTGAAGCGTCCGTAACCCGAGGTACCACTGTAGATGAAAAGTGAAGCTCAGGCCTCCCGGCTCCCCCACTTCTCTATTCTCTACTACATCCACAGTGTTTTGGCCTTTCCAGGGAGTGTGGACTATGCAGAACTCTACAAAGAAATGGGAGCGGGGGGGGGGGGAGGGGGAGTACAAACATCATCCATTGTCTTCAGCATTTGCTTTGCAGCAGAAGCGTCAATGAATAAGACGAGCAACGCCCCATGTATTCTCCAGCATCAGAGGCAGAATACCATTGAATACCAGCTGCAGGGGATTGAATGCTTGCATTCTGCTTATCAGTTTCCCATAGGCACCTGTGAAAACAGAACTCTGGACTAGCCTGATCCCGCAGGTTCGCTCTTAAGTTCTTGCGACAGCAGCATCACTGAACAAGAAACTTGGGACTCTGGGCTCAGAACTCCCCGGAGTAGCCATGTTTTATTTGAGCGATCACGTAGACATACCTGGAAAGGTGGAGCATGGGCAATAGTAGCGAGAGCGGATTGTCAGAGAAGGGAATCGCCACCATCATCATTGAAAACACTATCTTCTGAGACACCTGTCGTCTTTAAGACTCTCATTTGGCAGCACGAACTTGCTGCAGGCTGACAGAGCAGAAAGCTTGCCATGGGTTGCTGAGCAGGCAGTTTACGAGAGCACTGCTGTGCTCTCATCTAAATAGGAAGGGAGGGGGTGACAGCTATACCCAAAAAGGCTACAGGCAACCACCAGCGCTGAATGCTTGGTAATTAAGTGACATCCTTTTTGGAAAACTAGGAATGCCACAGCAACTTTACAGTAACACTTTCCTCTTGGGAACCCTTGTTCCCTTTTGCGCAAGCCCCACAACTGCAACACATTTCTTGTCTTAAGCCCCCTAACCGTTACAGTCTCAGTCCTGCCAAAGTTAAGCATTGCTAAGTCGCACTGGTTTCAAAAGGAGATTGTGGCCCATCTTAATATCTATCCCATTGAGATCAGTTGCACTTTGCTGCCAATAAATATAGACAGCGGACACAACTGAATAGCTTTTCTCTTTTTGTTCTCGGCCCTACTGTAACAATGTTGAATCCAGCAACGCTCATGTCCCTGATGTCTTTTGCAAGGATTGGGACTTCCAGAGCTGGAAGCAGATGCGAGCTTACTGCCTGAAGCTCTAGCCAAGCTCCCCTTTCGACACAAGAGATAGATCCACACTTTTCAAGGGAACAGGTTGTAGTCGGAAGGTTGACTCTCGAGCTGTTACTTCCATGACAGAGAATTGCCCTGAAAACAGCTCATCAATAACGTTTGATCTTGTGTTCCTGACATAGCCTCTACCTTTTTAGCACCCAATTAGCCAGTGACCTATTTTCTGATGCCTATTGAGTCCAAGCGAAAATGCAAAAGCCGTGTCATTTGTTGTCTATGTCACGAGCCGCAGAGACCATTCCCTGGGTTGATGGTTTCAGAGAAGCCAATTCTGTCAAAGAAAATGACCTCATTCTGCAGGGTTATAAAATCTCTCTGCCAAATCAGTTCTTTCCTTTCTGCATCCTGTGATGGAGAACTCAATACTATGCAAAGCAGCAAAACTGGTCACTTATCTGGAAGCTGCTTTTTTTTTTTTAAAAAAAAGGATCAGTTTTAATAGGCCGCCATTTGCCTCTTATCAAATTCTGGACTAGTTATGAATGATCTATTACACAGTGTGCGTCCCGGAGGCGACAGATGGAAATCCAACTGGGAATTTAATTTACTTTGTATAACTTGTTTTGGGGCAGACACAGAAGACGCTACCTTTAATCAAAGTTGGTTTTTGCTGAAGAATTGGTTTGCATTTGAGCATCACTGAGCTTTTCCTGCAGTATGAAAAATGTTGTAAGGTGATTTAGGGATGCAATTTCCACTTACAGTGGGACTTCCAAGTAAACATGTACAGGGATACATTGTCAGTTAAACTAAAATAACCCAGGCGTAGTAGCCAAGAGTTGCTTGCAACTACAGCCCTCATAAATCCTCAGGCAAGGAACTGTAATAACGCCGTTTTCATTATATATTTTAAAAGTACATATGGAGGCCACTTGGTTTTTAAAAAAATCTTCAGTATCAGCAATATATACTCTCAGATATCCATTTTAAAAATCAAATTAAAACCTCCTCAGCTGTTTGTCACAGTGCAGCGGTTGTGATCCAAGAATTTACACCTGGAACAGTGATACTTTACTTATTTAATAAAAGGATCTGGAGTCCAGAGAGTACCACTTAATGGAGAAGTCAAGATCATGGGTAGGCAAACTAAGGCCCGGGGGCCGGATCCAGCCCAATCGCCTTCTAAATCATGTTTTTACATGAGTAGAATGTGTGCTTTTATTTAAAATGCATCTCTGGGTTATTTGTGGGGCATAGGAATTCGTTCATATTTCCCCCAAAAAATATAGTCCAGCCCCCCACAAGGTCTGAGGGGCATTGGACTGGCCCCCTGCTGAAAAAGTTTGCTGACCCCTGGTCAAGATGTAGATATCATCATATGGATAATGGGAATTTCCCAGCAAACCATGCAAGTTCCCACAAAGGGTCTTGTCTTCAAGTTTGTGGTGACTAGGCAACAGTGAGAATAGCAGATGAGAGACTATGTGCATGCCTTCTAGAGCTCCACTGTGGACTGAAGGAAATGAAACACACCAGGCCTGGTTTCCATGATGTAAGAACCATGTTCAGAGTCACCCATTTGCATGTCCCCAGCAGTAACCTGTGACTGTGTATCTAGAAAGCTTGAGCAAGCTGCACTGGAATAAGAACGTAAAAGTAGTCAGCCCTTCTTGGCATGTTTGCAGTAGAGCAACCTGGCATGCCACAGAAGTCCCAAACCCACTTCCCTCATCCTCTGCGGCCCCTAAAAGATGGGTGGAGTCACTGCATTGGGAGCCCAACAGATAGGATAGAGGGGTGTGTATGCAGGACTTGGGAGAGCCCAAGTATATTTGCAGGATGCATACTGAGAGCAGCAGCAACCCTGTAGCTCAGGATGGTGGAAGGCATAGACCTCTAGGTTTTGATTGCATGAACAGAATTCACAACTGCACCAAAACCTTGGGGACTTTCAGCAGTTTGTTAAGGATGCTGGGGATAGTCACTCTGCGAGGGGGGTCTCCTAACATGATGAGATTGTGGGGTTTATCTGGGCCCCCAGTTTCTGAAAGACAAGCTTTGCAAAAACATTTGGGAACCTCAGGCACAGTAAATCAACAGCAAGCAGCCACACGAGCATGTTATTGGGAAAGGTGGAGAAACCTTCCTAGCAGCTAGGATGTTCTCCCCATAAATTCCCTTCTTGCCGTGATAGACAAGTCCAGGTGGCACATACCTGTCAAGCAAAGCATCTCATCAATACTTACATGTCATCACCATGCACACACTTGTCTTCTATCCTGGCCCTCGATCACCATCTGCAGGCTATTGTAACTTACTGCAAGAGGCACGTTCATTCCCACAAAACATTCAGGTTCTGAACTGGAATCTTTCCCTTGGCTTGTGTTATATCCCCACATGGTACAGAAACTATTTCAAAGATTAAGATGGCACCTCAACAATGGCAGTTAGGATTTACCAAGCACCTGTTCCCTTCCCTTTTCCAGCCGAGAGAGCTACAAATCATTTAAAAGCAACAGTTGGCAAAGGTGTACTGCACATCTAGCAGCAAAAAAAAAGGACGACCAGTTGTGTTCTTATAAAAGAAATGCAGCCCCAAGCCAAAAAGCTAGGAAAATCTTCAGGATTTATATTGCAAGCGGTCAAATTAAGTTTCACAGGAACGTGTAAAATGTGGCAATAATATACTTCCTGCTGTTCATCAAGTGCTGGAAGTGAAATGTTTGCAATAAAGACCCAGCAATTAATTGCAGGTGTGGGGTTTCCACAACTACAGAATTATAAATCCATTGTGACTTGAGTACAAAAGAGTCAGCCCTGATTTAAATCGGCGTCTCGCTTTTGTCTGGCGAGCTTCTACTCAAAAGTGCATCTTAGCTAGTTATTGGTATGGATTTCTTCCGCCAGAAATGGAACAGTACATTATTGATGTTACTCCTGCTCAGCTTTAGTACGCTCTAAAATCCATTATTACTGTAGCACTATTGGCTGCTTTGGGACACTTGGTCAACGTGGACTAGTTGAAACCATTCCATCTTCACTGGTGCTAGAATGCTGTTAAGCCCGAGACTGTGTACACATTCACTGAAAGCACTCGCTCCTACCCAAATAATCCTGTCCTCAGGTTCTGCTTGTGAGCTTCCCAGGGGCATCTGGTTGACCATTGTGAGAACAGGGTGCTCCAGCAGTGCTCTTCTTACGTTTTTCCATTTGAACAGTCACCCAGAGACACAAATGGCATAGCAGGCTGGAAGTAGATCCAAGTATGTCAATGGAAAGCTGTTGCACAAGTGGAAATGGATGAGGCTTGTTAGGTGAAACCCACCCACAATCTAGGATGGTGCTAGCCTTCATCCTGCAATATAATTATGGAAGGGGCCCATTTACTCTTACAAATAAGCCACTAGATCTTCATGGCCTGTCGAAGGAAAATGGATAAATAAGAAATAATAATGCAAGACAATCAGGGCTGATCAGCCCTGAGTGCTCACTGAAAGGATAGATCCTGAAGCTGAGGCTCCAATACTTTGGCCACCTCATAAGAAGAGAAGACTCCCTGGAAAAGACCCTGATGTTGGGAAAGATGGAGGGCACAAGGAGAAGTGGACGACAGAGGACGAGATGGTTGGACAGTGTTCTCGAAGCTACCAGCATGAGTCTGACCAAACTGCGGGAGGCAGTGGAAGACAGGAGTGCCTGGTGTGCTCTGGTCCATGGGGTCCCGAAGAATCAGACACGACTAAGCGACTAAACAACAAACAACAACAATGCAAGACAGGCTATTGTTATGAAGAAGCAGCCTTGCACTGTTGTTCTTTTCAAAGGTTTACATGAGTGTTATAAAGTGGGGAAGTTTTTGCCCTTGACTAAACTTAATATTGGGACGCGGGTGGCGCTGTGGGTAAAACCTCAGTGCCCAGGGCTTGCCGATCGCATGGTCGGCGGTTCGAATCCCCGCGGCGGGGTGAGCTCC
The DNA here is from genome assembly GCF_964106645.2 of Podarcis pityusensis. Taxonomy (NCBI): domain Eukaryota; kingdom Metazoa; phylum Chordata; class Lepidosauria; order Squamata; family Lacertidae; genus Podarcis; species Podarcis pityusensis. The sequence goes on along the minus strand of NC_138029.1, from coordinate 27,415,859 downwards.
CGTCTTTCGGTCCCAGCTCCTGCCCACCTAGCAGTTCGAAAGCACCCCTAAGTGCAAGTAGATAAATAGGTACCGCTTTATAGCGGGAAGGTAAACGGCGTTTCCGTGTGCTGCGCTGGTGCCGGCTCGCCAGCTGCAGCTTCGTCACGCTGGCCACGTGACCCGGAAGTGTCTCCGGACAGCACTGGCCCCCGGCCTCTTAAGTGAGATGGGCGCACAACCCTAGAGTCGGACATGACTGGCCCGTACGGGCAGGGGTACCTTTACCTTTAAAACTTAATTTTTTTTTTTAACTCCCGTGATGACAGCTCAAGTGTGCAGGCACAGGAAATACGTCTCATCATTAGCAATGTCATGAGTCTGTGTCTAATAACAACCTAAAACAAAATAAAGAATGCATTCACCTGCCACAGTACCAAAGGCTGTGCCTCTGTGGTGTGTGTATGCAAAATACACTTTAATACCCAGGAGAAAAGCATATTAAAATTGGGCTTGGCTAGACCAGATCCACCACAGCCCCTCATCCACAGTTCTTCTCAAAAAATGGGGTATGAAAGGTCCGATCATCCCTAAAGAAAAAGAGCTGCATTTTAATTCCACTCAAGATTCCCACATGAGACTAATATCATCTTTTATGCAACCTGAGCAGACTTTATATATTCAAAAAAGTAGAAGAGAAATAGTTATTTGCTTGTTTAATAGTAGTCAACAACTGTGAGTTCATACTGCTGTTGGCTCTTGTCAACAATCACAAGAGATTGCAGTTGTTGCTAGTCTGTCTAGAACAGGGATGGGGAATCTGCAGCTCTCCAGATGTTTTTGGATCACAGCTTCCTTCATGTCTGACAGGAGCTACTTAACTTCTGGAGGACACCACACTGAGGAAGGCTGCTCTAGGCCAAGACTGGTGACTATCTCTCAAGGGCCTCCAGATGGAAGTCCTTATGGAGATGTTGCTCCTAAGTAACAAAGACAAAAGTACTTCTAGTGTCTTCTGCAGAATTTTTCAGCTTGTCTTTTTCCTTCCGGAACAAACCTGTGGAACAAGGTCCAAACTCTGTTTGCATGCCGACTCCTTCCGCCACATCCTCTCGCATCCTCTCCAGCGGTATTTCTGTCAGCGACTGTGTTCTATCGTTGGGAGAGAACAAAACCCCAAAATTAAAACTATAAAAATGTGGAGGTTTATACTTCTGCTGCCATTTCATCAATATGTATAATCGAAAACAACGGGACTTATTTTCAAATAAGCTTCCATACGATTGTGCAGTGACAGAGCCTTTCGTAAAACAGCAGCAACATATTTCTCAGCTATGCTCCACAGACGTCTTGTAAGAACTTTCCCTTTGTATTGGGTGCAAAGAGCAGAGACTAAACATCAGTTGCCAACTCAGGGATGGAAAGCACCCCTGGTCTACCACCCTCCATCCACTCCTCAAAGTAGTCTTCTTGTACAAATAGTTACTGATTAGGGCTATAGCTACTTTCTGATTAAAGGGCGTTCTTGGAACAGTTTTTGAACCTTCATTTGCTTAAGCAAAGTGGAAAAAAGTTATCAAGTCTTTAATCCAAAGGCATTGTACATGAGTTTGCATGGTTGCTTTCTTGAACAGCAGGAACCCCACATACCAAAGATCAAGAACTCAAGCAACAGTGACCTTGTCTACGATAAATACAGATAAAAGGCCTTACTAATGTGTGGATAGCTCCAGGCATAGCTGAGGACGCAGCCCAGAAGCAGGATGGAGATACCAGCCACTCCGTTCTTTTTCACTTTGATGTATCTGTTGTAGTATCCATTCCAAGCTGTTTAGGAAGAAAGACAGGAGCAGTTTGATTGTTCTTGTCAGTAGTTTTAAGGGTACAGATCAAGCCTTTCCTTTTTCATGCATAATAACAAAGGCTGTGCAGCCATCCTCAACTCCCCTGCCAGCCAACTGACTATTCCAAAGCAGCACAGAAAGACACAGTGCATGATTTGCTCTCGCACCTCTGCGTTGCTCCAAGAATCCCCTGCAGAGACAAGTCACGGGTGGCTAGCCAAGCAGGCAAATCTTGGAATTTTATATCCATCAGACGCCTTTCTGCCAGTGGAACTAGGAAAGAAAACAGCTAGATCCTTTCCCCCGCCTCCCTGGCAATAATAAACTCCTCTCTTTGCAAGTTTCCACCAGGGTCCCATCCCTGGATTAAGTATTTAGAGTAGCTAGTAAAGCTCATACTGGTTGAATCACTGACCAGTGAGGTTTGTAGGTCAATGTATTCAGAGTAACTTTGCTTCCCTGTGATGTTCTGCATGATGGCCCAAGCAGACATTGTGAGAAATGTTAGACGTGGAATCTGGAAAGAGCTCTAGTTCCAAAACAGCAGGCTGAAATCTCTCCTTGCCCCTTTGTACCACAGCAAATCTATTGGCTGACTCACAAGCAAGCTGCAAGCATGGGTGCTTCTTCACAAGTAGACCTACTGGCAATAGAAAGGGCTCCAGGCTGCCTATGGAAATCCGGTTGCTGGGAAAGGCTTCATTTCTAGTGAAAGGGTATGGCTTGCCCAGTAAGTGATCTACTCACAATGAAGTACCCTGCCTGCCAAATGATACAGCAGGCAGAGTGCTTATCATGATGAGTTTTGCTGCTGCAGGGCAAACAACATAAAACATTCTGAGCAGAGAAAAGAATGCCTTCTCTCTTGCTTCCTGGAGAAGGATGGATTGATGCAAACCAGCTTCATGGTAAAATCTAAGGTGTTCTGGTTCCCAGCTTAGCCCATAGAGCCTGAACTTGCATGTGTACTCAATCTATAGTAACATTCAGGGCTTATTTTCAGCTGGAACTTCTCACGTGGGCGCCATTGCCATTATAAGAGAACAAGGGAGGAGTTCGTGGTGAGTTCCGGTACCTCTTTTTCTAGAAAACAACACTGGTAACAATATCCAGAAGGGTAGCCATATTAGTCTATAGTGTTACCCTACCTATAGATTACTTGAGGAATTACTTCCCTATTATATACACTTCTGAAACCGAAAGAAAAAACACCCATTGAAATAATAAACAGAGAGAAGAAGTTGATTCCCTGGAATAAATTTTTAGCTCTTCGTTGCAGGTTTCTTGCACAAGGGAACCAAGATACATTCCCAATACTAAGATTACGTTGTTCACACAGCTCCCCGCAGCCCATCCCAAACTACCACCAACTTTTCTAAACATCTGAAATGATTTTTAGAACCTTTGGAATAAAAAAAAGTCAGCATGACCACATATCCAAAGCAACCTGAGAATATGCCGGCACCCTCATGCATCTTGCTATAAATTAACTGGAGGGCATGTGTGAGGGCAAAACTACAGCTTGCAAGACACAACTTTCTACATTATATATAAATTGGCTTAATAGCCATTTCCTTCCTGCAGGGGGTCGCAGAAGCCATAACTCTTTGAAAGGGTGTAGGAACATCTAACATTCTCAGAAGAACCCTCAGGAAACCACAGCTCCCAGGGAGTCTTCGGGGAAGGTGTAACTGTTAAACCTGTATGAAACTGATATACAGTACTTCTGTAGTGTATACTGCCTGAGAGTAGCCTGCAGACAGTTAAAGGAAGTGAAAAATCAATGCAATTCAAAAAGAGCCTAGTGTGCCCAAAGTGCTCAAACTCATCTTTGAACTAAAAGAATATTCAAACAGGAAAAAAGGAAAAGAAGGGCCCAAGAGAAGGGCTCCCAGGAACATGGGGTAAACATCCATGAAGTGCTGGAACTGAGGCTCATGATTCTGAAACAGACTCACCCAATTCAATCCAAAGCAGATCGTGACTTGGATCAAATCAATGGTCCACTTCAGAATCCACAGTCTGCTTAATTCCTTTACGAGGCCATCCAACGGCTGGGTGCCTAATTCAACTCCTCCAAAAAGTATGTGCACTCAAAGTGTGTGGTGCCAAGGAGCCTTGTGCACTAGTTGCTCCAGGTTGTGGGTGGCTGGGTACCCTGTTTTGAAAAATATATACGAAGATTTTTTTTTTTTTAAGAGGAATGAAGGCAGCACACAACCCTTGGACTGCCTCATATGTACTTCTTGTTTTTCTGCACGGATTTTAAGGGATTTCCCAGAAAGGGGATGAAATGGGCTTTAATGGATCCATTCTCCTCACCGGGGCTTGAGAAAGCAATTCAAGAAAGGGAAAAGCAGCTGTGTTCTGGTAGGTCTCGCCCTTTTCAGGATTTTGATGGCCTGGGATTTTAAAACCAAATAAAATATCCCCAGAGAAAGAAAAGACTATGAAACAAAGACTGTGTGCACCTTCCTCTTCCTCCTGCATTAACCATGCATGACTTGATCACCACTTCAACAAATCAGCCCACTGGGTAGCAGAGTGAACTGTTCTCTCTTAGAAATCAATGGTTAAAAACTTCCCTTTTTACCTTGCTGGCCTTCCCAAGGGAGACTGAGTACGTTAGCTTCCGGGATGACTGTAGCCCACTGAGATGGCCTCTTTGAAAATAAACCTAGCCCACGATAATTAGGATACAGTTCTGGAAACCACTCCAGTCCCAAAGGACTTGGGCGTATGCTTCTATCAGGGGGTGTGGGCCAATGGGCAGTAGGCATTTCTAACGTTTGGAGTGATGATTGACTCACATATATCCCTGTGCCTTTATCTCCTATAGTCACAACAGAACGCAAAGCAATATCTTTTCCCAGACTAGTTAAGTAGTAGTTAGAGGTTTCATTATGTCTTTCTCTGAGGGCTTCTGTAAATGAGGGGTAGATCTCTGATTTGAAACTGATGTAAACTGGAGATTCTTTCCGATAGCCCTCCCCTTTGAAACATACAGGATTTTCTTCAATCATGCTTTTCATTCCTGCAGCCAGCTGAACAGGAGTATTGGAGACTTGTCTGCAGTTGTCCATAAAACGGCCATCGGAAGTGTGTGCTTTAACTGTAGCCACATTCTTCTTTGTCTCTCCACTCCCAATATTCCCTGAAAGTTCAAGACCTGAAGCGCTCTTTCCACCCTCAGGTTCTGTCATAATTTGCTGCCCATCAGCCAAGGCAATCTCTGCATCTCCAGATGGTGGTTTCGCAGGCCAGCATCCTGCCTTCTGGTTGCCCACAACACCTTTATTTAAAGGGATATTCTGAACAGATGATTCACACTTGTTCCTCAATATCCTCACACGATAGTTTTCTATCACTAGTTCTACAGTATCAATAAATCTCTGAGGAATAGGTTGTAAATTATCAGTGAAAGAATCTGGCTTTGCAGATGCTTCTTTCCTTTGCCTTTGTTTCGTAGAAGGATTAGTTGTCTGGCTAGCTCCACGAGGAGATTCTGAAGTTGATTTTCCATTCTGATTCAGTGGCTTTAAAGTGAGACTGGATGCAGATTCCTCCTCGTTAGGGGGAGGTGACTTTTTTGCAAGCTTCGTTGCTGAAAACACCTTTTCAGCTGATTGTGTTCGGACATCTTCTGAGGCTCCTTGATTTGTGCCTTCAGTTTTGTGTGCTTTTTCAGTAGCACACTTGATTTGCTTTTGTGCATCCTCAACTGAATGCTGATGGCTGCATCTTGCTGATCCAGGTATTTCCTGTGGTTGCAAGGAATGTGTTGTTGCTTTTGCTTTGTTTTTCTTATTTTCTTTTTTGGAGGTAGTTTCTGTGCTTTTGATCTGCTCTTTCTTTTTCCCAGCTTTCTTGCTGGGAGGCAAAACATTCCTTGAGTCTGCATCTCCCGCCATCTTACAGTGAGGCAGGTGAGACTTGAGCCTTTTAAATGGCTTTTTGCAGAAGGGGCAAGTTTCTACTCCTGAAGTGATACCTGCCATTTTTCTGCCTGCAGAGGAAAATAAGACAGCATGGATTGGTAAACTTTCCTACATCCTTTCATGAGGAAAGGAGTGATTGTAGGAACAATTTTAATGGAACTTATACCAGGTGCATAGTAAAGTGATGCCTGTATTTTGTGTGTCCCATCTGCTACCAGTTTCATTTCTGTATTTTTAATAGATCTTTTTATATTGTTTTAATTGAATTAGGGTTTAATTACTATGTTTTTGGTTTTTCTATTTTATCTGTAAGTCACTTGAGGGTCCCGATCTGGGAAAATGGTGAGTTGTACATGGAAATAAAATTAGTTGTGACTTTTAAGAAAATTAGTTGTGTTTAGACATAAGAGTCATGTTTATACAGTGGTAAAGGTAAAGGTAAAGGTACCCCTGCCCGTACGGGCCAGTCTTGACAGACTCTAGGGTTGTGCGCTCATCTCACTCTATAGGCCGGGAGCCAGCGCTGTCCGCAGACACTTCTGGGTCACGTGGCCAGCGTGACAAGCTGCATCTGGCGAGCCAGCGCAGCACACGGAACGCCGTTTACCTTCCCTCTGGTAAGCGGTCCCTATTTATCTACTTGCACCCGGGGGTGCTTTCGAACTGCTAGGTTGGCAGGCGCTGGGACCGAACGACGGGAGCGCACCCCGCTGCGGGGATTCGAACTGCCGACAATGCGATCGGCAAGTCCTAGGCGCTGAGGTTTTACCCACAGCGCCACCCACGTCCCTTATACAGTGGTACCTCAGGTTAAGTACTTAATTCGTTCCGGAGGTCCGTTCTTAACCTGAAACTGTTCTTAACCTGAAGCACCACTTTAGCTAATGGGGCCTCCTGCTGCCGCCGCGCCGCCGGAGCCCGATTTCTGTTCTCATCCTGAAGCAAAGTTCTTAACCTGAAGCACTATTTCTGGGTTAGTGGAGTCTTTAACCTGAAGCGTATGTAACCTGAGGTACCACTGTAGTTTTAAGATACATTTCTTCCATAAAAAAATGCTCCAAGGAACACAATTCTTCCTATTACAGTGGTACAGTGGCTGTGGATGGGATCCGGTCTGGAGCTCCAGTCGGATCCCGAGGTTTCCGAAACAGGAGGGACCGCTTCTGCGCATGTGCGCGACACAGTAGAGCGCTTCTGCGCATGCGCGTGCGGAGAAACACTTCTGGGTTTGCCACTTTTGCAACCCGAAGTTTACGTTCCCCGTGGGTAACGTAAGCTGAGGTTCTACTGAACTAGTGAAAAGGCACATGCAATCCAACTACAGTTTAGTAAAGCCAGTGGCAGGGGGCGGAGAGCAGGTGGGGGCGGGGGCGGGGGTGGCGCGTGTCCTGGGGGCATCCTGGGGGCATGGTGCACGTCCGGGGGGGGGTGCCGCTCGTAGGGTCATGGCGCCCAGCGCAAGCGGGGGCGGGGCAGCTGCAATGGCACCCTGCCGGGATCGTGCTGCCAAGGGCAGTGCGCTCCCCCCGCACACCTCTTCCTCCACCAGTGAGCAAAGCCAGGGTTTAATCACTCTGTACAATAGGGCTGAAACAGGGATGTTGTTTTCATGAACAAAGAGTTGTAGTTCCATTTAAATTAATGGACTGGAGTGAGTTGATTATCTAACTGTAAAACATAGAAAAATCCAGCCTTTCCTGGTAGGAAGATGTAGTGGAAGGGAAACTTCCTTTGTTCAATACCGTCATTGTCTCCTTTCATATAAAAGTAGTATTCCTAGACTTAAATGATGGGAATTTTAAGCTTCTAGCAAGAAGGAGCAGTTCTTTCAACTTGCAAAGCGGAAACAAAACACCCCACGCCCCGGAATCACGAAACGAAAGTTTGCGACGCTTTCGTTCATTTGCCAGTGGCGAAAAGGAAAGCAAGTTTAGCTTCTTAATTCCCAGGTTGCCTTATAGCCTTATAGCCGAGATCAGAGACAGAACTGCTTAGTTTAAATCTGTTTAAATCAGATCTTACTACATCAGGGCTTGTGTAAACTCCACCCCCCGCCCCAATGTACCTCGATCAACGAAGGTCTAATCCTGCAGCTCCACAAAGCGGTGATGAGCTGTGTCAAATGTTCTCCCCATCGCTCTTCCCAGCTGCTGCTAGAAGGCTTTCCGTAGAAACCATTGAAACTGAAAGTGGGGTTAAATAAAGCTGCTCTTGTTGAAACAGCTGCGCATTGGCCTGGCCATTAGTCACATGAGTCGCATCATGCCATGATAAGAGATCGCAAGGCAGCGAAGTGCTTCTTAAAATGGCAAGGGAAATGCTTATGCAAAACCGGATTTTCTTTACCTTAGTTTGATATCAGGAGCTTTATTTTGCAGCAGACTATAAATGTGTATTTTTCTATTTCCAGCCAAACCAAAATTCAAGCTAAAAGAATAAAACCATGAAATAATAAAATGATAATAAGCTTGGAATAGAATGAGTGACGTAAAATATATTCCATAGGTGCATATTTGTACCACACATAGCAAGTAATTATGAAAGTTGCCAAATAAACTCATACTTAATGGGGATTTGCTTTTGTTTCTGCATGGGGGCGCTGTTTGTGATGTATATGACCGCACCATCTCATGATTGGCACATTCCCAGAAAGTGTGTATTTTAAAGTAAATACGGCGTTATAAAGCTACACACTGACTGTGGTTCATGACAACACTGCAATGTAGTCTGGCGTTATTGCCCCACATTGCAGCGGGGTAGAGTGGATTTGTAAGACCCTAGGGTGTAATGTAGCCCGTTGTTAACATCTCCACATTGCAGCCTTTAGTGGAGTTTATAACCTTCTCCGCTCGATCACGTTTCAAATGGAGGTTCAGGCTCTAATTAAGTGTCACCTACTCAAGTCTTTATTAGCAAAACACAACGTCAAAAATCTCCGGGGCAAACCTGCCACAGCCACTGTCCAAATTTCAGGAACGAAGGTTCTCCAGCTGTTTGGGGTTTTTTGGGACTACAACTCCCATCATCCCTAGCTAAGAGATGAATGATGGGGGAGGCGGCGATGGGAATTGTAGTCCAAGAACAGCTGGAGACCCGAGTTTGGGAAGCACTGACCAGTCTGTGACATGTATTTCAAACGGACTTCGTTCGTTAACATAACGTGTGAATGGGTGTAGCTGAAACTACAGCAAAAAGAGAATCCGCACAGAAATACCACGGGAGCGAGGCGAAGTTAAATTATTTCCCAGCCCAAAGCTCCATCAAAAGCAGGCATGTCGGCCCAAGTAAAAAAGGTGTATATGTGTTTATGTATGTGTGTGTATATATATATATATATATATATATATATATATGGCTTTAAAACATTGCCATGGCTCGATCCCGTGTGTGTTTCCTGCCTCCTGGATCTTACTCCACATGAAAACACATCTGCAGTGGAATCCCATACATGTCTACTCAGAGGTAAATCCCATTTTGCTCAGTGGGTCCTTACTCCCAGGTAAGCGGGCACTGGATCGAAGCCCCGCGGTCAAATCCTACGCCATTTCCCCTTAGAAGCAGGATCCATTCAGCTCAGGGGCATTTACACCTAAGCGGCCAAGTACAACGCTGAGCTCTATGATTATGAGGAAGGCTATTTATTACTGCGACGTATCCCTCTGACGGAACTGAAACACTTGACCTCCGCGCATGCGTAGGCCGAGAGGGCGGGGGAAAGAAAAGAGCTTTGTGAAAGCGCATGCGCCCGCCGCATACTGTGCAATCACACTAGGCGCATGCGGAGACGGCCTCGGCGTCGCCAGCCAATCCGGTTACGGGGCTGAGGAGTCTCGGAGGCTGGGGAGGGTGGGGGTAAGGGAGCGCTCTCCCTGTGCTGCCAGTGCGCTTGCGCGGGAGGCGTGCACACCGGAAGCGGCGGCTTGTGGTGGAGGAGGAGAAGAAGGCGGAGGGCGGAGAGCCGAGGGAGGGAGCTGCTGAGGAGAGATTGTTTGGGAGCGTCACAGCGGGGCCTGCTGGCCTTTTCGGCGTTCGGCTCTGCGAGAAGCGGCTCGGCCCGGCCATGAGCTGCCGGGGGGCGCTGCCAAGCGAGCGGGGAGCTCGGCAGAGGTGAGGGAGGCCGCGGGAGAGAGAAAGAAATGGGTGGGGGTGGGGGGAGGCCCTCGGCTTGGGGGGGGGGGAGAACAAGAACGTACGGTGGCCGGAGGGGGGAAAACTTCGAACGGCAGGGTGGGGGGAGGGGCGGCGGCGTCTGTAGCTGAGGGAGGGGAGGCTCCGTTGGCAGAGGCGGGGGGAGGCTTCCCGTCGGGGAATTGATGGACGGCGACTACGGGAAGGGCGACTTTGGCGGGGGGGGGGGATGGGAGGACCCAAGAAACCACCTGGCAACGTTAATTGTGATCATGGCTGGTCTCGAAAGCGCCCTTCTGCGAAGGAAGGGGGTTCTGGGTCACTTGAAGGAGAGCCGCCTTCGGTCTCGACGCGAAGCAGGCCCGGCAGTGGCCATTTTAAGCGAAGCTTTTTGACAGGGCAAAAAAATAAATGAGCATCTTTTTCCTACCCCACCCCTACGCGTACACGATTTCCCCTCACATGTATACTCGCCGCTCCCCCCGCCGCCGAAATTTAGGTTGCTGACCCTGCAGTCCTGATCACCTTTACTCAGAAATATGTCAGTGGGGGGAGGAGGGGGTATTAGTCGCTTCCAAATTCTTTTTGGAAGGGTCGCAGCATAGATTCCGTGCGTTAGAATGGCTCCTACGTTTATAGCCCACCCTTCATCAGCAGGGGTGCCAAACGTGGATAAAATATTGGGGAGGAGAGGTAAGCCCCGCCCCACATAACTGATCACAAGATGTGGCATATGCACACTATTTAAATGGAAATACTGTACCCATAAACTTTGGGGAGGGGGGTTGGTCCCCTCTCAAATATTTTTTTTTGGGGGGGGGGTCAAATGGACCTCAGCCCCAAGGAATTGGCTGCTATGTTCCTCAGTCTTGCTTAGGATGGGATATGTCGTTTTCCTGCCCCAACCCTCTTTTTATATTTGCAACAACCTTGCGAGGTGGGTTAAGGCTGAGAGAAACACAACTGGCACAAAGTGGCCCAGTGAGCTGAGTGGGGGGTTTTGAATCTGCATTTCCTTAAGACTAGTTGTATGCTTTTTCAACCATGTAAGGCAGGTTTTGTATTAGCCCTGTATTGCAAATGAGGGGCTGAGATTAAAAGGCTAGTGTCAGCCAAAGGCCACCTAAGTAAGTTCATGGCTGAGGTGAGATTTAAACAGGGCACACGATTTACATTTGTGCAATGCAATCCTGATTGTGTTTAGCCACTTTGCTACTCAAACTTTATGTTCCAGGGTTAGTTAGGGTTTGAATTCTGTAACTGTACACCATACACAGTTGTCAGCACAGTTCTGTTATATAGAGTGTTAGGCTTCTCATAAAAAATGCAGAAGTCTATTTCCAACTGCCATGTATTTTTGTGCCTTGCCATCCTGCATAGATGCTATTAGCAGTTAGGAAAAACAGCTGCCTGAGGTCTTGTGTCATCACTGGTGTGTGGTTAGAAAATTCAGTGGGATAGAAAGAATGAGGACTTGAGTCTAATCAATATATTAGTTTTGTGATAGTGTCAGTAATAGGTAAAGGTTTGTAAATTGTTAATATGCTTTCCCTCTATTTAGCAAATTGGTACCATGTAATGCTATAACCTAATCTCATGGAATAATGCCATAAGAGCATGGATAAATAATATCCAAAACTGAATGGCTAGCCAGATGGAATGTATGTTTAATGATCCTTGGACATTTCTACCCATCAAGATACCCACGTTGACTTTTGAACCATTTGCTTTACATTTCGTCAAAGAGCGTAAAGCTACAGTTTTGGCCCAAAATGTCACTGTACTCTGGGTTCCACAAAATGGACAAAACAGGGCTTTTGTTGACGATTAAGTCAAGCCCTTCAGGCAAAGTGAACATACCCATGAATGACTGAAGATGCTTCCTTTTAGTCTTATTACAATGTTTCCTACAACCTGACTTGATTTTAACTGCCGGCCTATATATATATATATATAGAGAGAGAGAGAGAGAGAGAGAGAGAGAGAGATACTGATGTCTAGTTGAAGGCCATAAACCTGAAGAACATAACCGTTCTTTAATATAGACGGATGTCATTCAGAATACTCCATGGCTAATTTTTAGAAATGGCTGTTGCTTGGAGAAATCTTGAATATTGTACAGTCATACCTCGGGTTACAGGTGCTTCAGGTTGTGTGTTTTCAGGTTGCGCACCGCGCAGACCCCGGAAGTACTGGAACGAGTTACTTCCGGGTTTTGGCACTATGTGCAGAAGCGCCGAATCACGACCCGTGCACGCGCAGACACGGTACTGCGGGTTGCGAATGCTGTGGGTTCCGAACGTGCCTCCCGCACGCATCACGTTCACAACCCAAGCATCCACTGTACTGAGATCCTCAGTCTGGGAAGGACCAGGATGGTAATTTCAAGAGGTGATTAATTGTTAAAGGTATTTCCTTCCAAGGTTTCACAGAGTAGTAAGGTGAGTGGTGAAAAAACATTCTTCAATTAATTCAGGTTGAACTACATCCTTTGATACTGATCTCTTCTGGGTTTAATGTCTGGCTCCTTACTAAAATGGGCAGCTGAAGAAAAATGTAAACACCACAAAGCAGTTAAACTAGTTGTTGGTAATTAGTGCAGGAACTGTAACATTGTTTTTTATTAAAGTGTGCTAGGTACAAGGAATGAAACTTAATCTCTGCTGTTCTTGCATTGTTTGTTTCAGGAAGAGGAGACGAAATGGCATAGAGGAGGATGTCCACATCCCACAAACAAAACGCAGTAGCCAAAATGCTGTTTTTCATGACTCCTGGGATACAGAGGTAAGATGTGCTCCACTTCATTGCTGAGCTGGTATTGCTTTGGGAATTTGTATCTAATCAACTGATGGGGAGTGTTTAAGCAATAGATCTATGTCCAGATGATCAGTTCCGATTTGGTTACTGTGAGGAAGACCTTGATCCTGCCTTTGAAGTTGGTTCAGAAACCATGAGTGTTTAAATAAGAGATGTGAGCTATATATTCATTAATTGATTTAGAATACTTACATCCTGCTTTCAAGCTCTTAAGAAGCTCTCATAGTGACTTATAAAAGATTCTTACAATGTGATCACATTCAAGTGTATCATCAGGAACAGAAATAACATGATGTCTATATAGTGCCAAGATTGTTCTAACATTTCTGATTTTGTCCTTGGTGGTCTTCTTTGGTTTCACCCTTTAGCTATTTCCTACTAGGCAGTAGAATTCAATGAGATAATCCTGAAGTGAGGGTAGAGCAGCTTAAACATTCAACTTACGATGGAACCAGGGGTTCCCCTTGCTGGCAGTTACACATATGCAGAACTAGTACTTCATATTTTAAATATAATTAACACAATTCAGAAATCTGTAATTCACAGTGCAGCTGGTAATGTTATCATTTTCCAAATGCTGCTCATTTTTGTACGGCACCACTAGTTTTTGTGTTCAGCTACGCTCCTGAATTCAATGTAAAAATCTTGTGGTTGGTGTATTCAGGGCTTCTATTCAGAAATAACACTATGAGACAAGCTTATACCAAGTTATCATAATGACTCAGGGTTTAATATGCTGGAATTTACCTTCTGATCCCAGGCCCGTGGAGCCCAAATTAAGCAGGTTTTGTGTATTTATGTTTGGGTGTGTGTAATTCTTCAATCACTTGAAATGTGTGTGCCTTGTTTGGTAGAATTGGCCATGGAGCTATATGATGTAGAAACATTTGTCTGCTTTTAGATACAGGTGCACGTGCACATCATTTGCATTGTATTATACAGAACTGTACACTGCTATAAATGAACTTATAAGTTGCCTAGCAATTGCTTTTCTACTGTACAGTATGCCTGGAACTTATGCGGGGATTATGTTCTGGGGGTTGCACCTAAAGCCAAAATCGTGTATAGTCAAAACCCAATGGGTTCAATGGCAGGTAGGATTGCCAAAGTCATTTTTCCCAGAACTCTGTCCACTTTTTAATTTTCTGTTGTTGTTTTTTGCCACATGTGAAAGCTGAATGTGCACAATTTAAATGCATGTAAGTTGCAGGCTTACCATTCAGTACAACTGTTCAGTACTTGTTTCAAAGGTACTGTAAAAACACTGAGATTGGCAATTAGTTGTCTAGTGTAGGAAGCATAGAAGTATGATACTGCAGAAATAAATATGGCAATTGAATTATTGAGGATCTGCAGTAGGCCAGAATTTGCTAAACCAGGTACATGAAGTATGCCGAAAAGATAATAGGTGTGTGTATACACCAGCAGTGGGGAAGCTCTGATCTACCAGGCTTCCTTATTTAGTGCATGAAGCCTCTGTATATGAGGTTGGGGGCAGCTAAAAATGCAGCTAAGCCAAAAGGAGTTCTGTGGGCACCACTGTGCACAGGGCTTTGCAAGCACTGATGGTCAACTGATTGGCCGATTTCAGACAGTGTAGCAGGAAGAACAGGTCACCTGACATCAGGTGGGTAGCTCTACTGGGGTAGGGGGAAGAAAATGATCTGGCTAGTTGGCCAGATCCAATTTCTCACCCTGGTATGGACTCAGTGTCTGTCCATGTGATGCACGACTAACTTGCAGTGAAATGGGCATTTCCTTCCTCCAAGAGCAAGCCTTGTTTATACAGGAAACATAATGCAGATTGATTTGTGCATAAAGTGATGGAAAGATCTGAACACTACTTGGGAGACTTGAGGCTACATTGTGGGTTTTTTGCATTTCCTGTAGAATGGGTTAATGCACAAATTCAAGCAAGATGGTTATTTCAGAGTGAGCAAAATTGAAATGCCTATAAATGATCTTTGGAACAGGCAATAGGGTAATATTTGGGGTATGTGAAGATGCAGCCTTTTGTGCCCTTTTTAGTGAATAGGGGAATTCGCAAAGGAATGTTAGATTATTTAAATGTGTTTATGGCTATTAGCACAGCTGAATATGCAATTTGTCAGCTACGGAGTTCACTGAGAACAGGATGATCAGGTTACTCAGCTAACAGAAGGGAGCGCTATCCAGAAAAAATACCTACTTGAGATGTGTAAATAACAATGGCTTAAAAGTAAGATGACTTTCATTCTTGTCAATCTTCTGTTCCATAGTCTTCCAGCAGCGAGAGCGGGAGCACCAGTAGTTGCAGCAGTAGCAGCATCAGCAGCCCTGACAGAGCTAGTGGGCCGGAAAGCAGCCTACACCACATAATGCCAGGATCAAGTCCTGTGACCCCTCCTCAGTCTTTCCATGAGCAGTCTGCACTATGCCAAGGTCCTTACTTCCACATCAACCAGATCCTGAAGGAGGCACACTTCCATAGCTTACACAGCAGGGGCCGTCCTCCCACATGATGAGCCTAGCAGTTCCCTGCCTTCTGTGAAGGGGGACGGCACCGTGTGATGGGGATATTTCAACTTAAAAGTTTGTTAAAATTGCACAAAATGCCTGTTGCCTTTTCAGTCTGTATTTGGAATAACAGGTTAACAGGCAATTGTTTACTTGTGGTTTGCTGCACTATTGCAATGCAAAAGGGGCTTTGGAGCAATTTTTATAGGATTCTTTTGGGGGAGGGATGGAGGGTGGATATCTTTTGACATGTTATGATGGGTCTGAGAATCCACTTCTGTATAATAGGAGTGCATAATAAGTCCAGTCTGACTTCTTAATCTGTTCATTAGTAACTGATGCTTTATGTAAAATCCTTTCAAACATTTGCGTTCAGTTTTATAAGTCTTTTTTTAATTTCAATAAATAGTGAATATGTTTTTATGGTAAATTAATATTTCCTAAGGTTGAATGTTCATGTGCATTAAGGTTATTTGAAAATACAGCTAGTAAGGTTACTCAGTGTAGATGTACTAAGTGGAAGACTGCTTTACTCAAGTACAAACAGGAGTGTGAACTTTTGTTTTCTTACTGTACTCAAAACCAATAGTAACCATTTCATTGCTTATGTTTCTTAATACCTAACAGCTATAAAATAGATGTTTTCTGTTAATAGCTTCAAGTTACCTAAGCAAGGGTCCGGTCTCTTTGGCAGCAAGTACCAAAACTTAAATTCCACTCCCTTAAGTTATGCTGAAGTAGATGCTTTTTACAATGCCAAAAAGTACAATCATTCACATTTTATTGAATCATTTGGTCATGCTAGAGAGCCAGCCAAGTTTAAATAAAGATGGTGCTGCTGTGTCCTCCTCCTCAGCTGCAAGCTGCCTGAACAGGGAGCCAGGGCGGAACGTCTCTTCTGCTCTTAGAAGGGCAGCAGCTGGGATCTGTTAAATTAGCAAAAGAAAGTCAGTAACCTCCTAGGCTTTCTTCTTTTTAAGCTGGCTTGCATTCAGAGCAGGCTCATTAGTAGCTACATGAAACCAGACCGGGGTGGGGGTGGGGGTTAATATGTGCAGTTCTCTGTGTAGCAGAGAGAACTGTAGAAACAATCATCCTTGCCTTGAAGCCTTTTGGCGTGTTCAGGAAATTTTACACTTCCCTTGTAGGCTTTTGAGACACAGAAACACAGTCTGCTGCTCAAAGTGCCTCCTACTCCCAGCTCCACATACGGCAACCATCAATAACTTCCTAGGTAAGCGGGCAGACATGTTAACTCCATTTTCTTACCTACAGTAGTAGCTTTCCCTTATTTTGAAAGGCTTACTCTATTACTACAGGGAAGGAGCATCATAATGGCAAGCAGAAAGGGAGGCAGTTTTGCTTATGTAGTAGTGTCTTACATTACCAGTCGGTTCATTAAAATGTATGTGCAACATACGTCCAAACATAACCCTGCCATAGCAACAGATGCTTCTGATATTTAACATGTGAATTTCTTTACATACTGAGAACTTTAGACCTCTTTGTCCACCCTTCCCTGCAGCACCTTCTAGGGTGTAGTTGCATGGCAATACAGAAGGAAACCCATGCCAGCTGCTGGTATGCATTCAATTTCTCATATGTAAACTTGGTAAGTTTGACAGCAGCTATCAAGTTCTATGGCTACATAAGCAAGCCTTAGCACAGAAGCCTACAAAGGAGAGGAAGCCACTCAATTCACACATGCATTAATACCCCAGCAAGATTTCTTCAGGGGTTACTTGGTCAGCATCATACTAGAATGAAGGGTACAAGACAGTTAGATTAATCACTCCTTTAACATACCTTATTATTATTAGAGATAAGCTGTCAATGTGCAAGTCTGTACTAACAATATACTCTAATGTTGCTATTGACTCCTATACACAATTTGACAAACTATTTAACTAATTCATCTTCAAACCTAGAAAAGTATGCTACAATTTCCTTTGGACACTTCAGGAGTAGCATATGAGTTTCTGATTTATTTATTTTTTAAAAACCCAACAACAGCACCCTGGGCTCCCTAGGAAAATATCAGCATTAACATTACCAGTGCAACTAAACAGTTGGCAAGAGTGGAGAAAACCATAAGCTAGAATAAAGGAACAAACCTGAGCCTTCTGTTCAGTGTTTCTCATAGCTGATTTAGTCTTGCGTGAGCTTGACATGCTGAGTGGCAACAGCCCAAATCTGAAAAAAAGAATAAAGTGGTAAGATATTTTGCACCCCCACGTGCTTTGTTTCACGGACTTCCTATTGCCTATAGCGTGAGTCACTTACCTGATTTGACTAGATGCTAGAGGTAGGATGTTATGTAATTCTTGAGAAGTTAAATTACTGCTTCGGCTGGTGTACTGATTCTCTGCCCCTGTTAATAAGCCAAACAGGACCTAGAGGAGCACAGAAAAAGGTAATTGCTTGGTTGTGGCGGCAGTACAGTGGTATCTTGGGTTACAGACACTTCAGGTTACAGACTCTGCTAACCCAGAAATAGTACCTCGGGTTAAGAACTTTGCTTAAGGATGCGAACAGAAATCGTGTGGCGGCGGCAGCGGGAGGCCCCATTAGCTAAAGTGGTGTCTCGGGTTAAGAACAGTTTCAGGTTAAGAACGGACCTCTGGAACGAATTAAGTTCTTAACCCGAGGTACCACTGTAGATGCAACTGCCAAGTGCTCAGTGAACCAGAAATAGGATTTATTAGATTGGAAAGCAGCAAAGGAAGTACCCTTAAACAAACACAAGGCAAACTCTTAACGGTCTACCTGGCCATGTGTGTTTAAAACAAACATTTCCCTCCCCCCCCCAGGATTTCAGGTTCACTTTTATATCACATGGTGTTAGGTGTTTGTCTACTATGAGGCATGAACTTCCAAGGATAAAATCCATACAATCTCATGGGATATTTTTGGTTTTGGCTATTCAGGAGACAAACGATGCTTTGATTCTGAATGCTGCAAATAATTGAGAACTATTGGACTGCATGATCAAAGTGTACCCTAAAATGTGCTTACATGCTTATACCACTATCCAACTGTATGCATACACAACCCTTTCCCCCTTGGTTTTCTTTATTGTACTGGTTCTATTGTTGCTAAGGAACAAAGTGCAAAAGGCCATTTCTATGTGTATAATTTTACCAAGTAAAGCACCCTATCTTTAAGTACAGTAGCCAAACAAAATTGCAACAGTTATGTTCTTTTGCCTGAACTTACAGAGGTCCGCTGCACCAGACGATTAAGGTTGCTGTTTAAGTGTGGTGTAAAGACATCCAAGTCGAAGGGATCTATATAACTTTCCAGAAAGTCTATCTCTTTCTCAATCCTGAAACAGAGGGAGTAAAGCTGATATCGGACAGAGATACATTTTTGACAGTCAACAAGAAAAGACTGATGTGAAAACAAAAAAAGGCATTCAATCACTTTCCAACCGTAGTAATGGAATAATTAACAGGATCCTGTGCTGAGCTATTTAAAAGTCCCTTAATTCAGTGAGAACAGAGTTTAACATTTTTAAAGCTACATTCTGGTTTCCAGTTACAGCTGAACTGATGCCTTACAAGCCAGAGGAATAACTTAAAATGTTCCAAATACATTTTATATAGCAAGATGCCCTGTTTCTAATAAGCTGCCTTAATGTAACCTTTCCTTGAAGCTACTGAGACTGGAATCACTACTGTGCCCCTGCTGATCTCCTGGTGTGTGTACAGATCTGCAAGATTTCTGACAAGGATTTCTGTTAAATGGCTCCTTATTTAAGAATTGTTCTGTTACAAAACTTTATGCACAGATTACAGATTTCGGGGAGCATCTTGCTACTCATGATTGCTGTTGTGGGCCCTCTTCTAGTGCTCCTCCTTTCTGCAAATGGAAAGAGTGAGATACAGGTTTGCTTGGTTTGTCTCCAGCCAGCCTCATCTGCTTGTATCCGTGCCCTAAGCTATGGACTGATCTGCATCCAAGTGTATACCCTACCTGCTTCAGCGTAATTTATTATCAATCAATGAACAGCAATGAATTTTAGTAAGTCGTGGTTACATTCAGAGCTGGTAGGAAAATATTAAATTACCTAGATTCAGCTCTGCACAGGTGAGAGAAAATAGCTGAGATATCTAGGCAAGCAAGTCTGAGCCTACTAGCCCTGCGTGTAGCCTCACATACACACTGATATATCAATGCAAGGTGACTGGAGCACAAAGGGTGCAGTAACATTTTGAGGTTTGCAAAGGGAGTAAAAAATAAACCCACTGTTGAAAACACTCAACTCCCGACAGAGCACTGTACCTGGAATCCTGCTTGTTTCTGCTGCCTTTCATATCTTCACTCTTAGTTGTCAGGACTATATTCAGATACCGAAGATCATACAAGAGTTGCAAAGCCCTGTTCTGAGTGATGGGTAACTTCCCTTCTTTCTAGAAACAGGTAGGGGAAGGAAAAATAAGGTTGATTCTTAAGCAAATGCCTAGGCCATCAGTCCTCACATATATTTAAAGTTTCATCAACAATCACTTTAAGCATCTAGATTATGTGGTCCTGTGCCCAAAATACTAAAAGTAGTCCCCTGATAATCACACTAGTGTATGAAAATGTTTATTAGGCCCCTGTGAACCTGGATTTTTGTTTTTTGTTTTAAATCTCATAGCAGAGATAGCCAAAGAATCGCAGCACTTACATACAGAAGGTAGAACATGGACAGTTGTAGAACATCTCAAATTTATTCAGTGTCCTGTATTTTAGAGTTACCTCTAACTGCTTTTGTGTGAGCATGCAAAGTGAGCTCACACTGTTACAAACATACAGGTTTTCCCCATGGAATCATACCCTCCCCCATTAAGAACTTCAACTCTATAAGAAATACCCACGTAATCAGACCTGCTCCTGTGGTTGCAGCATTCAGATGCTTCCCCATAAAATGTCAGATCATTGCATGGAGAAGGGTCTCCACTCAGGGTTCAATTCAACATGTTACTCTTCCAATCATTTCCTCTGTGCAAGTATTTCAGCTTGCCAGACAGAACACTACCCCTCCCCTCTCCCTGCTTGCTTTTTTGAGGGTTCTCCCACCCCGAGCCAATTGCAGGTGGCAGGGGAGCCCTGTTATGTAGGGCTTCTACTGACTGGACTGGTTAGGTGAATCCTGCCCTATGTTAACTGAGCTGCTCCAAGATTGGCTGCCTTCTATAGAAAAGGGGAAAGCAAGATTAATGCCACAGTCAAACGCATACATATTTGTAAGTAGCACCAATTCCAATCAGATTTATTCATGGGCAAAGATGCTATCAGGCTTCTAGTATACTTTTTTAGCACTGATCTGGGAGTTCAAGTGCTGCTATGAACATGTGCAAGGACTAATGGTTTGCTGTAAGCCAACATTACTGATTCTCAGAGTAGGTCCACTGAAATTAACGGACATGACCAATTTAGGCCTATTTTTTTATTATTTACTTGAACTTAATAGTTTATTGCTACACAAAAAGGTCTCCAAGCAACTTAACAAAACATTCAGTGGTCTGTTCAGAGTACAACTTGGTTAGTGACAAAACAGTGCAATTAAAGTCCCAAAAGATACACCCTTCGCTTTTTCAACTAGCGAGATGGTCTGAAGGGACAGAATGTGTCACCCTCCAAATGTTGTTGAACAACCACTGGCTACACTGACCGGGGCTGATGGGCACTGAGCTCAGCAACATCTGTGGGCACCACATTGGCTGCTCCTGTGTTAGAACTTTCCCCATGAGCGAGCCTTGCAAAGCGGGAGCCAATCAATAGTTTTGCTCTTGACAATTCACATTTTTCATTTCCTGGGTTTTCGAATACACACTTGGAGCAGGATTATCAATCTAGTCAAACACTGTGCAGTGGTCCACAGACCCCCAACAACGCACCTTTTCCTGGCTCGTTCCTGACAGTTTTTCATAGCCAGCTAATACTTCAGTCATACAAGTCTTCAGTAGTTCCTGCAAGGTGACCTTGGGAAGGGTATGGCCTCCAACTCGATTGACTTCTTGGCACAAACTGAAGAGGAGGGACTGGACGCACCATGATGGCTGTGAAGAATACCAGTGGTAAAAACATTATGTTTTCTTGAAAGGACAAGTGTTTGTTTTTTACTTTGGCAGCTCCACACTCCTTTTGACAGTGACACTTATCCTGAACTGCATAAAGTGGTATTACAAATCAAGGGTGGGAACTTGTGGCCCTCCAGATGTTGGACTTCAAATCCCATCAGCCCTTGCCAGCATGCTCAGTAGTTAGGGAAGATGGCAGCTATAGTCTAACAACTTCTGGAAGACCACAGGTTAGCCACTCTTGCTATAAATCAACCCCCCATCAGGTTAAGTCTACATACAAACCTTCTAAACTGTGTCATCAAAATCTATACATTTCTAAGACTCAGCAACACAAGCTGGTACTAAATGTGCCTTCTTAGTATGAATAAATATTACTTAGACAGGGACAAGAAACTGGAAACTTGAAACTGGAGGCAGGTGCTGGATCCTAATGACTGTCATTCCTCTTCTCTAGAGGTATGATCAGGGAAAAAAGAAAATCAAACCAAGTGGCTATCACCCCACTGCACTTTTGTAACATTCCACCATCTTCTCAGAAAAGGCACTGAGGAGATTTGGGCTTCAGTCTCAGCTCTGCTGCTGGGTTATTGGGCACATTTGAGAATCAGTTCCCCTTTCCCTTATGTAAACTGAGAACACTGTACAGACTAACCGTTGGTGTGTATCTTACTGCTTTTCACCCACCTGCACAGGGAGCCGTATCTTGGACTTTACACTGCTTCCAGTCTCAGTCTCTTCTTCAATTTCAATCTCTTCCCAGTTGGTGGCTGTTGCCAGAATGGATCCAGCTTGACCCTTTAACAACGACTGTGTGAACCCCTGAACCAGGACCTAAGTGTAAAATACAAATAACAGCAGCAGGAGAGCATCAGAACCAATCTTTTTATGCCCAAGTGAGATTTGGGGCCCATAGGTTGTCAGCATGCAACTATCACAGCATCATTTTTCACATATGAAATTTCTGAAAACTGCCATTTGGCATTCTGGCACCATAGGTGTCCTACCAAATGCCATTCCTTCATTTCAAATCCTTTATTTTATTTTAGTACTATTTCTAACAAAAATTAATCTGTGAAGCAATTTGTTTGGCCTTAGCATGTTGAGAGGCAGACACGGATATGGAGGGAAGCATGGGAAAAACAGGCATAATCAGCCTTGATTTTAGCCAAATTCTGCTTTGCTATCTGAGCTAAATGTCATGTCACAGCTCTGGTGAGGAAACATGGAAAAGTCAAGATTCTTCATTGCATCTAGTAGGATTCAAGACATTTCTGCACACAAGAGAATACTGCTCAGACATTTTCCTGCCTTTTTACAATCTGTTGCAGATTTCAAACATCTAGTAACAGGGTCCCCACAAACCAAGGGGTGGCAAGGTTTACCTTGCCTGGACCTGATCAGTCCCACAGAGATCCGTCTGTGGGCCGGATCGCACACACTCCTGCGATTTCTGGCATCTGTGCATGCACAGACATGATTTCCAGCACCGCTGAAGCGAGTCACTGTGCCAGTTTAGTGCAGTGCACCGGGACTCGCTGAGCAGGTGGCTCGGTTCTGCGGCAGCTCGTGGGCCAGTTAAATGGCCTCCATGGACCGCTTCCGGCCCAGGGGCCGCACGTTGCTGACCCCTGCCACAAACAAAGAAAGCATTTGTTCTTATGGTAAGGTGGGAAGCATTGGATGCAGTAAAAAAACAAACCAAAGCACAAGAGGAAAGGGATATTCCACCACCTTCAAGACAGAAACTCACTTTAGCAACAGCTGTGCTCCAAATCCGATAGGCAGACAGGCTATCCTTCAGCAGCCGTTCTTTTAATTCTTGCCATTTAGCCTTTATGGGATTCACCTCTTGAGTTTTCCCTTTCCCAACCTTTTTCAAAGGCCAAGGCTCCCTCAGAACACTTTCTGTGTAACCTGATTTACCCAGAATGCACTGCTTCAAATGCGGGCATAACTCCCCCAACGATCGGCAGAGCCGTGCCATGAAGAGAACGGTGTTGATTTTGGGGTTGTGCAAAGCGTCTGCACATCCTTGAAGTACGTCCTGAGCCTGATGCAGCTCTTCCCTAACACAACCCAGCACATAATCCACACAGCCGATGCAGTGGCTGCGCAACAGTTCTTCTACTGTGCCTGCATCAGCAAACCTGTCAAAGGCAGAGTTCCTGGGTTGAACACGCAGAGCATCCTTAGGCAGAGAGGAGTCAGAGGGCAAGTAGGACAGAAGGTCCTCCAACTTGGCCTTCAGCTTGGAATCCAGAGCGCTGCAGAAGCTTTGAACTCGTGGGCTGTGGGCCTGGGCCTTCATGGATAACCCACTCTTGGTGAACTGACTGCGGTTTGCCACACTGATCCAGGCTGCATCGGGTGGCAAGTCATTTGGATTCTCTGACCATAAGAAAGAGGCCATGTTATGTTCAAAAAGCATATGTTTGTTGTGGGCAGATGCATCAACCTTAGCTTCAAGCTCCTGTACAGACACAACAAGGAGCTCCTTGGAGCTGCTGGAGATGTCATCAAATCCTTCCTTTGTCAGCGTCTGGAAAAGAAAAACTCATTACACAGAGACAAAAGCTGGTGCATCACCACAGACCCAACCAGAAGCATGGGGATGCTTTTAAGATATAGCAGGAAATGGCAGGGTACACACAAACTCCAACATTCAGGTTTTGAGGAATGTCCTTGAGATCTGCCCCCCCCCCTTTAACCCCCAAGGTTCTTCCCAAAGTTCCACTCAAAATTGATGTCAAAGGAACCAATGCACAGTTAAACCAAGTTGGAAAAGTGGTAAGCATAAAAAGTATATTGCTACCAAATATGCAGTCAAATGGGTTTCTGATCTCTAGAAAGTAAACATGAAGATGTATCCAGGTACAAAGGATACATATATTATAATTATATACAATTATTATAAGAATAATTTCATCCAGCGTGGGTTAGGAGGAAACAGGAGCTTATGGGTGCTTTAGTATTTAGCTACAAATGATAAGAATCAGATGATAGTTCTATTCTGAACAAAGTTCCCTTTACACATAAAGAGAACCAGAGTGGAAATTTCCTAATACATCACAAACATCTCTGAACTAGTCCTACACAGGAGTAGCTATTGTCCAAAACCAAAAAGCTCAATTTCTATGGCAAATAATATTTTTGCTTAGTTTGTTAACCTTTAAGCTACCTAGCCCAACTGTGACAATATATTACCTGTAATCTGTCCAAGAAAAGCTGTTGTAACAAATCTTCCCAAAAAAAGATGGGTTTGTCAAGGAGTCGGTGACATACTGTCTCCCAGTTCTGACTCATGGACTCACTGGTGAGCAGTTCCCACACAGCATCACGAATTCCAGCCAGACCTTTAAGGCTCTTCACATAAACCAGCAAGTTTGTGATCCCAGATCTGATGTCATCATTGCACCTGAAAGAAATGCTAGATGAGTCGCTGCCTGAAGAACTCCCTTGGGAGTTACTTTTCCCTGCACAATAATTGCAGAGCCACTACTTCTTCCTGCATAGTAATTAAAAGCTGCATTGAAAAATACTCATCTGCTTATGTGAATTGTGGCCTTTACTGAATCAGGTAAAACAGGGGTCAAACAGGCGCAGCTAGGAGCCAATGTGATGGCAAAGGGTAAAGATAAACTCACACTCTCCCTGAACAAAGGATGATGGGTATGTGAAGTGTCACAATCTTGTAAATACAGATAAAATTATGAAGAATTCAAAATAGGCACTTATCTTTCACTAGTGTTTTAACACAGCAGTGTTCTCAGGAAGAGAGTTCAAATATATTGAGCCTCCACTTGTGTGGTGACTGGAGCATAAGAGGAAGAGTACCCTTTTAAATTATCATGACAAAGAGTATAAATAGAGTTCAAATGTCCACCTTGCAGTGACAGAAAACTAAAGCACAATATTTGGGTGGTAGGGTGGAGCAACTAAAATGACTTTCCATTGCTGCACCTTACCCAGAACTGAAATGGGGCAGGACAAAGACAAGGATGGGACTGTGCAGGTGCACTGACGGGAATGCCGGATTGGCTTCACCTGTAAACCTGTAGACCCCAATCTGACCAAGGTAAGGTACAATGATGCTGAGAAGGCAGCACTACCTGGCTAGTTAGGGCTGTCAGATGGACCAGAATTATCCCAGAGTGAACCCAGAGGCAGCAGGAAGCAAATGAGACCAGCAGAAGGCCATATTCCACAATAGTTAGGGTGCTACGAAATATCTAGGTACACTTTTGAAAGCTGCATCTTTTTCTTAATTTGTTCAATCTATGAAATTCAGGTAATCAGTACCAACCACCAGTGCTTTTTTTCTGGGGGGATGCAGGGGTATGCATACCCCTAAACATTTTGTGAATCTAATGGGAGAAGAAACTGAAAATTTTAAATTTTTTAGTTTCTTCTGTAGCACGGTGAATCATCAGTTCCGCTGCTACCCCCGATGGCGACCTCATTTCCTGCCATGATGTTTCCTGAGTCTCAGATGGAATGAGAGTACCCCTAAACATTTTTTTTAGGAAAAAAGCACTGCCAACCACAATGATTTTCACACAAAGAGTTTTACCCAAGTCTACAATGGACCAGGCAATGTGCTTTTCAAGTGGATCATGATGGCAAAGCTAGTTCCTCAGACTCACATATTGATCCATTTCTGAAGTGTATCTCTAAGGTAATCCTGGCTAATAGGATGTGCCAGAGTTCTGAGTGTTGGCTGGAATTCTGCGATGGAAGATGGCAAATATTTGAATGAGCTGCTCAGCTTGGTTTCTTCCTTCAAAGCTGTGATGCCCTTACCTAGGGGAGAAGAGAGGTCAGGCTACTGAGGATTAAACTAGGCCCTGACCAACGATAACATGGTAATTTTGCATAGTCCCTACCAGTTTTGCTGCTCACCTGCTGGATGCTGGCTTGTGATGGTCTCCAGGGTTGAGAAGAGCAAGCCACAGGGAAGAGATGGGTCTGAAGGCATTCCCTCTGGCAGGGAATAGAAGAGGGCATGTGCTTGATACAGGGTTGTGGCTAGCAGCTCCACCAAGGAACAAACTTGCGCTTTAATGCCAGCATCTGGTTAAAAAAAAAAGCCAGTCAATAATAGCAGCCATTTTGCAAGGTAGAAGTATTGTGCTCATAGACAGACACTTTCTTCTGCATTGCAACTGCCGCCCTGGGTTGCAAAGAAAAAAAGTATCATTTGATGGTTAACATATTTCCATTTCCTCAAAATTCAACTGGGGGGGGGGGGAGAAACAGCAGTTTTAAAATGTTATCCAAACGACAACCACAATTTAAGAAGGATGTTGACAAGCTAGAACATGTGCAGAAGAGGGCAACCAAGATGATCAAGGGTTTGGAAACTAATCTTTATGAGGAGTGTTTGAAGCAGCTGGGTATGTTTAGCTTGGAAAAGAGGAGACTGAGGGGAGATATGATAGCCATTTTCAAATATCTTAAGGACTGTGACATAGAAGAGGGAGCATGCTTGTTTTCTCCTGGAGGGCAGGACTCGAGGCAATGGCTTCAAGTGACAAGAAAGTAGATTTAAGAGTAAACAAGTGGAAAAACCTTCTGAAAGTAAGAGCTGTTCAGCAGTGGAGCAGACTCTCACGAGAGGTAGTCAACTCTCCTTCCTTGGAGGTTTTTTAGCAGTGATTGGATGGCCATCAGTCATGGATGCTTTAGCTGAGATTCCTGCATTGCAGGGAGTTGGACTAGATGACTCTTGTGTCACTTCAAACTCTTAAGATTCTAACTTTAACAATTCTCCCCCCCTAAAACTCAATTTATCTCTAATGCAAACTTAGGTGTTCCTGCAGGCAATAGAATTAAGTGGACATCAGTACTCAATCTAGCGCTGACTCACCTTCATGCAGATGACTTAAGGACTAATCATACTGCTATTATCTCAGCTACCTCTGCTGCTGAGGCTATGAATTTATTTAAGATTTTGACTGAAAGGTTGGAAGACCACTTGAAAACTGAGATCAAGAACAGTGGCTCAAGAAGATTGATCAGATCTTCCAGCTGGTTCGACAAAGAGTGCAAGCAGGCTAAAAGCTAACTGAAGAGAGATTACCATAAATATAGGAACTCTAATTTACCCCTCTTAATTAATGAATATGTCACCCTCAGACAGAAGTATAAACTGCTGCTAAGATGGAAAAAAACAGGAAGTAGAAAAACACGCTTGGCATATCTTAATAAAGGCCCCTCACGATAAGGACATCTGCCTCTTCTGGCATACAACATCAGGCCTGCTGGAGAATACTTGTAATGTTCCAGTGTGTACTATCAGATGCAATATTATCACTCTATCATGGGCAGGATGATGAGGTAAACCAAAAACCAGAATCTTTGGAAAACTTACCAGACTGGCCTCCAGTATCTATGACTGAGGCCAAGAACCTTAATTTCACAGTTTAAAAATAATAAAGCACCAGGCATAGACTATTTGCCCCCAGAACTGCTGAAATCTAACATCGACTGGTGGGCCTCCCTGCTGGCAGTAATATTTTCACTTATTGATTCATCTGGGTTATTTCCTGAAGTTTGGGCCACAGTGGTAGTCATCCCTACATTCAAAAAAGGCCTTACATCCGATCCGGCTAGTTAATAGACCCTTCTAGTTATTACTTCTACTTTAGGATTAGAAATACATGAATATTGCTGTGAAATAATCCCAAAACTACAGTAGTCTCAAGTGAACTACTGTTAGTAACTTCTCCAAAGACAAGGCAGATATATAGCCATTCCTTTATTAATGGGGTGGGGAAACACTCACATCTCTGAAACCAATAAATTGCCACTGACATTTATTCAGTGTAGGAATAAGTCTGCTTAGTGTCCATCTAATGGAAGAAACAAAGGTTCAGACCAGGAAGTGGCCTGAGATGGTACAGTGATACCTCTGGATACGATTTTAATTCATTCTGGGGGTCCGTGCGCACCCCAAAACATTTGTAACCAGAAGTGCCTGTTCTGCACAGGTGCACGTGGCGGTAGCCTGCTTCTGTGCAGGCGTCAAAAGCCTTCCCATTATTTCGGGGTTTGCCACGTGCGTATCCTGTAGGATACGCAACAAGGGCAGTACGTAACCCGAGGTTACTGTACACTGATTTAGATGAAAATTTCACTTGCACTCACCATGATGGGGCTGATCCAGAAGCTGCTGAATTGCAGACTTCCTGGCCAGCAGAAAGTCAGCAAGAGCCTGGCGTGGAGAACTCCCCTCAAGAAGCATGGCTGAACACAATGCCTCTGCTACGGCTTGGTCCAAAACAGTCTGGCATTTCAGTAGCAACTTGCTCTCATGTAGGATTGTTGACCTAATTGGTAGACAAAGGAGGCACCGTCAAGAGGTGTGCTGTGCAACACTCAATGAAGAAATGTAAAGTTCAAAACAAGAATCAGTGGTGGGAAATGATAGCTTAGAGCTGCATAACATCATAAAGAAAGTGGTAGCTATTTTACTTCTCTTGCCTAACTGAAGGGAGCTTTGGGTGAATAATAACTCGGATCTATGCTAATAGACTAAAAAGTTATATTAAAGCTATTATGCTGTGGATGCAAACCCCTTTCATCAGCGTGGCTAGGACCAATTCCAGTTTGCTCCTCTCTTCCTAGAATTGCCTTCAGCAGCAGCCATTCCAATTGGCCACATATTAGAAAAGGGCAAGTTAGTAAAAGCGTCATACACCATCAGCTCAGCTGGTCCCTCTTCCCAAAACTGTTTCCTGCAGTGACCATGCTGCCTGGTAATTATGTAACTCCATTATGTACAGTATGAAAGAGATAGCACTCAACTGCACAATCCTGTTCAGAAGTAAATCCCACTTAATTCTTGGAGCTTACTCAAAGGCAAATGGGTACAGAACTGCAGCAGGTATATGCTTATCTTCCTTTTCACTCTATTTTTTTATTTTATTTTTTAAAATATGTCTGTTAGATTTTTTTAAACCATCACTATATCCAACATTTTTAGTGCTTTGGCAGGAAAGTGGCATATGTGGAGTACGCATTTCATAAAGCCAACAGCAATAAGGGTCAGAGATAGACCTAAATATAATGTACAGTCCCAAAGGTTCCTGATCTTCTTCCTTCTCCCAAAAGTATTAGATAAAATAAAACCTAAACAAAGAACACCAATCTAGATGGACAACCAAATCTAACACAGCATACTAATTTTAGGCTTATCATCAATCCTCCGAGGGAACACATTACAACCAGCAGAATGACCTGAAGCAAGTGTCTAGAGTGGATGCAATCCATTTAGAAGAGTGTGTGTGTGTGTGTGTGTGTGTGTGTGTGTGTGTAAAGTAAGCAATCAATATTCATGTGAAATGTCCAACTCAAACATCAGGGAAGTTTTAATAAATGGCTCTGGTGCAACCAAAACAAACTTCTCCCAGATTCTACAGTAATTTGCATGCATAACATAATCCAAAAGCTAGGGCTAAGCAATACATGGCTCCAGATAGTCTCCGCAATGGAGTTAATCATATTTTCGACTTAGCCATAAGGCAGAGGAGCTGTTGCAGAAACTGACTGGAGCTGCAGCTTCTAAACCAGAAATGTGTATGTACCCATTTACTCACACACCTGCTTCTGTTGCAATGTCAGAACTTTTGGCAGCCCTCAGGAGCCTATCCAATCACCAACAAACACTTGGTTCAGTTTTCCATAAGGAAAGCAAGAGATAGAACTGAACACATCCAAGAGACTAATTTTTCAGGGGCAACTTGGGAAACAATTTGAATATTGTTTGTTTAATTTTTTGAACTCTCTACTTCCTTGTAGAGGTTCAACAGCCAAGCTATGCAGCTTAAGCATACACTCACCTTAAGCATACTCTCATCGCCGCTGGGTTTTAAAGTTTTAAGAACTGCACCCATTTATTGCTTGTCATAAATCCTTCACAACAATGGGTAGTAGAAATCAGTAGAGATTCTCAGAATATTATGGAAACTGACAGATTTGCAGTTAAAATACCTTATTCTGTGCTTAGTGACAAAACTGCAGGACTATAGTTCTCTAAGCTACTTAGCATCATCTTTTGTGTCTCTGATACCATTTCTAAGTCCAAGTTCTTGGGAGAGGAAGGCCTACGGTTCAAAATAAGCCTTTTAAAATTAATATTAACATTTTTATCTCACTTTCCACAAAGGCACGCAAAGCAGCTAACAAACCCCAACAGCATTTGCGGTAACATTTCACAGCAACTAAAACATTCTAGTTGTTTTCGAGGGCAGCCCTGTAGTTAAGTGTGTTACTGTAATCCAATCATGATGCAGCTAATGCATCACAGCAACAAGATGAGCAAAGCTAGAAGAAGAAGAAATTGGCTGGCTACTTACCGGAAATGGCTAGCTGCAGCTACTTGTCGTGCAAGGATAGGAAAACGTGCCAGAATTGGGCTGTAGCTGGTGCCGGAAGAATCCAGCTGCAGGAGGCGCTGGAGGTGGCAGCATAGCAGGTACAACTGGGTGGCATATAAGTACTGAGAGGATTCCATAGCACTCCAGATTTTCTCAGGAATCTGCAGTAGTAGTTGGATCTGTGCTGCCAAACAGTAGAACTTCTCCTGTGACTGGCGTACTGCCTAGGTAGGGAAAAATAAGTGCACCCTATGAAATAAATTGATGCACATACAGAAACTACTGGAGCATGGATTGAAAGTGTTTTGAAAAAGAGGAGATGTTGCTAGCATATATTCAGAATTATAGTTCATATAACTATATGCCACAGGGTTTGTTATATTAAGTGCACAGTTTACCCATGTTTACTAACTCAAAAAGGACAAAAGATTCCCGCAGGAGCTGTACTAGTAGATAAGCAACGTGGGTAGCTAGCTACTTATAAGAAAGTTTATAATATGATCATGGAGGTTAAGGTATAAGTTAACATAACACATATCAGTTCTCTTTGCTACAGGGGCAAAAGTAGGCTTTATTTCACAGGGAACAAAGACCCAGTTTGGTACACAAACGCCACATATTTGCAAACGCACAAACACAGGCTGGAAGCCTCAATGGTGCCCTTCTGGAGGCTTCACCCAGGGCAAAAAACCCAGCTAGTTCCCACCTCTGTTTTGCTTTATTGGCTCTGCCTTGCTTTATTAATCTTTCACTTTGGAACGCTTACCCAGGAGCTCACGCATCAAAACACTGATCAGACTAACTCACTTTTCAAGTTTTAAATGATGTAACAGCTTTGCATTATCCAGATCATTTTCTGAATGATTCCAGTGCTATTTTTCTGGAAAAAAAGGTGCCAGAACTCACCACAAACACCTCCCTTGTTCATTTATGAATGGCAATGGCACCCACCTGAGAGGTGCTAGAACTGAGTTCCGGCTGGAAAAAAAAGCCCTGCCTGAACCTCTAAGCGCACTTACGTCTTCTCCTGCTTCCTCAATACATTTTGATGGGTAGAATGTCTCTAACTAGCAAAGTTAATTGTTAATTAACTGGGGGGGGGGGGAGGGAGAGAGACAAAGGTAACCCCAAGCAGACCCAAGTTTGGGAAACACTGCTTTAAACATAACAGCTTCACACTGCCCCAGATAATTTCCTGAACCACCTGTAATGCACTTACACCTTCTCCTGCTTCCTCATTTAGGGTAGGAAGCTTCTAATGAACAAAGGCAATCATTAATTAATTGGGGGAACCCCCCCCCAGCGGGTAGTCTAGTGTTTCTCAAACCTGAGTCCCCAGCAGTTGTTGAGACTGCAACTCCCATCCTCCCCAGCCAGCAGGTCAGGGGTAGTAGGAGTTGTAGTCCAAAAACAGCAGGGTGTAGCCATGTCCTCCTTGTGGGGTGTGTATGTGTGTATATATGCATATATGTGTGTGTGCGCGCGTGTATACACACACACACGTGTTTTATATATATATATATATATATATATATATAACCGTCACACCCCCATTCAACAACTTTGGTGTATCCCCTTTATAAAAACAAAAAAGCTCAGCAACTTTGCCTGCAAACCCCCCCACCACCACCCCGAACCAAAAAATAAATAAATCCATGAGATTGGGAAGCACTGTATTAAACGAGGTAATGGGTTCCCAACCACCTCCGACCATTTCCTGAACCTGTGATGCACTTACGGGAGTTGTAGTCCACCCACAGCAGCTGGCGGGAGCCAGGTTTAAGACACCGCGCCCCGCCCCCCACCGCGCCCCTCAGCAAGCCCCCACCTCAACCGCCGGCCTCCGCGCGGCGGGCTGGCCGTTATGAGGGGCGCCGCCCCCTCCGGCGCGTCCCTTGTCCCGCCGCTGCTGCAGCCCCCGCACGGCCTCCACGAGGTGCTCGGCGCTGAGCCGCATCTCGGCAATGGTGTCGGCCGCCTCGATGAGGTCCCGGTAGCGCTCGCCGACCATCTGCCGGAGCTCCTCCCGTTTGCCCTCGATGCCCGCGCGGACCTGCCGCTCCACGGCCCTCAGCTCCGCCACCGCGTGCGCCTCGAAGAGCGACTCGGCCGCCCCCGGGCCGCCCCGCTTCAGGGCGTCCAGCGCCGCCGCCTCGGCAGACGCCGTCGCCGCCATCGCCGTCGTCCCGCCGCCGCCTTTCCCTCAACCGGAACGGGCCGCGTCGCCTCCCGCCTCCCACCTCTGACGTGTCAACGTTCGCCATCTTTGACAGGGGCAAGGGCGCTTCTCGGCCCGGAAGGGCAGGCGAGATTTCCACTAGTTCAGCCTCCCGGGCGCCATCTTTGTGTAGGGCAGAGTCGTTGTCTCTCGGCTTTTAAAGGGAACCGAGCGTCTTCCGAACTCAATACTATTTCGTCTGTAGATGAAACTGTAGACGAGGCACAGATAAAAATCTGCAAAACAAGATATATATATTTTTTAAAAATAAAATTTTATTTCATAAATGTTAAAAAAAATCCTTAAATTTATGCACCACTTAAAAGGACCCCAAAGCGGTTTACAGAAAAGATAAAGCAGTGAAATCAAGAAAGAGTCACAACCATGCTTTAAAACATACAATAAGGTAAAATACTAAAACAAATCGAGTCACCTTTCTAAGCATCTAGGTAAGGCCTGTCTAAACAGGAATGTTTTAGTAGTGTTTAGCTTTGTCTTGTATCTGAAGTCAATAAACACTTTGTTACTTAGAACTGTGTGGGAGAGGTTTGCCTTAACTGGAGAAGAAACTTTTTCTGCTGGGAGCAGGAAACCTCTGAAGACTTTTCCAGGGCTCTTTATACTCTGCTGATGCATCAATGCACTACCTGAGGTGACTTATGGACTCACTGTTAAGTTAGTGTTCATGGAAGACAATCATACTCCTATACAAGCGATTGCCAAAGAAGAAGAGAAAAATGAACTACCAGCCGACTTCTACAAGCACCCAGCGGTGACATAGCATGCAAAGAGCCCATTAAATACTGACAAGGTGCAATGGAAGCAGGATAGCTAGAACCCTGAACACAAGCATTCCATGCTTCAACCTTTTGTTGCAGTTTCCACTTGTAACCTAAATTGACCAGATCAGAGGTTGACAACCTAAGGCCCATGGGCCGCTTCTGGCCCATGAGCTTCCTGGAACTGGTCCACGGCCATTCCATGGATTGGCATGGGGATTCTGTGTGTCCCCCCCCCCATGGCACCATTTTTTTCCTCGCTGCAGGGACCGACTTCCAGGTCGGAAGAGCGCCGATGGAGGAGCCGGAAATAGCTTGAGCGCATGCACGGGCACACACGCTCCAGCCCACTGAGAGGTCTGCTGGGGAGTGGACCAGATCGGCCTCAGAAAATGTTGCCGACCCCTCGACCACACCCTTCTACAGTGGTACCTCGGGTTAAGAACTTAATTCATTCTGGAGGTCCGTTCTTAACCTGAAACTGTTCTTAACCTGAAGCACCACTTTAGCTAATGGGGCCTCCCGCTGCTGCTGCGCGATTTCTGTTCTCATCCTGACGCAAAGTTCTTAACCCGAGGTACTATTTCTGGGTTAGCAGAGTGTGTAGCCTGAAGCGTCTGTAACACAAGGTAAAGGTACCCCTGACCATTAGGTCCAATTGTGGCCGACTCTCGCTTTATTGGCCGTGGGAGCCGGTGTACAGCTTCCGGGTCATGTGGCCAGCATGACTAAGCCGCTTCTGGCAAAGCAGAGCAGCACACAGAAACACCGTTTACCTTCCCACCGGAGCGGTACCTATTTATCTACTTGCACTTGATGTGCTTTTGAACTGCTAGGTTGGCAGGAGCAGGGACCAAACAATCGGAACTCACCCCGTCACGGGGATTCAAACAGCCGACATTCTGATCTGCAAGTCCTAGGCTCTGTGGTTTAACCCACAGCGCCTCCCGCTGTACCACTGTATTAAAAGCTGCTCTCTTTATAGAGTGAAAAGTAAAGAAAGGTTATGAGTGAGCATATACCGTAGGACTTACCACGGTCATAAAACCTCTAGCAGAGGCCAAAGAACCATTTAACACAACAGCATCCTGCTTCCCTCAGTTGCTAAGCAGATCCCAGCAAGAAGCCCACAAGCAATGCTTAAAGTTAATAGCACTTTCCACAGCTGAACCCAAGCAACTCAATATTCAGAGGCAAAATGCCTCCCTATAAAGCTGATAGCTATTGATAGTCCCACCCCACCCCCTCAGTATGGATCTGGCTGGTCTCCTTTTACAGCTGATGGTCCACAGCACTTCTTGTGACAGTGAATTCCACAAACTACATTGTGTGCAGAAAAGCATTGCTTCCAACTGAAGCAACATGCAATACTTGGCTAAGCCATTAGATGGAGATACGTTCACAGGCGTTTAACCAGCCTGCAAAATGCATCATGTATTTTAAATTGGTTTATTTTATTTTTTTATTTTATTTTTAATTGTAATTTTACTGGTGTTAGCCGCCCTGAGCCCGGCTCTGGCCGGGGAGGGCGGGGTATAAATAAATAAAAAATATTATTATTATTATTATTATTATTATTATTATTATTACTATTATTTATCATGTCCTCCAAAAAGTATTTTAAAAAAAGAAAGAAAAATATTTAGCTCTCTCCTCCTCCTCCTCCTCCTCCACCACCACCACCACCCCATCAATTGGCAGATAATGTAATAGCTTTGCTTTCCCCTGAAGATGTTATGTTGTATACCGAAACAATGAGGTTGAATGTATAAAAGTTTCACGACAATATCAAAAGGCAGAGGAAATTTTACAGACGGCTGAAACATAAAAGATAGGCGGGTAAGGAAGAGGTTAGGAAATTTAAACGAGATTAAAAACATATATACGAAACTGTTCAAGCAACTTTTTATTGAGTGACATGCATGAACACAGTAAAATGTAAGTAGCGTTGTATGCTCAAAACAATCTGGATCGAAAGCTGCAGGACTTAAAATGTGGAGGCATCCCCTTCAGTTTGCACAAACACATTTCTGAGTATGAACGAAGGGTCAATGCTCACCCGCCTTCAAATGAAGGCTTCTCACAGGGCTATTGTTAAGGCAACTGCTTTGCACCAATCTCTCGCTGTTAGGTTATTTAGAATCACATTGCGAAAGCAAAAAAGCATTTCTACATCCTTTCCTGTGGCTTGCAAAGAACAAGCATCCATTATGCTTAATGAATCTCACCCATGAAGGGGGTATGCATTAATAGACTGAAAGCTATTCTGCTTTCTGCAAACAGCGAAGCAACTAGCAGTGTCAGGATGGGTTTTTGGAGCCCTTGCTGCATTCTGCACAGGCAGCTGCAGAGGGACGGTGAGGATGAGCAAGCACCCCTCTCCCAGACCAGTAGCTTGCCCTCAGTCATCTCTCCCAGTTCTTGGACCCTTATATTTCCTCGAAGAAAATACCCTTTTACGTACTAGAAGTGCTTTTCTTTATTGGGTCAAGGACCTGTAGCCCCCTAGACATTGCTGGACTCCAGTTCCCAGCAGCCTCAGCCAACATGGCCTATGGTCAGTGATGATGAGAGCTGAAGTCCAACAACTGATGGAGGGCAACAGGTTCCACAACCTTGATCTGTTCATGCAAACAGAGATCCTCTGGAACTTATTTCCCGGTCACATCCACACCACTTGGAGGGTATGCACTTTGAATTGTGCTTGGAAACGTACTGGGAGCCAGTGAAGATCCTTTAGGACCAGTGTTGTATGGTCCCGGCAGCTGCCCCCCGTCGCCAATCTAGCAGCTGGATTCTGGATTAATTGCAGTTTTCGAGTCACCTTCAAAGGTAGCCCCACGTAGAATGTGCTGCAGTAGTCCAAGCAGGAGAAAACCAGAGCATGTACCACCCTGGTGAGACAGTGGGCAGGAAGGCAGGGTCTCCTGGCTTCTTCTCACTCCAAGGCTGTATTCCTGGCCTCCTTTGCAAGAAGTAGTTGTGTTTTCTAAAGAAATACATCCATGCTGTGTCTGCTTAATTTGAGCCTCAAGGAGATGTTTGTTTATGGGGTCTCTTTTGTTTGAAAGGCCTTTTCCTTATTGTGATTTCAATCTGGGTGGTTAATATTTAAAACATAAAAAGTATATCATCGGCCTATGTCAATTACGACTTATTTCAGGGGGAAGTGTGCATAAGATAAGAGTATTAATGTTAAATAATATCTCTTTCAGAAATTGAACATGCGAGACACAACCCACCCACCAAGAAATGTTCTTTACTTTTCCTGGATATCCCTTTTTCTCTCTCCCTGTTGCCATAATGAGCATTATATGAAGGGTTAAAATGTATTGATTCAGCAAAGAAGTGCCTCTCCTATCAGGTTTTATTTTCATCCATGAGATTTCCTGGAAGGAACCTCTTGAATTAGGGCACAGATGTTCTAGTTAGACACTTGTGTTAATGCAATGATTGATCTTGCCTCAGACAGCGAGAGCGCGAGCAATGTAACAAGTGTTCAGTGAATTTCCCCAGTGTGTGGCTTAACAAGTTCCTGCTTCTGGTTATATGATGCCTGACAGAGACTGGAAGTTTTCGTATGCCCCCCAGAAACACAAAGATTCCAATACAAATGTCTCATTTTATCAGCAGAAAGAACAGTATCGTTACATTTACATGGTTGTAAGTCTTACTGTGTTCAATGGGGTTTCGGTTTAGGCTGCAAAACTCTCAAGCAAAATTCCCACATGGTTGTTGTTTTTTTTTTTTTAAAAAAAACCTTTCGGTGCACATTCTAAAAGGGAAAATCGCTTTTAAAAAATTGGGCACGGATGCTACTCATGGGTATTACTGGATGACAGCCAATATATAAAGTGCCAGGGATGTTCTGGTTCAGGCAAGACAACTCCTAGGGATTGAGGAAGTTTCGGTCCCCCTCAAGTATTTCTTTTTCTTTTGAGAGGGCAGAGCGGCGTCAGTATTCAGGGAGCATTCGACTCCACCCCTGGACCTTCACAGCGTGTGCACATGATGTCATGACGTCACACAGTGTGACACGCATGATGTCATGACATTGTGCGGCATCACACACAGGCTCCCTCAAACCTCTTTAAGAAGATGGCGTCTCTGTTCTGGTTGCAGATTAATACCCTTTCATTATATATTTTCTGGGCTTTTTTCCACTCCAAACAATAGTTCAGAGTATAGTTCTTTGTTTTTCTCCACAAATAAATCCTATGGATAGATTCAGTGCATAAAGAGTAAGCTGTAAGACAGTGATAATAAGAAACAGAGAAATTATTGTTTCCTTCCTTCTTCCTTCCTTCCTCTTGACATGAGGTGAAACAATACTAAACAATACTAAACAATAACTAAAACCCAGTGATCTTTGAAGCTACCAGGAGTAACCAGTTTGTTTATTTTCTTCCATTTGATATATCCCACCTTGCCTCCATTGTGGAAACCAAGATGGCATACATGGGATTCCCAGGTGATCACCCACTCAAGGCCTTCATATTATTGTCATGTGTATTTTATACCATACTGTGAGTTTGTTGGTTCCCCCTGACATTTAGTTTTAAAAAGCCAGTTACACAAATGTTAATTGTGTGATGTGCGTTTCATCTAGTTTGGTCCTCAGTAAGATAGTGAGACACTACATATTTCCATCGGTGCATGGAGAATGGCATTCTCCAAGCTCAGCATTTTGGATACTGCCTGTGTTTGAAACCCTCATTGTTCTAGGCACATTTTGCGACAGGGAATTTCATTAGCGCAAGCGGTTTCTGAGCTCTGGGTGCAGTACAGCGCCTAAGATTTCACATTAAAACTGCAGAGTGGAAGGAAGAAAGGACATTTTCTCTGCCTCCCCATTTCCAACTACTATCTGAAGACTGGAAGAGAGACCCTCTTAAGAATATTAGGGGGGGCAGGCAGGGGAAGGACTAGACCATGTGAAAAATGAACATAATATTTTAGCTGCAGTTCATTCATCACCATGGTCCCAAGTGACTTCCTTTTCACTGGATGAAATTTTTAGCTTTGTATTCTTGTTATAAAAACACACACCTAGACATTCTGTTGTGGCACCCATAACCTAGGTTTAAGGTGTCATTTAGCTCCTGGCTTTATCTGTTTCTAACACTGGAGACTACAGAGATTTCTCTTTCCAGCCATTTTTCCACAGAACATTAACCTTCAAAAAGTCCCAAGATGGAAAGCTTAGAAAGAATTCCCACAAAACATTGTTCTCGTGACCCTTGCCCCCAAACTTTTAGGAAACCATCCCTCCAGTGTGCAACTGCAAATATTATCAACATTTCTGTTACATTATTAAAGACAAATCACTATCATTCATGGGTTTCTTGACTACAAAAAATCCAGAACCAGCGCAATTGCACGCTCGATTCCCCAAAGGGTCCAAAGGATTGGAGGGTGGCGGGGGAGAGCAGAGTGCTGTGGCTGTTCAAAGATTGACTAGCATACTGCAATATAAGTGCACAGACTTACATCAGGTGGATGAGGCACACTACAAAATAGGCTGCTACCTATGAACGTTTCTGCAACAATTACCAGTTAAACTCTAATGTACCAGTCATTTGGGTTATTACAGACTTTGCATGATGAGCAATCTTCTAAACATTTCTTCATACCAAAAGGATTAAACCATGCTAGGGGAGAATATACTTTTCTGAGAATGTCTGCAACTTACCACAATGTTTTTGGGTGCTTCCAGATAGGTGTTTAGTGTGGGATGTGTGCTCCTCATGGATGCAATTTTTTTCCACAAGTGCACACATGGTGTTGTTGGCATTAACATTTTCCCCCATTTAATCCAGATTGATCCTTTCCAAGGGAAACCCAGCATGTTTGGGGGGGGGGGGGAGGGAGACGACAACAACAACCCAACCTACTGCTAGTTACCTATTTGCAATATCTAAATTACCCGCACTATTAAGCCCTCACCCAGGAAGCACAGTAGTTGCTGTGGCCCCAAGTAACTTTCTTTTCACTGGATGTAATCAAGTCCATAGGATTTTCAAAGAAAATTCAGGCATTATTGTTAAAGATCCTTAAAATGGAGGAAAATGACTCTGATTCACACCACTTTATTAGAAAAAAAACCACAGGATCTTTTTGTAAAACAGACATAGATCATTCACAATTTTATTTCCAGCCAGCTTTGATCTTCCATTGTCTACAGAAAAGTTTACATAAAGGAGGGCCCCCTTGCAGAAGCGAGGTTTCACCCCCCAGGACATCTTATAAAAGTACATATCCAAAGAGAACAAATTGAAATCAAGCAGGTGTAGGAAAGTCATTTGTAACTCTGGTGTCACAGTTTTAGAGGTTATAGCATATAATACAGCAAGCACACATACAATACACATGAGAAACATAAATATTTATACATGTCGTGTGGGTTACATGACTGGGTACAACTTCAATACTGCGTGAATCAGTGTTCAGTATGCATCAGAGGCTAGTACCTTAATCCTAAATATATAATCCCATTTCTCTCAGCGGTGCTTCGTTCCAAAAAACAAGTGTTTGGGGGCCAGAGTGAAAGTGAACTCTTAGACATCTTTAATCCAGTCCTTGTGTTAGCCTGAAACACTATTTTACAAAAAGGTAGATTCTGCATAATGGTTAAGGGAAACTACAAGGCGTTCACCTATGGCAGGCGTTCCCAAACTGTAGTTTGTGGACCATCACTGGTCTGTGAGCTTCACTCATGTGGTCCAAAGCATATCTGTGGATTTGTGGTTGAAGGCAGGAAACAGCGCATCCATCACATTTAATGTACTGATTTTTGATTGTATTTGTATTGTTTCATTCCTATATTCCATGGAATGCAAATTGTAATGAAATAAAAAATTGGTAAGAAATAAAGGAAGCAATAAAAATACAATTAAAAATCATGCAGCATCTAGTAGAGCTCATTACAAGTGCTACAACAAGTAGAAAGATTACCAAGTGGCTCACCAAGACCCTTCGCGATTTCCAAGTGGTGCTTGGAGGGGGAAAAATGTAGGGGAACCACTGAGCTATGCTATAAGGTAAGTCCAGTCAAAGGTGAGCTTGAGAGATGTGGCACTCATCTTGTTTTGCTATGGAATAAATGCCAACAAGGTGTGATGAAATTATGTCTGATCAGATTATGTTTGGATGCTGATGGCGTGGGAGGGAGAAGATGACTCTGTGTTTCCTTTCAAGCATGTTTCTTACTTGCTTAAGGTGCATGTCAAAAACCATGACCAAGACCCAGTAAGACACATTGTAAAGTTACTCCAGTTCCCTTCATAAGGCCTTCTCAGCATTAAGACTTCAAACGATGCACATTCAGTTTGCCAAGAGGGGCCGCTGCAGCCAGCCACCGTAAGGTTCCATCACATCAGCAATTATGCATATATGAATCACAGACCTCAGAAAATTATGCTATTCAATTACATTGCTCCACCAGTGCTGTGCTTGGAAGGAAATTTATATCTGAACTGTTGATCTGTATGCCGATTTTTTGTGTGTGATCCATCTAGAGCAGAACCACTATATAACAACCAAGAGAAATGGAGAGTTTTTTAAAAAAATGCAGCACTAAAGCAAAAAGGAGAAAGCCTGAAGGAACAAACGCCACGAATTGACAAGAAATCCATTTGTATTAATATGTATTGCTAAAGCCCCCCTGAAGGAAATTACTTGAGTTTTATTGTTGTTTTGTGACTTTGTAATGGCTTGTTGATTAAACAATCAATCATCTGATGGCAATGATAAAGAAGCTGTTTGCTGTTCTATAGTCTGGGAGTTATATATAAGCTTTGGACTAACGTCTTGATTCATGTATGCCAGTCTTGATGAACCAAATAGCTGTGTGTCCCTGTGGAAGTTTGGTTCTGAATGGAGACCAAAGCCAGCACACAGTATTATGGATCTCAACATATCTCTTAAACTGTCCATTTCCAAGGCAGGGCTGGACTTGTACCCTACCATGAGGTCAAAATAAATTATCTCCAGATTATTAGTACGTCCCCCTACATGACAACCAAAACAACAGAAAGCCCGATCTAAATTTGCACTGTACATTTAATCACCTCTCATTTTGGGCTATTGTACAACCAATTGCAGGATGACATGGGGAGATCATCATGTTTCTCCTTCCAGAGTGAGGAGGTGGGCTTAATGAACAGGAATGGAACAACCCCAACTATTCTGGGTTTCTCAATGGGGTATAAGTTGTTTTCCCTGTCTCTTCTTGCTTTGCAAGCTATTACTGTGCAGGTGGCATTTTATATGGCGGCATATCATAGATCCGTACAAAAGGTTTCCTCTCTGAAGTGGCCAGAACTGCTGGAAATGATCAGACAGAGGCTTAAGACTATAACCCAACAGGTCTCTTTTATGAGCAGTTCACATTATAATAGGAAGGAACTGAGATAGCCAGACCAAGTTGCCCAGAGGACAGCTACGGCCTGTTGTCCATTGATTATCCAGTTCCTAAAACCAGTTTGCCCCAATGCCAAAGGCTTGAGTGGAAGAGTGCAATGCATTATGGCAGGAGCCTTGCTTACGATCACTTCTATCCAAAGTGCACTTACAGGGTCTTTCCTACTACAACTCCTGCTCTGTGGAACCAGAGTCCCACTGGGCCAGCATTCATACCAGTTCACCTGCACTGACCCTTGCTAAGACATTTGAATGTGTTGCTTAAAGACCATTGTTGTTGACATCCATCTGTCTCAAGAAACAATGGAGTGCGCCTCCAGGGGTGAAGTCAAACTGCTGCGTTAGCAGCACTCAACTGACCTCCCTGGGGTGCAAGCCTGGGGCAGTGTGTATGGAAGTCCTGGGCTGCCTAGATGGCAAGACCCTCTTCTCAGCCTCGCTGATGTGGTCCAAAGGAAAGCTGAGCAATATGTTTGGCACCAACATGGCTGCAGGAGTTGCTGGAAGGAAACGTACAAGGCGCCATCCAGCTGTCTTAGGGACTCTACTCTGGATTTGTGTAGGGTTTGCTTCTTAGCCTTCTTCTACTGAGGGCCCTATATTGGGTGGGGAGGAGAGAATACAGCTATGAATAGAGATAGATGGATCTGTCAATTTTGGTTTCTCTCAGTTTCATGTATTATTTTCCTAATCTTAAGTTCAGTTCTCCATGTTTCCACATCAGTTTGTGATTATTATTTTTTAGCCTTCATAAAATCTCACCAGCATTTTAGTGTCGATTTCTCCTAATATACACAATCAAGTTTGCTTAATGGGCACACTTTTGCAAAGCACTTCTCCCTAATATAGTGCAATTTCATACGCTGTGTTGACTGATATACAATTTTTTAATTTATACAGTAGTATGTGCATTTATCTAATTTTTAAAATCAGATTAGTTGGCTGGAGAACTGCAGACAAGTGTGAATTTCAAAGGCTGGCTGGCTGTGCTTTGGTTCACACGTTGCTTCAGAAAGTGTGAATTAGAAGGTTCATCCTTGAACTGAATCAAGCTTCCCTCCCATCCCTAGCTACTTCCACTACTAATTGACAATC
Organism: Podarcis pityusensis; assembly: GCF_964106645.2. Taxonomy (NCBI): domain Eukaryota; kingdom Metazoa; phylum Chordata; class Lepidosauria; order Squamata; family Lacertidae; genus Podarcis; species Podarcis pityusensis. The sequence goes on along the minus strand of NC_138029.1, from coordinate 27,372,696 downwards.
ATAGATATGCTGCCAACAGTGTGTTTGTTAGGTGTTGCGCTGACACGGGACCAGCCAGAGGCTTACAGCAGGGGTCAGCAAAGTTTTTCAGCAGGGGCCGGTCCACTGTCCCTCAGACCTTGTGGGGGGCCGGACTATATTTTGAAGGGGGGAAAATGAATGAATTCCTATGCCCCACAAATAACCCAGAGATGCATTTTAAATAAAAGGACACATTCTACTAATGTAAAAACACACTGATTCCCGGACCGTCTGCGGGCTGGATTTAGAAGGCGATTGGGCCGGATCCAACCCCCCGGCCTTAGTTTGCCTACCCATGGCTTACAGTCTGAGCTATGCAGGTGAAACAGGAGAGGTCAGGGGCCGAAAAAGAAGCTGTGGGGTGGGTTACAAATCAGATAGCAGCGAAGAAGAAGAAAGCAGGGTTCAGAAGCATGAAATGGCAGGTAGCAGCATTTGAACATCCCTACAGGAGAGAGAATAAAACTATTCACTGATGAGCAGAAAGAGACCAGATGTTACCTGGTCCCTTTGCCCTGCAATATGCCTGGAGCCAGATGCAGATCACAAAAGCAAAGGAACTGGTTCCCCACCCCCCAGTGAAATGTGTATGCATCTTTAGGTAATACATGGTGTTGCCATGGATACACATTCCTCTGATCAGACCATATAGTTACGCACCCCCTTTACATGCAGCATGTGACGAGAAGCACAATATAAAAAGCACAGGCCTAACAATGCTGGTTGAGACTACAGATCTGCAATCTAAAAATAATAATAATAAAACAAAATAATATCTGTGGTGGCGTGCTGAGTCTTGAGGCTCTTTCTGCAGCACTTTGAAACAGACAGTCATTTCGTTCTGCCCAAGCGCAGAACCCATACTTTAGCTGCAGCAAAGTGGTAGATCATCTGCTTTTGTTTGCAGGAGGTCAAAGGTTCAACTCCTGGCATGGCATCTCCAGATAAGAGATGGGAGAGAGCCCTGCCTGAAACCTTGGGAGAGCCGTTGCTGGAGAAAGGATGGATAATACTGAGCCAGATACACCCTTGGCCTGACTCTGCGTAAGGCATTTCTATACCCCAATGTATAAGCCTACGCTTTCCAGGAGACAAGTCTACAATGAAGAGAAGAAGAAGAGTTTGGATTTGATATCCCGCTTTATCACTACCCTAAGAAGTCTCAAAGTGGCTAACATTCTCCTTTCCCTTCCTCCCCCACAACAAACACTCTGTGAGGTGAGTGGGGCTGAGAGACTTCAAAGAAGCGTGACTAGCCCAAGGTCACCCAGCAGCTGCATGTGGAGGAGCGGGGAAGCGAACCCGGTTCACCAGATTACGAGTCCACCGCTCTTAACCACTGCACCACCACACTGGCTCAAGAAAAGAGGTGCACTGGCTCACGGTGAGAAGTGGCAACCGAGAAAGCCAATCAAAAACTCAGAAAAGGTATGGGTAGTCAGCAAGAAAGAGGACTGCTGTCCTGAGATGATCAACGTTTTAGCTTGTGCAACATATTACGGTGAAAGCGGCAGGGCAGCCTGGGCATCGTTCACTGGGAGGGGCCATATACAGTGGCTCAGTAGTAGAGAACATGCAGAATGTCCCAGGTTCAAACCTATCCATCTCTCCTTGTGTGGGGTTTTTTAACGGATCGGGCAAACAGGTAGCATGAGAGCCCTGGCTCTGAGATCTTCTACCACTCAGAATAGACCATCCTGGACCAGATGGTCAAATAGTCCGGACTGGCACAGCTTCCTATGCTCAGCTGGCATGCCCTACGAAAACAGGAATAAATCCATTCATCTCCATCTTTTCCTCTCACCTCCCTCTCCCTCCAGATCACGGACATTGTACACAGAAAAGTTTTCAAAAGCTTTCCAGGGAGAAGGGATGGTTTTTAACTAATGCCATGGCCAAAGATAGGCAGTGTGTTGCTGCACTAAAACTCTCATCAGCTGAACTTTTGGGTTTTTGCCACAAAAAGCTTACTACAACAGAGCATAATGTGCACTTGTTTACGGTGCACCAGAGGCATTGTCAAACTGTCTCTGCTGCACTTAACTTCACCCTGATAGCTCTGCAGAAGAGGGCTTTGGCTGGTAGCTGGGAGGAATGATGCAGCTAAGGTTAATCACTTTTAAATCCTATTGGTTTTAGTTGAAGAGAGGTAAACTTGCACTTAGCACTGAAATCACTTTGTTTTAAAGCAGTCATTTGTGAATGAATAAACTGAAATTATTATCTGGGGACATCTAAGTAGCCAGGTGTCTAGCAGGACACTGGGAGGTGTCACACAAATCAGTTTGTTTTTCTTTCATTTTCGAACTTTGAAAGAGGAAAAGAGAGAAAAGTAAGCTGGAACCAAACAAATGTTTTATTCCAATGTGTCTCTTTCAGGCTTATCTGGATGCATTGACCGCTAAGTTATCTTTCTAGTCTAGAAAACAAATTTGGTGAGAACAAGCTAAAATCAGCTAGCAGTTTTCAGATGTTTAAAAGGATCTTAGAAAAGGAGATGGAAATCAGCTGCTCACTTATCCACCAAGGATAGGACTAGAACCATTGGTTTTCAACTACAAAAAGAGAGATTCAAACCCAACAACTGAGGTTCCATTAGATCCAGGAATGCTGAACTTCTTCCAAGGTGCCCTGGCAAAAGCTGCAGGATTCCTTTCTTTCAGGTTTCCAAGAAAAAGTTGGCCAAGAATCTGATAGAGACGCTTTATAAATATATTCTTAAATAGACTATAAATATATAGAATAAATATATTTACCTTAAATACATTCTATGCAGAATATAAATATGTAAAATGAATATATTCATGTCCTGTTTGAACAACATATTGGATGAGAATATCCATGGGGTCTGTTAACACTATAATCTGAAAATTATATAAAGGTTTAGTTTAAACTTTAACAGGTGGCCAGGTGCAATTTAGAGGACTGGGCTCCTGTACCAGTGGAACTGATGGGGACATCGTAGCAGCTTCTCCAGCCTGTTGCATCTCTCTGGTCCAAAACTGAGAAAAGATGCACCTGCCAATTTCCCCCTCTTATATATAGAACGATTGGGTAAAGATACAGGAGCCTTGCTGTCTAGTGCATACATCACTCTTTCAGTCCTAAATCAAAGACGTGCATACCTTTCATCATTCCCACCACATAAGAACAAGAGCTTTGCACATCTACAAACTTGAAACAAAACCCAGTGAGATGCAACCCGATATTGCACAATGAAGGGGAAGATGGCTTGTCCACCACTCCCTATCTTCTAGAGAAGCAAGCCCACTATTACTGATCTTCTAATTCAGGAACCTGCAGAAAATCCCAGAGTTCCCTGGAATACCATTTGGAAAACACTGCCCTAAAGGAATCATAGATAGGACTAATACATCACTAAGGACTCTTCTTTCTCGTTCAGATCCTTTAAATTCTCAAAGGAGAATGGATGGGTGGGGGGGGGAGAGGCAGGGCAGTGAATATTTCATTAGGTGACCACCTAAATAAACACTTAAAGCTGGCCTCCTTTTCCTGATACTTCTCAAAAGATGTGAACACGTATGCTTTCCTCTTTGGATGTTTCCTGACAGTTGCTATTTTGGGGTGGGATTCAATCACATATGGGCAAATTCAGGTTGCACCATTAAAGCTGATTTGCAATGGTTGTGCAACAAACCCACTCCCCTCGAAGAACAGCCTTTTTTGCAATAAGGAAAGGGTAGGATATTACATATTATTCTTTTGATGCAACTGCATGTATGCCCTCCCTGCAAACAAATCAGAAAGAATGCTCAATAAAACAGCCAACGCTATCTGATCTCCTTGCAAACAAATCTCAGTTAGCAGGTCACCTGGAATTGCCCTTATAGTGAAAAGCAGTGGAGTGGCAAGGTGAACATGCTATTAAAGGAAACAAGGATGCTATTCTCTCCACACAGCTAGAGGATGCTAGAGATCTAAAAGTACTGAATGTTCTTTGGACAAACTTTTCTTGGCGTTATATGTTTCTGAGAGGGAGGACTCTATTGGGAGCAATTCAGCTGTGAGGTCCAAGTGAAATAAGTTGTGATATATAAAAGTGATAGCCACTAAGGAATCCCTCACAGCAGGAAATGGGTGGGCTGTGAAACCACTATCTTTAATTCCCCAAGCAATTAAAAATGCCACCAACACAAAAGAGGCATTTTGTGGGCATTTTGGGAATATTTGGCAGATAAACTCTCTATGGGTATGCCATGAACACTGAGTGCTAGTTCTTGATCTCTACAGATTGGAGATAAAAATAATATTATCGTTAAGACTGCCATAAGGAAATTGTATGGGAGAAGAAGCTCCTAGGTTCCCACTATTTCAATTGCCAGAGATTAACAACAGATTAAAATGCTTTGAACCTGGTTGACTTGAAAACTTTCAATGGAAGTCTTCTGAGTACAGAATCACAGAAATGACCGCAGCCTAGTGAGAGCTCCCAAAATCAGGTGTGGCTTACAGAACAGACAAACATCATTGGTATTACTGTGTTGCACAACAGGAACCTACAAGGATGCATGAAGTGAAATGTGCCCAGACTGGCCAACTGAACAATCCACATAGAGCTCACCGTTTTTTTCAAAAGGGCTACAGTGCTTTACAGAGTTGTATAGAAAATCAGCATTTACCACGTATAGGCACCTGATTAAAATATCAGCAGGTTCTTTCGGTGAATGATTAAACTGGCATCCTTTTCTGACCTCCGAGCCTAACAACTCTTCCATCCATTCTGGCTTGCCAGAGCCTCTTTCCCCTTCTGACTGAGAAACAAGCCAGCTGTACTTGCAAGGTTCTATCACTCCCAGCTCTGCTGTGCGCCTGTCACTGAATTCCGCCTTCCCCTCGGACAGGGGTCATCTAAGCTGTTGCTTATTCATTCCTGAACCAACACCCCGTCTTTCTGTTGCTGCCAGTATACTCCACATACTACAACACGAGGTCTTCCATCTTTCTCGCCTTCTGGGTAGCCACACCAGGCCATTCGATTGTTGTATGCAACATAAAACGAGGTGTGCAAACTTTTGAATAGGAGAGCATGGCTGTATTTTAGTAGTCAGGCCAATGGTGGAGCAAAACTCCTCCTCTCTCTCTGCAAATACGCTCCCGTGTTACCCACTTCATACTAAAGTACTAAAGCCACTCTGACGCAATGTTGTGGCCACAACATTAAGCCATCATCTAATAAAAAGAAAGCGCCTTTATCAGCACCTAGCAGCCACAAGGCGATTTTTTCATCTTAATGTAATGTGCTGAGCTCCCATTTAATCCTCACTGGCATATTCTACACAGTCGCCACAAAGCCTCAGTTAATATTTACTTCCCTTAATAAAGAAGATCTAAGAATGCACATCCTCTGAGACCAAGAGAGATAATAAAATAATTCCACCGCATGAGGCACCAAATGTGGTAAGACATTATGCGCTGGATGGAGGCGAAACCCCTCTGCTTTGCCTGTTTGCAAGAGGAAGCTGCAGTGATAGTATTGTAACTGTAAGGAATACTCCTGCAGCCTCGCTTAAGACTTCCAACACCAAGCTAAGCCAAGCCCCTTAGGAGTAACAAGAGACAACCTGGACATGAGGTGTGGGTGGAGAAGGGGGAGTGGTGGCTGGGGCAACTGGGCTTGTTGGAAGGTTGGCTTAGGGCTGAAGGACAGAGCTCTGGGGGGGAACCTGGTGCCCTCTAGATGTGGCCACGCTACAATTCCCATCACCCTTGATGCCCAACAGCACCAGGTTTCTTACCCTTGTGGCAGAACAACACTTTCTGCCAAAGGAGTTTAATCAAACCACATTGTTTCTTAGGCTCCAAAATGCCACTCTAATTTACATTTTCAACAAGAACAGGGAGAGTTTTACAGGTAAGGCTAACCCAGCCTTTCTTAAGCTGCTTATCTATATCTTGCTATCCGCCCAGAAGAGAAAATGGTGGGGAGGAATTTGTAATGCAAACAAGTGCCTGAATGAAGACATTTGTGGGGTTTTCCATTTCTACTAGGGCATGCAGGATCTGACTTCAAAAGCTTTCTGTTTGTTTGGTTTTTTTAAGTCATCTAAAAATGGGATATGATTATTTATTATTTCTCATGTTATATTTAAGAGACAATACATGCCTGGGAAAGTCAAAACTTTCCCATATGTCATATCGGGGGTGAAAATAAATACCAAAACAAGGCTTACATCAGTGCCTGCGGCTGATGCAAACTGGCTGGGGTATGCATTTGATTTTAAATGTCTCTCTTCTCTTGTCTACCCCGCTTGCATTAACTACAGTCAACAGGTGCCCAAGTAACAGCGTGAGAGCTTCAGAGGCATTTTCAGAGCAATTCCTCCTGTGCACATCTACTCAGGAGTAAGTACCACTGAGTTCAATGGGGTTTGCTCCCAGGGATGCGCAGCCAAAAATGCAGGCGTGAACAGGAGCAGAAGCTTCTTCGCTTGAAGGATCCATAATGCATGAGCCTACTTACATTTACTCAAAAGTAAGTACCACTGTGATTGGTGGGAGGAGGGGCTACTTTCCAAGTAAGTATGAACAGCATCGCAGCTGAAGAGCTGGACACATCAATCTCAACCCCAGCTGCTGTCTGGGGTGTCTTCGAGGAGTGGAGCAACGGAGCCACATCAACAGCCCAAGCAAGCATGCTGGCTGAGGCTGAAAGTGGTTGAAATCTTTCCGCTGGCTGCCACCAGTAGAGTACCCATCAGTGGCAGTTCAGCGGGCAAAAGGGAGAGCTCTGCGCCAGCAGACTGGTGCTGGCATGGCTCTGCAGGCAGAGGGTGGCAGGGCTGTGTAAAAAAGCCATCTCTGCCCAATCCAAACCCCCTCATCTCAGCCTGGTGCAAGAGGAATTTGGACCGCTCTGTAAACAACTAAGAAATTGTTGCAAGAATGTATTTTAGAGTTGACGGCTTCATTTTGGTTGCCTTTCTCCTTAGTGTCTGCTGATGCATTTTTAAAACCCTGATTTTCCAGGGGTCTCAAATGCAATGGAAACAACCGCTGCTGATGCAAAAGGTTTTCCATTGCAGAAGTTCACCTTCCACAAGTTTCAGGACGGTTAGAACCGAAAACGAGGCTAGGGTGGCAGAGCCAGGATGTTCCTCCTGTTGTTCTAATAGCCTGATGGTGTGGGCTCTTCCTTCTGTTTCTTTTTAATCAATCAGAGATTTGTGATAAATGAAACAATTTACTGTAAAGGAGGGAATTCTCAGCTACTGCCAACTTCTTCATCAGGCTCCTCTAGTTGTGACTCTGCTTGCCTATGCTCAATAGTAAAAATCACAGCCCAAGACAGAAGTTGTGGGAGTCGCTTGCCATCTGGAACCCTGTCATAATGCCCTTCCCTGGGCAGAGCTCTTTAAACCTCCCAGGTCATAAAACTTAATAGTCTACACTTAAAACTCCCCGAAACATACTGACAACAGTGCAAATAGCCCCGCAGACAAACTCTTCTGCTGAGGACAGGTAGCGGGAGAACCAGAACTACTCTTCATCAAACAAGTCAGCTTCTGCAGCCAGGAAACCTTGAACTAGGAGAACAAAAACTCTATAGAAACTGGACATACTTGCATACTTTGCTCTGAATGTAAACCTTGGTGAAATTGTGTGGGGATGTGGGATTCATGAGTCAAGCATTCGAATGGAGGAGCAAAAGGAGGCATCATAGGCCAGGGCACTGTGGAAATGGGACAATGAGAGGGAAATCAACAGGATGATGAAATTGGCTCCTGGTTGCTTACTAAAGCAATCCGCCCGACTCTTCTCTTTCTCCACCCCCACCCCCGTCTCAAGCTTTTATTATATGTGACCACTCTGTTTTTAAGTAGGCTTAAAGGCTCGTTCTTTCTTCTCTCAGCAAGTGCAAGTTAAGCTCTCGAGCAATCTCCACAAGGTTATAGATTCTGAAATGGAAGCCATGCTCAGGCTTTTCCCACCCACAGTGTCCTTAGTACATTAAAGTCCTCTGTCAGTGGCAAACTCAAGATACCTTCTTGGTATGTAGGGGGCAGGGAGGACTTATAAAGGCTCCTTCCTTAAGTGACCTGAAGTTGCAACCTAGCTGGTTGCTTGGTTGGTTTTGGAGAGGAGTTGTTTTGTTTTCAGTGTCCAGGCCAGTTTTTATTTTATTTTTTACTGGTTAAAGTAAAGGTGGCAAGCAGAAATTATGTTAAAGCCCTGCCTCTGTTGTTTGATCTGTGATGGCTATTTCACTTATGCAAGACCAACGAGGTATGCATTCTCACCCGTCTCTGATCATGGTTTTGACAAAAATTGTACACAGCCATGTTGATGCATTGGGGGGAGGGGAATCCAAAATCCACAACACATTAATACCTCTATTAGGACCAACCAAAATGTCACAAAACTGTGAGCAAGATCCAGTCTGATGAAGAGTTCTGGTGAACTCAAAAGCTCGTTGATGACTTCGTGACGTTTGGGTGGCAAAGTTAACATATTGTGGCTTTTGGACTCAGATGCTGGAGATCTGCTCTCAGACTCTGATAACATCATTCCTATCCACAAAAGATTGTTCATTGGGGAAACCATTATGTAAGAGGCAAAGGGATGGAGGGATGACATCATATTTGCCATCTCTTTGAAGTCATGGAAATGGGCTCTCGTTACATTTAGAGACAAGTCTCTCTGTCATCCTATTAGCATGCTTTATACTTATTTATTCAGGCTATGAAGATTTCTGATCCCATCTCTGAAGACCTCATTTCATTAGCTGTTCCATAAACAAGAGCAATATAATGCAATTACTCATTTACCACTGCACCCTCCCTCCCTCCCAATATCTCATGACAGTTTTTTATTTTATATAAAACATATGAGCTTAATGTTTTGCCTACTTGAAAAGCACATAGAGCTAAACTTTCAAAGTACCTATCATTTACAAGGGGTGGTGATGGCTGCAAAGAGGCTAGCTTGATAAAAAATATATATAATTCAGTATGTGAACTTGTGGAATACTTATCACCTTCATCCTTATTCCAGTGTCTATGTGTGTCAGCCAAGTTCTTCTTTTAATAATTTAACTCAAATATTGGAGATGGAGCTTTTGAAATTCTAGACCCTGTGTGGAAAATCTGAACTGTGAAGGGTTGTTTTTTTAAAAAAGTTCAAATTAACTCAAATGGATTTAGCACAGGGGTACGACCAATGCTGCATCATCCCTTGTATTCAAACATGCATGTACAAATGTGTACACATTTATGACTATTTCTAGTCAATCACTCCCACAATATACTTCTCCTTTCAATTAATATCCTTAAAACCAGCCTGCTGTTGGCCGAGAAGCAAGTCTGTCCCCTGAACCAATCCTTCGCATGCATTACCATTCCCTTGAAAGATGGACCAACGGCCGTTATGCTGACTTGCTGTGGGCTTCTGTGAAGAAGCAGGAAGGAGATGAGTGGGCAGAGATCTTTCAGATGCTTGTCTGAAGGTCACCATTGAGCAATGTCCTCTGAGTTTCTGTGGCCTCGTTTAGCCTGGACTTGTCCTGCTTGCTGTCACTCCTGTCGGCTTCATCCATGCCGCTGACTTTCATAAGGCAGAGGACATTTTGGAAGCTCTTCTTGAAGTTGTCGGACAAGAAGGCATAAAGGATGGGGTTGGCACAGCTGTTGGCATAGGTGAGGACCACTACAAAATCAAACATGCCCTTGAGGACAGGTGTTGGCTCAATCAAAACAGAGACCGACGAGACGTTGAAGATATAGAAGGGAAGCCAGCAAAAGATGAAGACGGCAACGACAATGGAGACCATCCTGGTGACCTTCTTCTCTGACTTTTTCCTCTTGGAGGAGCCCACCCTGATGCCAGAGGACTTGACCTTGATGATGATAAACAGGTAGCAAAGGCAGATGATGGTGAGGGGCACCAAGAAGCCCAAGATGAAGGTATAGATGATGAAGCCAACATACCAAGCAACAGACTCATCTGGCCAGATCATGGTACAGCTACTACTCCCGTGGTTATTGCTCACTCCAGCATATATCATGATGGGTAGTATGACCAGAAGGGAGATGCCCCAGACAGCGACATTGACCATCTTTGCTGTTCTTGGCCTCCTCCACTTGGCAGATTTTATAGGATGGACCACAGCAAGGTACCTATCAATGCTCATGACTGTGAGGCAGAAGATGCTGGTGAACTGATTGATCCCGTCTACTGTCATGACGACCCGGCAGATGGCTTTCCCAAAGGGCCAGTGAACCAGAGCTACCTGCATAGCCAGGAAAGGTAACCCCAACATGAACAGTTCATCTGCTATAGCCAAGTTGAGTATGTAGATATTGGTGATCGTCTTCATTTTGGCATAACGGAGGATGACATAGATGACCAGAGTGTTGCCGCAGAGGCCCACAATGCACACCACAAAGTAGATGAAGGTGAGGATGGCATTGCTAGTCAAGTCATAGTGGGGGCTTGTGATGTTGATGGAGGTGTTGGCGGCAGGAGTCTCTGGGGGGAAGCTGTCGAACTGAGACGGCGAGGGGAACCAGAAGGCTGTGGTGTTGGGCAAATCATTCTCAAGGCCCATGGTGCAGCTGTTGTCACGGGCAAAGAGTACTCTTCAGGCAAGAAACCCTCTCATGTCGATTGGGTCAGGGTGGTCCAAGGCAATGTGGGAGGATCTGGAACCCAAAGAAAGAAGAAACACTGTTATACCAACTTCATATGGCTTACTGCATCAGACCAATTTTCTGTTATCAGAGACAGAGCAAACTCATCGGCTGCTACCTTTCCCAAAGGCTCTTGGGCTTTCTTTTGAACAGAACTGCCACTGTGGGTGGGGTGCAGTGTTAGGAAACTCAGATATATAAGCTAGGTGCCAAATTGCACCTTAAACCACCAAAACGGAATGTCTAGTTGCCATTTGGGGACCAAAAGTCGCATTTTTCAATACGACTTTTTGTTCCGATGGCACAGATAAAATATCACGGGTAGAATTCTGCAGGATGTGTTGTTAGAGTTTAAAAACAGGCAAGATTCAACAATCCCCAGGCAGGCACCTCCAGATGGTGGAGATATTAGGCACCTAGGCATCTGCACTTGGTCAGATATGGGCAATAGTCAGGTGCAAAATGCGCCTGGTGCCTGGCAAATTTCAAATGCTGGTGGGGTGTTAACGATCCATCTCTTCCAATGGGAGAGAATGAAAGTGTCAGGGGTACAGGAGATGTCACAGGGAAATACATGGGTTGCTCTTTCATTGTGTTAATCATTCTTGTCTTAATGACTAGCCCAGAGACTAATAGCTGTGTCCTGTGACTGCTCATGCAGACTGAAAAACAATACCAACTTAGGGTCAAGTAGATAATGTGGCCCACTGAGTTGGCCTTGAGAGACTCCTGCCCAAAACTCTGGAGAGCTGCTTGCTGTTAGTGTGGACAACACCGAGGTAGCTGGATCAATGATCTGACACAATATCCAAGCTTCCTATGTTCCTACGACGTAGCCAAGGGGCCCCAGTCCTCCATAGTCTTTAACCACACCATCACTTAACATCTCCTATAGTACTTTATGTGTGTGTTTCACACACATTATCCCAGTAATCTTTGCAGCAGTCCTGTAAGGTAAGGTAAAGGGACCCCTGACCGTTAGGTCCAGTTGTGGCTGACTCTGGGGTTGCAGCGCTCATCTCGCTTTACTGGCCGAGGGAGCCAGCGTACAGCTTCCGGGTCATGTGGCCAACATGACTAAGCCACTTCTGGCAAACCAGAGCAGCACATGGAAATGCTGTTTACCTTCCCGCTGGAGTGGTACCTATTTATCTACTTGCATTTTGACGTGCTTTTGAACTGCTAGATTGGCAGGAGCAGGGACCGAGCAACGGGAGCTCACCCCGTCACAGGGATTCGAACTGCCGACCTTCTGATTGGCAAGCCCCAGGCTCTGTGGTTTAACCCACAGCGCCACCCGCGTCCCTTCCTGTAAGGTAGGCCAATATTATTATTAATCACATTTATAGAGAGCTCTTCCTCCAGGAACTGTGTGCTCGATATGGTATACGTGGAGTTGTTCTACTTGGCTTTTCTTTTTCTAAATTGTCGTAACGATCCCTTGGGGTAGCTTAGGTTGAAAGTGACTGGCCAAAGACCACTCAGTGATATTCCTGGCTCAGTGGGTCTCCCCAATCCAAGCCTCACTCTCTCGCTAATACAACTCATCGGCTCTCGGATACTTTCCATTTGGTAGATCGTGGGGCTGTTGGGAGATGCTAAGCGACTGCAGCATGTGCAAGGCCACTAAGTAAATATATAGCTTAGGTGGAATTTGAACCTAGTCCTCTTCGACACACACTGCCAGCATTGCAACATTGCAACAATGGTGTGCAAGGTTGAGAGCATCACTCTGATCAATACGGGGAGGGGCAGAGCGTTCCTGTCCCCTCCTGCCCTCTTGCATGGCATGGTATAGAAATTATGCTGAGGCAGAACTGCCCAAAGAAGGGAAAGGAAGGGGAGGTGGTAATATTCAGCTACACCAGCGAAACTTTACTGGAGCCACTACTTCCAATTCTACGTTCCTCAGCCGAGCCACGGGATCTGAGTATTGCCCTTTCTCCCACAAACTCTTCTCCACTGCATTTAAAAACTAAAATAAAAACACATATCCTCATATTTTATTTCTCAAAGTTGTGTGTGATTTTATGTGCACCTGTACTGTATATGTATGCAAGTGGCCATTCACTGGAGCAGACCACAAATGGTGACTAAAACACGATGCAGGTTGCAACTGTGCACCCACTGAACTCAGTGTTATTTATTTCTGATTAGACATGCCTAGCATTGAACTGTCAAATGTAGTTCTTCTCCCATCCGCGTCTTAGTTACACTGGACTAGCGGTTTACAGTTACAGTGGACTAGAGGAGATTAAGCTAGTCCCCTAAATGTTCCCGGTAAAATAGAGAATTGAAGTATTAAAGGCTGGCGCCTCCTTCCCAAAGCCCAGTAGATTCTGTGCAGCTTAGGGAGGACCGATGATGGCAACTACCTCCACATCCTCATCCCCCTTCCAGAGAAGAGGAAGACAGCATAGATTTATAACAGGGGTTTGCAGAAGGTCACAACTCATGGCCCAGAGATAGAAGAGGGGCAAAGCTGGGGAATCATGGGGGAAGAGGAGGAGGGAGAAGCAGAGCCGGAGCAGCTGGCTGCAACGTTATCACTAGAAAACATTCCAGGCCCCCTTCTCTCAGGACCCGGCGAGGAGTGAAAGTAGTAGAGCAGAGAGCGAAGAGGCAAATGGCCTTAAGCAGCCACCGTAAGGTGGGCAGTGCTGTTGATGACTGAGAAGGGGAGCAGGGATGGAGATTACTCGGAGCAATGGCATTACTCCAAGAGGCAGTATTTCTAAGCCTCTCTCTGTGAATATTGAATAAAAGACTTGGTAAGAGCTTTTCTTGTCTATCTATCCCTGCAGCCTGCTGTGGGAGGGGGGCGTCAGATTCCCTGATGCCTGACTTATGGGGTCCAAGAGCCCTCCCTCCACTTTTCCAACTCCTGCCCAGCTTTGGGAAGAAGGCAGGAAGGCTCCAGCATCCTGTCAGACGCTCGACATCTCCTTCCCAAACCTCAGGAAGCTTTTGCCTGGCTTAGGAAGGGAAGCATGATGCTCATGTGTGAGACATTACGACATTGCCACCCGCCCCCCATCACCCTCACAAGCTGGTGCCTCTGGCCCTAACTGTTCCCCTACAAAAAAATTTCACTGGGTGCCACCACACTGGACAACATTACTGTAGTTCAAATCTTTGTGCTCTATAGCTGAGGAGCAGAAATCACATTTTGCTTCCCCCCTTTTATACAGAAAGTACTAACCCATTTAGGCTGCAATCCCACACATTAAAAAATAAAACCACACGCACCTGGGGGGTAAGCTGCCTGAACTCAATGGGGCTTACTTCTGAGCAGACATGTTTTCAATTGCCCAGTTTAATCCTTTTAATTAAAGGGAGCATTTTAGAAACTCTCAGCACTTCTAATTATCCTAGATGATTTTGAGGAGGGATGACCAGAGCACTCATCTGCATAATTGCGTGGACAGGCGGAGTCCCCAGATCCCGAGCGTTCCCCCCCCCCCCGTCATGTGGAATAACGACTCAAGACAACGTGCTATGGGGTTAAATTGGCCACAACTTTATTAAATTTCAAATGTGGGTAGACCTTGGCTCAGGCATTGGGCGTTCTCCCTCCCCAGTCCCCAGCCGGGGACCTAGGGAGCTTCAGGGTTATCCAGTGTGTGGGGGGGGGATGGGCCGGCTCTGGAGAACATATGTTCAAGCAGAGATAGCCGCCCCCGTTATGCTGCCGCCGCAGGGGAGAGCAATGACGACCTTTCGGTGTACGGTCAAAGCCTCCCTTCAGAAACCCCTTTAACGGGGAACCCTGGTATCGCCGCCGCAAAGAGGAAGATGGACTAAAGGATTCCGCCCAAGGCCTGATACCACCAAAGTTGTGACGTTTTGCTACGGGAAAGGCGAAACCTGCCAATGCAGGGAAATTCCTTTCCGGCCCTTTAACAGCGACCTTAACGTAGCAGCGCCCGCATACCTGTGAAGAAAAGTTAACCTGCAAAACCTATGAAGAAAAGTTAACCTGCAAAAGAAGACATTAACTGAGGGTGGGTAGGGTGGGAGAAGCTCTGGAGCCAAGTGAGGATTCCCAGGTAAGATCCTCCCTCTATTGTGTGGGCAGGTAATCCCTCCCCTACCTGGCCTGGTCTCCTTGGCAACGCTTCCCCCAGGTGGGATTGGACAACTGACTGAGGTAGGCGGAGACCTCCAGGTATCCCACCTGAGGGAAGGCAAAGCCAAGCCTATGCTGATGGGGCCGCTCCAGATCTAGGGCTGCGCGCGTCCACGCAAAGGGCGCCCCCCGTTTTAAGCGGGGAGCGGTCATTAAGGGTATTGCAATATCATTTCTATTCACTTTTATTAAAAACCAATTTGGGTTTCTTCTTATAATCAAGCAGCATATAAATTTTCTGAAATAAAATAAAATAAATGAATAAATTCACTTTTATTGATTCTAGGGTAGCCAGGTGAAAAAAGAGGGTATGGCTCCAGCACTCCTTATAGCTGGGTAAAATGTATATATAAAGGAATAAATTTCAGCAGGTGTAGGAAATTCCATCTTCTACAAAACTATTGAAAGGGATGGAATCAATTTGGGGGGAGGATCTGACTACCCTAATTTTCCATTTATCCCCCAAACTCCATTGCTGTTGTTTTTTAAAAAATATACAGCCGTTTTATATATATACAGTCTTCAGAGATCTGGACCTTCTCTTTATTGGATCTCAGAATATAACTGGATATGCTGAAGTCAATTGTTTCCTCTTTGATTTGTTTCTTTCCACCCCCTTTCGGCTCATCAACGAACAGCCAGTCCCTTAGGGACACAATCCAATGGACTTAAACATATTGAAGCTCACTGAAATAAACAGCCCCAAGTGTGATGAACTCAGTGCTATAGCATAATCTAAAGCTTTTAGGTCCCAGCTCAGACATACTCCTGGTGGATGACGGTCAAACAATCATATCTGAATCTGTGCATTTTGCATATTGAATACCGTTGTTTGCCCTTACACATAAACCACAAGCTATTGTGGTCTGCCGCAGATTGCAGGAAATGTCATTCCAAACCACACAGTGTTAAGTCTGGGAAGTGGGGTGTGGGTGTGGGGGGGTGTGTATGAGAGAGAGAGAGAGAAAAAACCTCAACAAATCGGTTTCCTTTTATTTCTTTCCACCTTCATTAGAACGACATTCCCCCTCCTGCAACTTCAACAGTTCCTCTGAACTGCCATGTCTCACGCCAGATTTCCTAAGCCTGCATACACTATTGAAACCCTAGCATCTTATTCATCCCTCTCTTTCCTTTATGTTTACTGTGAGCTCCATGGTTGAGCTGCTGTTAATGGTTGGAGTTTAAGGTCTTAATTAGAGGAGAAGCTACCAGTCCAAACCAGCCCTCCTGGTGTGGAAGCCCCCTGTTTTCCCCTCCTTTCATTTCTTTGGTGGACCTCATCAAATTAAATGTTAAAAGAGGAAAATAAAATAATGGTGCAGGCAGGAGGGTGCTGAGGTGGGGAGGGTAAGCGTGGGAGGGTCACTTGGTCTTTTGCAGGAATGAGGCTGTTCTCTGCCTCCAGTTACACACATAATTCCTCCTGTTGTTCTCAACAGAGCCAGTAGGCAGTTCCGGGTGCTGGCAGAAGAGAGACAACCAAGGAATGGATGAATAGCTCAGTTGGTTAGAGAGCGGCGCTTCTAACACCAAAGTTGCAGGTTCAATCCCTGTATGGGATGACTGCAATAACTTGGATTATTGAAGTGAAGATTATGGATTAATATTAAGGATGGTGCTGTGGGTTAAACCACAGAGCCTAGGGCTTGCTGATCAGAAGGTTGGTGGTTCGAATCCCTGCGACGGGGGTAAGCTACCATTGCTCGGTCCCTGCTCCTGCCAACCTAGCAGTTCGAAAGCACGTCAAAGTGCAAGTAGATAAATAGGTACCGCTCCAGCGGGAAGGTAAACGGCGTTTTCGTGCGCTGCTCTGGTTCGCCAAAAGCGGCTTAGTCATGCTGGCCACATGACCCGGAAGCTGTACGCCAGCTCCCTCGGCCAGTAAAGCGAGCTGTGCGCCGCAACCCCAGAGTTGTCCGTGACTGGACCTAATGGTCAGGGGTCCCTTTACCTTTACCTTACTCGGAACAGACCTATTGAAGTTAATGGACATGGCTAACTCACATCTGTTCATTTCAATGGTTCTGTTCTGAGTAGGACCAGCATTGGAGACAACTCTTAAACAATGTGGTTTTTTTTAATGGTTAAATCTATATATCAGTTTTCCTTCAAGAAGCCTACGGGGATGTACTTGCTACCCATCCCTTGCCATGCCAATTTATCATCACAACAGCCCTAGGCTAGGCTGAAACCTAGTGACTGGCAGAAGGTGCAATCCTGACTCCATTTAACCTGGGAGTAAACCCTACTGAATTCAGAAGGAGCTGCTTCTGAGTAGACAGGGTCACACACTCTGTCCTAGTTTGACACTCTAACCACTATGCTAGCTGTCCCTGTGACACTCACACCCTCTTTGTGGAGCTAATACGATGCAGGGAGAGAATTATGAACCCTGGAGACGTTAGGGTGTTCAGAATGCTCTACATAATATTACACCAATACAACAACCCTGCAAGATTGCTCCATATCCCCTCCACTACAGATGAGAGAGTGAGGCAGAGATCCAGCGAGCTTTAACCTCTGACCATTCAGAGGCAGAATTTGAACTAGGGGTTTTCTGGCTCGCTGCACAAACTCTCCTCCGCTGCAGGGGGTGAAACTGGTAAAGATGGAAGTGGGTTGGGAAGCAGATGGAGAAGACAACGTGTTGAAGGAGGGGGTAGTGGGTGACACAATCCTAGAAATAAAATTTAGATTTGAAAGAGCCGCTTTCATTGTTCCACAGATCAAGTGTCAGAAACGCCGATTTAGGTACCACAGCAAAATCTCCACGGACTTTTAAGGCAGACGTTCGCAGGGAAGGGATTTCCTTCCTCTGTAGCGTCTTCAGAAAACAGACAGACAGACAGCGAGAGCCCACCCCAAGGTTGCTGCTGAGGATTCTGCACTGGATTCTCAGGCAGAGAGAAAGAAGCACGCAAGTGAATCCTGTACCTATTTACTGGGTTTGCTTGCTCCCGAGAAGAAGGCGCCTACAATCGCAAGCCTGACCCAGAAACTATGCCCACGGAGTTCGAAGAAATGGATGCCCCTCGGGGCTCGCCCACGTCTGCAGCCCAGGGTCCCCAAGCAAAGCCAGCTGCCACCTCAAATCCTACTGAGGAGGAGGAGACGAGCAACATCAGGATCTCGAAGCGCTGCCCCCCCCCAGCTGCAGCCTGCAAGTTGTCCGGGAGCTCCCTTGACAGCGCATCCGGACAGCCTTCGAGGGTTTCCCCTTCCACCCAAGTTTCCACCTGTAGCCGTTCCTCCGAAGACTTCTTCCCCCGGCCGCGCACCGGCAATCCCCACCCCCTCCACCGCTTTCCCAAAGAGAAGCACTCACAATTTCGGCGTCTTTCTGCGAATTCTTCCCTCGCCCTCGACGCACGCTCCCGCTTGCTTGCATGTGTGTGCATGTATAATAGAGGTATATATATATATATGCAGATCGTCGGTAAAAAAAGGAAAGCCAACGACTTCTTGCAAGCAGAGCGGAGATCGCCTCCGAGTGCAGGGGGCGCCAGACCTGCGCTTGGCGGTGGTGGTGGCGGCGGCGGCGGCTGGCTGGCTGCTGCTTCGGGACGAGCCCCTACTCGAGGGAAACGCGAGTGCCAAGGAAGCGGCGGCGGCAGCAGCAGCTCGCAAGCTGGCGCGCAGATGCAGCTCACGCGGCGCAGGAAGGCTGCCGGCTGCACCTCCGACGTGCCAAGTGGCCAGCAGAGCCCGGGAGGCGCTCTCGTCGTCGCCCACCCGCGGCCACTCCCCCCAAGCCCGGGCAATCAATGGGCCCCGCTCGGCGCAAAGGCGCGCCACCTCCGACGCGCGACAGTGGAAAGCCGGAGTCCACTTTTGGGGGCTTTGCCGGAGGCGAGGCGGCGTCAGGCTTTCGTTGGAGATGGGTAGTGGGCGGGGAGGTGAAGCTCCCCGTAAACGAGGGGCAGGATTTCAGCTCCTAAGATGCTCCCCACCCCTTCCTAAAAAGATAGACACTGGCAGCGACTGAGAGCCCCCTTGCCATTTCCTGCAATAATCAATAAAGGGAGTGCGCTTTGGTTTGTAGATGCAGCGTGTGCCTTTCAAAACGCGTTCACACGGCCCTGATCCAGGGGTCTCCCTAGGGAAGAAGAGACTCGGAGGAAGGGCTTGCTCAGGAACTAGAGGTAGCGCCACCCCACCCCCTGGGCTCGGTCAACTTCCTTCCAGTAGACCAGTGTTTCTCAACCAGGGGGCCATATGGTCCCCTGCCCCCCCCCCCGGATATTCCAAGAGGGCTGAAGGTGAAATTATATCATTTATATGATTATAAAAATTATAAATGAAACATGTCCTATTTACAAACAAAATAGCTATCGGTTTGAGAAACAATGCAGTAGGATACCCATCTTCCCCAGGCGTGCCAACTTGAATAAAATACGGGGGGGGGCAGGCAAGCCCCACCCGGCATAATCAATCACATGATATGGTGCGCGCGCACCATTTGAATGGCAATGCCCATCAACTTTGGAGGAGCCCTCCCCCATTTTTTATTGGGGGGAAGGTCAAAGGGACCTCAGCCTGCAGGAGTTGGCTTCTATGGTCTCCACCGCCGCTCCCAAAACAAGAGTGAAAGAGGAATTGGTAGTTGTCTTATATGGAGACTGCCGCTGTAACAGCAGTGGCCGTCATGGAGGTGCCAGTGGTCTGGGGGAGGGGGAGTTGCTTATTCTGTTTCCAGTAAGGTAGTCCTCTAGCAAGACTAGCTGGCCGACTGAAAGGCAAAGGCAACAACTCAGCTTTGTAGGAGGAAGAGAGAACCACACTTTAATTGGTATCCTTAGAAGCCTGCCTTGATCTCCTTCCATATCCCAGGAAGGTGGGAAATCAGACATTCCCGGCATGCGCACCATACATTTCAAGCACATGGCTTCCTCCCCAAGAATCCCAAGAGCTGTAATTTACCCCTCACATTTCCAGAATGGCAAGTTTACCCATCACAGCGCTACAATTCAATGGTAAGTTTACCCATCACAGCGCTAACAAAACTACAGTCCCCAGGATTCCTTATGCAATGCACAAAGCTATTGCTTCCAGTCGCAGACCACAACCAGTTTCCCTTTAGGGAAAGCAGTTTTCTCTGAAGAGGCAGGCTGCCAGTATTTTAGTTAGGCAGGCCTACCAAGTGGATTCCTGGCCTAGAACCCATCCTAGGTTCTAGAGACTTCCTCTCTTGTATCTTGAACCCTCTGCAGTCAGCTTGGTGGATTAGCCCACACTCCCAGAAGTCCCCTGAAAATGTTTTCTCCTGTCAAAGATGTTAATCGCAGCATTTATCTGCTGAAAAGGCAGAGGAAACAATGAGCAACCAGAGTTGCTTTATTACCTTAATCTTAGGATTATAGAGTTGGAAGGGACCATGAGGTCCAAGCCCCCTCCAGTGCAGGAAATCTTGCAATGCATTAATTAATATTTTGCCCGATGTGGGGCTCAAGTCCATGACCCTAAGATTAAAAGTCCCGTGCTCTACCAACTGAGCTATAGAGACTACCTGTGCAGGATAAATATTTTGCTCTAAACAAGAAGCCAAGCCAGGAAACTGGGTTGGCCATTTTGCTTTTGCACAAGAGCAATACCAGAAAAGTGGCAGGCATTATAAAGCCTCTTCACCAACAGTATGGCAGAAGTTGGCACAGAGATCAATAGATCAATGGGGGGGGGTGGGCACAGCAAGGAGATGGTTAAGGACAACCGTTAAGGTTGGCACAGTAGTTTTTCAGCAAGACGCCTGTGGATTTCAAAATTGCAACCATTAAACAGATAGAAATGGATAGATATTTGGCTTGCCTGTCCCACAGCTGTGGCAAAATACCACAGAAATAAGGTGGCAGCCCTAATAATTGATCAGTGAGTTGAGCAGAGTGTGTCTCTGGTTGTGACTGGGGGGGGGGGGCAGAAGTGGGATGATTACCCGGTATGTATAGGCACCGAACTGTGTTCCTGTCTGCAGGATCGTGCTGAACCTTGACTTTAAAGCACATTTATCATGTTGGCAGCTGCAGCTTCCTCCAACACATGTTTAATACAAGCATGCTCATATTGCATCAGTTCCAACTGTACCAGCCGTTTTGGAATGGGAGACAGAGGTGCAAAGCTGGGCAGAACTTTCTTTCAATACCTACGCAAGTTTGCTGCCGGAGCCCTTGGAGAATCCTTCAGGTCTAAAGGCAAAAGCCTCAACCAGCCATTCTCTTGATTTTCAGCAACCTGTTTGCCCCCGACATCAATTGACTGGGAGCCCTATAAAACCTGCTCCAGCTCACATCTAATCTTCTCTAATTTGCAAATGCCTATGGCTACAAGCAATAAATATTTATTGGACCGGAGGAGTTGTTCTCTAGGTGGCCTGCTTGGCAAGGAGTCAGGGTCCCTTTTATGTTGGTCTGTGTTTGTCTGGCCCTGCTGATCTGGCCTTTTGCGACATATTTGCCTTTTCTCTCTCTGCCAAAGACTACAGCTTCATTGCTAAACACAGCAGTTGCTAAACCTCAGAAATGGTACGCTTGGCTTTGTGACCGAGATCCCCCTTCCGAACACGTTTCCAAAGTGACTGACAGGGAAAATGGAATAAAATGAAAGCACGGTGAAAATAGCAAATAAAAAACGAGAAGCGATAAAAATTAATTATATAATAAAGCGCAGCAGCATTAAACCAGCAGATTGGAAATTAATTATAAATAAAATACAAAGCACAGCAGCATTAAACCAGTGAACTCATTATCCAAGTGCAAATCCTTATGAGGCCAAAGTGGTGCCATACATATATATGAGGGAGGTATCGGCAGGCTTGGGATAAACCCCCAAAAGTAGAACAAATATTTAGCAGACACAAAACTCAGGAAGGAGGAGACTTCAAGAGAAGCCAACAAAGATTGAGCATGCTCATGGAATGCTGTTTGTTTGGGGTGGATATCTTCCATGAATACCCTAGAAGTAGGTATGGCTGGCTGGCTGACCCTCCGCACTACACCAGGACAGGCAGCCCCACCAATCTGTCTGCTCTCAGACAGCTCCCATCTTTCTCACAATACATCCAGTCCAGGGGGTAGGTAAAAAGGTAAAGGACCCCTGGACGGTTAAGTCCAGTCAAACTTGACTATGGGGTGCAGTGCTCATCTCGCTTTTCAGGCCGAGGGAGCCAGTGTTTGTCCACAGACAGCTTTCCGGGTCATGTGGCCAGTGTAACTAAACCACTACTGGCACATGGAGGACCAGAGCGCACGGAAACACCTTTACCTTCCTGCTGCAGCGGTACCTATTTATCTAATAATTATTATTATTATTATTATTTATTTATTTATTTATATCCCGCCCTCCCCAGCCGAAGCCAGGCTCAGAGCAGCTAACAACAATAAAAGTAACACAGCATTCTAAAATCAATTCATTCTAAAACCAATTCAAAATCAAATTAATGGCAACCATTGGTTCTATGAGGATTACCAAAGGAGGGGGTTAGACTGTGCCTTGGCCAAAGGCCTGGTGGAACAGCTCTGTCTTGCAGGCCCTGTGGAAAGATGTCAGGTCCCACAGGGCCCTAGTCTCTTGTGACAGAGTGTTCCACCAGATCGGGGCCACAGCCGAAAAAGCCCTGGCTCTGGTTGAGGCCAGCCTAACCTCCCTGTGGCCCGGGACCTCCAAGATGCTTTTGTTTTAAGACCGTAAGGTCCTCCGTGGGACATACCAGGAGAGGCGGTCCCGTAGGTATGAGGGTCCTAGGCCGTCTACTTGCACTGATGTACTTTCGAACTACTAGGTTGGCAGGAGCTGGGACAGAGCAATGGGAGCTCACCCTGTTGTGCGGATTCGAACTGCCGACCTTCTAATCGGCAAGCCCAAGAGCCTCGGCGGTTTAGACCACAGCGCTACCTGTGTCCCTGAATGCCAGCTTCCCCCTCCTCCTTAGCCTCAGTGTCACCCATGTAGAACTCAGCAGGGAGAAAGACGGAGACAAACCTAGACTTGTGCTTGGTGCAAGGGTTAGCTGAGCAGTCCTTCTACCAGACCCATAACTGATGTCACAAATGGCAGCCATCAGGTGTGGGGCAAGTGGGCATCGCTTGGGGAAAAAGTAATTGCAGGCCAAATTGGGACCCATTTTGGGCTCAAGGTTCCCCAGCCCTGCTGCCATGCAAATGGGAGAATGGACCACCAAATATAGGCACACATTGCAGGGAACCTCAGAGGGATTTCCACAGCTCCTACCAGGTATAGGTATTTAACAGAAGTTTTAAACCGTGTTTTTTAAAAGCACATTATATTTGTAGCATATACACATTACGAATTTGGGGCACTTCCAAGTCCTGCTTCACCCCATTGGAATGGTGATTTGAGGCTCCGTCCTTGCGAAACAAGTCCTTGTCACCATGAAATGTACAGAAACACACCTTAATTTAGGCTAAGGCTTTAAAATTTAATGCACACTATAAAAATCCATCCACAGCCTTAACTATCGCAAAGTAGTAACTAAGACTGCAGTCCTCTGCATATTTACCTGGTGGTAGCAAGTCATCCTGACCTCAGATTGATGGATTTCCAAGTAGACAGGCATAAAACCAGGCTGTAGATTAGGAAAGGACTTCGTATCAGTGGTTTTACAGTGCAATCAAATGCTCGTCTAATCAGAAGCAAGTCCCCTTGAGATAAATGAGACATCACCGGGTAAGTGTATAACAGGATTGCAACCTTTGCTAATATTGGTGTCCAGAGCCAATATACAGTGGTACCTCAGGCTAAGAACTTAATTCATTCTGGAGGTCTGTTCTTAACCTGAAACTGTTCTTAACCTGAAGCACCACTTTAGCTAATGGGGCCTCCTGCTGCCGCCGCGCCGCTGCTGCATGATTTCTGTTCTCATCCTGAAGCAAAGTTCTTAACCCAAGGTAATATTTCTGGGTTAGCAGAGTCTGTAACCTGAAGCGTATGTAACCCAAGGTACCACTGTACATACAATGAACAACACAGGCATTAACTGGCAGGTAAGTCCCCAGAGCAGCAGGCTAGATAGAAAGACTCTAACACAGTGTGTCCCAAACTTTGATCTCCAGCTGTTTTTGGACTATAGTTTCTATCATCCCTGACCACTGGTTCTGCCAGCTAGGGATGATGGGAGTTGTAGTCCAAAAACGGCTGGAAACCCAAATTTGGGAAACACTGCTCTAAAATAATTCAGCAGAAGTCAGCTTACTCAGCGAGGAAGTGCAAAGAAGGGGGAAAGAGCCTCACTTCCCTCAATAAAGCCCAGCTGAGCAATTGGCTTCTCCCAGGCCATGACTTTAAGAAGAAGCAGAAGCAGCTAGGAAGGGAAAATAGGAGTTTAGGGTTTTTTTTGTTTTTTTTGTTTTTGTTTTTTTTAAAAAAAACTTTTATCAATTGTGTGTCTTTGTTTCTCAGTTTGATCTTTTTACATGGTTTTGTGTGGTGGTATTTTATGCACTGCGTCTTGCAGTTACTTTTATCGGATCATAGTTTGGTAATTATTCATTGTAATTGTTAAGAGTGAATTTCTGTTTAATGTTTGCTGGTGTTTTGAGAGTTAATTTTATTGCGTGCTATTATATTCTAGTAGATTATTGAATATTACTTTTTTTGATAACACGTTCCATTTTAAAGTTACGTTTTCTTATTGGATCAGATTATTTATTATAAGGTGTGCATTCTTTGTTGTGTATTTTGTTGCTGTAAACTGCCTTGTGTACAGCAAAGGGAAAGGTGGTACAGTGGTACCTCGAGTTAAGTACTTAATTCATTCCGGAGATCAGTTCTTAACCTGAAACTTTTCTTAACCTGAAGCACCACTTTAGCTAATGGAGCCTCCTGCTGCCGCTGCGCCGCCAGAGCACGATTTCTGTTCTCATCCTGAAGCAAAGTTCTTAACCCGAGGTAATATTTCTGGGTTAGCGGAGTCTGTAACCTGAAGGTTACAAGGAACTGGTTCTTGGAGAAGCAGCCTTCGACTCTTGCAAGGAAGACAGAAGAAGCAGGAACTGGATGCAATGCTTTCGCTGCATGAGATAACTGTGTCAAGAGTTAACACTGCCTACACACCCTGTCTATCAAGCAAGAGTCGGTTAACAAGCAGCAGTTCAGACAGGAGGAGTGGTTTAGGTTAGAAAGGTAGACTCTTCACTGGATGCCCGTGAGATTTCAGGTGGCAATTCAGTTCTAGCTTTCCTTTTCCACCTCCCTCACCACCTATCAAGGAGGCAAAATCATGCTGGGAATTAAGGGAATTAAGATGAAAGGCTGCGTATTGATACCCAGGAGAAAAGGATAAGGTTCAATTTGCATCCTACAAATCCATACGATATTAAGAGAGCAGGATTTCAGGAGCTCAGGGGAATAATCACTAGCATAATAAATAACCCATAAGGCAGGGAAATGACCTTTCCCAAAGAAACAGATGAGAAATAAATATCCAAATAAGCTTCATTTTTTCAATAAAAAGAAAGCCCATGGTATCAGCACGACAGAAAAGCAGATGGTGTTGCCACGAGTGTCTTAGTGAATGGGATACATGTACCTCACTGGATTTGCAGAGGTGGATGTTACAGATTTTAAAACGTTCTCCTTGGATTCAAACAACGCCTCTGTGGAAAAGCCAAGGCCAAGCTCCAGTTAAAATGCAAAGGTTTATAATTACTCACCAACACCTTTGTCACACAGACTTCATTTGAAATGGATTCTAGGCCTCATGAAGGCCACTAGAAGACACTGGATTAAATGTCATGAACAGGAGGAATCATGAGGCTTAGAAGCTGAGATATACGTTATATGCACATTTTAGCCCACCAAAGTAGCAGAAATATAAAGATCACAATATAATGGCAAGTAAAAAATATGGATATGTGTGTGTGTGTTTAAAACTATCTCCATCAATGCAAATAATTTTAATGTGCATACATTAAAATTCTTTTCGTACTAATAATTTGTGGGTTTTTTCCATGAAGTAAGTTACATTTGCTGCTCAACAGTTATATTCCAAGCAGGCCGAGGGAGCCGGCATTTGTCCACAGACAGCTTTCCAGGTCATGGTTAAACCGCTTCTGGCACAATGGAACGCTATGATGGAAACCAGAGCGCACAGAAACTCTGTTTCCTTTCCTGCAACAGTGGTACCTATTTATCTACTTGCACTGGTGTGCTTTTGAACTGCTAGGTTGGCAGGAGCTGGGACAGAGCAATGGGAGCTCACCCATTGCAGGGATTCGAACTGCCGACCTTCTGATCGGCAAGCCCAAGAGGTTCAGTGGTTTAGAATACAGTGCCACCCACATCCCTTAGGTGGTTGTCAGAGGCAGTGCCCACAGAGAAAGGAGTTGGTAAAAGGGACTTGCTCTTGCTCTTTCCACATTAAGCCCCAATATGGGTGTTAAAGGTTTATTGAGGTCTTCTTCTTCTTCTTCTTCTTCTTCTTCTTCTTCTTCTTCTTCTTCTTTTACAAACATGAAGACTAGAAATTGTGCCTCTCTTTTAAAATTTGAAACTAAGCCTTGATAAATGCATCAGTTTTCTTTTTTAAGCTCGGAAGCATGCTAATAATAAACACAGATCTGTCAAGCGCAAGTGAATTGCAATAGCAACAGTTGTATGTATGACTGGTCATATGGTTTCTGTAAACCAATTTGAGGGTTTTTGGTTCGGGGGTTCGTTTTTCTTACAATCACATAGTGTGTAAATTTTATGAAATAAATAAATATCAACCAACTTTGGCAGAAGTCCTTCTCTGAAATGGATGGTAAAACTTTGAAGATTTGGATGATGTGGGATGTTATATCTACAGAGTTTGTGGCAAACCTCCCTGTGCTGCCCATTTTTTTTAATGCTTGCTAGCATGGTGTGGCTCCTTTTGGTGCTGCGAATGCATCAGAAAACGACACGGGAGGCAGCAGTTATGAGTTATAACCTCAACTTGATCGGCATAAGGTATGAGTGCTATGGGTTACCTCTGTAGCTGAATACATAACACTAACTTTTCTCAGGTTGCTGAAATGAGGAGAGCTAACCAGGCATGGATGTTCATGTTATTTAAAAGGATGGTGAGTTCAGTTCAGTTGTGGTACTGAAAACAAATAGACTCAGAATGTGCTCAGAGGCACCCTGTCCTCTAATTATAAATCTCTTAAGTCTTTTTTGACCTGATTCTGGTTGGTAGATCTTGCAGGTTCTAGTAATGAAACAGAGTAGATTAGACAAACTTGAAGTCCGCCCACCCCTGTTCTGACAGATGCAAGGAATATATTGTTGTTGTATGTGTCCATACAAGACATCTGATGCATGATTACACCAAATCAATCGACAGCTTATCTGCTGATGTTGGTGTTGATTTAAACCGTGTTCGTTGGGACTCTGTGAATAAGGCCCATTGTATCGGGGTTATCGACTTGAGTTTGGAAACATGGCAGAGTTTGGCCTTGCTCCTGGTATCTCCTTTAGAGGCAGGTGTGCAATCAGCCTGGAGAAGGATGGCTGAGTCAAAACTGGAAGACTAAAACACAGGTAACTATGCTGTTGTGAAGTACCCTGTAGAACTGCAGTATCCCAAAAAAGCGGGGAAGAGTAAGAGATGTCCCCAAGTGTGATCTCCAGCACAGTGCGACTATGAAAAAGCAGGAGTTCAAATCCTAGTTCACCCATGGTTGAATATCTCCCAGCAATAGCGAGATCCTGTGGAAAGCTGAATACACCTTTTGGTAGCTTTTGATTGCAGATTAGTGCCTATGATCTGCCCAGTGGCGTGCAGTTAAATTTTTTGTAGGGGAGCAGTTAGGGGCAGAGGCACCAGCTTATGAGGGCGATTGGGGAGTCCCAGTGTTGCTCTTGTGAGCATCTTACCTCCCTCCTTAAGCCGGGCAGAAGTTTCCTGGGGTTTGGGAAGGAGGTGCCAGACCTTTGACAGGATGCTGGAACCCTGCTCTCTCCTTCTGAAGGCAGGCCGGGCTGTGGGAAGGTGGCAGAAGGGCTCTTGGACCCCGTCAGAGCATCAGGCCTCCCTCCCTCCCTAAGCCGGGCAGAAGCTTCCCAGGCTTTAGGAAGGAGGCACCAGGCTTTAATATAACAACAACAACAACAACAACAACAACAACAACAACAACAACAACAAATTTATTACTTTTACCCCTGCCCATCTGGCTGGGCCTCCCCAGCCACTCTAGGCAGCTTCCAACAGGATATTAAAAACAATAAAATATCAAACATAAAAAACTTCCCTAAAGAGGGCTGCTTTCAGATGTCTTCTAAAAGTCAGATATTCGTTTATTTCCTTGACATCTGGTAGGAGGGCGTTCCACAGGGTGGGCACCACTGCCAAGAAGGCCCTCTGCCTGGTTCCCTGTAACCTCACTTCCTGCAGTGAGGAACCCACCAGAAGGCCCTGGGCACTGGACTTCCGTGTCCAGGCAGAACGATGGGGGTGGAGATGCTCCTTCAGGTATACTGGACCAAAGCTGTTTAGGGCTTTAAAGGTCAGCACCAACAGTTTGAATTGTGCTCGGAAATACACTGGGAGCTAATGTAGGTCTTTCAGGACTGGTGTTATATGGTCTAATTTACCAGGAACATTTAGGGGATGAGCCTAGTCCCCCTCATCCATTGACCACATGCCACTGGATCTGGTTGCCTTTCTGCCAGCGCTCAGCTGTCCTTGATCCTAGAACTGGGGTGAGGAAACCTCATCAGCCTGAGGGCCAAATTGTCTTCTGGGTAGTGTTCTGAGGGCCGCATGCCAGTGGTGGGCAACGCCAGAGGGAAAAGTGGGTAGAGCAACAAATGTAAATCGTACCTTTGGAAAGTGCACCATTTTCTACACACATTCACACATCCTTCTCTATCCTCCAACCAGACAAGCGAGAGGCATTATCGGAGATCAAGGTCATATTGCGGATGGGCAAAAACACTCAAGTGCGAAGCCTGGGGAGAGTACCCACTACACCAGCATGGCATAGCGGGTAGTGTCTCAGAGTAGGACCTGGAAGACCAGGGTTCAAATCCCCATTTGGCCATGACCTATGGCCAGTCATCTGTTTTTGCAGCATAAAATACTTCACAGGGTTTTGGTGGAGATTAAATGGCGGGGGTGGGGGAGGAGAAGCAGGTACAATACTTGAGCTCCTTAGAGAAAAGGCGGGATAGAAATACTTACATACTGTGGAACTAACAGAAGCCTTAATATACATCTTACCATGTAAATTGCGTCAGTCATACATAAGTGCCCCAATCTCGCTTGAGTCATACTTTTTTTTTTTTAAATGATATTTATTGAAAAATTTTTTTAAATTACAAAAAAAGACAAAGCAGAGAAAGAAAAAACAAAAAACAAAAAACAAGCCACATCCAACAATACAAATTCAAAAAACAAAAATACACCACAAACAGATAAAAATAAAACCATCATTCTCAAATCTTCAACTTTCATTACCTTCTTTCTTTGACCTCCTCCTCCTCCCCTTTTTTGTATCCCAGTTAATAATTATCGCAGCAAATCCTTTCCATATTTCATAATATTCTGTCATTACATTACCTTAATCTATTTTCATCTTATCTTATAAAAAACCTTAAAACTTAAATCTTATTTTTACCCACTTCTCATAACCATAATATTCTTGCCTAATTCTTTAAACATTTTTACTAGAGCCAAGTAATTTCGTTCCAACATTTTTCTAACAGTCATCAATTTTATAAAACAATCCTAGTGATAAAAAAAAGAAATAGAAACAATCCAATCTTCATCCAGCATCCCTTCCTCCTGGTCCCGGGTTTTGTCAGTCCTTTTTATCCCATCGACCTAGCGCATTAACCTGGTAACCTTATATCCGAGGCCCTTAAGTCTCTTCCATGTCCCTTCCGTAGCTCTTCTTCATATTCACCTTTCACTCGTGGGAACTCCAGCTTGGTAATGTTTTTGACCCTTTTCAACAAATCAGCCCCTTTTCCATAGTCCAGACTAAACTCCATGTGGTATTTAAAAACATGTTTCAGAATCCCTCCAAAGTTGAGAGGCCCCACGGCCCATTGCCAGACTCGGAAAGTCCAAACATCCCTGCATAGGGGGGTCTATCCAACCCCCCATTTCCAAACCAGTCCAAACTTTATCTTTCCTAATCTGGCTTTTTCCAAGTTCATTTGTCAAATCCAAAAGCTCATGTTCCTGCTGGGCCGCAGCTCCCTCCATCTCTGGCGCCCAAGATTCCGCAACATCCTCTTCTCTCATCTGTTCTGTCAGGGCACACTCCTGATTTAATTCCTGGGTGGGCTCCATATGGTTTCCCACTGCCTGTTCAAAAATTCTGACCGCATTAGTTATCAAATCCGTCTTCTCAGTTAACTGTTCCAGTAGAGCATTTGTTTTACAGAGAGCACACAACAGAGCTTCTGAATACATTGTCCTACAAGGTCACAAGCCTATTCCCATGATTGTAATCTGTGACAGCTGCAAGCTCCCTGGAATTAGTTACAGTTTCCCAGTCTCCCTCTAGGGGGAAAACTTCTATTTGTTCTTGCAACAAAGTTTCTTTTTTGAGATATTTTGTCAATATTTGTTCCTTTAAAATGCGAAAGGAAACAATGGAATCACTATGTTTCTCTTCTTTTAGCTATCTGTCAAAAATGTTTGTCTCTGGTCAATGAGCTTCAAACGTCAGTCCTGACACCCCGCTCCAAGATCAGGACGGTGGAAAGTTACTTTACTTTAAACTCACTTCTGCAGGTTTAAACAGTCTGAAAAAGATCCCCCTTCTTCTCCTGCTGCCGAAGGGGGGTTCAAGGATTTTAAATGATGAAAGCCAATCCTTTAGAAGCGATTTTCTGAGCTCTAGTTTACGTTGTCTTTGCTTTATTCTGTCTACAAAGAAATGGAAGGCTGACTTCCTGTTTAGACCTTCCCGTTTCAGTACCAAATTGAAGTAAATTTTTAAGTCCAATTCCTTTCTGCTCGCAAGTCCTTATTTAAAGTCCAATTGTTCAAAGTTTAAGTACTCACGGGTGCTTATTTTAGAAGCCAAATTGTCCCAGGAAAAAGGCAGCACTCTCTGGCAACGGCTATGCGGCTTCGCTCCACGGAAATAGCAGTTGACTCACAGCACCGCGCCACTTCCCCCTCTTCGCTTCGGAGCCCGTTAGTGGGTTCCTTTGCGGGTTGGGGGGGCGCTAAGGGTGCCCGCCGAGTCCCATGGTCACAGGCTTCATCTGCCTGTGATTTTTAAAAGGGTCCCCGCTTCGCCGTAGCGGAAAAGACCCGTTTCGCGCGGAGCTAGTCCCTCCAGTTCAGAGGGAGTCCGCCATTGCCGATGGCGCCACCCCGGAAGTCTTTTCGCGTGAGTCATACTTTTAATAGTGTATGATTTGTTCAACCAGAACGGGGATGCACAGGCTAACTGGCATGCCACATCTTTTTGCACATTTTACACTCACGGTTGCTGTTCCAGTGAGTGATACATCCGGAAAAGTCTGTCTAGGTGTGCAGCCGAGGTGAGTGTGGTAAGAACTGAAGCAAAGCTCCCCCGCCATAAATTGTACATCTATTGCTACTGCCTGTTTATAAGCTGTAGAATGATGAAGAAGAAGAGTTCTGGGAACATGGCAAGTCGCTTTATTTATCATGTGGCGGAAACACTTCTGTGCTTTGCCTGTACCTTGACATCTAGAATAAGATAGATATATGAGCCCGTATTTGATGGGCTTATGTAAGAGTATTACAATTCCAAGCTGGGATGAATGGCTCATTATCTGTTATTTCACTTTTTTTCCTCCACCCCCAGTCACTATTTATTGTTGCCTTTTCTTTTAAAAATATATCTAGAACTGTGGACCAAGCTGATGTGGAAATGTGTCTGTTACAAAGCAAAAAGAATACATTCACAGGAAAATTCTCTTAAGATTTTAACAATGGCAGCAAATTTTTTCATAGGGGAACAGTTAAGGCCAGAGGCACCAGCTCACGAGGGGAATCGGCGGGTGCTTACATTGTGACGTCCTGCATTTGAGCATTGCACTCCCGTTTCGTGAGCCGGGCAGAAGCTTTCTGGGCTTTGGGAAGGAGGCTTTAATGTTTTAATACTCTAATTTATCAGGAACAAGCCTAGTCCCCCTCATCCACTCACCACACACCACCGAACCTTAATGTCTGTTATGCCTTCACCCCCTCATGACCAAGGCAGCAGTAGCCTTGTGGCAAAACGGAAAGATCCCAGAGAGCCCTGTTTCTTTCTCCACAATTCCAAATGCAGATCAGAACCTTAACCTATAAGCATCCACATTTAGTTTCTGAGAGCATGTGCAAAGAGCCAGACTTCTTGTACGTGTCTGAACTTTCCAGTATATTCTTACAGGAAAAAACTGCTGTGTTCTGCTTCTTATATTATAACTGGATGCAACTTGGCATACACAGCCAGGTCTTCCAGACATAAGGAACGCCTGAGGTTCAGCTTTATACTAGATACCGCTTTTATTCATGTGCCTGGCCCAATAAGCACCCAGGCTCTTAAGACCGTCTGTTGCAATGTGTATTTTCAGTTTCCCTCACAGCGAGCGCCGAGCTAGGCAAGCATCCCTGATGCCTCAGGCAAAAGCAAACATTGTTCCCTGAACAAACCGAAAAGAAATTCACTTACCAAGTGGAAGCAGAAAACGTTTCCTTTTATCAACACTATTAGTGCTTTGGATAAACTGCTGCCGAACTGTATCCTTCGCTCATTCTCTGGCACACACAGGGAGACGGAGAGGCCATTGGAACACCTTGTTTTCTGACAGAGGCATGTTGTCAACAGCTGAAAGGGTGACAAGCAAAGAGTGTGTCGAAACCTACTCATGAAAGGGTTGCCTCCTCCAAATCTGCCCTTGACCTAGGCTTTCTGGCCCTGTTCCCGAGCAAAGTGTTTCCCCTTATCTCCGTCTGTGGCGCTCTGTAGAAGAACAGCTCAATGGGGACAAAATCTGAAACAATTACCAGACTAGGCCTGATTCATTTAAAACCAGCTTGATGGTAGCCACTGGAAAACCACTTCCTCACAGTTTACCCTCACATCACCTCAGTACCTCGTACATATTTCATCCCGTGGCCACACACTGCTCATGTTGTTTCCCCGGCATTGCATCCTTTCCATTACAGCCATTGTTGATGGTTTGGAAAAAAAGTTCCACGATCGGCACAGCCTCACATCATCAACTGCTATGGAACATAGCTGTCAACTTACAGATTTGAAAATAAGGGACCAGCAGCCTTGAAAATAAGGGACCAGCAGCCAAAATAAGGGACTTGCAGCCTCACCTGTTCCAGGCACTCCAGTCTTCCTGTCCTCCTGCAGTCTGGTCAAACTCATGCTGGTACCTTCGAGAACACTGTCCAACCAACTTTGTAACCAGAGGTTCAACTGAATAGAATCTGAATCACATGCACCACAAGGCCTATGCAGCCTCAACTTAAGATGGCTCCCCGACCTGGCTTTGCACTGCAAAGTTTGCAGCAGCACGTGCAACAAAATGGCGTCCAGCATTCAAAACCCCCCTCAGCTTGCATTAACTAGCCACACACAAGGCATGCAAGCTCCACCCCCCAGTCTTTCTTAGACTTCTTATTGGGTGAGCAACACAGCCAAGCAATACAGTTGGAGCCTCCCTCCTCCCTGGCCGGCAGGGAGGGAGGGAGAGGAGCTACTTCCTTTGAAATTTAAGGGACATCATTTAAGGGACATTTAAGGGACATCCATCAATAAGGGACAGCAGCGGGACATGGCGCTGGAATAAGGGACTGTCCCTTCAAATAAGGGACACTTGACAGCTATGCTATGGAAGCAATGTGGGACCAAAGCATGGGGAAGCGGGTTATATGACTGAATATATGAAGTGTGCCTTTGTTTATAACAGTAAAAAAAAGGGGGGGAGGGAGTTGACACTCTTTATGAGGCCAACTGGTTTAATGCAGTATAAGGCCTTGTAGGTCACACACCCCTTCAAGGACGTTAGCCGTTATGTTCAAATCCCCATATCACAATTAACCTATTAGGGCCTTTCTGCATGATTTAACTGAAGCAGTTGCAGTACCTTCACTGGACTGAGGCAAAGGAGGTGAACCCAGCAAAGCATTCTTGCTGAGGGAGAAAAGCTGTTTACCACCAACTCAGATCACCGAATGAAATTGCTGGTAGATTAGAGGGAACGGTTGGACCCAGAAAGCACAGTTTTCACAAACGTTTTTCCTTGCAGCAGTGACACGGGCACTTATTGGATATTGCCCATGATAGAACTGCCAAGTATATTTGCCTTCTTGTAACAATTGGAGTTCCTGGTTCTTGTTTTTTGTTTTTGTTTAATATAATTTTGTCCCCTTTTGGAAGTTGAGAACCCAGAACAGTTCTCAAGTGTTCATAAAAGGCGACAGGGAGAACTATCCCACACCACAGTACAGTGGTACCTCGGGTCAATACCTTAATTCGTTCTGGAGGTCTGTTCTTAACTTGAAACTGTTCTTAACCTGAGGTACCACTTTAGCTAATGGGGCCTCCCGCTGCCACTGCTGCGTGATTTCTGTTCTCATCCTGAAGCAAAGTTCTTAACCTGAAGTACTATTTCTGGGTTAGTGGACTCTGTAACCTGAAGCGTCTGTAACCCAAGGTACCACTGTAATGCTAGACTTCTCCATTCCAGTTTTCTGTTGTTTGTTGGCATGGCAATTTTGCTTAATTTGGCTAGTGCAAGGAAAGTGCTAACAACCAGAACACTGTTATCTCCAGTCTTCTTCCTCTTCTTCTTCTTCTTCTTCTTCTTCTTCTTCTTCTTCTTCTTTGTATACTGTTCTTTACCAGCACGTCACAGGGCAGTTCACAGCATAAAATCACAATATAAAAACTCAAAATACATAATAAGAACAAGAACAAGAACAACGCAATAATCCCCCCTTCCACAACACATTTTAAAAGGTCACTGGATGTCAATCAGCCAAAGGCCTGGTAAAAGAGGAACATTTTTGCCAGGAGCCTAACGGTGTATAATGAAGGGTTTCATCTGAAAAGACCTTTGTCTTTTAGGATGCCACACCATTTTCTCTTGCTTTCACAAATCCACGGGTAGCCCCAGCTACCCTAAGGGGATCCCAATGCAATTAACCTGTACTAAATGCTTAACACAAACATGTTCCCTCTGATGTGACCACTCAGGCCACTATTGTTCTTTTAAAACATGATAAGAAAGGAGAGTAGGTGCGGAAGTGGAAATCTAAACCTAGAAAGAGAGGGACTTACCTGGGGGGCACTTGCATCCTTAAACGACAAGATTCCAGCCCTTTTTCTGACACCAGTGGTCTCCTGATACCCAGAGAGTGCCCTCTGTCCAGCTCAGTCCATTCTGTCAATCCGTACCCTTTTAGTCTTGTTAATTATTTACAGCAGAATTTCCCATGGCAGCTTGTTGATCCTGAACTGCTACGATTTTGAGGCTCTGTATAGTTTTAACGGCAGAACGTACCATGCTGAGTTAACCCATGCCCCAAACAAGGATCCATCTGCGGTGTGAGGAATGCTTTTAAGTCTTGGAGAAGGTGCTCTGAGAGCAAGTGAGATTAATAGCGTGCCACAGCGCAAGTTGTGTTTCTTGTTGAGTGATCAGGTGGCGAGGCAGTTTGCTAAAGTCCCCCCCCCCCAAAAAAAGGAGGGGGCAGGAAATTCTCCAACCACCAACACTGGGACCCTATTTACACCATATCGTGGAGAGAACAAAAAGCGATATCTGATTGGCGCAGAAGTCCTTATAGATGCAGTGCTCATTAAATGACCCACGAGGGTAATTTAATCCAAAGTAGGAATCTTTTGCCCAACATAGGGCTCAAACCTATGACCCTGAGATTGAGCGCCTCATGCTCTACAGACTGAGCTATCCCAGATAATACTTGAACAACTGACTGCCACTCTGTTAATGCTTATAATAATCTGGGCAGAAACCCATCTCCATTTTTTCGGACTCCCCAACCTGCCTGGTAGGATGCACTGTGGATTATTTTACACCGGGGCAGCCAACATAGTGTTCCCCAGATATTGTGTACTACAACTCCAAACACTGCCATCCATTAGCCATGTTTGCTGGCACTCATGGGAGTTGTAGTCCAAACGGGGATGGCACCAGATTGGCTTTCCCTGTTTTGCACACAGACTATTGAGTGTTTGACAGGTTAGCTCACATCATCTAGTAGTCACTAGATTCAAGGAGACTGTAGCATGCCAGAAGCAGATATGAGGAGTCAGCAACGTGTAAGATGCAACAAAATCTTCTGGAGAACGATCCAGACTGCAAACAAACAAAATCCCTTTATGATCAAGGAAGAGCAAGGAGGACAGATAATTAAAGTATAATTTATCTGACTAGCTTCATCATCTTTGCTTGTCTTGCCCCAGGAGAATACTGAGTAGGCTTTTTCACTGAGGATTTCCCAGGAGTGTGAAAACTAACAGGCTTTCAATGGGCCAGAAGTCATTTTAGCATGTAAATTACTTAACTGATGCCAAATGTGAGGGGTGTTGTTGTTTTTTGCTTTCATTAATTGCAGTGTGGAGCAATTTTTGATTTTCATCAGGATTGCAGCCGGGGAGGAGAAAATTAAACTTCCCCTCCTCACCCAATACAGTCCCAAATGAAGCCCCCCCCCTCCACTTTCAGCCTTAGAAGGCAACAAACTCACTGGGAAAAGAAATGCATTTTCTGAGAAACGTATGCATTGTGGCTTGAGTACAGTGGTACCTCAGGTTACATATGCTTCAGGTTACATACACTTCAGGTTACAGACTCCGCTAACCCAGAAATCGTGCTTCAGGTTAAGAACTTTGCTTCAGGATGAGAACAGAAATTGTGCTCCAGCGGCGCGGCGGCAGCAGGAGGCCCCATTAGCTAAAGTCGTGCTTCATGTTAAGTTGTGGGTTGACATAGCAGACGACACAGCGATTTCTCCAAAGCAGCTCTTTATTTTGTAAGCTGGAACAGAACTAAGCTGAGGAGCTCAGTCAGCCTGCTTATATAGAGCTACAGAACAATTGTAACTGTTGCAACGTTCTAAAACTATCCAATCACTGAACGTCACTTTTCGATCCTTCATTTGCATACAAAACTATCCAATCACTGAACGTCACTTTTCGATCCTTCATTTGCATAACTATCTACAGTATCCCCCTGCTGGCCCAGGGTGAGAACTTCAGTACATAACACTTCAGGTTAAGAACAGTTTCAGGTTAAGAACGGACCTCCGGAATGAATTAAGTACTTAACCCGAGGTATCACTGTACTGGGCAAATGCAACAGAACTGCATATTCCTTCCTTTATAAACCTACATCCTGAAAAAGCCTGCAGTGCACAGTGCCCTGAATGCCACTTCTCTGCCGCCCTTCTATTCCAAAAATAAGCCTGTTTTCCAAGTGCTAGGGAGCAATAGTATTTAATTACATAATTGGAAAGAGTTAGAAACTTTGCATTAACTCATTTTCTTAATGGGTTGCAGCTCTGAATCACCACCAGACCCCCCTGGACACAAACAGAGTTAATCTCTTTCCTGGAGCCTATCAAGCCAAGAATTACGTGAGCATTTAATTACTACTCAGAAGCGATTTCCTATTAGGGGCCTATAATGCACATTGCCGTGGCTTGCATAAATGTGTAGGACCCACATCAGCCACAGAGCGCTTAACTTAAGGTTGTCTCAGTGCACGCAGAGCCTCAGTATTCAACATGCTATTTTGATAACAAAATGTCAGCCAGCTCCACGAAATGCAGGGGAAAGGAAGGAAGTGCTCAAAAACTGTTACAGAACACAAAAGCACCTTCGGGGGCAACAACTCCTGTAGCTGCTTCTCATTACGCAAGCTGACCAGATACCAGAGTGGCCTGTCCTTTAACAGAAGCTTCAGCTGCATAAATCAGGAGCTGCTTATCACAGCATGGAGAGAAACATTATCACCTACCAATATCTGCACATCCTCCTACTGCTCAGGGGCAGATAAACCATGCGCTTGGCATGCAGAAGGTCTTAGGTGCAGCTGGGAATCCTACACAGGGGATCTCTGGATAGTAGCTCTCGCCCACTGTTGCTGATACTCTTGGGTGCCTAAAGTTTTAATAGATGACTGGAGTGCAGAGGTGTGGGGGACTGGTGCAGAGGTACAGTACAAGGGCTCTCTAGGCTTCTTTGGGACCTTTTTTCATCTTGTCTGCAGTGTCTCAAGAGTAACATGTAGACTAGTCCTGATACAGGCAGCTGCTTATGCCAGACAAAAATTGGCAAGGAGTAGCACAGAAGTCAATGATTAACAGCATGGCACTTATTATAACTAAGAACTACCATACTCTTGCAGCAGATTTTTTAAAAAGGCCGTGTTGCTCTTTGTGTGCGTTTCTCACCATTTGGCACCCTGATAGTTATTGGATTTCCCTGGAGACAGAGTCATCTCACATACCCTCCAACATTTCTCCAATGAAAATAGGGATGTCCTAAATAATAATAATAATAATAATAATAATAATAATAATAATAATTTTGCTATTTATATCCCACGCATCTTATTGTGTTGCCCCAGCCACTCTGGGCAGTTTCTAACATATATAAAAACATAATAAAACATTAAGCATTTAAAAACTTGCCTATACAGGGCTGCCTTCAGATGTCTTCTAAAGGTTGCATAGTTACTTATCTCCTTGGCTCAGGGGTCGGACAACTCCATGCCCTCCAACATTTCTCCGATGAAAATAGGGACGTCCTAAGGAAAACAGGCCATTCCAGGATCAAATTGGAAACCGGGATGGCTTTTGTAAATCCAGGACTGTACCTGGAAAATAGGGGCACTTGGGGGGTCTGATCTCATGCCAGGGATCAGCACCTAGTGGCTCCTGGACCAAATCCGGACCCTTAAAGGCCACTGCCTGACTCTGCAATGGCAGGCTCAGAGGCACAGGGAAGTGGCAGCTCTAGCTTCTGGTAAACTATTTGCTGGCTAGGGTCTGAAGCTCTGGGGAGCCCATGGCATTGCTGGTTCTATGGTTGTGTGAGTCCTTGGTCAAGATGCTCTCAGTAGGCCTCTTGGTTCATTCCCGTGCCTCTTTCTCTCACTCATGCCAATCAGGAGCATCCCTTGCTCTTCTACTTGCTTACTCACCTGGAAAGGGCAGATAACAGGTAGTAGCAGCAGCAGCTACAGCAAAGAGCAGCAAACACAAGAACTGATAGTAGAACTTGACAATTGCCTAATGAGGCTGACCTCCAGAGATGGCCTTGCCCACAGACACAGAAGAGATGGAAAGCCCTACCACACAGAGACCCATATAGTCCGGGGGGTGGGGAAGAGTACTCAAGGGGGAGGTTTAGTTAGCATTACAACACACAAACCTGTGTTGTCAAGAAATAGCAGCTTGCATTATTTATGTTTTTGTAAGACCCTAATTTGTTTTGCTGACAATAATCTCCCCCTCTTGCCTCTTATAGATTTAAGCACAATAAAATTGCAAATCAGACTGCAAGATTCAATTTCTTGTCACACATTCATCAAGGAAAGAATTTAATTTAGATTTGCAGCATGCCATTTTCCAGCCAGCTTCGAATTAGTTTAATGTGACAACGCCAAGACACTAGAGGCAAAAGGGGGGGGGGGAGAGGAGTCGGTTTTTTAACAGCAAAAAGGGTGCATGGGTGAAGACTGCAGGAACCTCCCCCCCCCCGCACCCAATTGATCTCCCCACAGAGCCAAACTTCCAACCAAGCGGGCTTCTATAGTATATGAGCTCAGTGGGGAAGAAAAGCACCTCAGATTGCATAAGAGGTAGACTCCACCCCCCAACACCTCTCTTTCTACATGATGGGAGCAGATCTATGAACACAAAGATCAGCCGCCACCATGACTTGCTTGACCCGCAATTTCCAAGTAAATCTGTTGAGGATTCAAATGCCAGTTTACCACTGCCACGAGCCACCATTGTAATGGCCCTCAGAACTGCTGAAACGCCTACATTTCAACACCCAGCTGACTATATTTATTCAATATTCAATTGATATTACTAATCACTCAGTGCAAAGGGTTGTGAGCTATGTGCCGTTGCTGTTTTTGTCAAGCTCAGCACTCCCTTTCACGAGCCACATGGAGCGTGTGTGCGGCGCTTGCAGGCTTTTCCCTCTGTCCCTTCCCCCACCTCCCGCAAAAGCCCGCAAAAGCCGCGCTCCCTTTAAAGAGCGCACAGAGCGTGTGTGCGGCTCTTGGGGGCTTTTCTCTGAGGAGGGAGAAGGTCTCCCAAAGTTGAGAGGCATTGCCATTCAAATGTGTGTGTGTTGCATCTTGTGATTGATTATGTGTGGTGAGGCTTACCTGCCCTCCCCATATTCTATTCAAGTTGGCACCCCTGCCCCTTATATTGTCAAATATAAGTGGTATTAGTTTGCTGAGAGATGCTGGAAAGGTTATGCAGAGAAGAGTTCCTGTATCTATGGGCGGTGGATGTGTTTATCCTGTCACAACATTTAGGAACACAGTATTTGCTGAGATCTCAAGAAGGAGTATTCAGGAGTATATTTTTTTAAACCTGATAATTTAAATGTTAGCAGCAGCAGCTCTCTTGGTGTTATCTTAAACTGTGAAAATCTGCCAGCAAACTCTTGTGACAAGATTGCACAGATCTAACTCTTCATTCTCTAAGCGGAAACTCTTCTCCATGAGAGAGAAGTGAGAAAAGCAACATACTACACAAGACAAGCTGTGGTGCTAAAAAGCATAGCTCTGGGAAAGGACTGCAAAACCTCAATTACTAGGTTCTAAGCATCCGTCTATGAAAGTGTGCAACCTATGGGCAAATCATGTCCCCATTTGATTGGCAATAATAATAATAATAATAATAATTTCTTAGTCATACCGCTCCCATCTGGCTGGGTTTCCCCAGCCATTCTGGGTGGCTCCCAACAGAATTAAAAGCACAATAAAACATCTGTCATTAAAAACTTCCCTAAACAGGGCTGCCTTCATATGTCTTCTAAAAGTCAGTTGTTTATTTCCTTGACATCTAATGGGGGGGCATTCCACAAGGAGGGCACCACTACCGAAAAGGCCCTCTGCCTGGCTCCCTGTAACCTCACTTCTCGTACGGAGGGAACCACTAGAAGGCCCTCAGAGCTGGACCTCAGTGTCCGGGCTAAACAATGGGGGTGGAATCCACCATTGCTGATTTCCTGGAACACAACATAAAATGGGGTAGCCAGCCTGTCCTTTGCCCGAAGGAGTCCACTTGTTCACTTCAGCCTCCTTACTGGTCCCATGCATGTAGAAAATTTGTATTATTTTGTTTGATTTAAATTGAAATAACACATTTTGTTGGCTTTGACTCTGGTGAATCAATTTACATACCCTCGCAACATTTCTCTGGTGAAAATAGGGACTTCCTATTCAATAATAATAATAATAATAATAATAATAATAATAATAATAATATTTATTCCCCGCTCATCTGACTGGGTTGCCTCAGCCATTCTGGGCGGCGTCCAACATATGTAAAAACATAATGAAACATTACAAAACTTCCCTATACAGGGCTGCCTTCAGATGTCTTCTAAAGATTGTATAGTTACTCATCTCCTTGGCTGGGGGGGGGGGGTGTCACATAACTCCATGCCCTCCAACATTTCTCCAATGAAAATAGGGACGTCCTAAGGAAAAGAGGGACATTCCAGGATCAAATCAGAAACCGGAACAGCTCCTGAAATGCAGATAAATTGTGCAAAAAGCTTTGCCTGCTAAATTTCTGTGTGCCAGACTGTCACTGAAGCCAAAGGAGCAGAATGGTACCATGCTCACCCCCAGGCCAGTCAAGCTGAATGTTTATGCAGCAACTCTGTTAGCATTGAATATTACAACACACTTTTTTTTTTTTTAGTTTGCTGTAACAAAAGGTCTACATAGCTCTCCTCTGGAAACTTC
This sequence comes from Podarcis pityusensis, assembly GCF_964106645.2. Classification (NCBI taxonomy): domain Eukaryota; kingdom Metazoa; phylum Chordata; class Lepidosauria; order Squamata; family Lacertidae; genus Podarcis; species Podarcis pityusensis. The sequence continues at coordinate 27,330,966 of NC_138029.1, read as the reverse complement.
ATAACAATTGCCTAAATAAACTGTTTAAAGCAATAGAATGTAGCAAAAGACCTGGTTAGGTGCTTGATGATCTCGTTCCCTTCAGTTTTGTAGCCACAGGGCCAAATTAGGAATCATGTGCCTCTTTGCATTTAAAGTGCAGGCATTTCCTGGGGGACTGGAGAGGACTGATAATTACCAGCACCACAGCAGCTGCTTGCAGCTTAACCCTTTCCTCCCTTGCTGTGGTCCTAAGGTAATTCTTTCTGAAGTTCTCCCATGCACATCTGAGTATGTGTGGGAAGTTCATTCCAACCCAGATAGTACTTTGAGAGGAAGGATTTCAGCAGGGGAAAGTAAACTGTTAAATCCCACTCCCTCCACACACACACTTGCCACAATTACAAACATTATCAGCTTCAAGCAGACAGCAAAACTAGTTTTTAATCAAATGGCTGATGAGCCACCATACATTCATGGAAGGCTTTTCTTTTCGTCTTGGTGAATTGCAAGTTGTACAAGTCCTAACCATTGTTTATTAAAATGTTTAATAAATGTTTACTAACTGCAATTGCTGATTCCCCTTGAGTGAGGTCAAGGCCATTTGAAATATCCCTAACTGATTATTGGATCCATGTCTACTCTTAATTGCCTCCATCCTTCATCAGCTCTGTTAACATATGAGCTGCAGAGGCAGTGTTAAAGCTACAAGGGGACTGACTGCACAAGCAAGAAGACTTAAAATCTCACAACCCTTGCCATCTTTAATTCAGTCCAGTGGTGGCGAACAATCCTCCAGTTGTTATTGGATTCCAAATAATCTCATCCCTGACCATTAGCCATGCTGTCTGGGGCTGATGGAGTCTAATAACATCCAGAGAGCACCATGTTGACTATACCTTAAGTCCCTTAAAAACCTCTCAAGTGAATTGTTGTTGTTGTTGTTGTTGTTGTTGTTGTTGTTGTTGTTGTTACCCAGCCACTCTGGGTGGCTTCCAGCACATATAAAACATAATAAAATGTCAAACATTAAAAACTTCCTAATACAGGGCTGCCGTCAGGTGTCTCCTAAAAGTTGTATAGTTATTTATCTCCTTGACATCTGATGGGAGGGCATTCCACAGGGAGGGCACCAATACCGAGAAGGCCCTCTGCCTGGTTCCCTGTAACTTCATCTCTCGCAGTGAGGGAACTGCCAGAAGGCCCTGGGAGCTGGACCTCAATGTCTGGGCTGAATGCTGGGGGTGGAGGCGTTCCTTCAGGTATACTGGACCGAGGCTGCTACCTGCGTTCTGTTCACAAACTAATCCATACAGTGGTGCCCTGCAAGACGAATGCCTCGCAAGACGAAAAACTCACTAGACGAAAGGGTTTTGCGGTTTTTGAGCTGCTTCGCAAGACGAATTTCCCTATGGGCTTGCTTCGCAAGACGAAAACGTCTTGCAAGTTTGTTTCCTTTTTCGTAAAACTGTTAAAACCCAAGGTGCATTGCTTGAAGAGGTGCAGTTGCGACTTGACTTCGAGGAGCAACTCATAGCACGCGGTGTGGTAGCCTTTTTTGAGGTTTTTGAAGACTTTGGCGATTTTTGAAGCTTTTCCAAAACTTCTTTTGCAGCCATTTGGTAAGTTAAACTTTTAAAACTTTTTTGGGGGTTTTTGGATTTTGGGTTGGGGTGTTTGGAATTCAAGGACTTGGTGTTGGGGAGGGGTTTGCAAGAATCTGGAAGCTTGTGTGTTTTCTTTCTGCATTTTTACGATTTTTTGTGACCATTGGGCCACTCTGCTGTTTTTTTTAAAAAAAATTCTGGGTTTGAATTTCTGTGTGGTGGGTGGCTGGGGGAACAGTTGAGGAGGGGTTTGCACGAATCTGGGAGCTTGTGTGGTTTTTTTTTTGAATTTTTATGATTTTCTGTGACCATTGGGCCACTCTGCTGTTTTTTTAAAAAAATTTCTGGATTTGAATTTCTGTGTGCTGGGTGGCTGGGGGAACAGTTGAGGAGGGGTTTGCAAGAATCTGGAAGCTTGTGTGGTTTTTTCTGAATTTTTCTGATTTTTATTGTTCCTTCAATTTTTGAATTTATTGTTCCTTCAATTTTTGAAATGCTCTTTACAGTATGTGTGACTTTAAAGAGCACTTAATAAACTCTTGTTGTATCAAATTTGGCTTTGTTTGGACTTTTTTTGACGATAGGAACGCATTAATTGAATTTCAATGCATTCCTATGGGATTTTGTGCTTCGCAAGACGAAAAATTCGCTAGACGAAAAAACTCGTGGAACGAATTAATTTCGTCTTGCGAGGCACCACTGTAGCTGCTTGTGAATATCACTGTACATGCGATGTGAACTTAGATTTCCAACAGCTTCAGTTCTTGTTGCCATTTCAGCCTCTCCTTTTATGTTTGGAGCTGGAACAACAGGGGTATACAAGGAATCTGTGCTTCTGTTTGCTCCTAAAGGGGCATTGAGTTTGTTTAGGTTAGAGCTGACAGCCGGATCCCATGAGTTGCAGGCAAAAGGGATGTTACGGTTACCACCACAAATATCCAATTATCAAGCTGTGCTATTGACTCTCTAGACCAATTGGCTCTCCAGGGCTAGCTATTCCACCTTCCACTTAATGGTGAGCAAATGGGCAATCGATAAGTCTGCTAAGTGACAGCCCATTAATGCTGCCTGCTAACAGAACCAGGTAATGCTGTGAAACATGCACACGCCAAGACAATTATGGTAGGAAGATGAAGTACCTTTGCCAATGAGTCTTGGGAAAAACCAAAGGCGATTCTAAACCATTGCTGATTTTTTTTTTTACCTTAACAGAGTAGCACAGTTAATTCTCTGCGCCACCCTCTACCCTTCCTTGTCCGATTTGGACTGGCCATTCTGATGAATGTTTATAAGTGAGAATCCCACAGAGTTTTAGACATGCTTCCAGATTAAATATGCTCAGGAATGCAGTTTTTAAAGATTGTTGCTTATTGTGGGAGGTCCATGGCTCTTTTTCAAATAAACAGCCGCAGTCCCACAGAGCTCTTTGTGTACAGCAAAAATTATAGCAAGGTGAGTCAAGTTCACGAGGGTCAGAAAACCTGCTGTTTTCTTTGTGACAGCAGCCAAAAGAGATCCAGGGAAGACTGTTACTTTTCCTCCCCACTTGATGATATCTGCTTTCAAAAATCAGCACAGCGTGAATAAATTTAACTCGTTTGGTGATGTAGTGCTAAAGAAAGCCACACCTACTGAGTTTGTTCCATTTGGCGTTCCTCTTGTTGGAATTGGAATTGTTTCAATGTGCTGTTGTTGTTTCACACTGTTTATATATTTATAGTTTTTTTTAAATAGAATTGCTTTTATAAATGTAATTGCCTCAACTGTTTTTGCATATGCTACTGTTTTATGTACGTTACATTGTAAATTGTTTTGGGATGCTTCATGAAAGGCAATTCATAAATAAAATAAATAAGTAAGATAATGGCAAAAGCATGGATGTTTAATAACAATAGCCTAAATAAACTGTTATTCTTTAAAGCAATGCTAAGATTCTTTGATTTTGGAGGAGACTGGCCACATGAGAAGGTCCCATTTTCAGAAGCAAAAAGGCAACTCTTGTGGTACCTTAAAGCAGTCTAATGAACTGTAGTCAGTTTCATCAAACTGCATGACATGGTTTACTGAGCTGGAATGTGTCTGTAAGCATAAATATATGTACGAACACACACATTACATATGGATACATAGAGAAATTATCGTTGCAAGTACTGCGGTCAGGTGGCCATGAAACACAACTGTTTGCCAACAATAGTATGTAAAGCTTACAGCAATAATAGTGGACATTGTACTTATTCCTGTAAGTTTAGTGCCTTGATTCAAGTGCAAAAATAACAATCAAACTTTTTGACAAGTTCTTGATTCAAATGGCTCCTGGGACTTGGGTTGTGGGCACCAAAACAGAATGTCTAGTCGCCATTTTTGGGGGCGTCAGCAACACTTTTTTATTATTTTGATAAGCATGAACTAATACGCAATTCATGTAAGTGACACATTGTTAATATCACATTTTTAACAGAGATTATTAATAAATGTTTCATTTGGTGTTTACATAAAAATATTGTTACCAAACTTCAGTTTTCAAAACACCCTACTCTTTATTGTTAAACTCCTTAACATATTGTCTATCCTAAACACATACTTTGAGGCTTCAAAGCACATACATTTCAATAATTCTTGAGTGTCAGCCAGGCACAAAATAATAATAATAATAAAATGGCACTCAGACTTTGGGAGGTGCTTGCAAATGGAGAATATTTAGGCACAAAATGCGCCTGGTGCCCTGCTAATTTCGAACCCTGTCTGTCATGGATGCTCTAGCTGATATTCCTGCATTGCAGGGGATTGGACTAGATGAGTCAACTCTACAATTCTATTATTATTATTATTATTATATCTTTATTTATACCCTACCTTTCCCTCCATGGGACTCAAGGAGGCTTACAGATAAAAATATGAACTTCAAAAAAGAAAAGAAAAAAAAATAATTTTAAAAAATTAAACATGGATAGAATTAAAACTATTCTATAGATGTATCATCTATTAAAACTATCATATACATATACGTGTGTGTATGTATGTGCGCGCACGCCAACACACATACAGAGCATGCAAATAATTACAATAAAAACATATGCCCTTGGAAAGCAAAGAAGCTCTCTCTGTGTAAGCAAGCTGGTAATCAGCGGGAACTTCACAGCCCTATCGCGATCCTCGACCGCACCAAAGACGCGCACAAACTTGGCCGCCCGCTCCACTTTTTCCAAAGCTAGGAGACGTGCACCGCAGAATCCACGCCGCACCTCCGCGCCGCGTTGCTAGTGGCTGAAGCGGGGGATAGTGGGCGGAGCCACGCCTGTTTGAGAGACACGTGTACAGAGGAACTCGGAAGTGGCTGCCGGAATTGAAGCGCCTGCGATAACTTGCAACTCCTGCGCGGTCCTAGAAGTGGTTCATGTGCAGTGAGTTGATTCTCGTTACGTATATTTTTCTAAATAACGGAGTGGTCTTTAAAGCAGCTTACTGGTAAAACCCAGGAAGTTAAACCAGGAAATGTTTTTTTAGTTAAATACGAATGTCGAACGGATTAGAACCGTGTTATGGATCAGATCCCTTGGTGTGCATATTAGAACAATTCGTGATTGTACAAAAAATAAAAATAAAAAATCTAACGGAAAGAGTCTCCCCCCCCCCTTTTGGGGTGGAGGGGTTTGTATTTTGCAAGGTGGCAAGCAGACTCATTCATTCATTCAGGCGCAATTCACACTCTGGATAGGCTGTGTGAGTAGGTCTGTGCTTGCACAACTGAAAGGGGACTGTGCAGAACAGGACTTACAGTGCGGTTGCAAGTTTCGTAAGTCTTCCTCCTGGTTGCTAGTTTTATGAAGTTAAGTTGCCCGCTGGATCAGGGAAAGAGGAACTTCATACGTGGGTCCATGGGCGTAGCCAAGAGGGGAGGGCAGGGAGGGGCAGTCCCTCTTCCTCCCCCAAATCAATAAAAATCAATAAAAATACATAGCTAACTGAGGTTCCCCCCCAAAGGCTTGCGCCCCCCTCAACAAAAATCCTGGCTACCCATAAAGGTAAAGGTAATGGGACCCCTGACCATTAGGTCCTGTTGTGGCCAACTCTGGGGTTGTGACGCTCATCTCGCTTTCTTGGCCGAGGGAGCCGGCATACAGCTTTTGGGTCATGTGGCCAGCATGACTAAGCTGCTTCTGGCAAACCAGAGCAGCGCACGGAAACGCTGTTTACCTTCCTGCCGGAGTGGTACCTATTTATCTACTTGCACTTTGACGTGCTTTCGAACTGCTAGATTGGCAGGAGCAGGGACCGAATAACGGGAGCTCACCCCGTCATGGGGATTCGAACCGCCAGCCTTCTGATCGGCAAGTCCTAGGCTCTGTGGTTTAACCCACAGTGCCACCCGCGTCCCGTGGCTACGCCCATACCTGTGCCTAAACTCAGAACGCATGTTTTGGATGAGCACTTAGCTGCTCTCTTCCTACCCCACTGTCCCTGGTCCAGAAGGTATGATATGTGTGTGTACATTAGCTACAAACTTGTTGCAGGAACACAAACGGCTGTTGGGTGCTACACCACTCAGTCTTTTTTATTTTATTTTATCTTATCAGGAAGCTTTGTGGCATGTTCCACATCATACTTTGTTCTTGGTAAACTAGGGAGCTGAGTAATTGGGCCAGTCACAGCCTCTTAACCTACCTGACAGTGTCATTGTGGGGATTAACTGAGGACGGAGTGAGCTATCCTTGGAGAAAAAAAGATGGACATGGAATAAATAAGCTCTTCTGCTTACCTGCTTAAGAAGCTGGAGGGACCTGCCAGATGGAGACGTTAATCGCGAACCTGATCACAACTGGACCCGCGCTGGTCGCAAGGCGTGCCGGGTGCCTGGCTAATTTACAACACTGTATATGTGGTGTGTGTGTGCGTGTGTGCACGTGTGTGTATGTATATGTCTATCTCCATTTCCCTTTCCCCATGGGGTTGCTAAAGTGCATGTGAGTGAGAGACTCTGGTTCACCTCCATGAATTTGAATTACGTTCTGCAAGGCCTGAGGCTCAGCAACTGCACTGGATGGACCAGAGCACTTTGCCAACAAATCACTCTTTGCGTGTGGGATGAGGGCCTCCCCTGTGTGAAAAGGGCTGCATCTCGCTTTAGACATGAGAAGGTTCGAGCAATCCTGAATTTGAGTTCTGCTGACTGAAGGGGCTTTCTCAGCAAAAAACACACACCTGGATACACTGGGGGGGAATACTCTGTGACCTGAGCTGTTCCACCATAAAGCAAAATGCCAGTGAAATGGCCAAAGTCGGCCTCATTCTGTTTTTTTTTTTTTTAAATGATATTTATTGAGAATTTTAAGGTTACAAAGAAATAAGAAGGAAAAACCAAGAGAAAAAAAAGGAAAGAAAAAAGTAGATAAAAGTAACAATTAAGCAATACAAATCAATAAAAACCAAAGTCAAAAAACAAAAAACAAAACACACAATACATCAAAATCAAAAAGCAAAAATAAACAAAAAAATAAAAAACAAATCCAATATTCCCAGATCCTCAACTGTCATTACCTTATTTCATCGACCTCCTCGCACCTCCCTTTTTTATATTCTAGTTATTAACTATCTCAGCAAATCCTTTCCATCTTTCACAATATTCTGTCATTAAATTACCTTAATCTATTTTAACCTTATCTTACCATAAAAAGTCCTAAAACTTAAAACTTAAATCTTATTTATACCAAATTCTCTTAACCATTACATATTCTTACATAATTCTTTTTAACATTTCTGCTAAAGCCCAATAATGTCATTCCAACATTTTTCTAATACTCATTAATTTTACAATACTTTTCTAAATGAATTTTTAAAACTTACTTCCAATCTTCATCCATCGTCTCTTCTTCCTGGTCTCGGGTTTTGTCAGTCCTTTCTATCCCATCCATCTAGTCCATCAACCTGGTGACCTTATGTCCGAGGCTCTTAAGTCTCTTCCAAGTCCCTTCCGCAGGTCTTCTTCATATTTATAACTGTACTTTACTTTGTCTTCTGCTCCTTTCACTCGGGGAGACTCCAGCTTGACAATATTTTTGTCCCTTCTCGACAGGTCAGCCCCTTTTCCATAGTCAACACCGAAATCCACGTGGTATTTGAAGGCATGTTTCAAGGCCCCTCCAAAGTTAAGGGCCCCCACAACTCCGAGCTCCCCCCAGCCCAAAGCCAGACTTGAAAAATCAAAACATCCCTGCATAGGGGGGTCCATCCAGCCCCCCATCTCCAAGCCAAACAGAACTCCATCTCTCCAAATCTGACTTTTTCCAGGTTCATTCGTCAAATCCAACAACTCATGTTCCTGCTGGGCCACAGCTCCCTCCATCTCTGCCACCCGGGGTCCAGCAACAGCCTCCTCCTTCATCTCATCTGTCAAAGCACATTCCTGGATTAATTCCTGAGTGGGTTCTATATAGGTACCCACTGTCTGTCCAAAATTTCTGATCGCAACAGTCATCAAATCCATCTTCTCATATAACTGTTCCAATAAAGCACTTGTCTTGCAAAAGGCAAGCACCAGAGCCTCCGAGTACATTCTTGTTCAAGGTCAAAGTCTGGTCCCACGATCTTAATCTATTACAGCTGCAAAGCTCCCCAGTTCGGTTTTAATAACAGTTTCACAAGCTCCCTCTAGGGGAAACTATTTCTTTTTGTATCCATCCTTTTTTTTTTTTTTTTTAAAGCAGATCTAGCAACAAAGTTTTCCTTTTTTGGATATTTTGTCAATATTTTGTTCCTTTTAAATGCGAAGGGGAACAATGGAATCAATATGTTTCTCTTCTTTTAACTATCTGTCAAAAACGTTTGTCCATAGTCAATGAACTTCCCCAGAACGTCTTTCCTGACACCCCGCTCCCAGGTTCAAGACGGTGGAAAATTGCCTTTCTTTACTCTCTCTTCTGCAGGTTTAAACAGTCTAAAAAAAGTTCCCCCCTCTTCTCCTGCTTCCAAGGGGGGTTCAGTAATTTTAAATGATGAAATTTTGGTCCTTTACAGACGACTTTCTAAGCTATAGCTTGCCGTGTCTTTGCTTCAATCTATCTACAAAAAGCGGAAGGCGGACTTCCTGTTTAGACCTTCCCGCTTCAGTGCCAAATTAAAAAATTTCTTAGTCCAATTTTCCGTTCTACTCACGGGCAGTTGTTTAAAATCCAATTGTCCACAGGAAAAAGTCAGCGCTCTCCTGCAACAGCAATGCGGCTTCACTCCGTGAAAGAAGCAGTCGATTCAAAGCACCGCGCCACTCACCCCACATCGCTCTGGATCCCTGAAAACCGGGTTTCCCCGCGAGTAGGGGGGGGCGCAAAGGTGCCAGCCGAATCTCACGTCCACAGGCTTCTCCCGCCTGTGGTTTTTGATGGGTCTCCGCCTCGCCGTGGCGGTTCAGACCCTGTTTTCCACGGAGCGGATTCCTCCCGATCGGAGGAAATCCGCCATTGCCAGAGGCGCCAACCCGGAAGGCAAAGTCGGCCTCATTCTGAGGCAGCAAAGGGAAGGGACTCGCATTAGGACACATGCTGATGATGACACAAATGGACTCCAGCCATGGGCCTGGTACAAGTCATTTCTCTCCCACTGACTTTAATGCAGTGTTGGCCAAACTTGGCACGCCAGCTGTTTTTGGACTACAACTCCCATCATCCCTAGCTAACAGGAACAGTGGTCAGGGATGATGGGAATTGTAGTCCCAAAAATAGCTGGAGGGCCACGTTTGGCCACCACTGCTTTAATGGGAGGGGGGATTTAAAAGAGCCACACCCTCCCCAAGTCAACACCCACCCCAGGTATGTCAATATTACAAAGCATGCCACCTCCAGTATATAAACCCCACACAGGGAGGCCATAAGTAGAGTGCAAGGGTGTGAGGCTGCATCTTTTCTTTGCTATTCCAGTTCCTTTTCCGGAGTTCCCATTTTTGTGGCATTTGATCAGAAATATTGCAGAGTCAGCATAAGGCACAGTTTACCATTCCCCTGAGTTTCTATGGATTATGTGCAAGATATGCTGCGTACCTCTGGTTTTGGCTGTTCATAATTAATAGCTGTGTTGGATATGTATAAATTTGTCCACCTCTAGGCACAGACTCTGTAAATGGAAGAATATCACATCACTGTAGATGCTTTGTTCATTCTGAATGAAATTAAGGCTTCATACGCGCTTGAAAGCAATGGGACTTGTTTTGGAGCAGGACTGCACTAGAAATGATTTGTTCTGTAATCTTCATTAAGTTCACAATAATCCTTTCAAGATGGTCAGTACAATCCTAAGGACTTTTGCTCCGTTGTTATTGTGTGCAGGGTTGCAAACATATTGCAGTTTTACAAGGGGGAACTGATGCTTGGAAGAGAGTTTTGCCTGAGTTCTACCCCAAACTGGCTCTGGGAGGGAAGTGGCACTTGAAATTGCACCTCCCTTATTCAGATCCACTGGAAAATACCTTTAGAATGAAATGCAAATCTGATTAAGAAAATTATATCATCTACCTATCTGTCCATCCATCCATCCATCCATCCATCCATCCATCCATCCATTCATCATCTGTCTCTGGTAATAAGAGCAATAGGTGTGTGTGGAACCTCTGAAAATCTGATTGGAAAGAATTTATTTTGAATGGTGAAGCTTTAATGTCGAAAGTACCCTGCCTTTACGTTGGCTTTACATCTGTCCTAGGTCATCAAATCCAGGAGCACTCAGTATGTTACTGGGTTACAATCCAGTGTCACAAGCATTGCTAGGAACGTTCTTCACCTGGGGATTGACGGCTGCTGGCTCAGCACTTGTGTTTGTCTTCTCCAGCGGACAGGTGAGTCTTGTACTCCAGTTCGTTTTTCAGGGTGCAGCTTTCTGCTTGCCAGATGGAAGAATGTCCTCTCTGCTCCCCCTGCACCCTGTTCTGGGGGATCTTCTGACCCCACATCCAAGCCAATGGGGGAGCAGGAGGAAGGCCTCATTGTGCTAACAGCACTGGCTCCTGCTAGCGCAACTGTTTAATTGAATTTTGCTCAATGTGAACATTAACTGTATGATGCAGTTCAATTAACACTGTCACTGTATGTTCCTGACTTAAACCTTTCTGCTATTTCTGCCGTTCTTTTTTTTGTTTAAATATACAGGTGTATTTAGAGCATTAGGCCTGGAGCCCTGGGCTAATAACCTGTTGAGTTATGGACCTGCTGAGTAAACACACAAGTTGGTGTTAGTTTAAGTTTCTCACTTGTCAGGTGGAAATATGGCGAGCTGCCACACAGGGATGTTGCAAGTTGGGTGGAAGTGCAGTAGCATAGAAGAGGAGAGAGGCGACTTTGCTCTTGATGTTCGTGCCCATTAGCCAAAGTTCTTTGCTGAACTGTGGCTACCTAGTCTCCAACTCTGTATTCCGTCTTGCTCTTACACAACAAGCTGCCATACCTTGCCTCTCGTAGCGATCTAAGCTCTTTTGTTTTAATTTGCAGAGACGGATCCTGGATGGCAGCCTGGGTTTTGCTGCAGGGGTAAGTGTAGCACACCCTTGTTTCTTTTAATTTGCTCTGTATGCTGTCCTCATCTTGTCTCTTTGGCTACCGATGGTGCTTCGTTTGCCTGCCTTTTTGCATTAGTGTTTCTTGCATAACTGCTTGAGGGCTAATTATATCTGTGTGAGATATCAGAAGAATTTGGGCAGCATTTATCATGCCCTGTCTTGAGTGGGTGCTTCTGAGGGGAGAGCAGGTGTAATGTTGTCTCTGGTGCCATGTAATGCATTTCTCCTGTACTGAATTTTATTCCAAAGTTGAGGGGGTTATAACCAACAAAGGTGTCCCATTAGTGCTGTAGCTTCCGCCTATGTGATGGGACTTCCTGTGTGTCTTGCCTTCCCCTCTCCATCACCTTCATATCTGGCCCAGGGGTTCCCCCAGTCCTCTGGAGAAGATTTCAGAGGGTGAATTGGGAGAGGAGAGGGAGTTAAGGTCTCATGGCACCGGTGGAAGTCCTTCCCCAATAGGTCTCTGTGTGTGGTTTGGGAGCTGCACGGTCAGTGAAAAAACAATGTTGTCCAGGGTTATAAAGACTGCAGAGAGAATAATTGGGTGCACTCTCCCTACCTTGGATCAAATATATGCTTCCAGGTGCCATAAGAAAGCTAGTGCAGGATAGTGCACACCCTGGAAATTATCTCTTTCAGCTTCTGCCTTCTGGAAGAAGGTACAGGGTTATAAAGACTAGGACTAGCCGCCTGAGAAACAGTTTCTATTCAAATGCGATTTTGGTTTTAAACGCAGCATAAGGTAGTCTCTATGGGAGTATATTGTATGTAATTATGGGGTATCAGAGTTTTTAGGGGGCTAACCAGGCTGGGATAGCAGGCTTGTTGGTTTCTGAATGTCTGATGTAGATTTTCGTTGTTCTGTATGGGACAATGACAATAAAGATTATCTTATCGTATCATATCGTATCGTATCGATGACTTCATTGGGTACAACTCAAGGGACACTGCTTTAGCTGCAGTTGTGGTTTTTATTTGGGAAATTGAATTTTCAGTTTGTAAAAAAACCAGGTGGATGTGGTGTCAGAGCCACCACTTAACATTCCATGGCTATGGGTGTAAAATTTATGGAAATGTTGAAACCTGATTTAAAAAATGACAAAAACCAAATACATGCGTACCATTTTCACACTGAAAAATAAACAAATAAAGAGTTTTGGAGACATAACAAGGAGGCAAACGTAAACATTTTCTATTACTCTGAGAACATGAAATCTCTTACATATAACTTAGTTGGAATGTAAAATTGTTTGTTATGCCTTAATTTTCTCCAGATGATAATTGCAAATATAGCCAGCTCTGGAGATGGAGCTGCAAGCTGCTGCATCTAAAATTTTGTTAAGTGGAAAATCTAGGAACAAAATAATTACTTTGAAAAGACAGCACAGTAAAAAATAAAATAAAATCACAGATCCAGTGCTTGCCACCAATGCAGAAAGTTTTATCCAACTCACAGATCGTCATGGAACTTCATAAGATGACAACAAAATCACCAACAAATTATATAATACATCTGTAGACACAGCTGACCTATGATTTACTGGTGATTTTGAGGGGACCCCGTGTCAAAATCTAGAAGATCCAAAAGGGGCCATATCTTGGAGTCTTGTTTTTGTACCATGGAAAAGCACTAGAACCATGATGTGATCTGATGATGGTTGTTGTAGAGGACAACTCATACAATAGCAATTTCAAGTTTTACTGGATGTATACTCATCTTCTTTCTTGAGCTCTCCCTTTTTATTATCCCTCTTGCATGCACCCCACCATTGCTGTCATTGCATCTCCACCCACCTACCCCCAGTTATTCCATTTTTCACTATCACCACCACCACCCCAGGGTCCCAGAGGGTTCCCCTTTCCTTCCTACCCTCTTGGTTGGTTGTTTTGGTTTCTGTTCATTGGTCTCTCAGAACCTTGAGAAGCCCACAGCTTCCTTTTTCATACCTGTGTATGCTTTTCAGGCTCAGATCTTCTGGGTACCACTGCCAAGAAGTCTTTGTATCTAGTCAACATTCACACGTATCTCAGATAGCTGGGGCATCCAAAGTAGAGCACTTCCTGCGAATGTTAATCCAGAGTAAGTGTGTGTATGTGTGTGTGTGTGTGTGTGTGTGTGTAGGACAACGTTCCACAGCCTTACTGGCTGGAGCTGATGTGGATGGTAGTCCAAAACATGTGAAAGTCACCAGGTTGGGCAAAGCTGGGCTAGGAGGACCTACTTGAAGGATCTCCTCCTCCAATGTGGTCCATATGCTTTCCAGGATTGGCCATCCTCATTGTATGCAGTTCCATTGCTATTGCTGGCCTTGTTTCTGCCTTTGTGTTCCTTGATGAGATAGCAGATGCACTTCAGTCCCATCATTCTTCCACCCTGAATCTGAGATGACATCTCAGGATGCCTCCCAGAAAGGAGCAGCAGCAAGAAATCTGTTCAGGAGGTCTCTGCTGAGCCCGATTTCCTGGCAGAATTGTGGTTTGTTGTTGGCCTCTTTATCATTTTCCTTGTAACAGATGCTGCCTCCGGGCATCTTCTCAAGCTCCCATTCAAGTCCTGGCAGGCTGTTAATGGACAAGCAAGTCTTTGTCAGGTAGCAGAGAGTCCATATGAATATCAACTATGGAGCAAGTTGCTGCTTGGCCAGCTGTGTGTGTAAATTGCTCAAGCTACACCCATTTAATCCTGAGCACAGCGTCTCTTGTTTTTCTGTGTGGGCCTGTGAAGGAATCCAAGCTTGTATCTGTTGCGCTGAAAAAATGAAGCTTTTTAAAAAAATTAAAAAATTAAAGCAAGATTGATTTCCATTAAGGGACAATTAAGTAATGGTAGGAAGGTTTGTCGAATGGATGAGGGAGAAGATTTTGCAAGGTAGTATTTCTTTCAAATCTGGATGACGATGCACTCAGTCATTGCTTTATTGGAACTTGTTGTTTAATGGAAGCCACTATTGTTCTGTTTCCACTGAGGAAACAACTTTGAACCGAGATACTCCCAACTTACAGGCTGTTGTGAGCATACCACAGAGTGACAAATGTATGCAGTCTTAAGTTTAGGGAAGTGTAGGGTAAAAATGTAATAGACAGCTTTTAGCATCCATAGCTTTCTTTCCTCCCCCCCCCTTTAAATTCTTTTTAAAAAAAATTATCTAACAATATTTGCCTGGTGAATTGATCGAGCATATATGTCAAGGAAATAGAAGAAGAAGAGTTTGGATTTTATATTCTGCTTTATCACTACCCAAAGGAGTCTCAAAGCGGCTAGCAATCTCCTTTCCCTTCCTCCCCCACAACAAACACTCTGTGAGGTGAGTGGGGCTGAGAGACTTCAAAGAAGTATGACTAGCCCAAGGTAACCCAGCAGCTGCATGTGGAGGAGCGGAGACTCGAACCCAGTTCACCGGATTACGAGACTACTGCTCTTAACCACTACGCCTATCTGACTTTTAGAAGCCACCTGAAGGCAGCGCTGTTTAGGGAAGTTTTTAATGTTTGATGTTCTATTGTGCTTTTAATTCTATTCGGAACCGCCCAGAGTGGCTGGGGAAACCCAGCCAGATAGGCGGGGTATCATCATCATCATCAACAACAACAACAAATTATAGAAGTTCTTGTTGTATGGCCCACTCTTAGTCTCAAGTCAAGTCCAGGATGCTTTTTAGATGGTATATACCTTGCCACAAGTTTGTGGTGGGTTGCTGGATCCTTTCCTGCTTTGTTTCTCCAGCTTTGAGGTGGGTGGGGGAAGAACTTACAGTGATTTAGGACCATAATAAAAGTGCTATTTTTTTCTTATGGCTAGTCATTCTTTCAGGAGAAATGCTGCACACTCCAGCAGTTAAGCAATCGTGCATGAAATGAATTTTTATATTCCGTTCTGTTGATTATTCCGTTGAGTTCTGACACTGTTTCAGAGCTTTAGGTATTTGATACATTTTCCTCCTTTCTTTTGCAAAGGCCTCTGAAACAAATATCGCTTTTCCCATTCCAGAATCGAAAACAACGATGTTTGCTGGTTTTTGACAAGCAGCCAGCGTGACAGCCCCTTTTAAGAACGCTTTTCATGTTTTAATTTTGTTTTGGCAACTTGTGGGTAACACTGAAGCTGGCGACACTGATTCCGTTGTGTCGAAAAGGCGCTGAGAATTAAATTCTAAATGAGGAATTCACTCCTGTGTGCTTTGTTCTCTGGCTTCATGGTGGCATGTTTCTGGTCCTAACATCACTGCATATAGGATTTCTCTTGAGAGATTATCAGGTCAGATCCCCACCTTCCTAGTCTACCTGCGTGGAGAAACTGAGGAATTAACAGATGGCTATATTATTATGACGCGGGGGACGCGGGTGGCGCTGTGGGTAAAACCTCAGTGCTTAGGACTTGCCGATCGTATGGTCGGCAGTTCGAATCCCCACGGCGGGGTGAGC
This sequence comes from Podarcis pityusensis, assembly GCF_964106645.2. Lineage (NCBI taxonomy): Eukaryota > Metazoa > Chordata > Lepidosauria > Squamata > Lacertidae > Podarcis > Podarcis pityusensis. The sequence goes on along the minus strand of NC_138029.1, from coordinate 27,315,420 downwards.
TCCTGTCGTTCGGTCCCAGCTCCTGCCCACCTAGCAGTTCTAAAGCACCCTTAAGTGCAAGTAGATAAATAGGTACCGCTTTCTAGCGGGAAGGTAAACGGCGTTTCCGTGTGCTGCGCTGGTGCCGGCTCGCCAGAGCAGCTTTGTCATGCTGGCCACGTGACCCGGAAGTGTCTCTGGACAGCGCTGGCCCCCGGCCTCTTAAGTGAGATGGGCGCACAACCCTAGAGTCGGACACGACTGGCCCGTACGGGCAGGGGTACCTTTACCTTTATATTATTATGAAAGGGTGTCCCCTCACCTGCCAGCTCTGTCTACTACCAATGTTTCTATGCAATGGCATGCACTAGTAATAATAATAATAATAATAATAATAATAAATTATTTATTTATACCCCGTCCATCTGTCTGGGTTTCCTCAGCCACTCTGGGCGGCTTCCAGCAGAATATTAAAATACAATAATTCATCCAGTATTAAAAGCTTCCCTAAACAGGGCTGCCTTCAGATGTCTTTTAAAAGTCCGATAGTTGTTTATTTCTTTGACATCTGATGGGAGGGTGTTTGACAGGGTGGGCGCCACTACTGAGAAGGCAGTCTGCCTGGTTCCCTGTAACTTTGCTTCTCACAGTGAGGGAACCGCCCGAAGGCCCCCGGAAATGTTCCTTTTTGTAGTGAAGTCCTCACCTTTGCAAATGAGCAGATCCAGGCTTGTTCACATATCACAGCAAACCACAGTTTACCATTAAATTCACTCTTGGCTGCTTTGATCTTCCCTGCTATCATGTGGGAGAAACAAACCATGGATCTTTGGCTTTGCAGCCTCTCTGAACAGAGGATGGTGGTTTGTTTTGTTCTAAGCAAACCATAATCTGTAACCAAAGATTCTTCTTGGTTTACAGTGGTACCTCAGGTTAAGAACTTAATTCATTCTGGAGGTCCGTTCTTAACCTGAAACTGTTCTTAACCTGAGGTACCACTTTAGCTAATGGGGCCTCCTGCTGCTGCTGTGCTGCTGCCGCACGATTTCTGTTCTCATCCTGAAGCAAAGTTCTTAACCCAGGGTACTATTTCTGGGTTAGAGGAGTCTGTCACCTGAAGCGTCTGTAACTTGAGGTACCGTTGTATGATTTGTTTGGATGAAACAAGCCACAATTTCTGGCTGTGACAAAATGCTTAAGTCAGAAATTCACGATTTGCTTATCCCACATAATAGCAGGAAAGGGCAACTGGCTCGTTTGTGGTATACAGGGACATGCAAATTGTGCCACAGACTGGATACTTGGTGTGCCTTTAAAAAAGAAAAGGGAATCCACACCAGATTGAGGGATTGTGTTGAAACTTTGCTTAGGCATCTTTGGCATGCAGTTAGCAGTTCATCAATTCTCTGTGGACTGTTTTGGGTATTATTCTTTATCTGTAAAGGTGATACATTTTTGTTTCCCAATTCCAGTGCTGCTCCCCCCCCCCCCGGGGTATGCATAACCCTAAACATTTTGTGACTTTTTGTCCTTTCTCCATTTACTGTATTTATTTTTCCCGATTTGAACTATAAAATGGTGGTTTTCTTGAGTCAAAATGAGAGTGCCCCTAAACATTTTTTTAATAGAAAAAAACGCTGCCCAAATCACTGCAGAAAAATGATATGATTCCCCCGCCCCCAATCTCTCTAGGCATGTATTAAGCCAATAATAAATAATTTTGTGTATGTGTGCGTGTGTTTAAAGCGGCAGTTCAGAATACTGCAGAATGCTTTGATATATTTTGCATCAGAGCATTGCATCACCTTAAAAGCAGCTTCATGCCTCCTGTGCTCTGCTTTGCATGTGGTTACCGCCCCCCCCCCCATGAGAGCTCCCCAACAGGACCACCTTGATCCAGTTTTGATAAAAAGAGTTTGTTCTTGGTGCCCAGTTGCTACGTATAGGAAGTAACCTCTTGTATATTCCACATGCAGGAACTGGGTACATGTTTGCACACAGGGTTGGACAGTATAAAACAGTGACGTGTCTTGCACTCCCTTTCTTCTCCCCGCAGTTAAATCGGCCTGTCCTTCTAAGAATGGATCAGTTTAGACTGCTGTAATTGCTCATTGAAATCTGGTGTAGAGAGTTTATGTAAGAAAAGAGCGTTTCCAAAATTGGCACCCAACCAATCTAGATGAAACTTTGATTTGGTATCAGCTGAATCTCCACAACTTTTTTCATTCATTTTAAGATTTTATAAGACCCTCAGTTCCATGTGGAGTAGTAGGAGGGCCATTCAGGGGTTTGCTCTGCAAACAACATTACAAATACAATGCCGCTTGCAACAGAAGAACGTATTGCAGGGCAAGGAACCATTGTTCACAACTTCCTTTTGCACAAAATAATCTAAATCAGGCATAGGCAAACTCCGGCCCTCCAGATGTTTGGGACTACAATTCCCATCATCCCTGACCACTGGTCCTGTTAGCTAGGGATGATGAGAATTGTAGTCCCAAACATCTGGAGGGCCGGAGTTTGCCTATGCCTGGTCTAAATTAAAGTTCAGGTCCCAGAAGCAACGGGGAACCAGAACTCAATAGTCAGTCATTCTTGTGGCTCCAGATCTAGCCATATTGTCTTCTGATAGGCTCTCTCTTTATCTTTTGGCTACCCAGCAGGAGATTTCATTTCTGTTGGAAAGAGAGAGCCTTGCCTCCTTATTTTCTAGCTAGCTTGTACAATGTTTTCTTAGCACAGAAGCACTCTCGAGCAAACCTGTCTTTTCAGTCTTTGCTATCGTGGTAACATTTAGAATCCTTTGATAGGAGCACCATCTTCTCTTATCATTTTCACAAATTCCTCATGGCTGTTTTCAACTCCAGTGCTGAAATGTCAAGTCACTGAAATGATCAGTCATGCTGACCAATCCGTTTTGGATTATCTGCAATTTTTAGGGGGCCAGGGGGAGGGGAGAGAAACATGTCTGCTAAATCATAGCTCAAAAGCTGAACCCTTTATGCCAGCGCAGCAATTTCTGCCTATAAATTAGCCCCTTTATTGCCTTGGAAGAAAAGAATTTTGCCTCAGAGTATAGACCCTTTTTTTTAATGGGACACAGGTGGCGCTGTGGGTTAAACCACTGAGCCTCTTGGGCTTGCCGATCAGAAGGTCGGCGGTTCGAATCCCCACGACGGGGTGAGCTCCCGTTGCTTGGTCCCTGCTGCTGCCAACCTAGCAGTTCGAAAGCACGTCAAAGTGTAAGTAGATAAATAGGTACCACTCTGGCGGGAAGGTAAACGGCATTTCCGTGCACTGCTCTGGTTCGCCAGAAGTGGCTTAGTCATGCTGGCTACATGACCCAGAAGCTGTACGCTGGCTCCCTCGGCAAATAAAGCGAGATGAGTGCCGCAACCCCAGAGTCGTCCGCGACTGGACCTAATGGTCAGGGACCCCTTTACCTTTACCTTTACCTTTATAGACCCTTTACCTGATAATCTGAAAGAAGCTTTTGTAACTGTTCGGTTCTGTATAATACTCCAACCAAATGGGATATGTATACAGACCTCACTTGAAGCAACCCTCTAGCCCTCTTCTGATTATTCTTTGGTTCTATGTCAACATGTGAGGGTGACTGCAGGGTTGAGTGTTCTAGCACTACATCCCCATCATTCCCACAGGTTGGAGAGAGAATGTCTGACATGGAGAGCCCCCACATGGCTTGCAACAGGAGGCTCCTTGGAGCTTGTGGAGCGCAGCCAGAATGGCAATATGGGGTGGTGGTGAAGCTAGCAGACGTGTCTCCACAGCCCCCTTTGTGTGTTTCCTTTACATGAACAATAACACTTGAAGAGGGCTAGTCTTTGTGACTTCAGTGCCATTGACCTTCTGCTGGTTAAAACAGTTATGCTAGCCTGGAAAATAAGATACGTGCCAGACGGTGTGAAAGGTATTTGTGATCCTTATTACCATTGTGCAGCATGGAGCGTTCTTCACGATTCATTTATTTGTTTTTGGCGAGAGTCTTTTGGCAGAGTTCAAGATGGCAGATGATGCCTTGAGCTGGGGCGTTCAACAGGCATTGCGACCAAGAGTCTAATGAGATTACAGAAGAGACGTAGATCTTTTGCTGCTTCCATCTTTTCTCAGTAGCATCTGTATTTGTGCCACACACAATGTGGCGCCTTTCATGCTGTCTGTTCCCCCGCCTTGGATTGTTGGCTGTTGGGTTTAAGAAATGCAGAGTGCGACACTGTCACATCAGCTGAATGGCAAACTCATGAACTCCACTGTAAGGCCGCAGAGTGAAGAACATGCAGCCTCATTCTTGCTGCTTCTGACCATGGGTCAGCAAACTTTTTCAGCAGGGGGCTGGTCCACTGTCCCTCAGACCTGGGGGAGCGGGCTAGACTATATTTTGGAAAAAATAATAATGAACAAATTCCTATGCCCCACAAATAACCCAGAGATGCATTTTAAATAAAAGCACACATTCTACTCATGTAAAAACACCAGGCAGGCCCCACAAATAACCCAGGGATGCATTTTAAATAAAAGGACACATTCTAGTCATGTAAAAACACGCTGATTCCCGGACCGTCTGCGGGCCGGATTGAGAAGGTGATTGGGCCACATCCAGCCCCCGGGCCTTAGTTTGCCTACCCATGACTTTGATATTCAAAAGGGACACTTGAGAGTCCTTTTTGTGCTTTGCAGAGCTGAGATAACTTTCTTGAGAGTAAGCCTGTTCTTTGAGATATGCGTTAATGAGCGGCAACTCCTTTTAAAAAACAAAACAAAAACCCAAGGAAGGTCCCCCCGGTTTCTCTTTTTCTTCTGAAAATGAACTCTTTTAATTTGAAGCATTTGCTGCCAACACTCTCTCCCTGTGTTCCTCAGTGCCCTAGGAGTTTTGCTATTGCATGTATTAGAATAAAAAACTCATCTCATTTTAGTTGGTGGATGAAATGAAAGGTGACACAGGAAATGGCTTTTGGTCTGGAGAGGATATGCATGCCATTGGTGGGGCATGTAGGGTTTTAACTGGAACAGGTATAAGAACCTGGGAGCCAGAGACATTGCTAATGTATTTATAACATTGGGACTCTTAGGTGCAACTTTGCATAAATGTTGCATAAGCTGATTTATATGCATCGATGCAAGTTTAGAATTTAAATGTCACACAGAATGCAACCCATCTAATTTCCCATCCAATGTGTCCCACGTAAATTAATTTGCACCCTACCTCAGTTCCTCTTCAATACATTTAATCCCCAGTTAATTTTCCAACAGATCCTGCTCCAAATCAATTTATTCCTCCCTCAAATCCTTTCTAGACAGACACCCCAAATGAATCTTATTTCCTCCGGTTAGTATCTTACCATGCAGCCTAGATGATGCACCCGCTTTCAGTTTCTCCCCAGATTCATTACTATTCAGAAACGCTTGGGGCACTTAGAAAAATAATTCATGCCAGTGCCGTGTGGGCCCCTCGCTGGGAATGCCACTGCTGGAGCACTCTTAGATCTGCCCTAGTTTATGGAGAAGCAGCATGAGGCTATTGCTAGGTGCATTCCAGCCTCCAAGTTACTACGTGGCTACGGTAGGAGATTGTGGTGGCTTCCCATCCAGTTTATAGGCTTCCTGGAAGAATTTATTTTGTGTGTGTATGTGTGTAATCATCATCTGGTTGGTCACTGTCGAAGCAAGATGCAGGACTCCAGCCAATCCAAATTGAGATGGCAGTAGGTGGGTGTATCTCAAAAAACACCGTATTTTTCCATCTATAAGATGCCCCCATGTATAAGATGCCCCCTATTTTTGCGGCAACAACCAATCGCCAGTCCACCCTTGGCACTATCCTTGTATAAGACGCCCCCTAATTTTTGACATTATTTTTTAGGGATAAAACCTAGTCTTATACATGGAAAAATACAGTACTTTCTAAACTTCAGAACCTTCTCCCAGAAGTGACTAAGAAAGCATCAGTGTCAGTCTGAACAGGCTGTAAAAACATCCTTGCTTTGCCAGAGCTTTAAGCAAGGATTAAAATTTTAAACGGCTGCTTCATCTTATATTTGATTTCATTTTGGTTTCGTAATTATTTTAGTGTGTGGGAGAGAGAGATAAAGAAGGAAGAGATTTGAGATTTTCTGGGGAAAGAAATGTTCTCATAAATGAGCCAGCAGAGAGAAGAGTACAGGAAGTAGCAATAGATCTGATGGAAATCGGCAGCAGCCAGGTTTTTCGTTTAGCCAACACAAGCCTAGCTGAAAGCATTTGGGTGGGATAGGCACAGACAACAGGGAGGCGAAGGCAGGAGACAATGGTTTGGATCCAGAAAATGATGGGGTTCCTTCAGCTCACACAACGGTTCTCCCTCCCCAGCTTCTGTCATTCATCAGTAGCCAACTGAACAGCCCACTAATAGTAAGGCAGCCCTCCAGAGCAGTACTCAGGTGGTACAAATGGCAGGCGCTGGAAGGCAAAACCAATCCCCCAACCAATGTATATGGAAGCAATTTGTGTGTGTGCACAAGGACTTTTCTGGGTCCTTGCAGCTGACTGCAATTTGGAGACCAAATCAGGCATGCCTAATTTTTGCTGAAATCAATGGCTCTTCTTCCCACTAATGGTAATGGAGGTTAGGCACCCTTGACTTGCACATCCTAGGTAACTTGGATCATTTTTTTTTTTTTAAAGGTAAAATAGATTGCAGCATTTTTCAGCACTACAGGATTCCCTTTCATGCAGAAGAAGTGAAATGCAGAATGAGAAGATGCAGTGAACTGAAGGAACTGAAATTAATTAAATTCACCCCACCTTCTCATTCTTTCTGGGAATTGCAAACTTTTTACTTTAACCAGATCATTTCACCAACAGAGATTGCCTCCAGTGAACGGTGTTGCTTGCCTGCAATTTTGGGCTAGATGCAAATAACTTGTTTGGCATGTTCTTAACAGCTCTGATGGAAGCTGATGCTGTGTGAATTCAGAAATATAGATATGAAATTGAAAGATTGAAACCCTGTAGCTAACTCCTAAAATTTGAGAGGGTGGGCGGATGCACTCAGACTTTATTCAAGAGATTCATAAGGGTTTCTGGAATATAACTGTTTCAGTGCATAGGTGTCACTCCCTTCTAATTATGATTACAATCCACTTATGATGGTTGTTTTGAAGATGCCGTTTCCTTGCACTCCTGTGGGAAAGACAATTGTAATTAAACCAAGAACGTTGTGCTCAGTTTCTTTCCATCAGGGCTGACTGACTGGCTCAGAGACAAGGAATTTGAAGAATAATCTGGCATTGTTGCTTTTGGATGAGAGCACTACCAAATGTCATCCTTCCTAGCTCTAGTTAGAGAACTCTGTGTCCTAGAGAGAAAGAGAGAGAGGAGGGCGCTTTCTTATGTATCAATATGCTGTTCAAAGGTTCCTTTTCTTTTTTATGAGAAATAATCAGATGAGAAAGATGAGTCGCTACACCTCTGCCAAAAAGAGAGAGGAAGAAGTTCCTTCTGAACAAACAGCAGCACCGTAAATAAATGGTGGGTTTTGTGGGGTCGGGGGCCTATCAGTCCAGTTCCTAAGCAGTAGCGAAACAGAGCTGAATCGGAGCTGTGTGCCATTCAGTTGGGGTGCTGGTACTTGGACTGCATTGTTGTCAAAGCAGAACAGGACTCTCTGTTGAGAATACCGAAGGTTTTCTCTTAAGGTCAGCTACTGTGTTTCCTTGTTCCAGCAGTCCTGCGTGCAACTGGAAACCTGCAGAGCCAGGAGTAGAGAACCTTTTCGCAGCCTGAGGGCTGCATTCATCAAGGGGGGCATTCTGGAGGCTGCGTACCAATGATATAAAAGTGGGAGGAGCAATGAATGTGGCTCTTTACCTTAGAATTATAGAATTGCAGGATTGGAAGGGACCACAATGGTCAACTAGTCCAGGCCCCTTCAATTCAGGACTATTTTGCCCAACATGGGGCTTGAACCCACAGCCTTGAGATTAAGAGTCCCATGCTCTACAGACTGAGGTATCCCTTGGTATAGTAAGCCTACTATACCAAGCCTACTATACCATTCCATCCACATAAAACCACTGATTTTTCTAGCTAGGGATGATGGGAGTTGTAGTCCAAAAAAACAGCTGGAGAACCAAGTTTGGGAAACATTGATACGGAGAAATAGGACTGCGATGAGCCCTTATTGAATTTCAGAAACCACTGTTTACTGCATTTATCTATCACTTATCTGTATTTGTTGGACGTTGTAAGAAAAAACTGCTCCTTTTCCCTTATGGGGTACCCAAGAGCCTGTTAAGATTCCTGCTCCGTGATTGCAGTCATGGGATTATTGTCTATCACATGATGGTGTATGTTTTCATTCCACAGAGTGGGAAGTGACGGAGACGGGATGTTTGTGTTACTGTGTTCCGTGACATGGGACTATTGTCCTTTGTCCTTTCTCTCTGCTGTCTGATGAGAAAGAGGAAGCTAAGTCAGAATGCTCCATGTGTGTTTATATGTAAATAAAGTAGATTAGCCAAAATGCTGAGCTACTGAGTTCTGTCACGTGAACTGCGAAGACTCTGTGGATCCCTAAGTGTGCCGATGTCTGTTGGCATTGGTCGCTGTGATGTTCAGGCAGAAGAAAGCTTTTGAAGCTCCCGAACGATTGACCAGGAGGGAGAGAACATGTCAGTCGGGCATGTGTATCTACCAGGGTCCTACTCAAGAGTAGGACAGGCTCCTGACAGAGCCCATATAGAGTCCTTTTGTAGGTTCTATTGGAAGGAGAAAATAACAGAGGCCAACCAGAGACTATTGAGAAGCAAAGCAGCTAGTAAGCCTGATCTTTATTTACTGTTGCAACAGGGTGCTCACAACCACACGCAGGAGGCAGGAGGGACCCTGAACAATGGTGCACAAGCCCTTATATAGACATTTGAAATTACCCACCCTGTAGCAACAGACCCATCACAGAAGGGGCAGTCTACAACAGAATCCTGGCTGGGCAGAAAACCTGTTGATGGGTTTAAAGGTAAAGGTGAAGGTACCCCTGCCTGTACGGGCCAGTCGTGTCCGACTCTAGGGTTGCGTGCTCATCTCGCTCAAGAGGCCGTGAGCTGGCGCCGTCCGAAGATACTTCTGGGTCACGTGGCCAGCGTGACGAAGCTGCAGCTGGCGAGCCGGCACCAGCGCAGCACACGGAAACACCGTTACCTTCCCGCTATAAAGCGGTACCTATTTATCTACTTGCACTTAAGGGTGCTTTCGAACTGCTAGGTGGGTAGGAGCTGGGACCGAACGACGGGAGCTCACCCCGCCGCGGGGATTCGAACTGCCGACCATGTGATCAGCAAGTCCTAGGCACTGAGGTTTTACCCACAGCGCCACCCGCGTCCCCCGTTGATGGGTTTACCTGGCTGTTAATGGGTTTACCTGGACAGCCTGGCTATTCTTTTGTGATGATAAATACTTAATTCTTGAGTCTTGAGTCCAGGTCACAGGCTCGCCCTATTCATATCTTAAATGTGCCCTTAAGGCAGGATTTGTGAGCAAAGAGACAATGGGGAGGTTTTCCCCATTTCCTCCCTCCTTGCAGAGAAACATTTTTGGTCAATTTGGGAGAGACAAAATGGTTTCAGGACTTTTCCCTGTACTGTTTCAGACATGTGGTTTATGTATTTATGTATATGTTTGCTTGGTACATTTATTTTATAACTTAGACTTTATAATTCTCATAACAGACGCTTCGTAAAGCGAGTTCTCCAGGCACTGTACAAAATCACTTAAAAACCAAGGGCCGTATACAGTGCCTTTGTTCCGTTTGCACAAGGATTTACACTTGCACAACGAAACTCCTCCCCCCGCCCTTTCCAGATCTATTTCATAGGGTTGGGAAACCCCTGAGCAGACTGAGTGGGTGGAGAGAAGAGGGGGAGAAGTTTAATTGCGCAAGGGTATATATCCTTGCACGAGTGGAATTGAGAGACTTGGCATAACTTTCGACGCAAGCCATAGTAATAATGAAATCCTCAAATGCGTGACACAGGAGTGTCACCAAACGTAATTGTTATATAATGAAGACAAAAGAAAGTTCACCTGTGATTAATTACAGTTGCTTAGCCTTCCTGGGGAGCAGGGGTGTGGGGTATGTACTTCTGCATTGTGAGCGAGCAAACGATAAAATCGTTACAGTTGTTCTAATTTGTGGAAGGCAGTCTGTGACAGTGTACTAGTCGATCTTTCTCCTGCAGCTGTGTTGCTCCTTGGCAGTTGCGTAATTGCTTTCGCTGATGAGGTAAAGGAAAGGATGTGTGTGTAGACTTCAAAATCTGAGGAAATGCTGAGGAAAGCTCAGCATTTATTACTGGGCTGTGTCTTAGGGGGCCTGATTTGATGAGGTCCCTCCCCATCCCGCACCAAATACAGTGGTACCTCGGGTTAAGAACTTAATTCGTTCTGGAGGTCCGTTCTTAACCTGAAACTGTTCTTCACCTGAGGTACCACTTTAGCTAATGAGGCCTCCTGCTGCCACCGCACAATTTCTGTTCTCATCCTGAGGTAAAGTTCTTAACCTGAGGTACTATTTCTGCGGAGGTTACAGGAGTCTGTAACCTGAAGCGTCTGTAACCTGAGGTACCGCTGTATTGTAGTAATCCAGTGGTTTTACAGGGCATGCTGTTCATGTTTTACTGCTGGCTTCACAGTGTGGGAGTTTAAGTGGGGAAGGTGCTTTGCAGCTCTTTAAGGAGAAATTGGAGCACTTTGAAACTAGCATATGTGGGGAGGAAAGGCCATAAACAAGTGATTATTTACTTTAAAAAAAAACCAAATAAAAACAAAACAGTCTTTAAGAGAGCACAGTGGCTACTTCCCTTTGACAGAGCAGTCCATTTTTAAGAAGCAGCGGTCTTAAAATTGCCTATTTGCTTAGTCTCTAGCCTCCCGTTTGGAAGGGTTATTTTGACATCATTACTTCTCAGTGGAATAAGCACGGTGTATTTTGTATGTGCTTATTGCTGCTTTGACTATGCTTTCTGGTTAAAAGTCCACTTTGGCGGAGTCAAGATTTGTTTTCTCGTTGTTCTTAAATTGCTCTTGACAGAAACATGTAAAGGATGAAATCTGTAAAGGATGAAAAATGTTATTCAGCATCATATTTCAAATCCATGTTGAAATTCTTTGAGAAAAAAGTTTGTATGCTTAGACCTTGGGAAAGTCTAGCATGGTGGCTGCTGAGAACAGGAATACTGCTATTTTGCTCCTCTGTATATATTCAGGTTTGTATTATACTTGCATTATGCACAAACGATACACTTAAAGGAGTCCCTTTTGTGGCAGTGGCCCAAAGGGCCACAATAAATGTGATAATGTGTACCCCTGTAAATCCTTGAGTGTGCTTCTAATAGAGAAGTTATGGTAGCCTGTTACTTTATGAAACTGATGATTTTGCAAGTTGCCGTCTGCATTGGGGCAGAAATACAGCTAATATGTGAATCACAAAGATACAGCTCAAATCTAGAACATAAGTTGCTACATGGTGCAAATGGCTACATGTAACACACATTCCCAACACACACACTAACACAGTGTAACAGAACATATTGGGAATCAGAACCTAATCAGCAGCAATTGCCAGTGTTTATTGCACATGTATATTAAACATGAAATGAGGTAATGATGTATATGATTGCTGAAAACTGAAATGCTTTGTTTGAAATTTTATAAATACAACTGCCTGGACCACTGGGTGGGGTTGCTGTTTTGCGGAACAATCCGACTGTACCCTATTGCTTTGCAATAAACAACTCTGGACTCCTAACTCCTCACGTTTCTGAGTTTTATTGGCGTAAACTCAGGAGATAAGCTATTTTCTGGCTTACAACACTTTGAAGGGTGGACAGAAATGTATCATCTTCAGCTTCTTCCCACCTACATTTCCCACCAAATTTCAGCATATGGAGCTGGTTCGTGCATAACACTAAGTGCAAACACAGAAGCCTAAGTGTTCCCAGAGAGATTATCACAGCTGCTACACTCCTCTCTCAGTCCTCTGGCTGCTGTAAGCTAAGCCATGGTTTGACTTAATGTGTTGTCTGAACCTGATCTTGTGGTTTATGTCCCCCAGACAAACCACAAGCTGTAAACTAGGAAAGGAACGTGGTTGCAGCTCATAGTTTGTCTGTAGTGAAACATTTCACAACCTGTTATGAAGCTCCCCAAATCTCCTGGATAGTTCTGTTGTTCCAAGGCATGTTAGCCACATAATAGGACAGGAATTGCTTCGCAATATTGTTGGACGTTTTACCTTGGTTTTTTGTGTTTTTTTAAAGTGGGAGTTATATTAAAAAGAAAAAAAAATCAATTCAGCTCCTAAATTCAAGGTTTACAGTCCAGGCATTTGGATTTGAAAGAAAATAAAATAAATATAAGGGAGATTTTACCCTGTGGAGTTACTGGATTCGGGTGTCTCACATTATTGAACAAAGGACAGGTAGAAATTTGATTATCTTGGTTCATTGCTATAGAAATGCAACATACTACCCGTGAATCTTATTGTAGCAGTGAAATAAGTATTGATCGGAGGCTGGAAATCTGCATCTCCACTTGTGGTGCTGGAGCCTTTATTGAAAATGCCATGTTGTATCCAACGTTGCCATAATTCTCGCACACCAGAATGACCGAAGAGGGCTACATTATTGCATCCTTAATTTGCATTAACTCTTCTGTTGTTTTAGGTTATGCTGGCTGCTTCTTACTGGTCTCTCCTTGCACCTGCCATTGAACTGGCGGAGGACTCTGGAAAGTTTGGGGCCTTTGCCTTCTTCCCCGTAGCTGTTGGTTTCACTCTGGGCGCTGCGTTTGTGTACTTTGCTGACCTCATTCTCCCTTGGCTGGTGAGTAGCCCTTCCAACAGTCTCTATAATTTGGTGGCAGCCAGGAAAGTCAATCTTAGGTTCATCTTACATGTGCTGGAAACTGGTCTTGTTTTATTATATTATTGGGTTTATTAAGTAATGATCCATAGACCATTTGCATCTTTACAAGTGTGGCCGTGCCCCAGTCCTCATAAATTTAAGATAAATGGGGCACCGTGGCAGGACTTTGCTGCTGCTGCTACTGTTAGTCTAGTTAGTATATGTGTTGCTAGTAACATACTGGTTTAAAACAGAGATTGGGGGGGAAACGTGGTCTTCCAGATGTTGTCTGTCTCCAGCCCCCATCAGCTCCAGGCCAGCATGTTCAGTGGCCAGAAATGTTGTATTGCAGCCACATCTGGAAGGACACTGATTCCCCATCCCTTGTTTAAAAGTTTATGTGCTCTGTGGGATATAGACGGAAACAAATACCGTATTTTTTGCTCTATAAGACTCACTTTTTCCCTCCTAAAAAGTAAGGGGAAATGTGTGTGTGTCTTATGGAGCGAATGCAGGCTGTGCAGCTATCACAGAAGCCAGAACAGCAAGAGGGATTGCTGCTTTCACTGTGCAGCGATCCCTCTTGCTGTTCTGGCTTCTGAGATTCAGATTTTTTTTTCTTGTTTTCCTCCTCCAAAAACTAGGTGCGTCTTGTGGTCTGGTGCATCTTATAGAGCAAAAAATACGGTACCTTTGCAACCTGGGACTGATGGAGATTTGGGGAATTGCTGCTATAGCAAATCCCTGCACCAAATCCTAATATTCTGTGTGCTTTGGTGGGTGAAATGAAGCTGCCAGAGAAGCTGTTTCTTCCACCGGGTTCTGCTTGAGCAGAAGCAAGATACCTTATCATTTTCTACTGGTGATCTGGTGAAGATATATATATATTTCTGAGGACATATTTAACAGGGCAGCCTGCATATTTGCATTGCTCTTTCTCTTGGGGTTATGGGAATGAGTAATTATGACCTGCTTTTTCATTTCTTGTTTGGTAGGGCTTGTTCTCTCTTCCCTCCCTCAACCCCTTCTGTTTTATTTTTTCGTTCAAATCCAAGAGGAGATTTTAGTTGGCTCAGGTAGCATTCTTCCCCTCCTTCAATTTGAAAATCCTGAATTGCTTTTTTGAACAACATGTCTTGCTTCAGTCTCTTCTTAAGAGCCTAGACACAGTAATAGCCTCTGCTACTTGTAGGAGGAAAATACCATTGGATCTCTCCTTGAAGGAACTGCCTCATGAGGCAGCTGTGCTTGGGGGCAATTATTTCTGATGGTGGTGGCTTAGTATTTTAGCAACTACTCATTTAAAGCAGTGCTATAAAAGGGGGTTGTTGTTTCTTTGCAGCAAACAAAAAAAATCAATAAATTTCCTTAGGGTTTTTTGGCCAAGCGTCTGGGCCAAAATAGCTGTACTCTAAAGATATTAATGCATAGCTGCCAACTGTCCCTTATTTGGCGGGAAAGTCCCTTATCCCAGCGTCCTGCTGCTGTCCCTTATTGATGATGTCCCTTAAATTCCCCGGGTTTCAAAGGAAGCAGCTCCTCTCCCTCCCTCCCTGCTGGCCAGGGAGGAGGGAGGCTCCAGCTGTGTTGATTGGCTGTGTTGCTCACCCAATAAGGAGTCTAAGAATGACTGGGGGATGGAGCTTGCATGCCTTGTGCCGATCAAATCGGCCGTGTTGCCTGGGGATTCGCCTTTGCTCAGTGTTTCCCAGCGGAGAGGTGATGGTGGTTTTTCTTGCTGCATCCCCTTTGCCGGGTTGCTGCGCTGTGGGAACCACCGCTTGAGGCTTCGTTTGGCTGCTGGCTGGGCTTTCTGTTTTTTTTTTTTTTAATGATATTTATTAAAATTTCAAAAGAAAGAGATCACATTAATAAGAAAATTAACAATAAAAAGAAAAATACAAAATACAAAAAAAGAAAAAACAGTTAAAAACAATTCCATCTTTTCATCACTTCTTTTACGTTTACTTGTTTCCCGGACCTCCTCATACCTCCCTCTTTTGTATTCCAATTCAGTTTGTTAGTCCAGCAATTCCTTTCCCTCCTTTTTAATCCTGATCTTTAATCTTGATGTATTATAACATTCAATTTTTACCTATTAAAAACCAATTTTTCCAATTCTTTTAACCATTACTGCTAGAAACCGCTTAACTTCAATCCGTCATCATTCTAACATTCATTAATTTTACAATATTTCTGTAAGTAGTCTTTAAATTTCTTCCAATCTTCTTTCACCGACTCTTCTCCCTCGTCTCGGATTCTGCCAGTCATTTCCGCCAATTCCATATAGTCCATCATTTTCATCTGCCATTCCTCCAGTGTGGGTAGATCTTGTGTCTTCCAAAACTTTGCAATAAGTATTCTTGCTGCTGTTGTAGCATACATAAAGAAAGTTCTGTCCTTCTTTAACACCAATTGGTCGACTATGCCCAGGAGAAAGGCCTCTGGTTTCTTCAAGAAGGTATATTTAAATACCTTTTTTAATTCATTATAAATCATCTCCCAGAAAACCTTAATCCTTGGGCACATCCACCAAAGGTGAAAGAATGTACCTTCAGTTTCTTTACATTTCCAACATTTATTATCGGGCAGATGGTAGAGCTGGCTGGGCTTTCTGCCTTTGGCTCGGAGGGGCTCAGAAGTTGAACATACCTGTGCTCTGAAAACCCCTTATTTTGGCTGCTGATCCCTTATTTTCGAGGCTGCTGGTCCCTTATTTTCAAATCTGTAAGTTGACAGCTATGTATTAATGAGTACCTCAGTTGCCCCCCCCCCTGCATAAAATGGAATGTGAAATTTCCTGATCACAGCAGGGAGCTCTTTTTGTCTGCTCTTTTTGTCTACTATCTCCCCATCATAGAGAAGATGTTTTCTTTTAAATTTAATAAAATGCAGTAAAATGGCTACATATAAATTCAATAAATCAGAGAATGCAGTGCAAAGCAATACATAGTATAAGAACAGCAGTTCCAAAGCAGCTCAACAAAAAACCAGCCATATTGTGTTGATTGAAACCTGAGAAAATAACATAGTTTTTTAGCCACCTGCCTGAAGCAGGTGCCATGCAAACATCATTCTACACGGTCTTAAAACATTGGCAGTCCATATTGGTTCTTCACAGGCATGTTTGTGAGGCTGGTGGGAGAGCTTTGCTTTCTTCTTCACAGGGAAGATGGTTTAATAGAAAATCTAGTGTTTCCATCTCTGTTGTTCCATCTCTCTCCCCCACCCCCAAGCTCTTTTAAAAGGGATCTGGTTATAGCAGCCAGCTAAGACAGCTGTTTCTATTATCCAGGGTTGTAACGAGGGGGAAACCCTTCTCAGATTACAAAGCAACATCAAATCAGTCATGTTTTTATATTGTATCTGACAAAGTTTTCAGCTCTGAAGCCAAGGAGCAACTTGAGGACATCCTGCTGGATACTTAGTTCAATATTCTAGCTGCTGTTTTATGTTTTTTGTTTTGCTTTGCTCTTCTGAGTGCCCCAGTAGATTTTTGGAAAGCTATGCTGGTTT
This sequence comes from Podarcis pityusensis, assembly GCF_964106645.2. NCBI lineage: Eukaryota > Metazoa > Chordata > Lepidosauria > Squamata > Lacertidae > Podarcis > Podarcis pityusensis. Next base: position 27,299,026 of record NC_138029.1, on the reverse strand, counting down.
ATGGTCTATTTAGTTGGAATATGAAGATGTACTTGTTTCAGAAATTCCAGCAGTGAGTTCCAACAAAGAGTGTTCAGGTTATTTACTTTGGGTAAATCCGTTCTCTTTATCTGCACACAGTACTAGTTAATGACTGGTAAGGACATTGTAAGAGCCCTGGTGAAGCTGGCCAAAGAGCCATCTTGTTTTCACAGTGGCCAGCATTGAGAGGCATAAACCATCAAAAATGCATCTCCTGTCTTTGCTCTGAAATGTGTGGTTGGCACTCCCTTAGAATAAAAGGATTCTTTAAAGTTGACCCTGAGCTATTTTTATTGTTTCATCTTGGCTAGACTCCGTATCTCTGCTCTGCACAGTAGCTGTGTGGGAATTTTAGCATACTTAATGTAAAGAAAAGCATATTTCTGCACTGAATTCTGGCTAAACTCTTTAGACATGTGCATTGATCTTAAGGATCAACTCTTAAATACAGTGGTACCTTGGGTTAAGAACTTAATTTGTTCTGGAGGTCCGTTCTTAACCTGAAACCGTTCTTAACCTGAGGTACCGCTTTAGCTAATGGGGCCTCCCGCTGTCGCTGCGCCGCCAGAGCAAGATTTCTGTTCTCATCCTGAAGCAAAGTTCTTAACCCGAGGTACTATTTCTGGGTTAGCGGAGTCTGTAACCTGAAGCGTCTGTAACCTGAAGCGTCTGTAACCCGAGGTACCACTGTACATTGATCTTGAGGATCACCTCTTGCACTGTCTCAACTTGGTTTCCCGCTTTTCCTGTTTGCTCTAACTATATTCCTAAAAAATACAAAAACAACAACAACAACAAACCCTATTGTGTGTTGAAGTGAAGGAGTTTGTATGTTAGCTGCTGATGGAGAAAAATGGCAAGTGCAACATAGTTTGGAAATGGGTATTGCTATTACACTTATAAAACTCAGTGATGCCTGAACCAGTCTCTGATGGAGTGCAGGTTGCTGTGATTTGAAATGCTACTGCCCTTTGATGCCCTCCTGAACTACAACTCCCATCAGCCCTACCCAGCATGGCCAGTGGTCAAGGATGATGGGAGTTTTAGTCCAACAGAGTCTGGAGGCCGTCGTGTTGGCTGCCCTTGCCTTAGTACATGTCATAAATAATAATAATGCAAACACACATGTGTTGAGACTCTTTGGATTGCAGTAGGAGACTTGGCTTTGGCACCTTCTTCCTTGGCTTAATAGGATGCTGAGACAAAGTGCTACCAAGTAGAAAGGAGTGGTGGCAGAAACATAGTTTTGAGCAAGCTGGAGGCGGGATGCTGAGCTAAGTTGACCATTTCCTGTGGATGTTGTTGGAGTTGACTCTGAAGAGAATCTTTGACAGGAGTGTTTTGCCTCGTGAAGATGTTACATAAGGGGCACAAGAGAGAATGCGCTCCTTCTCCTACTAATGATTTAAAAAAAAAAACCAGCTGCATTTTTTAAACAACCATCTTGCATAACTTACTTGGTGCTGTCACTCTTATTATTTATCTACAAGAGTATTTTCAAACCACCAACTAAAAAAAAAGGAAAAAAAAAAGATATTTATGGCACTGTACAATCAAGTCATTAAAACACCATAAAACACAGAACAAATGACAAACATTGAATCAAATTAATTGTCTAAAAGTGCTTGGTGAAACAGAAATGTTTTCAGCAGGAGAAGAAATATCAGAATATCTAAATTGTAGATGCCTGGCTTATTTCAATAGGAAATCTGGGATAGTCAGGAGAGCTTCTCCATATGGTCACAGTGATTTGGCTGGTGTATAAGTGACAAGGTGGTCTTTCAGGTACCCTCATCATTGTAGTAGAATGGCTTCAACACATCAGGTTGTAATAATAAGCACAGTAAGATCACCAGTAGGGAAGTGGGTGGCGCTGTGGGTTAAACCACAGAGCCTAGCACTTGCCAATCAGAAGGTCGGTGGTTCGAATCCCTGCGACAGGGTGAGCTCCCGTTGTTCGATCCCTGCTCCTGCCAACCTAGCAGTTCAAAAGCATGTCAAAAGTGCAAGTAGATAAATAGGTACCGCTTCGGTGGAAAGGTAAACGGCATTTCCGTGCGCTGCTCTGGTTCGCCAGAAGCGGCTTAGTCATGCTTGCCACATGACCCAGAAGCTGTACGCCGGCTCTCTCGGCCAATAAAGTGAGATGAGCACCACAACCCCAGAGTCGGTCACGACTGGACCTAATGGTCGGGGGTCCCTTTACCTTTACCTTTAAGATCACCAGTACAGTTGCTAAGAATTAGCACAACTCTGTGAAGAGGAAAACGTTTTGACGCACATATGTTGCACTGTAAAATGTGGTGCTGCTTGCAGAGTCAGAAGAAGTGTCTACTTCCCTGATGCAATGGAAAGAATCGTGGGGAACCCATCTAGATATAGCTCTGAATTTTTCCAAGGATATTGCCAGAGGTGGAGTGGGGTTCCTCTATTAGTATTCCAAGCACAGCAGTTTGCCAAGGAGGGAAAACACATTCTCTGTGCTAGATAAACACCCAAGCAAGCAGGAAGCTTGTCTTTTGAGGACAGTCAACTTCAACTAAGCAAACAACCCCTCTGTTTAGCTAGTAGACATCTAAGTACATTTCTTCCATGAAGCAGAACAATCAAAGCAACTGCCTTGCATTGTTCCTCCTCCTTGTAGCATGTTCCCAGTAAATTAATTCTGCCTTGCCATGGGATTCTACTGCTGGTATTCCTTTCCTTCAAAGAAACAATGCACTCCGCTGTGAAGCAGAACCATCAAGGCCGCTGTCCTATGTTGATCCTTCCTACATTTTGCAACATCTTACTACTAAATTAATTAACCCATGTCATGGGACCCCATTGTTAGATTTCTTTTTAAAGGACCGGAGCATTTTACTTATCTCTTCCTCATCCCCCTGTGTGCTGCATGCGGTATTCTATCAAATAGCAAATGGACTGCATCACCGAAACGATTAAGGTTGTCCCATCCCAAGCCCATAGGAATGTCCCTCAGTGATATTCTAGGTGTCGTGCTCCAGGGAGTGCTAATGTCTCAGTCCAAAGAGTAAAAAGCCTTTCCTCCAAAACACTTGCCCAATGGAAACAGATAAAGCATTAGCATGATAACTAGTTTCTAAATGTTGACCCCTCTGTTTGAGACTGTTCACTTGGCCTAAGGATTTTATGAGCAGTCAGAATGGGACCAGTTGCAAGGTACCCACCACCTCCACCTACCCAATGGCTCAGATATTTCTTAGGCCAGGAATAGGCTGATGATGACATTGGGTGCTCCCAGGTCCTTGAGAAGCCCCCCCCCCCACCATGTTTTAACAGTAATACTAATACTAATGATAATAATAACAACAATAATAAATTTTATTTATATCCCGCTCTCCCCAGCTGAAGCCGGGCTTGGAGCGGCTAACAACAGTAAAGTAATACAGCATTCTAAAATCAAATCATTATAAAATCAGTTCAAATTAAATTAATGGCAGCCATTGGGCTAGATTTCTGTGAGGAATTACCAAAGGAGGGGGTCAGGCTGTGCCTTGGCCAAAGGCCTATCTTGCAGGCCCTGCGGAAAGATGTCAAGCCCTGCAGGGCCCTAGTCTCTTGTGACAGAGCGTTCCACCAGATCGGAACCACAGCCGAAAAAGCCCTGGCTCTGGTTGAGGCGGTTTAGTTCAAAAATTATGAAACCAATATCACACTTGGACTTCAAATTGGTTTTGAACGATATATCGCCTAGCCCTAACACATAACATGACTGGTGATATATTGCCAGGTCAAAAATTATGAAACAGATATCACAATATGGACTTCAAACCAGTTTTGAATGATATATCTATATATTGCCCAGCCCTAATCCTGACTCTACTGGGAAAGTTATGCTTTCCTGTGACTCTTCTAGAGGAGACGTTCCCCAGCAAACATAAAATAAAGTAGTTCCCTAGTTTCTGAATCAGAAGTGATTTAGTTTTGTCTGACGGACGTGGGTCCGTTAGCGAAAGAAAAATATGTTTGTTTGAATATCGAGGGTGCTTAGCTACTAATACAGCAAAATACAAGATTAATAACTATTAAAGGTATCGTTTCAAGTGATAAACTGTTAATGTTTAGAAGCTGTATTATCAGGAGGCTTTCCTTGCCTCCCTGATAATGGCTGGGATTGTTCAGTCTCATTAGACATTTCGTCTTTGAGGATTTAATATAAAGTCCAGTTTAAAACAGCCCCCAGATTCTTAAAAGTTATGTATCATTAAAAAAACAAATGCACCAATTATTTTCAAGCTGCCTGAATGCAAAAAAGGATAGTAATTTTTCCCTGCTTCTAAGCACCAAGAGCAAATGAATTAACAAAGCTCACGAGCAAAACCAGTTGTGAATCCAAAAAATTATTATAAACTATTGCTATTAACACGTTTCAAAGTTGTCGCCATGCACATCAGAGAAAATGTTCCCTAATGTATGAACGTCCTTCTAAAAAGTTTGTCATTAACTTCTACGCTCATTAACAACAGCGTATTATGATATTATTCTGAATTCCCTTGCTAGCAACAAACCCATTAGCACAGCTGCTTTAGGACAGTAAAACTTTATTCTTGTATTTCCGCCCCCCCTCCCTTTCCCCTCAAACTTATTCTGAGAAAGGATTTGGTGTCCTCTGAAGAACACATCAAAACATCCCTTACTTCAACTATCTGTTGGAACAGTTAATAAAAAAGCATTTTGCGTGAGTCGGATCATTGAATAAAATGGAGCAATGTGCTATGGATTGTAGCATGAAATGGGGTGAAAGCCACTTTAATAAAAGATGGATAGTACCAAATGGCTTACCTCAGAGTCTGGGAGGGCAAGAGTTAACATCCCCCTTCCCTTAAGGAGAGAGTCCATATGTACATGTTAAACAGTTTAATAAATTGTTCTGCGTCCACTTACGTTCACAAAGATGTGAACATGAGCCCAAATACTTTCATGTGGCAAGCGACGGAGCAATATATTATTTATTTATTTATTTATTTATTTATTTATTTATTGAAAGTTAAGAACATTGCTACTAGCAATATATCTCAGATTCTATAGCCTACGTATAGTAGGGGTATTTAAAATGAGAGCCGTCAAAGCGATCCATAGTTAAAAGTAGAAGTTGGCAAATGTGACCTCTTTTTTTTTGCTCCTCAAAATATGGCAACCCTAAACTACTACTTTATTTTTGAGTGGCCTTCGTTTTCTGCCAAACATAATAGGATGCAGGTTTGTTCAACTTGGGTACCAAAAAGGATGCTTCTGATGTGCCGCTGGAGATGAGTTCTTGGTGTGAAAGATTCACGCTGTTCTGTAACAATAGAACTATTCTAAGGCAAGAAAGGTTGCAAATAGATCTGTAGCTGGCCTATCAGGGTGAGCTATTATTATTTATTATAGTCTTATTTATCGTATATTCAGATAAAATGTTTTGCAGTGATTTCAGTCGAAGTAAAATGCGTAAAGCAGGTGCCACAGATTCTCTCGAGGGACCATACAGTTCTTTGTCGTACAGACAGATGTTTGAATTACGTGATGGTCTTACAGCTTTGCCAATGTTCAGGGAGAGAGCCCTGCCTTCAAGAGAGACTAATGGAGCCTGCTGCAGGTCGATACTGCCTTGGGCAATAATTCAATACTCTGTAATCATACACAAACTCTGATAACAGGAGTTAAAAGGGTGCTTATTACTAAAGTGCACAGCTCAACAGAAACAAATGGTTGAATAGTAATGTGGGCTGGATTCTGGCCTGATAAATGTCAGTAGCATGGAAAATGAGGTAATGTGCATTTAATTCCTGGGTTCCTTAAAGGAACATTGGTCATTGGCTATGGATTAAGATTAGGAAAGCTCACGATACCGAGATCTAGGAAAAGAGCCAATCTCTTCAGTCAAGGATGGTAACGATGAAAAGGGGGGGGGGGATCCACTTTGGTTTTGCTCTTTGTTTTCCTCCAAGCTATTAAATTGATAATCTGACACTGTGTTTGCATATGTAGAATACAAAGCATCCTATTAAATGTCATGCTTTTTGCACAACCTGGCAGTGATACACTGTTCCTCTCCTTATCAGCAGACAGTTGAATTTAGCATGATAGCGAGATGAGACTAAATGTGCAACCTTTCTCCGCCTTGGGGATGTGCTGCAAATCTTCCTTTCCCTTGTTTAAAATGAAGCATGGCCTGAACTCTCTGAATAGCAGAGGAGCCTTTGCCAGTGTGTAATGTAAACCATTGGCTGCTGTTGTCCGCCCCCCCCCATGTGGTTGAATTGCAACTCCCATCTGCCCCATCCAGCAACGGCACCAAGGAAGGCATTTGACTTAGCCATCTCTGTTGTAATGGCTTGAATCTTACATTACTTTAATCCGTAAGGGATTGTGCACCTTGCTGTGTGTGTGTGTGTGTGTGTGTGTATTCCATTGCTGCCATTTACAGTGGTACCTCGCAAGACGAATGCCTCGCAAGACAAAAAACTCGCAAGACGAAAGAGTTTTTCGTTTTTTGAGTTGCTTCGCAAGACGAATTTCCCCATGGGCTTGCTTCGCAAGACGAAAACGTCTTGCAAGTTTGTTTCTTTTTTCTTAAATCCGTTAATACCCAGGGTGCATTGCTTGAAGACTTTGGTGATTTTTGAAGCTTTTCCAAAACTTCTTTTGCAGCCATTTGGTAATTTAAACTTTTAAAACTTTTTTGGGGGTTTTTGGATTTTGGGTTGCTTCACAAGACGAAAAATTCGCAAGACGAAAAAACTCGCAGAACGAATTAATTTCGTCTTGCGAGGCACCACTGTACAAGGGAACATGTAACCAATTGGTAAGCTGGTCACCTGTATTACCCTGCCAGAAAACGAGGATAAATACCACATTTTTTGGTGTATAACACCTCCCCCCATGTATAAGACGACCCCTGTTTTTGGGGACTCCAAGTTAAGGAAATGGGTGGAGATTTTCCAGAGTTGTTGAGCCTCAACGAAGCCACCAATCGTCTGCTCGCTTGCCGCCTGCAGCCACCAGTCGCCCGACCAATTGCCGCATCACCCAATTGCCAGCAGGCCTTCACACGGCAACCAATCACTCGCCCAATTGCCGCTGACAATATCCTGCTCGTGGCTGCCACCAATCGTCCGTCCCCTCTCTGCACTACCCGTGTATAAGACGACACCCAATTTTTACTATTTTTTAATAATGAAAAAACCTCATCTTACACGGGGGGGAAAAACAGTACACTAAAATCAGGTTGATTTTTTTCTTCCCAATTGGCAGTGTGCTAAATATGTCTGGTCTGTACGTGGAGAATAACCATGGTTATTCAACCACAATGTGTCTGTGTCTGTGTGTCACAATAGGCCGGCAGCACTTCGCCCCTCTCCTGTTGTGCGAGAGAGAAACCCACCAGGAATCTACAGTTCAGCTAAGTTTGTGTATACCAGGGATTGTCATTTCTTGCTCCCTGACAAGCTAGGGTCTCTAACCCACTTTAAGCGATAGATTGCAGTAGGCTTACGAATCTGGGTTCAGATCCCACAAGAAGCCAAGCTTGATGGCAGATTTCTGGCTGGTTCCTTCTGCTTGTCTTGAGAAGAGAGCAAAAAGGGAGTGCTTGGACATTGTGCATGACAAACCAGGATAAGCCAGCAGTCTTATGTTATCATGAGCCACCAAACGTGGCTCGAAAAGGATTTGGATTCCCTTTTAAAATATTGGGTGTCAAGATCTGGCATTTTTAGAGTCAATTCTTAATGTTCCATGCAGTGTAGATGGAGAACAGGTGAATGGAGGAGCCCAAACTTTCAAAGAAAACAAATACCGTATTTTTCGCTCCGTAAGACGCACCTGAGCACAAGACACGCCTAGTTTTTAGAGGGGGAATGCGAGAAAAAGATATTATTTAAAGGGAGCGCTGAGCAGAGCCTGTATGCACCCGAGGCTCTGCTCAGCGCTCCTTTTGATGAGCCACGTGGAGTGTGTGTGTGGCACTTGCAGGCTTTTCTCCCTCCTCAGGGAAAAGCCCCCAAGAGCCGCACACACGCTCCGCGCGGCTCGTGAAAGGGAGTGCGGCTCCTGGGGGCTTTTCTGGGAGGTGGGGGAAGGGACTCAGGGGCTGCCCATTGTCATTGACGGGCTGCCCTTCTCCCTCCTCGGGGAAAAGCCTGCAAGAGCCGCGCTCCCTTTAAAGAGCACACAGAACGTGTGTGCGGCTCTTGGGGACTTATCCCGCCTGCATTCGCTCCATAAGACGAACACACATTTCCCCTTACTTTTTAGGAGGGAAAAAGTGCGTCTTACGGAGCGAAAAATACGGTAGCTGTGTCCCCCCCCCTGTAGTTGTAGCACATCCCTTCTTTGTTCCATCCGAAGCACTAAGAAATCTTACTAATTCAGCACCGGAGCTTCTGGAATATTTGTGTGCTCTCAGCGCTATTGTCCTCATGTTCCGGTGAGAACTGAAGCACCTGGGGAAGGCAGAGAGAAAGAAAGAAAGAAGCCCAAGGTCACTCCGATAGTGGGAAATGGCTCTCCTTTACCTCCTGTTGCTATAGCAGCTCGTACATGGATGCATTTCTCTTCATAAGCCATTTGTGAAATAGAGCAAGGTTTTCGTCTTGGAGAGGGGGGCACGGCACTCAGCCTACAGAGACTCTCTCCTTATTCCAGATGAAAACAAGCACGAGTTATGTGGTCCACGTGGCCAGCTTTCTGTACTGAGCGGTTATATGGGATTTGGCATCAGCCAGAAATTGAAAATTCAAACAGTTAGGACCACTGGAGATCCTATAATCACTGCTTCCTGTGTTTTTCCAGACCACTGCCCAGTTTCCTCTTCCTGCGGTCGCAACAACTAGAAACATGATTTTCTTTCCCCTGAAAGAAGAATGTGTGGATTCTGCATTTGAATTGGTGTTCCATCTATAAAATACAGTGGTACCTCGGGTTAAGTACTTAATTCGTTCCGGAGGTCCGTTCTGAACCTGAAACTGTTCTTAACCTGAAGCACCACTTTAGCTAATGGGGCCTCCTGCTGCCGCTGTGTCGCCGGAGCACGATTTCTGTTCTCATCCTGAAGCAAAGTTCTTAACCTGAAGCATTATTTCTGGGTTAGCGGAGTCTGTAGCCTGAAGCGTATGTAACCTGAGGTACCACTGTACCTCGTTTGCAGAACAATGCTGGCCATAAGATTTTTAACCTGCCCATTTTATGTACCAGGAAAGGCCTGGGGAGTCCCTTTTTTGGGGCGGGGGTTAGATACATTTTGAGCGACAATTGCAGTAGAAAATCCAAAGTGTGCATGGTTTTTTCCTTTCCTACACTGAAGATTCTGCATCAGAATGAGCTGTACCTGGATTGTGAGATAAGCACAGGTGTTCAGGCCAAAGTTTACAAGGCAAATGCGGAAGACTTGAGCATCAAAAGTGCTACCCTATGGACTTGGAAGCAGCTTGCGTTTGTTAAGCTTCAAACACTATATACTTTTTAAAAAAAAAAAGTTTAAAAGCCATTGGAAGGAGGCAGAGGAAAGACGAAGGCATGTCCCCAAACTGGTGTCATCACCATGCATGCAAAATAGCATTTCCATCCCCTGTAAGGTTGATCTCTGAGGGAGATGAGAGCTGTTTCCAGTCTGTGTTTCTCTCCCCCCCCCCCCCCAGAATTGACAACTGCATTTAAAGCAGCCACTCCAATTGCTGCTTTCAGGTGAAGGCAGTTGGGGAGGGGAGGAGGAGGAGGAAGACAATGTGAGGTGAGAGGGAAAATGAACTGAAGGGATTCAATTTACATTTTTATTTGTGTGAGTCAGCTCTCAGTTTCTCTCTGGTCTCTTATTTCCTCAGATTTGTTTCCTCCCCTGGCACAATAATAAAGTATCACTTTCAATGAATTCTTCAGAGGCTCCTTGGCATTTTGCCCAGGGTTTGGGAAGAATGAATTTTACTCCCAGTAGTTACAGAGCAAATCTTTCCAGGGTTGATCACACTTTTGTAATACAAAGTTTAGCGCTCCTGATGCTTTGAGAAGCTGTTGTTGTTGTTTTGCAGTAGGAAAAGTGATGGGAAAATACGATGGAAAGTGTGGAGTAACGCTTGCTTGATGCAATTTCATCTAACACCCCTGCAAGCAAATTGGGATGAATGCTCATTGATTCCGGAAGGGACCTTAGATGTTTTTTGTACCTTGGAGAATAAAGACAGCTTTCTCTCCAACTGATTTTGTTCATGATGCACAAGAGTAGAAGCAGGGAAATGGTGTTCTTTGGAAATTTGCTCAAAGTGAATGCTTTGAGGTTGCTTCATAGAATCACTGAGCCTGGGGAAAAGCCTGTTTTTTAAAAAATAAAATAAAAAATGCATTGTAATCTGGTTGGTTTTCATATTTGAAAGAGAGCACTACAAATGATGCTCTGTGTGTCAAAGCCACAGTTCCACTTATTAATAGTTATTGAGCTATATTAAAAATGCCTGCAAGAACATGTCTAAAGACACATCTACACACTAGGCTGTCACAATTTGTTGACTCATCAAACCAAAGGCAGTTGGGGGTGGCTCCAAGTTCAGTAAATCTGTTTCTGCTTCTTCTCTGTGTGCAAAACAGGATTGTGTGTGTGCATACCTGTGTGCCTGCAGACCACAAAAATACATGGGCTGCCCTACCATGGTGGGTCTCAGGTTGTGTGAGTCTCCTGCAAAAAATGATTGGACCCATCTATGCGAGTTGAGGACGATTATCTTTTATAGGAGTAGGCTGGGATTTGGGTTCTAGCCCATATTGCTCATTGACAGGCAGCTTGTATCCTTGCTCTTACTTCACTTTTATAGATAGGGAAATTGTAAAGAGGTTGAACTTCATTCCAAAGTGCTCTCAGAATTGTAGAATAAATAGTGGCTCTTAGAGTTATTTGTGGGACAATCGCCTCCCCCCCCCTTTCATACTAATTCCTGCTTATTAAAAAAATTCCTTTTCCTGACCTCATTGTGTTTCTTACCCCTCAAAGTCTTGCAACAGAGTGTGAAGCAAGAGCACACAAGGAAGGGTAGCAGCATATGTGCTGACTATCAATAGGCTGCCATGTGCAAGACAGAATTGGCGTATCTTTCAGATTAGTCGTATGGGATTTTAGTTTTGGTGCCATTGTTTGCCTTGAGCTGTCTGCAGGAGGTAAGACACAAACCCAAACAAATAAGCAATCAAAGCCGAAAGATCTCAGATTCCAAGGCTGGATCTTTGGTGCGTTGTGTGTGCATGTGCTTAGTTCCATGTGGCCGAGATGATAAGACTGTCAGGTGGAATCAGAGCTAGTTGGAGAGTGATTGCCAGTGGTTCTTCCTCATATTGGAAGGAGGCTTCAGGTGGTGGGTTTCTGCATGGGTCTGCCCCAGGCACCATAGTCTTCAACATTTTAATGGGCAACTTGGATGAAGGAGAAAGAGGGAATCCTTTCAAAGCTTAACACCGAAGGAGAGAGGAATGGAATTCAAATTGACCTCGACAGAATTGCGGCGCTCATCTCGCTTTATTGGCCGAGGGAGCCGGCGTACAGCTTCCGGGTCATGTGGCCAGCATGACTAAGCCGCTTCTGGAGAAATCAGAGAAGTGCATGGAAACGCCGTTTACCTTCCCGCCGGAGTGGTACCTATTTATCTACTTGCGCTTAGACGTGCTTTCGAACTGCTAGGTTGGCAAGAGCAGGGACCGAGCAACGGGAGCTCACCCCGTCGCGGGGATTCAAACTGCCAACCTTCTGATCGGCAAGCCCTAGGCTCTGTGGTTTAACCCACAGCACCACCCGTGTCCCTATAGCAGTGTGGAGTGGATGCCAAAAGGGGGGACTGGGATGGGGGGGGCAAAGCTTGTTTTTGGCTACAGCTTGTGGTTAAGGAGAAAACAACCCATGAACCTAGGTTTAGACAACACACTGAACCTTGGTTTAGCAGCTAAGTTGAGCTAAAGGACCAAGGAGGAGCAAAGCAGGTGCAAGATGCTGTTGGAAGCATTTGCATAGCCATAATGCAGCTCACCATGTTGTGCAAAGCAGGCCTCTGTGTAAGTCAGCTTCAGGTGAATGATTACGGTGATAATACTGAAGGCAAAATGCTGCACAGCCTTGAACTGGTCTTAGGAGCTAATTGCTGGAAGTGTGGCTTAGTGGACCTAAATTTAAATGGGGAGCTCTGAAACCATAGTGCCTATCTCCTGGCTATCCTGCTGGATTGTAATCAATGACAGGGTGAAATGCTTGCTCATAATTTCCACTGGAAAGAGCATTTTTCTTTTAAGGCTGTAAAAAGTCCACATTTTAATACTGATTCTCTTTAAGTGTATCGTGTACGTAATGTTCCAGCAATGTCCGAGCACTCTGAAGCTCTTTCTGCTGGTTGACAGCAGCCTAATAACAATAAAATCGAGCTGTTTTTCAGCGGGGTGAACTTGCAAAACCAAATTGAATTGCAGCCCGTGACCGCTGTTTGCAGGAGCAAAAAAAGGGACTATTAAGAATATTGAAATTGACTAAGTGTTTTAAAATTAGAATCTTCCTTAGCTGCATATCTATCTATCTATCATGTATCCATCACCTCCACAAAATCCATTTATGAGGATTTTTTTTTTTTTAGTGTTCTAGCCCATTGCCACAGTCCTTAGTGCAGGCGTTTTAAATAAACAGTGTCAGAAATGTTACAGCAGCAGATAACACAGAGCGCAGCCTTGCATATGCTGTGCAAAACCCCCATAATATTTTAGGACTAATTTAAAGCACAGTAAATTCAGGGATGATCTTTTCCTGCTTGCTTGAGTATGCACAGGATAAGGCTTTAAACCAGAGCTATATATTCTCCGGATTTTATGGCTTTACCTCATATTTCCAAGTACAGCTTCCTCCAGTGTCGTCCAGTGTTCTCCAGGGCTAAGCATCCCATCTTACCAGACCACTGACCATGCTGGCTGGCGCAGATGGGAACTGTAGCCCAAGAACGTAGGGAGGGCACCAGGTTGGGAAAAGCTCTCCTAGTGCTTTCACATAGAGGGCTTAACCCTTTTGACTGCATCGCAAGGCTGTTCTTTTTCTGTTCCTGCACTTTGAGACGTTAAAAAAAAGAGGAAAAGAATCCTCAAGACTTCATTTGATCCTGCATTCAAAGCCAAACAGTAGGCACAAATTAATCCGTATGCCTTAGATATGTAAACCTACAATTAAATTGACAGTGAGAGAAGCAAGCATGATTGCAAGCAGAAGGGCGTTGGATGTGTCAGAAACGGGAGAATTTGCTTTGATGCAGCAGATTGAAATATATGTAAGGTAGCATAGTGACAGCTTATTATTGAAAGAAACCCTGAATCACATAAAGGAAGGGGGGGTGCTCCTTTGACACGCTGCCTGTTTCTGTGATGTATTATGAAGAGGTGGCATTCAGGGAAAATGCCATTTGCATTGTGAGATCTTAGCACTCTGCATAGGAGAAGACATCCCTCCAAATGTGTTTGCAGAAGAACCATGGAATAAAGTCCATGTGCAATTTTATTTATTTATTTTCATTTATAACAAATAAATATTTCAAACAGTGAAAATGTCATCGTTACATGCTAAACCTCGACTGCCTTCCCCTTCTTTCTGCGGTTCCTTAAATTTACTCTCTTTTCCCCCACGGCATTTCCCAGTTAAACCTATTTATACTTTCCCTCATCTATTTCATATATGTTTTAGCAACGGCACATTTTTACAACAATCCTGCTAATGTCTTGATTTGTTTACAGTTTGTTTTTGTAAATATTCAATACAAGATTTCCGCCCATGCGTGATTTTGGCTGTTTGCATAATACTGGCAGAGGAGAGGGGTGTGTGGGAGCAATGGGCCATGTATTAGTTAAAATAAAGGGCATAATTATCCTTTTCTCTTCATATGTTATTTCTTAAGGAAACTTAGGAAGTTTGTACAGTATTCAGATGAAAAAGCTTTCTGCTTCAGTTCAGCAGGGCACCGGTAGAAAATGCTTGTTTATAAATATGAATGGATTATGAATAAACAGCCTTCATGCAGAAATTATCACCACAAGTGTTGATTGGCTGCATGTGGAGCTCTCAGAAATTTTAACGTGTTCCTCATCACGCAGTGAACCAACTCAGATGCGACAGGAAATCATGGCTTCCTGCTATGTGAATGAGCTCCTCCCTCCCCTCCTGCTCTGTAGCAATGAGGAAAGAGATCGAAAGCACCCATGTCTGCCTTTTAAGCAAACCACAGTTCCCATTGCATTTGAATTGGGGGAACCGGTAGTTTGCTAAAACAACCCGCTATCAAAATGTGCCCTCCCACCTTGCCTTGTTCTGAAACCACGCTTCAAACACACTGGAGGGATTATTAATCTTTGCACCGTGTGCTAATTGCTTCACTAATTTATTTCCAAATTCAAAGTACTTCTGCTTTGTAAATGCTAATGATCTTTCTATTTCAGACAGTTCTAACAGCTGTGATTGTTCTCTAGATCAGTTAAAATGTGCTTTCCTTGCTCTTCTGTATGCTTGGTTTTCTGAATACTTATTTCTCTCTCCCCCCCCCCCCCCGGAATTATCTGTCCTTAATTTTTATTTATTTATTTGTTAAATTTGTTTACTGCCCTTCACTCGCAGTTCTCAGGGTCGTTCGCAACATAAAAATACAACATAAAAGCACAAAATACATGATAAAATGAAAACAAACCAACAAAAACAACCCAATAACCTCCTTTTTAACTCCTCCCACAAACACATTTAAAAGGGGCATCAGATGTCAATCAGCCAAAGGCCTGGTTGAAAAGGAATGTTTTTGCCTGGCGCCTAAAGGAAGGCACCAACCGAACCTCCCTGGGGAAGGGCTTTCCACAAACAGGGAGCCACTGCAGAAAAGCCACTGTCCAGATAAGGGCCCAGCTGGGCCACCAGCCAAAGCTGATGGGAGGCACTCCTTGCCATCGAGGCCACTTGAACCTCACACAATAGCAAAGGATCCAGAAATACCCCCAAGGTACATACCTGCTCCTTCAGAGGGAGTATAACCCCATCAGCTCACAGTTTTATCATGGAATTAAGCATTACAGTACACTCTGGCAGTGACCTTCAAGAAAGCTGTAGATACCTCCTGCCGAGCGTTAAGGCAACCTTACCAGATAAGCCTCCTGCAGTGGTCAGCCAGTGAATTCTACTCAAGAGCACTTTGGCATTCCATGAACATAGTTGCCAACTCCCTGGGGCTCTGGGTGCCCGAGCACCCACAAAATTCCCCATGAAGGGGAAATTTTGGTGCCAGGGGCATGCATGCTGCATGGCATCCACGGCGCCGGGCACCCACAGTCGTGGGGCCAAGCTTGCACTCCTGTCCACGAATATAGCCTAGCAGCTTTACCTCTGTTTTCCCTGCTGCCAGTCTGCAGACAGAAAGAAACTTCTGTTCTTCCTTTCTGGGACTGCCCTACCTCCCCAGGGACTGAGGCTCAGGAGTCCACTGAATGAGCTCTGTGTCTGTGCTTACTCCTTTCAGGAGCTCAGGAGTACTCTGTTCTTCAGACAGAGGAGCCTGCAGCTCACAAGGCCCCCATGTTCCTCCAGCCTTCTTCCAGTCCATGTCCTGGCCTGGGAAGCAGCCAAGCATAGTGTGCAATCGTATACCTCTCCCTATTGCCTGCCTGCCATTTCAGACTCATTCTTTGCTTGGTTATTTGCCCTGCCAGAACTCCAGCCAGCCACTTCCCTTCCTCCTAAGTTATAAGGAGTTCTGAAACCTCAATGCCGACATCTGTGTCCTGTCATGGCTGTTTCTTATCTACCTTGTCAGGCCACTCTATGGCGAAGGAGAAGCTGCCTGTGGACTGGCGCCCCGATTCTGCCTCTAGGCAGGTGAGAGGCAAGGATGCAGTGAGGCAGCCCCTGGCAGTTCTTCACAGGCTGTCCTTTTTTGTTTGCTCGATCTGTCTATATAGGTGGATTAATGGCACTGTTAAACTCTTTCCTTGTGTTGCCACGTTTTCAACTACTCGCTCTAGGTATACAACCTCTTAAGGAAATGAGATAGCCTTGCATTAGGCACATAAATATTTCCCAATAACCATTCTTTATCTGCAGCTTTCCCCTTTTTAACCATCGCATCAAGATACTTCTTTCCACTATAAATTCCACCCTCCTAGAAATAAGAATAGCAACACAATGATCTGTCCTGGTCGGTGCCTCTGGCACTCATGTAAATGGTTTGGCAGAACGTTGTGGTTCATGTTGACTACATAGCTAGGATCAGATAACATGGGACATTACATTATAGAGGCTTTATAAGGGATGAGTAATTCAGGTACAATGTGGTGGCAAGTTTTCCCTCCGTGCAGCAGTTTGGGAAATGAAACTCTTGCCATCTTTCCAGCACTGCATTATTGCATTTCTGTGACCCTGTTGCCCACTTCAATCTCCTTGTCCTAGTTGGTGTGTTTTAGGGGATGGGTGAGCAGGTCTTTGCTGTTCCACCACCTTGGTTTTCCTATGGTGCCAAAGCAGTGTAGATACAAAAACACTTCAACATGGTTAGAAGTCCTGTATATTCTATTTTTTGTGTGTGTGTGTGTGTATTGTTTTTTTTAAAATGATATTTATTAAAGTTTCAAAGAAAAAATTACATAGATAAAAAGAAAAGAAAAAGAAAAAGAAATAAAAAAGAAAAAAATACAAAATACAGAAAAAAGATAAAAAACACTTAAAAAAAACAACACATCGATCTTTCCATAACTTACATTTCATTTCCTTACTTCCCTGACTTCCCCACACCTCCCTTTTTTGTATTCCAGTTCTATTGGTTAATTCAGCAATTCCTTTCCCTCTTTGTTTTTGTCTTAATCCTTTAACTTAACATATTATAACTTTAGAGAAGTCCTGTATATTCTAGGGCATCTGCTGCACACTTAACAATTTTTAAACGTGATTTGGAAAGATTAGGCTAGATTCCGCAGAACATAATACAGTGGTACCTCAGGTTACAGACGCTTCAGGTTACAGACTCCGCTAACCCAGAAATAGTACCTTGGGTTAAGAACTTTACCTCAGGATGAGAACAGAAATCGTGCGGCGGCAGCAGCAGCAGCAGCAGCAGCAGCAGCAGCGGGAGGCCCCATTAGCTAAAGTGGTACCTCAGGTTAAGAACAGTTTCAGGTTAAGAACGGACCTCCAGAACGAATTAAGTTCTTAACCCGAGGTACCACTGTAAATCCGTAAGGCACACCAATGGCTGCCTTTGTGTTTGTGAGCCTGCAGAGACAGATGTCCCCGAGATTACAGTGGCATGCTGATTTAACATATATATTTTTCCTTCAACATTTTCCTATTTTGCCTGCAAAGTAATTATTTGTTGATAGTGCTTTCTTTTCTTCAGCTCTCATTTTGTAGGGTGACATCTAAAGGCTGAGCTTGGCGAGGTGCCACCCTTCAGTGGAAGAGTGTATGCTTTGAATGCAGAAGGTCATGGGTTCAATTCTCCCCCTGTATCTGTGCATAAAAAGGCACCAGGTGGCAGCCCATCTCTGCCTGAGACCCTGATGAGATGCTGCCAGTTCTTCACAGTAGACAAAACCGAGTTAGGTGGACCAGTCGCCTAACGTGGTTTCAGACAGCTTCTTGTATCCGGTATTTTAAGGAGAGCTGTAGACCTTGAAACAAAAGCATGTTTTAAGTATCTGTTATTATTGGCAAAAACCACAATTGCCAAATACCGGGGAGTTAAGAGGCCCTTTTAAGTATTAGAATGGATAATAAGAAGCTCTGAATAAAGCTGAAATGGGACAAGTTGCTGTGCTTGACATAGAGTAGAAAGGAAAGGTTATGTCAGTATTTGAATGTTTATTGTAAAAGCGCTGTCATAGGAATGGATATTTTCTCTGCTTGGTAACCGTCCGTGATTTGTGTAAGTTGGGAAAGAAGTTGTTTGCTAAGAGGTTGTTGTAGCACCTGAGAATTGCATGAGTGCTGTGGCTCCCGCCCCCCAGACTGTAGATGGCTTTAAAAGCGGATTAGAGAAATTCATGGAGGACCCAGGCTATCGGTGGCTAGAAGCCACCATGACTAAGGTCTGCCTCCACTGACAGAGTGGCAGTATGCCTTGAACAGCAGCTGTTGCACTCACGTCCAGATTGCTGCTGCACTCACGTCCAGCCCAGAGGCTTCCCACTGTGAGAGCAGGATGCTGAACTAGATGTGCCATTGGCCTGACCCAGCAGGGCTGTCTTGTTTTGTTTGCTCAGACGACAAGTATGGGCAGGCAGAGGAGAAATGACAAGAAGCAGAGTTTTTAAGTGATATTGTCTGGAGCGGGGGAGAAGTGTTTGGCTTAAGCTCAAGCTTAGGTAAAGGTAAAGGGACCCCTGACCATTAGGTCCAGTCGTGGACGACTCTGGGGTTGCGGTGCTCATCTCGCTTTATTGGCCGAGGGAGCTGGCGTACAGCTTCCGGGTCATGTGGCTAGCATGACTAAGCCGCTTCTGGCGAACCAGAGCAGTGCATGGAAACACCGTTTACCTTCCCGCCAGAGCGGTACCTATTTATCTACTTGCACTTTGACGTGCTTTTGAACTGCTAGGTTGGTAGGAGCAGGGACCGAGCAACGGGAGCTCACCCCATTGCGGGGATTCGAACCGCTGACCTTCTGATCAGCAAGCCCTAGGCTCTGTGGTTTAACCCACAGTGCCACTTACTGTTATTACCTACTGTTAGCTATTGCTTTAGATAAATCCCTACCTCTGGAGGAATTCAACCAACTGGGAGACCTTGCAGGAACACCAAGGAACCTAGTTCTCTCTCAAATAAGACTGGGACAGGCAAATCTGGTTTCTTTCAGTATCTCATTTTTCCAACCTTAAGTTTAGTTTTCCACATTTCCACATCACTTTGTGCCTTTAAAAAAAAGAAAAGAAAGAAATGAAAAAAAGTCTGCATGAAAACTCAGCAGCATTTCAGTGCAAATTACTTGTACAGTCATACCTTGGAAGTCAAATGCAATCCATTCCCGAAGTCCATTTGACTTCCAAAACGTTTGGAAACCAAAGTGCGGCTTTTGATTGGCTGCAGGAAGCTCCTACAGCCAATCGGAAGCTGCGGAAGCCCTGTCAGACATTTGGTTTCCAAAACAACTTTCAAAAAACAGGAACTCTCACTTCCGGGTTTCGATCGTTCAGGAGCCAAGGCATTTGAGGTCCAAGGTACAACTGTATGTGATTTTGCCTAATACACAGTTTTGCAAAGCGATCCTCCCTAATATAATATATTTCGGTATGTTATTTTCACTAATGCCTTTCCATGTACACTTTACGCTATCGTATGCCTTTCTGTGGCTGGAAAGCTATGATGCAACATTTGGAGAAGTGCGAATCTTGAAGGATGGCTGTGGTTCGATCCCTGTATTGCTTTGGAAAATGTGAATTAGTTAGATTCACCTTTAAATGCGAACTGAATCGAATTTATCTCCCATCCCTACCTTCCTCTCAGTATTGGCAACCTGTGCACCTGTAACATGGAAATGCTTCTTTTTTTGGCTTGCTGCAGCAAACAGGATATATGTGTGTGTGAAAAACTGAGGAAGTATTCTTAATATGATTGCTGTCCTGCTTTTCATGGGGCATTACAGGACAAAAAACAATTGGGCAGGAGTTAAAAACAATTAAAGAGAGAGACAGAGAGAGAGAGAGAGATTCTAACCCATTGTGAGGTTTTCCCTGTACGTGCCTCTTTCAATATTCAGGGCAGGTTTCCTTGCGAAATGGCTGTCACTGTTTATGGATACCAACTGCGCCTTCAACTTAGTGTGTCCCTTGGGCATTGTTGCTTTTTAGGTTATTGTTTCGGGGTATACACGAAGCATCTGGGAGTCTGGTAGAGGAATAAAAGGCAGCCTAGGAATAACTTTGATGTTTAGCTTTGTTCCTTGAAGGCCCAGCTGCTGCCTTCAGCCTCTGACATTTCTCATTGTGACTTCACGGAGTCTGATGGGAGGAAGATGGTGATGGATGTCAAAGGAGCACAGCGGTTTTCATGGCCTTCCCATCTGTCTGCCAAAAAGCCAGAGCAAGCACTTGCACACACTGAAATTCTGGAGGGAGGCAGTATTTCAAGGAAACTAGATGATACGCAAGTGGCTCGAATCCCTTCCTTCGCATGGTTCATCAATAGGAAATTAACAAGCCTTTGCATTTCTTGGCTGCTTTACGGAAGCATGGTTTCCTGGCTTGGAAAACTAGGGAGTTCATTGCTGAGGTGAGATTTGATAGACCATTGGCCTGAGACAGAATGGTAGTCTCCTTCTTGGCTGAATACTTTGCTATTGAGATCGTTTCAACCTTACTTAATGTGCTAGTAAATGGTAAAGCCATTTACTGCCTTTGTGCATCTTTTCTATAGCAAGTAAAACAATACAATTCAAAACTCTCCTATACTTACGTATAAAAACAACAGGATGTTTTTTCTGAGCAGTGTGGAAACTTCGTATCGCAGACTTAAAATAATACAGTGAATTGTTCTGCAGAACCTATTTGTTTATACACAGATTATTAAAGCAATAAAACTTGTTACATATCAATTCATCTTGTTAATGTGTGGAACAGTATTCTAAAAACTTATGTATTGCAGCATTCATAAAAAAACAGGCTATGCAATAGCGGATTGCCTTTTTGACAATTTGATTTTTATCCGTAAATTATATTAATCTAATTACTTTCAGTATATAAAGTGTTCATACCTGCATTAATTTGAGGTTGCAACTGAAAGGCTGTTTGCTCCAGAATTCAACAGCCAGGTTCTTAATTTGGACTAGCCTAAAAGGCAATATTGATATGGTACCTTAAGTGGTTTATGGTCATTGTGCAAAGAGCTTTTTGTGAAATTTCAGGCCTGTATCACCTAGGCACTGGTTCACCAAAGTAATGCTTTTCTTTCTTTTGTCATATGCTGTACTTTCACGTTAATCCCAAGAGGCCCTGCTGAGGGTGCTGCCATAATCAGAAGTCCCATTTGGTGGCCACTTACACACCCTTTTTCAGGAAACTGGTTAAAATTACCCTCTTTAGGACATTCATGTGAAAGCCCCGAGAGCAGGAAAATGTGCAGTGCAATTTTGTGTTTCCTAGGTAACACCAGAAACATGAAATCTCATAGCAGGAGTCCGGACTGGGACTCCTTCCCATGCCAGTGTTGTTAAGTTTCCCACAAGGAATAACTTTATGCTTTACAGAATGTAGCAATAATCTATACTTCAGTGCCTACTGCAGAGATTTCCAAACTTTTCGTCTTGGTGACACACTCTTTAGGCGTGCATCATTTTGTGATACAGTGGTACCTCAGGTTACAGATGCTTCAGGTTACAGATGCTTCAGGTTACAGACTCCGCTAACCCATAAATAGTACCTTGGGTTAAGAACTTTGCTTCAGGATGAGAACAGAAATCAAGCTCTGGCGGTGCGGCGGCAGTGGGAGGCCCCATTAGCTAAAGTAGTACCTCAGGTTAAGAATAGTTTCAGGTTAAGAACGGACCTCCGGAACGAATTAAGTACTTAACCTCAGGTACCACTGTATAGTAATTCAGTTTTACTAGCAAACGGGAGGTTAAACTAACCCCTGACCAGCCATGGGAGGAGTGCGGGGAGTGTTTGCGTGACACACCTACACACTGCAGCCAACACATGAATGTGTCATGACACACAGTTTGGAAAACTCTGGCTTTGAACATTAATGTGGACATGGTTCTTTCTGCTCCTACCTTTTAGAAGTTTGTAGATGAAGGTAAAATCCCACAGTGTGAGCAGATCTTGTTGCTTCCAATGGGTGAGTGTTGGATTCCACCCACGTAGAAAACTATTTTCTGAAATTCTTTGCAAAAACTCATACTCTTCCGAAAAGAGATGAACGTACAAATAAGATGAACTATGTATTGTGTAGCAGAGTGGTAGACTGCACATCAAATAAACCTTCCTACCTTTTTTAGAATTCTTATTTAGGAGAGATTACCTGGGATATCATTTTCCCCTTACCAATTTCTTCTAAAACCATTTGTCTTTGACTGGGAAGAATGGAACTTTCTGTGGCACTGTGCTGCAGATGGATGAATTCACAAATCCAGTGCCTCAAACAGTAATTTGCAATGTTTGGAGTAATTATTCATTGAAGGCTTTGTTTGTTTAAATGTATAACTTGACACTTGCTAAAGCAGCTTTTGCTAAGATTTTAAATTATAAAGCAGAGTGATCCATTCTGGAAGAGCAAAAAAATAGCAATATAATAAATGAATTCAACTGTTTCTTGTTATTTCCCTCCCACCCCACTGGATACTTCATAAAATGACATGATCCTCATGTATTGTGGTATTTCGACAAGATGATCAATGATGAAATCTTTTCACTGAAACCTATCAACTCTTACAACACAGTTATTTATTACTCAGAAGTAAGCGTCACTGAGTTATATTGAACTTACTCCCTAGTGTGCTTCAGCCCTGTATACCTGAAGGAACATCTCCACCCCCATTGTTCAGCCTGGACACCGAGATCCAGCTCCGAGGGCCTTCTGGCAGTTCCCTCACTGTGAGAAGTGAAGCTACAGGGAACCAGGCAGAGGGCCTTCTTAGTATTGGTGCCTTCCCTGTGGAATGCCTTCCCATCAGATGTCAAGGAAATAAACAACTATCTGATTTTTAGAAGACATGTGAAGGCAACCCTGTATAGGGAAGTTTTTAATGTTTGATGTTTTACTGTGCTAATGTTTTTAATTTGTTGGAAACTGCCCAGAGTGGCTGGGAGAACCCAGTCAGATAGGTGGCATGATGATGATGAAAGCAATACTTTTATTCAGAAAAGGAAGGGTTTAAGCTGATTCCTATGCAAGAGAGAGAGAGACCACAGAAAAGGAAATTGCTAGAGTAGGGTTGGAGAACCTCGGGTGAAGAACGTCAGGTGCCGTAGGCCAAATGGGGTCCTCCAAGTTTCTCTATTGGGCCCTCAGGAATTTCCACAGGATAATTATCCACTCTAGTCTTCACCCCTCAGTGGTTTCCTTCCACATTGACCTTTTGCCATACTTAGAATCTGCCATTGAGCTGTGAGAATGCCTCATGCTTGCCAGGGTTGAGGGCTGTGTCTGTGTGAGAATATGTAGAAACCTCTGGCTTCTGCATAGGTGGACTGTAGCATATGATACAATTCAAGGGTACGAGTATTTTAAATAAATAAATGGCCAGAATACAAGTGTGGCAAGCCATTTACAGTTGCAGAAATTGTGAAGCCATTCCACTGAGTCTTAAAAAGTTGAATCTTCTGAGCTTTGGGGAAAAACAAAAACATTCAAAAGGTGACCGGGCGGGGGGAGGAGGAGAGGGAAATGTTTTGTTCATGAAGTCATACCCCATAAAAGGTGAGTGAGCAAAGTGTGGCTGTTTTGCAGTAAATCTCTTGTGTAAAAGCAGCCATAATCTTTGGTATGTTGCATTCATTGCTTCTAGGCTTCACTGAGTAGATAAGATGGGAGATGAGAGAACAGCTGGAGGCCTGGTTGTTATTGGCACATAAATGTTTTATAATACTGCCTTGTTCCTGTTTCTTGTTTGTAGAAAACTGTAATTTCTTCCCCTTTACCTTTCAGCAATGAAGGAACAACCCTTTCCCTTCTCATCTACGTGGCTGGGGAGTAATTTCTCACCTTGTATAAACTCTTCCTATAATGGCAATGTCACAGAGTCCTAACAAATAAAAATCTTGGGTACTCCAGAGACATGCAAAATCCTTTCACATAAAAGAACTCCAGTGTTTAGGGGAAGCCAAAATTATTAGCAGCCAGAGAAACCATGGGGCCCTTGGTGGTTGGACTAGATGACCCTCTGGGTCCCTTCCAGCAGTATAATTCCCTGATTAATGAAAAGGTAAGAGGATTTACTTAAAGGTTATCAGGATTCACACAAAAACCCATGGTGGGGTTTTCCTATAGTGGGAAAGCTATAGGAAGTATGGCTCCCTACACTAACAGGAGGTATGGCTGATGTGATTCTTCCTATGTGACTATTGTATCATGGATACAATAATGGACGGGCAAGAACACACAATAAGTGTGCTGTGCTTAGAAGCAATCCCAAGAATTGTGGGTTCCAAAATAATTGCCAGACACCCTTTTGTTTGCTTTCTATCTATCTTTCTATCTATCTATCTATCTATCTATCTATCTATATCTACTATCTATCATCTATCTATCATCTATCTATCTGTCTGTCTATATCTATATCTATATCTATATCTATATCTATATCTATATCTATATCTATATCTATATCTATATCTATCTATATCTATATCTATATCTATATCTATATCTATATCTATATCTATCTATCTATCATCTATCGATCTATCGATCGATCTATCTATCGATCTATTGATCTATATCATCTATCTATCATCTATCTACCTTCTTGCCTCACAATTCATCCTCCAGTTATCTTAATGGCAACTAACCTTTGAGGTGGAAATCTCTTGTGGACTAGACGTCTCTATCTTACAGGAAACTGGTTTGGCACTATTTTGTACCCTCTATTAAGGTATTAAGTGAATTATAGCTTTAAAAACTCCTACGTTCACTATCCAGCTGTCCCCTTCTTAATATTGACGGATCCTAAATTATATCGGCCTTTCCTGAAGTTGATGGAACCTGTGTTCCCACAAGGCTAAGCGCTTCCTTCCTTGGCATCTACTTTGACAAGGGGTGCTGAAATCTTCAGGATCGGGATGAGGGATTTGGATCTGGCCATGGTCATGAAGGGTGGTGCTTTGAATCAAAATTGGATTCCCTCTGAGCTCTTATGTCATTTAGCACCATAAGATAAGATAGCACCATAAGATCCAAAATAGATTTTCGACCTTGGAAGCCTTTCTGAATTGACTGTGGCAGTTCGTTCAGCACCAAAGCTAACTAGGCTCTCACCACAGTAGTGTTTGTATACATTACAGCAATGGCAGTAACCATTTGTATTTGCTTCGCGGACCGTTTCTTTACCTTTAATTTCTGAAATAACCTGACGTTTGAGACAAACATGTGTATGATCCCAGAATTCTGGAGTCTCTTCCCTTGCCTCTGAGAGAGAGATCATTTTCACATTAGTTTTTCATGAATCTTTAAATTGGTGTGTGAGTTGGGATTATTCCCACATTTCAGAAAGCAAGGTTCTAGCTGCATTTTCTCAAGGCAGCTTATCTTAAAAAATAGAAATACACAAATTTCTGATAATCCAGTGGACAATATGCAAGCACCTTCAGCTTGTTTTTTATTTGGCTTAGGATGTGAATAATTTCCCAGGGCCCTTCCTAAAACTAATTAATGGGGAAAGAAGTGATTTACTAAAGTTTCTGTTTTGCAATTTGCAAGAATTACGACTTGGCAAAGTGGTTTGTAATTAGTAGTGAATGAAATGTTCTCAGGATAATATTGCATTAGCGATATATATAACCTGGCACCAGACTTAAAAAAAATATCCTCTTCGGCTCCCTTGTTTCCAGTTATTGGGCGAGGACTTTGGACATTTTGCTTATGATTAAGTAATGTCTCTGGCAATAACAACTTTGGGACTTGCTTTTATGAGGTCAGATGTTGTTGATGCTGCTTCCAAAGCCGTAGTGTAGTGAGTGTAGACCCGTGTGTGCTGTGGATAGGAGGACAGTTGCTTTTACTTAGAAGATTGCAATTGAATTCCTTTCATTTAGACATTCTCAAAACTTAGGTGCAGCTTCTAGTGAATTTTTAATTTGACTATGGCTTATCTGCTATGTTAAAGAACCTCTTAATTATGGTGAAAGAGGAGAGCGCAAAATATGGTCTGAAGCTCAACATAAAAAAACTAAGATCATGGCCACTGGCGAATAGAAGGGGAAGAAATGGAAGCAGTGAGAGATTTTACTTTCTTGGGCTCCATGATCACTGCAGATGGTGACAGCAGTCACGAAATTAAAAGACGCCTGCTTCTTGGGAGAAAACCAATGACAAACTTAGACAGCATCTTAAAAAGCAGAAACATTACCTTGCCAACAAAGGTCCATATAGTTAAAGCTATGGTTTTCCCAGTAGTGATGTATGGAAGTGAGAGCTGGACCATAAAGAAGTCTGATTGCCGAAGAATTGATGCTTTTGAATTATGATGCTGGAGGAGACTCTTGAGACTGCAAGAAGATCAAACCTATCCATTCTAAAGGAAATCAGCCCTGAGTGCTCACTGGAAGGACAGATCGTGAAGCTGAGGCTCCAATACTTTGGCCACCTCGTGAGAAGAGAAGACTCCCTGGAAAAGACCCTGATGTTGGGAAAGATTGAGGGCACAAGGAGAAGGGGATGACAGAGGACGAGATGGTTGGACAGTGTTCTGGAAGCTACCAGCATGAGTTTGACCAAACTGCGGGAGGCAGTGGAAGATAGTAGTGCCTGGTGTGCTCTGGTCCAGGGGGTCACAAAGAGTCGGATACAACTAAACGACTAAACAACAACAGCTAAGCTACAGACTAAAGTAAAGAATATATTTCATTCTTTGATGAAAGAATGCCACAATCAAAATAGTTTATGTAGATTTGAGAAACTTGCATAGAATTAACTAATGCAGAGTCTCGTTTCATCAAAAAAATTAATACCCCCCCCCCCCATGATTGATTGAAGTTTTAAGATAGTGATTGGCATGGGAAGGATGGGAGGCGATAGGTGAATATTGTGTGGGTACAGAAAGTTTGTTTGGAAGAGGAGCGACAATGATTGGGTTGTTTCCATTTGAGATCTCAAGAAAAAACAATGTACCATATTTTTCCGTGTATAACAAGCCCCAATGTATTTTTGGGGACTCCAAATTGAGAAAATGGGGGAAGATTGTATCCGTGTATAAGACGACCCACAATTTTGAACATAATTTTTAAATAAAAAAACCTAGTCTTATACATGGAAAAGTATTTTTTAGATAATTTAGTTTTTAGACCCTGATAACATTACATTTTCACTGAGGAAGTCCGGTCTGCGTAACAGCAGCTATGTGGGGTTCTAAAAGCCTTTGATTATATAGTGTGAAGCAGAAGCAGAAATTGAATCTTAAAAATAGAATGGGCGTGTTTGAAGAAATGCCTGAGAGCCTTCACAAACAATATTGCAGCACGTTTTAAATGTTCTGAGTTAGAGACAAACTCAGCTAGTTGAGTTTGGTTCATAATGGAACCATCGGGAGTGTCGTTCAACATGCTTAGTCTGGATCCAAGACACTATTCTGCCTCCGTCCTTGGCAATATTTTTCAGAACGGAAATAATGCAGTTCTTGTAGTTCAGCCTACATTCTGATTTTGGGCCAGGACAAGCAGGGCAATCTTCCATCTGGCCTGATTATTGTCTTTATATATCAGGTGGCTGCTACAGGTGTCTCTTGGGTGTTATGTGGTATGTAAATTTCTGATCCCAACGGTCTCTGGAAGTCTGCAGTTTTCATTTTAGGAAGATCATCCTGGCAAAAGGAAGCACAGCTTCTCCCTGGCTATTCAGCCATATAAGGAGGAGTTGCAGGGAGTTTGCTTCCCTTTCTCACTGCCAGAAGTAATGCTTCCAGCAGGTCAGATAGCCTGAGTTACTATCTGTTCCCTTTCCCCTACCCTAAAGGCAGCTTCCAACCAGCGTAATTAAAAACAAGCATGAGCCCTTAAAAGAGTTACCATTTGATGAAAAAGTGGACATAGACCTAGAACGGATGAGCATACTTTTTCATTGGGGGGCTGTTCCACTGTCCTTCAGACCTTGTGGTGGGCCGGACTATATACCGTATTTTTCGCTCTATAACACGCACCCGACCATAACACGCACGTAGTTTTTAGAGGAGGAAAATGTGTAGGCATGCCACCCGTAGGCATTTTCTCCATAACACGCACAGACATTTCCCCTTACTTTCTAGGAGGAAAAAAGTGAGTGTTGTGGTGCAAAAAATACGGTATTTTCTTTTTTTTTGGGGGGGGGGAATGAATGAATTCCTATGCCCCACAAATAACCCAGAGATGCATTTTAAATAAAAGGACACATTCTACTCATGTAAAAACACGCTGATTTCTGGACCGTCTGCGGGCTGGATTTAGAAGGCGATAGGGCTGGATCCGGCCCCTGGGTCTTAGTTTGTCTACCCATGACATAGAAGCAGCAACTCAGAGCAGCTGGATGCTACAAGGAGAAATGGACCATAGAATGTCCCTTTGCCTACCAAATGACATGGACATTGTCCAGCAGATCAAGATGTGGGATAGAACTCTGGCTTTATGTTGAAGTATTTCATAGTTCTGTTGGTTAGAGTGTGGTGCTGACAAGGCCAAGGTGGCAAGTTCGATCCCCGTGTGAGACAATTGCATATTCCTGCGTTGCAGGGGGTTGGACTAGACCAGGCACCCCCAAACTCGGCCCTCCAGATGTTTTGGGACTACAATTCCCATCATCCCTGTCCACTGGTCCTGTTAGCTAGAGATGATGGGAATTGTAGTCCCAAAACATTTGGAGGGCTGAGTTTGGGGATGCGTGGATTAGACGATCCTCAGGGTCCTTTCCAATCTATGATTCTATGGTTATTGCTGTGCTGGGGTGGCCGGCACTGGGATTTGTAGGTTGATGTGCCCGCAAGTATTGCTCATGCCACACTGGGGCCAGACCATGGCAATTTGCTTCTTTTCGACCCTGCTGAAGGAAGGAATGACTGGACTCCGCATTCCTTAGTATTCAGACCCAAATCTCACTCATTCCCCCCCCCCCCCCAATTTCTGGAAGTTGTGTGCTACTCGCCACTCAATTTTGTTTTTGTTGATCTTAAAGCACCACATTTAATGATCCAAGGAAGCTGCTCTAAGAGTCGGTTTCTCAGCTGTGGAAAATGTAGTGTTGTGTGCAATATATGTTTTTGGTACTTGAAAAAGCTCTTAAATTTGCTCCAGGCTTTCTTTGCTTGTTATTTCTGTTGGTAGTTATGCTATTTATGCTGGCTGTTTCCACATCCTTTCTGTGTAATAACTTTTCAGTTCTGGCACAGAGGTATTGGAGATCCTTTGTGTTGTGTGTGTGTGTGTGTGTGTGTGTGTGCGTGTGCGCGTGTGTGCTTTTATTTTGTTGTGTTTCATCCATATGTGTGATATACTGTGTAAACTGTATTCATAGAAAGTCTTATATAGCAGATTATGCTCAAGCACAATTGCTTTCTGTAACTTTTAATTATTTACCGTATTTTTTGCTCTATAAGACTCACTTTTTCCCTCCTAAAAAGGGGAAATGTGTGTGCGTCTTATGGAGCGAATGCAGACTGCGCAGCTATCCCAGAAGCCAGAACAGCAAGAGGGATTGCTGCTTTCACTGCGCAGCGATCCCTCTTGCTGTTCTGGCTTCTGAGATTCAGAATATTTTTTTTCTTGTTTTTCTCCTCCAAAAACTAGGTGCGTCTTGTGGTCTGGTGCATCTTATAGAGCGAAAAATACGGTATATTTGATACCCAGGACCGAAGAATATATTTTGAGTTACACTGAAGGGACTCCAGGTGTTTGAAACTTCTAAAGTTGAATTCCAGGCAAAGTAGCTCCTTAGGATCCTTCTTCCAATAATTTCAAAGAGTACCTCTGCTTGCTTGACTTCTTGCCATGAGCAAACTGAGTTTGTTGAATGGATTTCTCTTTCTTGAATAATAGCACTGTGTGATTGTTGTGACTCATGCTTCCCCCTGCCCTTGTCACATAAAAAAGAGCCACAGGCCCCTGTTTGTTAACAAACACGAGCAGTGAAAGCACAACTGTCTCAATTGTTTGCTAATGGGGCATGATGGGACATGAAACAATTTATAATGCTGTTTGTATTATGCACGATAGGAGTAAGCAAGAAGAAAACAAGTTTTGCTTCTCATGATTGGGTACCCTGTTTCCTTTGCGCATCCATTTCTCTTTCTCTTGACCAGGGTGATGTAACTGCACTCTGTGAGGTAATGAAGGCAAACTTGGAAATGTCGCTTGATGAAATTGTAAGAGTAACAGCGAACTGTATTTGTGTGGATGCCAGTGCAATAGGTGGTTTTATCGTCACCCATCTGACTCCCGATTTAATTGTGATCCTTTTAAATAATTAAATGATTGTAAAGCACTAATAGCCAGAAGATACACTTCTATATCCATGGTCTACCTGTCAACTTAACTTTAGTGTGAAGTTTACATCCTTTAGTCCTTTTGCAACGTTGCTTTCAGATAGGAGCTTAATAGCTCACTCTTAGAGCTTCTCAAAATTAGTCTGGGACGCTCTGACCATTGGCAGCACAACTGTGTTGCCTTGCATACTGCTCTCTGAATACTTCTAAGTAAGGCGTGTACATTGGTACATTACATTTTGAGTCCAGATTGTCCTCCCCCCCCTTTTTTTTTTTGGCTTTCATGTTGGGGGCTGAACTGCTTAAAAATGACAAATCTAATTGTGATTATGGGGTGCCTTCTTGAAAACGCAATAGGTTGCTTATTCACCTTGCTTGTACTTTCACGTTTCTTGGAATTGTACTCTCATCTGTGTGCTAGTGGTACCTTGCTAACAGGCTGATGATTCCCAGTTTCTGATCTGCCATGGGTTCCGGCCCAACAGCAACCCAGTTTGTCCTCTGACAAACATACCTTGATATCTGATGACTGCTTCTCATTTTCATTTTTTGTTTTAAAGGAATGTGTGCAAAACCTTTCCAAGTACATCTGACTGTAATGTGTGTCTATGGTAAACACCTCTCCAACTAAGCAGATCTTATAGGTACATGTGCTGGGGAACCAAGTTTCCTTACAGGTCTCTGTACCACATACCTGTAGTAGTAAGCTTGGGTCTGCTATTGCATAACATGCAGGGTGACTCTGGCTGCTTACAATAACAAGGTTAGCAGAGACACAAGCAGGTTAAGAAATGGGTCTGAAATCTCCCAAGCAGGTCTGTGGTAGAAAAAGGAGCACATAGTTCTATTGCTTATATTGCAGGCTTGCTGCTTACTTTTCTCTTTTGGAAATACTGTGTTTGGCTCTGTTCCTGTTTAACTTCTCTTGTGCCTCTGTAAAATGTGTGAGTTTATTGCAAATCCTGCAGGGAGAAGCTGAGTTTCAAAAAGGCAATCTACTTTCATACCGAAGCATAATCAAACAAATGAATGTGTGTGTAAATATTTTGTGCAGCCTTTGCAAAAATTCAAGCATTTTTTTAAAAAAAACTGAACTTGAACTTTAGGGCAGGTTTAACTTCTCCGGATATTGAACTGAATCAAATATAAACAAAAGCACAGGAGCAGTGGGAGGGAAGCTGAACTGAAGGTCTCCTTTTCTAATGACTCACTTATGCATTTGTAAGCTTTTATTGGTTTGCAAGGAAGCCATGTTGTCAGAAGCATAAATAATCTGTGCTCTCTGAAAAGGCCAGTAAGCAAAAGATGGGATTCTTAAATTTACAGGCAAAAATAAAAAAAATAAAATGCGGATAAAAGTATGGGCTAAATATTCATAAAGCTCAATGTGTTCATAGGCAAATAGCAGACATTTTAAAAGGCATTTCACTTCCGTTCCGAGAGGCATATATTTCAGAGTTTCCCAGGTGATCCTAAGGTATAAAGTTACACAGAGTATGCAGAACCTAGTAACTGAAAACTGATTATTAAAATTCTTTGAGGTAGTTTCCATGCAGTGAGATCAGTGGCCCAGCACATGTGAACCCTCAACCTGGGTCTTTGCCACAGAGCAGACTGGTAATATTCCATTGACCGGGGGTGTGGTGGGGCTTGCTGTGAGTCCATTGCCATGGCTACACCATTCCCTGGTGAGGTTGGGACAAGATGTAGGTGCTCCACTATGCATCTCATAGAGTTGGTCCACCCCCAGAGGCAGATGGAATCTGATGGATTCCTGAATACTCTGGGGGAAGACTTTTTAAGGATGGAGAGGAAGCAGCATTCCTAAAACTGGAAGAAAAGGCATCAGAGAAAGGAAGAGACTAGTAATGTATAAAATGAACAGGTGGTCACAGAAAGTCTATGACAACTTTCTGTGATGAACTCCATCAATGAACAAAGACCTAATAAGTTTGGAGAATAGTCAATATCTCTTGGGAGAAAAGTGAAGATTATGGTGGGACCAATGAGTTAGTTTGTATAGGATTCACTGCTGCTTCCATTCCTGTTTTAATTTGGTCTTGCATTAAACGCAGCATGCTAGGGACTGAGTTTGATGGGACCGGGGACTCAGAGAGAGAAAAGCTTTTGGCAAGTCATGGTTGACTTTCTGCTTAAAATTCCTTGTTGCAGTTGCTTAGCAAGCCCAAGCGGCTTAAGTGTTTCAAGTGACTGAGTGGCCCACATCTACAATCAATTTGACACCGGATGTGTGCCAACCTGTAGCTAAATTGTTTAGTTTGCACTACACCACATGCCCAATGTGAGGTCCCCAAACTACCATACTCTTGATTGCCACAGCATTAACAGTGAAGTACATTATTATACAGCTTCTGCACTTTTAATTGAAAATTGGATTGAAGATCACTTCGTACTGCCTATTGAAGAATGAATAATGTACACCAGAAGACATAAATTGTTGAACTGTAACTCAGTTTGGCAACCTTTTCTAGAAATTTATCTAATTGAATGTAAATCTTTTGTGGGTGCCTCAGCTATGTGGAAAACTGTATTTTCACTCTTTTTAGTCTTAAGGTTTTTCTTACTGAGCCAAAAGCTTGCTTGAGCTTTTCTGAAGCTGATTATATTCTACCAAGGGATAGTGATTTTGATTAGAAGTGAAGGGATTTGATTTTGACAACGTGAATGAAATAAAATTTGTATTTCTCCCCTTCCCAATTTGCACAATGGTTTTGTTTGTTTGTTAATCTCTTTTAAATGAAATATTAGTAGAAAAACACAGCGAACCACTAAAGTTCAGGGATCTGTATTCTGCAGCAGGGCTGTCTTACCCATAGCCGCTAGTGGTGCAGGGCACCCGGGTGCCAGGCTCTCAAGGCGCCAGGGCTGAGATTTGGAGTCTGGAGATTGGGAAGAGCCGACAGCCGCTGCTGAGCGGAGCAGAGCCCATTGGAGTGCCGCAGCTCTTCAGCTGCGGTCGAGGAAGGCGCTGAGGCAGCCGGTCGGCTCCGCCCTCCTGCGTGCCTGGGATTGGCGGACCGTCAAGCACATACCTCTCATCAATCGTCTTGACACACAGAGAAGATAAGCTGCATTCTGTTCTTCTGCCGTTCGTCATCTGGGCCCATAACCAAAAATGTCGGGAGCTCCGTTTGACGGAGCCTTTGAAATCGCCTCCGACGATTAATTGACCTGAGCCTTTGATAAGGCTCCAGGCACATTCTCCCAGCAGAGCATCAAAACAGCATGCGGAAGTGATGAGACCGTATGGCTCCATTTTAAAGGAGTTTTATTTCTAAACTACGCAGAACAGAAAAGACATCCTCTCTCTATGGAAGCAGAGAGCAACTGAACAAAGGAACAAAGGAAACAGGAAACCACTAACGTCACATCCCGTCTCCCTTTCCCGTGAGACTCCAATAGTATGGAATGTAAACAAAGTCCTGTGACTCCACGCAGCTGTACAGTGAGAAACAGAAACTAACAGCTTACACAAGGCGCCTGGCTTTACTCAGTTGCCGCCGCTGCCTCAGGCACGGCTGTTGTTGCCCTGGGCTCTGCTTGCCCACCTCCCCCAGCGCCGCATATGTTTAAGACGGCCCTGCTCTGCAGCCCCTCACAACATCATCACTGCCCAAATATGTCCAAGGTGATGTTGGTATTGGGTTCTGTGCCATTTCTTCTTGGTATAAGAGGTACCCTATTCAACACCCTTGCTAGCTGCCCTGCTGGATATATTATCAGGAGCTGGAGCTGTAATTAGGCCCCCCAGGACCCTAACAGCTAACTTTGCATTCCAGAGGGTTATTTGAGGAGCAACAAGAGCCCTTGGCAGGCATGCTGCTTGGAAAATAAAGGTTGAGCAGCAAGGTTTAATTGCTCATATTCTTTGCCAAGTTGTTCCCTCCTTGAATCAATGTGTTCTTGATCACGCCAATGCCCTACCTGAAGTGTCATTTATCACAAGTGATTACCGGTCCTTTTGCTCTCTTGATGAAATGCTTGATGGCAATCTAGACTTCAGTGTCTGGAAGACTAACCTTGGACAGAGCTAAATTTGAGCATTAGAAGCTGCTTGAAGATTTGACACCAGCTTTTCTTAGAGGCTCTGGGACTTAATGAGTTCTTTTCCTCCTGGTCATTACTGTTGTTGCTGCCTATATACAGGACTGTGTGCATTTGATTCAGCGACTGCACTAAACCATAGCATTTCTAGCTCTTGAAGTTATTAATATAGTGTTTAAAGAGTATACATAACATCTCAGGTGCTTGGGGAGGTGAGTGGTTCTTAATGATCCAGGATTTCCAATCATCTGCTGGGGCTTCAGTGCTGGGCTTGGCTCCTTGTTCTTCAGCTTGGTCTGCTGTAGCAGCATAAATGATGCAAAAAAAAGGGAAAATATATAAGTGCACTGTTTTTCAGCATCGTCTGAGACGAGTGAGGCTGCTCAGGTCCTAGACTGCTGCTTGGGTGCAGTGGTGGTCTGGTAAACTGCGGCTGAATCTTAACCCACTATGTGGGTAGGTTGCTCCCAGGGCCAGGAATTTTTCTCAGCCCTACCTGGAGTTGCCAGGGATGAAATATAGGACCTTCTGCTTGCAATATTCTAGTTTAGCAGATAGTGCCAAACAAAAAAATATAGGCGACCGGCGAAGTGGATGCCTACAAAATCCACTTACATTTTAAAGATTAATATAACGCAACTTCAGCTGTGCAGAATCTATACAGTAAAGGCCATGCTGGTGTTGCATTTTCTGTGACCCTAGGTATGGATCGGCAGGGACAGCTGTCCCACCAGTGGAGGTTGAAGCACAAATGCTTATGTACTGCAAATAGTGTTCTTAAGTTCAAAACAGTTTGTTGAGGACCTCAGCCAGATCTCAAGGATAGTGTTGGATGTGATCCCTGTTGGCCTGAAAAGATTTGTTGATCTAGAGAAGCACTTTGATTGTCTTTTGAAAAATGTGTGAATAGGAGCCAGTATCTCCAGGTGCTTTTCTCAGCTTTGTTTTTCACTTGTTGGAAGACGTGCCTCCTCCTTCTTTTCAAGGCTTAAAAATCCTTTTATGAGTATCAGGCGTTGAAATAAAATGAAAGATAGAAAAAATAAATGTTTCAGATATTGCTCGTTTGTTACCTTGCCTTGGATTTTGTGGCTTTGGTTAAATCTCAAAGTACACAGAACAGTAAAACCATGCTAGATTAAATTAAGTATCGATTGCAACCTTCGTCTCTCGTTGGCAAAACGAGTCATTGGACAACTTGGTTGGTTAATTGTGTGAGATGGAGCCTCTTGAATATTTTGGGAGCTTCATAAGAATTTGTGATTCATAGTGCTAAACTTGGGAACAAAGTGTATTTTAAAAAAACAACCATATGCCAGGGATTTGGAAATTAAGCACTGTTCCAGAGAAGAAAACTGGGCAGGTTGCAAAAATGGAAAAAAAAACAACTGACATATATTAATTAGATGGGTTTGGGGAAGTGAAGGAGATGTATCGTTCAGTAGAGTTTACAGAAGATTGACCAACAATTGTAACTTACTGCCATAAAAGAGAGAGAGAGAAAGAACTTACTGAACTTGTTGCTTGATATATGTATAATGTTTTGCATGTCATCTTCAAGTTTTGAATCAGTACCAATATGATTCTGCCTGGACCTGAAGATAATCTCTGAGTTCCTACTCAGAGTTGCCCTGCCAAGAGAGGCTTGGAGGGTGGCAACAAGGAGAATTTGGGCACTTGGCTCC
Source organism: Podarcis pityusensis (assembly GCF_964106645.2). NCBI lineage: Eukaryota > Metazoa > Chordata > Lepidosauria > Squamata > Lacertidae > Podarcis > Podarcis pityusensis. The sequence goes on along the minus strand of NC_138029.1, from coordinate 27,263,133 downwards.
CCTGCCTGTGGAATGTTCTTCATAGCCAGGCCTGCTTGGCATTGATACAGACACCTTTCAATATTCTATTAAAATTTTTGTACATGTAAAACTTGACCATAGGTTGCCTAGAAGCTGCTGGTGTCAGGTGTATAAAAAGGAATCGGTTAATTAAAAAACCTTACACCCTGCTTTTTCACATGCGTCTCAAAGCAGCTTACAAAATGGGCATGGACATATTTACAGTGGTACCTCAGGTTAAGTACTTAATTTGTTCCGGAGGTCCGTTCTTAACCTGAAACTGTTCTTAACCACTTTAGTTAATGGGGCCTCCTGCTGCTGCCGCGCCACTGGAGCACGATTTCTGATCTCATCCTGAAGCAAAGTTCTTAACCCGAGGTACTATTTCTGGGTTAGCGGAGTCTGTAACCTGAAACGTATGTAAAACGAGGTACCACTGTATCCTGCTTCATCTAACATCCTCACTGGATTATTTATTTTAAAAGAACAACAGTGGTGTTTAGCTTTCTTTACAAAGCGATTTGCATGAAGGGAAAACAAGACTTACTTAAAAGTAAAGCAGTATCATTCATAGCTGGCTTTCTTTACCGCAATCCCTTTTCTGAGGGTGGACAGATAGATTTATTATAATCCTTTGTCCTGTGGTAAAAAGCATTAGTTTAGCAGTGTTGGTTTGTGTAGCAAGAGGCATCTCTGGCTTGGCTCAGCTTTATCCATTGATTTCTTCCCATTGTAGGCTGTATATGATTAATTTATCTCATGCCTGGAGATGTTCACTCAGAAAGTAGACCTTCTATTGCAGATCTTGTTCAATACATTGCTTTTCCCCTCAGTACACTTTCTCAATGAGTTATTCATATTATTTTCCAGTCTCTAAACGATTACTGCCTTTCTGCCTTTTAATAAGCATGAAATGAGAAAACCTCTGGGACCTATCGAGTTATGACTTATTATTGCTTCCAAGTGTTAGCCACTTGGAAGTATTATGAACGTTGCAGATTGGGGTGGGTGGGTTGGGAATCAGAGAAGCTACATTTATGGCCTGTGCTTTTCCCATTAGTGCTTGCTCATATATTTTATAGTGTGTTATGACAATGGAGTTTATTTCCTTCTATTTTCTCCTAGGAAAAAGTAAAAAGTGATTTTGATTCTTTATGCCTAGTAATAACAAATAGCAGAGATGCAGATAGCGGAGAGCTCCATGAAAGTTTTATTTTAATTACACCAGCTGGAGGTCTGTCGTCTCGCTTTTGTGTTTGAGAGCATTTGTAAGTTTCTGTTTCCAAAGTTGTTTAGTGGAAGGTCTATGCAGATAACCAACTTCTTCTGAGATTACCGTACCATGGTTCTCAGTTATTGGGGATTTCAAGGCTTATCAAAGCTCCCCTTAGAGGGCTACGCATAACTTTCCCATGTGCCTAGAACTTCTGGTCTTCAAACTCAGAACTTAGAAATAGGCCTTTGTCCAGTTGAAAAGTTGGGTGGATTGTTCCTTCTTTCTGCTTTTGTCCAATTCTGCAAATTAAAGGGCAAGGAAGTCTACTGTAGATATTGCAGACTGTTCGAATTTCCTGTGTTGTCTCCTTTCCCCTTTCTTCCAGAGGTTACTTGGGGAAGGGCTATAGGTCACTGATAGAACATCTGTCATGCATGCAGAAGGTCCCGACTTCAACCTCTGGCATTTCTTGGTAGGGTTGTGTTGTGAATGCCAGTGTGGTTGCTCGAGAGTGAACAGGCAAGACTCCCCCTGGTCTTTTCAAGGCTTTATTATCTGTCCAAAACATTCACAATGCAGATCGTCTCAATTCCATGTCTGCTCAGTCGCTAACAGAATCTGGGAGTGGGTGGTCCTTAAACTTTCCCCAGCAGAGCAGTCTTTTGACCCCCATCCTATGCCTCCCCTCTCTGTGTGTAAGCCTAGAGGGCGTGGGCAAAGGGGGACCTGCCTCCCCCCCCGCTTTGCTCAGATTCGGTGTTGCGGCTCTCCCTTGCATCTTCCGAGCCTTGCATCCCTTCCCCACTGGAGGCGTGGCTTCCCTCCTCCCCGGAGGACGAGCTGCTTCTCACGATCTTCGGCGGCTCCCTGTAACCCAACTGCCCTTCCACCTCCCGCCTCTGAGCTGATGGCAGTTCCCTGACAGGTTGGGAAACATTCCTGCCTGAAACTTTGGGGAACCACTGCCAATCCATGTAGATGATATTGAGCTAGATGGATCAGTGGTCTGACTCAATATAAGACAGCTTCCTATGTACGTACTATTCTTTGGTAAAGAGGGCATGTTCTATATTTTGGGATTGCACATCTGATTAGGATTAGACAAGGCTGACTACTCTACTGGGAAGGAGCTCAGAACCTCCTTCTTAGGAAGTGCTTGGAGAAATCTTTTTTCCCTTCCTGGGTTTCTCAAGGGTGAGATGGGGAGATTTTTTTTAGCAGGCTCCCTTCCCCAAACGATCCCTTCCCTCTTGGGGTTTCTGGCTAAGGAGGAAACAGCAGAGGAGTCTTTGTCAGCAACAACTAGGACTGTGGACTCATTCTCATAGAGACTTAAAGACTAGAAGAAAGCTCTACCAGCTGTTATGTAAGCACTGGCACAGGACAGTGTGAGGGTTTGCCAGTGTTCTACAGAACGTATAAGCAGAAGCAGGAATCCAGAGACACAAGGATATGGTGAAATTCAAAGCAAAACAGATGCCTAGGAGGCATCCCTACAATGGATCAAAGATGGCTCCTTGCAACTGAGATTACACTGTCAGCACGACCAATAATGGCAGAAAATCATGCAATCTGTTGTGCAGGAAGGAGCTAGTCAAAGCCACATCTTCAGCTGACCCAACTAAATCTAATTGTGACAAAAGTTCTCACATACTTTCTATTTTTGCTCTCCCCCTTAGATTAGATTCTTTCTCCATTCCCTGTGCTTGTAAAAGTTGACTGATGACTTCATGGTAGCCCTTTAGTTATTATAATGTTTTAGCTGCTGCCTACACAATGTGATACCTGCGTCAAAAGTCTCTGTAAGCAGCAAGATGAAAGCCATGTTCTTTTCCTATTTTTCTAAAATACCTAACTAGCCAGCTTGAATATCCCGTTAGTCTCTTGGCCTTTCCTCTACATGCGCAGCACTTCCTCTCTGGTCCCTTGCAAATTCTGCCAACTGCGCAAGGCCTTCTATAATTTAGTGCAAATTCTGACTTGTCAGCATCCGTCCCAGCAATGATTTGCATATTCCACCAGTGTCTATATTTCTGCTAATTGCAAGCATAAGCATAAACTTCACACAGATTCAGAGCAAATGAGCTTTTCTCATCTCAGGCCACCTTGACTAGGTCTGCCTCTGGATCATGTGCTGGGCCATGAGAAACAGAAGGTGTGTGTTTGTGTGTGTGTGTGTGTGTGTGAGTGTGAGAGAGATTGAGAGAGAGAGAATGACTATGGTCTACTGGGAAAGGTGGGTAATAAGACAAAGGAGATAAGATAGGTTTTTTGGGGGGGCAGGGGGCAGAAATGTACGTGTGTCAGTCTTGATCTTAAGCCCACCGATTCTTCTCTTTTCTCATGCCATTTTTTAAAACAATGCAGGGGAGAAATCTGTCAGGCCGCTGCTATTCTGTTGTGTTTTGCACCTGGTTGTTGCAGAAGTGGGAATCAGTTAGAGATACTATTCATGTTCATATATTTAGTTCAGAATAATACTTGTTTTTGTGTGGTAGTAGCCTTGAAAAATGATCTCATCTCTTCCATTCACATTGATGGCCTTTTGTACAGTGACTTAGCGCTTCAGCCTCTCCTTCCCTCCTCCATCACATACACGGAGGAGAGCCCTTTGTCACCTTAGTAACCAAAGAAAACATCACTCACGCTGATCTTTGGCATCATTATGGAGCCATGAATAAGGTAGTTTTGGAGTAGAAGGTTTTAACATGAGTTCTCTTGATGTAAGCAAAAAAGTGATAGAAAAGGACCCCCCCCCCATTTCTCATTGAACACCCTCTTATTGATTTTGTTTATTTAACTTGAAAAGATTTGTTCCACCCTTCATGCACAAATACATCTGGCCCTTGAACCAGAAGAATAAGATACCTCTTGGCACCTCCAGCTACATTGTTCTGTATGTTCTAGATCAGGTTTCCTCAAACTTGGCCCTCCAGATGTTATTGGCCTACAACTCCCATGATCCCTAGCTAGCAGGGCCAGTGGTCAGGGATGATGGGAATTGTAGTCTCAAAACATCTGGAGGGCTGAGTTTGAGGAAGCCTGTTCTAGATGATACAAGCTCAGCTTGGATAGCTCAGTTGGTTAAAGCGTGGTGTTGATGACACCAAGGTTGCAGGTTCGATCCCCGTATGGGACAGCTGCATGTTCCTGCAGGGGGGTTGGACTAGATGATCCTCGGGGTCCCTTCCAACTCTATGATTCTATGAAAATTTCCATTACCTTTTTGATTTTGCTTGATTCCTGGGGGCTCATTGGGTGTCTTTGCTTGTTTTTGGCAAAGATTAAAACGACCTTTTAGACAGCGTTAACATTAATCAGGGCATTTTAATACTGTCTACTGTTTCATTGAATTCAGTTAGGGAACTTGTAGAGACACGTTTGTGGGAGGAAGAAAATTGCTTGGCTAATTAAAAAAACAAGAGCGCCGTTCTGACAGATTGGTATGAGAGATGTGGCACTTCACACAGCTTTGTAGCTTGCTCTACTTCCTTGTTCTTCGTTAAGTAAGCTTGTAAGTGCCCATTTAAAACAGTAAGTCCCAAGTATATCACTGGACAGGAAGGAAGGAAGGGAGGAAGGAGGGAAGGAAGAGTTCAGGCAGATGCATCTGGGTCAATCTAAATCAGGCAAGATCAATAACTTATAATAAGTGATTGTTTCAAGTATCTTGCCTTACTCATATGTTGTGGTTTGTGATGTTAAGGTTAAGTGCAGCTGTCACAAGTAGGGTTGACTAATGTCCTCTCTTCTAATGGAGGAACGTAATTTCAAAAGCCCATATCTCAGAACATAGGAATTGGCTTGCTGGTTTGATGATTGATTTATGGATTCATTCAGTTTTATATTCTACTCCATTGTAAGACTCAGAGCAGCTTGTATAGATCATTCATACTTCATGCTTAGAACAAAGAAAATTGTGTTTTTCGAAATTGCAGCCTGATGGCAGAGACTCTGGTAGCAGCTAAGAACTGGGGATGATGATTTACTAAATGGGAAAAGGGGAAAACAAATCAAAACCATCACCTGACATTCACAATTCAATAAGCATCAGTACACCCATCTTAATTTATACATGCAGATCCGTATATGCCAACCAAATGTCCAAATACGTATCCAAACTAAGTTGGTGCTTAGAGAAAGTACATTGAAATGTAGGAAGGACATGAAAGTCTTTTAGACCATTGGATAATAGATGGTGAACATTGATCCTTCCAGACTCAAAATATAAGTCTTCTAGTGACCATAAGGGCTTATAAAGTCCATTTTTATTGTTCTGCTGTTCATCCCAACACTACAGGGATAGAATTTAAAAGTACACAAACACCTTCAAATATCAAGGATCTTGCTAATGCAAGATTAACAACAACAGCAGCTTCAGACCAGAAAGGAAAGGTTCACTTGACAAGCCCACATGATATGCCTAAATGAGGCATTTCCAGCTTCACATTATCAGCATCCGGATGAGTTAGAGAACACCTTCGTGAAAAGATACTGTGTTTTGCAAAAAGGGATGGCTTCTCTCCCCCCCTCCCCCTACTCTCTTTGTCGTAGACACAGTGAGTACTCTGAATGAAAAACTGGGTGAGAATTATTGTGGTATCTGCATGATCTTGACCCAAACTACTCATGCGCCACACATCTTGGCTGAGGTAATTTTTAAAAATAACTTGGCACTAAGTTTCATGAGGTATCCATACCATGCTATTTTGGGGGAATGCAGATACTGTAAGAAAAACACTGGGGCTTAATTTGATTAGGAGTCGAATGTCTGGCATCTGGTGGGCAGGGTTTTTGTGTTGTGTTCTTGCCTCAGGAAGTTCTTTTACTTTCTCTCAGGCAGTCTGTTATTACAGCGGTACCTTGGTTCTCAAACCTTATCCGTTCCGGGAGTCCATTCGACTCCCAAAACTGTTTGAAAACCAAGGCACAGCTTCCAATTGGCTAGAGGAGCTTCCTGCACTCAAGCGGAAGCTGTGTCGGACGCTCGGCTTCCGAAAAATGTTCGCAAACCGAAACACTTACTCTCGGGTTTGCGGCATTCAGGAGCCAATTTGTTCGACAACTAAGCCATTTGGGAACCAAGGTACCACTGTATTGCATTACAATTTCCTTTATTTTTGAAGCTTGGTTTGACATGTACACGAGCCGCTTACTTTGCTGAAAGAAAAGAAACTCTGCTGAAGAATGGTGGAATATCCTAAACTTGGGTGAGTGATGGGATAGTCCCAGTCTGGCGGGAGGATTGTTGTTTTTAATCGCCCCACCCCCCACAACAGATACCTGGTCCATTCTCCATGGCTATAGAAAGAAAAACAAAACTTCACGATCTTGGAATAGCTAAGGAGAAGTGATGAGCCATGGAAAGGTGAAAGCAACTTTTCGCCATTCGGCCTCTCCTGTTGTTTTCAAATGTGGGAGGAAAAGCAGGCGGTGGTGATCTTTGAGAAACCTGTTCCAATAAGCAATGGTAGAGGTTCCTTAATGTGGCTTTGTGGAGGCAATTGAAACTCTATTAGGGAGAGATGCCAGGTCTCCAATCCTGGCGGAGACCCAAATCTGCAAGCTGGAGTTGCATGAGATACCGAGAGCCCTATCCATGGATCACCATTAGCGCTGATATAACCTTCGATTTATTTTGGCAAGCAGTAATTTAAAGTCCCGAAATTGCAAGAGACTTCTTGAAAGCAACCTGAAATAGGTGATTTCAGCACAGAAGCCCCTGAAATAGATTGCATGGGTTAGGCGCTGGGTTATGGTGTAGAATATTAGAATGCCCTCCCTTTGAAATACAGTGCTATCGCTGTTTCCTTCCCTTTCTTGCAGCAGAGTAATTGTTCATAATGAGCTCATTATACTGATGATGAGAACTTATTTTAATCTTACTGCCAGGTTCTATTCTGCCTGAAGTGGTACCAAATGGAAAGGAATTGATTAGAATTTGCCCTCAATAAAGGTCAATTGAGACTGATTTAGTTGTGCACCTTGCATTTTTTCCCCTTGCCACTATGTCCCTGGGAATCTAAGAACCATCAACGGTCTATCTAATTCAGCATCCTGTTTCCAATGGTGGTCAGCCACTGCCTTTGGAAAACCTAGAAAGCCGAATATAAAGACTGCAGTCTTTCCCAGTTGTTGTTTCCCAGCAACTAATATTCAGATACCATATGCTTGTCAGTCCTTGGATTTACATGGAGGAGGCTGACTGCCTCTATGCACCAATTAACAGATGAGGAGCTGCTGTGATTAGGCATAGCTTATTAATATATCGTGATCTAGTTGAGGTTCCTGCATTGCGGGGGGTTGGAATAGAGGACCCTTGGGGTCTCTTTCTGCTCTACAGCTCTGATTCTATGGTGTAAAATGACATCAGAACCTTGTCAAATAAGAAGAATGCCTTTACTGAAACACTGAAAAATAAATTGGACTATCCCAAGCTTTTCATGCTTAGTTTTTGAAACCCCTCCTTTGCAGCAGACTTGTCCCACCCCCATCCTTTGCTTTGCAACATAAATACCATATTTTTCGCTCCATAAGGCGCACCTGACCATAAGGCGCACCTACTTTTTTGGGGGGGGGGGAATTCAAGAAAAAACATATTATTTAAAGGGAGCGCTGAGCAGAGCCTGTATGCATCCCAGGAGAAGGGCAGCCCGTCATTGTTCTGGCAGCGTAGATTACATTGATGGGCCTTCTCCCTCCTCAGGGAAAAGCCCCCAACAGCCACACACACACTCCTCGCAGCTCTTTAAAGGGCGCGCGGCTCTTGGGGGCTTTTGCGGGAGGTGGGGGAAGTGAGGGAGCCTCGCTCTGTCCCTTCCCTCACCTCCCGCAAAAGCCAGGGATAGCCGCACGAAGCCTCCCCAGGGCAGCGGGATGAAGGCTCCCCGCTGCCCTGCGGAGGCTTCACGGGCTACCCCAGAGCTGCTCAGGAGCAGGTCGGGGCTGGCGGGGGAAGCCCGGGTCTCCTCCCCCAGCCCCAGGGACCACAGATTCGCTCCATAAGACGCACAGACCCTTAGATTTTAAGAGGAAAAAATTGCGTCTTATGGAGCGAAAAATACGGTACCCATTGTCAGTCTTAAAACCTATCCTCTCCTCTGAATTTCCTCCTTAGTCTTTGCGTTTGTGCTTCTCACTTGGCAGCCTCTCATGTGCTTAAACTTCTATCTCAGAGGGGCAGCATGCGGTCTCTTAACAGATTTACAGTGTCCTAAGCTTTCACAGATCATGACCCAATAGATCTGCTAGCCTTTAAGGTGCCACAGGAATGTTTCTTATTTTCGTCCATCTATGTTGCCCCCAAATCTTTTTGTAAACTTCTCCATCCCATATAGGTCATTGTGTTTCCAGTCTGCTTCTGATGACTGTTTCTGCCCAGTGTAGTAAGTTGTGTCCTTTTGCACCTCAGGCTCTTCTGTACTTTATTTTAGGATTTATTTATTCTAGAAACGTTATGTGTTGCTTCAAAGGTGTAGCTCAAGAAGAATACTTGAGTGGAGTATCCAGTTCTCCTGTCATTGGGGTTTCTGCCTCCACACTGATCCAGGGAGGTATGGCATCTCAGAGAGTAGCAAATCAGAATGACATCTGGGAGCCCTGGAGAACAAGAATTCACTGCGAGAATCTCCTTTTATCTGCTGCACTGGCTCCCAGTCTGTTTAAGGGTTCAATTTCAGGTGCTTGTTTTAACATAAAAAGCCCTAATTGGCTTGGGACCTGAGTACCTGAAATATTGCCCTCTCCCATATAAACTACCTGAATCTTGAGATGTTCCTTAGAGCCTTGCAAGTGAAGTGAGGTGGATGACTTCTACAGTGGTACCTCGGGTTATAGACGCTTCAGGTTACAGACTCCGCTAACCCAGAAATAGTACCTCGGGTTAAGAACTTTGCTTCAGGATGGGAACAGAAATCACACAGCGGCAGCGGGAGGCCCCATTAGCTAAAGTGGTACCTCAGGTTAAGAATAGTTTCAGGTTAAGAACAGGCCTCCAGAACGAATTAAGTTCTTAACCCGAGGTACCACTGTAATGAGAAGGCCTTCTGTGTGGTGGCACCCCATTATGGAATAGCCTCCCCTGACAGGCTCACCTGGTGGTGCCTTTGTGTTTTCTTCAGAACCAGGTGAGGGCCCTTTTATTCAACAAATAACTTGTGCTTGAATTGTGATTTATTGTTTGCTTTACCTACCCCCATTTGCAGGAACATCTTTTTATGCTTCACTTTTTTTGTCTATGTTGTTGTATTCATGTTTGTTTCTGTGAGCTGCCCAAGGAATGCATGTTGTGCGGAAGTCATACAAATCTAGCAAATAAAATACAAGTAAAGTATGTGGGTGAGATACAGTTCTTAATCATTGGACTGTGCTCAGTGCCATAAACAAAATAAGCTACCTTTCTTTTTTCTGTCTCTAAAAAAGAAAAAGAAAAAGCCTTGATTATCTGAGGTTATTCTTACAATCGGATTTTGTGCTTAGGTGCTGAAAACCTTTGGGATAAATTATTCCAGTTGCCTCTATTTTGTTGTTGGAAGCCCACATATTTGGATGCTGTCATGGCTGAGAAAACTCGGATATAACTCGGAGATCTGCAAGATTTCCACTCCAGAGATGCATCAGCGGAGATCGATGATGGCATTTTATTACCCAGAAAGTCTGGGAAGCATAATCTCTTTTGACTAGGGGACTATTTCAGCTGGTGCTTTTGCAGTATGCTTGAGACAGATTGAAATAACTTTTGTCGAATATTTTCATCTATTCTGTCTCATAACTTTGACTTACTTCAGCAGTATTTGGAATAACCACCCAATCTAGCCATTTTAGACTTTTGGTTTAGTAGCACACTTGTGTTTCTCTAAAAAAAGAGAGCCAGTACTGCATGTGAAAGGGATCTAGGGGTCTTAGTAGATCACCAGCTTAACATGAGTCAACGGTGTGATGCAGCCACAATAAAAAAAGCTAATGCTATTCTAGGCTGCATCAATGGAAGTATACTATCCAGATCAAGAGAAGTAATAGTACCAGGCTATTTTGCCTTGATCAGACAACTCCTAGGCTATTGTGTTCAGTTCTGGGTGCCACAATTTAAGAAGGATATTGACAAACTGGAACATGTGCAGAAGAGGGCAACTAATATGACAAAGGGTCTGGAAACCAGGCCTTAGGAGGAATGGCTGAGGGAGTTGGGTATGTTTAGCCTGAAAAAGAGGAGAGGAGACATGATAGCCATCTTCAAATATCTAAACGGTTGCTACATGGAAGATGGAGCAAGCTTGTTTTCTTCTGTTCTGGAGGTAGGACCCAAACCAATGGCTTGAAGTTGCAGGAAAGGATATTCTGATAAAACACCAGGAAGAACTTTCTCATGTAAGAACTGTTAGACACTGGATCAGACTCTCTAGGGCCGTGGTGGACTCTCTTTCCTTGGAGGCTTTTAAGCAGAGGTTGGATGTCCATCTGCCATGGATGCCTTAGTTGAGATTCCTGCATTGCAGGGCCCTTCCAACTCGCCAATTCACTGATGCTATGAAAAGAAACACTGTTCAAGGGTTAATTATAATTCTTTAAAGTAGATTGACGGCACAACTGAACATGCCAGTTCAAATTTCTCTTCTGGAGTCACCATCTTGTCCATGTAGCTGCTGATCTGTGGAAACAAGTGTTATTGTTTCCCACATAAAACTCATTGAGATACCATAAACAAAATACATTGACCAAGGAAGAGAGCCACACTCTTTTGAAGTAAAGAAATCGGGACAGCACTGCAGCAGTGATACCATTGAATAAAAGTGATCTTCCGTGCATCACCACGTCTTCCAGATTTATGTATTGGCAGTGTTACATGACGTAGTAGGATCTCAACATGAGGAGGCAGCCTCTTTTCCCACCCAACCCTCACCCTTCTTGTCTTACCTAGGAAGAACATCCTCATGCATGAGAAGTGTGGGTGGCAGTGGTCGACAAGAGGAACAAAAATAGTCACTGATTATATTGTGTAAAGGGACGCGGGTGGCGCTGTGGGTAAAACCTCAGCGCCTAGGATTTGCCGATCGTATGGTCGGCGGTTCGATTCCCCGCGGCGGGGTGAGCTCCCATCGTTCGGTCCCAGCTCCTGCCCACCTAGCAGTTCGAAAGCACCCTTAAAGTGCAAGTAGATAAATAGGTACCGCTTTATAGCGGGAAGGTAAACGGCGTTTCCGTGTGCTGCGCTGGCTCGCCAGAGCAGCTTCGTCATGTTGGCCACGTGACCCGGAAGTGTCTTCGGACAGCGCTGGCCCCCGGCCTCTTAAGCGAGATGGGCGCGCAACCCCAGAGTCGGTCACGACTGGCCCGTACGGGCAGGGGTACCTTTACCTTTACCTTTACATTGTGTAAAAGCAGTGCAAAAGTAATGATCTTTCAAAAATTGGGCTATTCTAAAATCTCTGCAGGTCTTTATTTTGCAGGGGGAAGGGAATCAGAAAAACCAAACTTGGGAGAAGATGACTTCACCAGCCCTGGCCTTTCAAGGCTTCTAAAAGCTCCTGTAAGCCATTCCCTTCCCCTTGTAAATCTCTGATCTCTCTTTCCTTCTCTGAGACGTCTTGTCTAATGGATATTGTTACTCAACTTGGAAAGGGGGCTGTGTTGCTTCTGCATTCCAAATAATGCCTCTAGCACTCTATTGGGGTGATATAAGTGCTATATATTATTGATACTAGAAACTACCAGACATGCGAAATGAGAATATGCTCCTTTCTGCTATGCTCGTCTAGAGAATTGACAACTTGCCTCTCACCTGAATTACTTTCAAACTTGTTAAGCATGATTTGGGGCTGGAAAGCGGATGGCAAGAGGCAACAAGGGAGCTATACACTTACATTTTGTTTTAGCAGCACACCTTAGACACTGATTTTAGTATTATGGGAAGTCTTTCAAAGAACTAGAAGTCTTTTGGACGACTAGAGGGGAGTTCCTTCCCTTTTCACTTCTGTGGGGAAGATGAGAAAACATTCTGTTTAGAAACCTTTGCATCTAGATGGTCTGTGGAATGTTATTTTGCTGGCTGAAATTGTGGAGACAGAATCTCATTTGAAATATGTCTTAGAGGCTTGGACTATGATTCTCATAAGGATGATCTCTAGGGCCGAATTCAGAATCTGTGTTCATGTGTGGGAAGAGGGAGCATAAAGGTTTGTATGAAGGGTGTACACTTGGCATAACAAGGGCCCCGTTCCCACACTACAGAAGCAAAGGAGAGATAAGTGAAATGGAATTGGAAAGTTAAAATGAAGGCAAAGTTGATTTCCCTACTCAGCCTTTTATGTTATGATTTTTTACTTTAGTTCTCTGGTCTGAATTTGTTACTAAGTGAGGATGCTGGTGCCATCTTGCTCTTCCCAATTATTCTTTTTGACATGTGAACAGACAACCCTGTTTTAATTGTTATGACCCTTCTGTTTTAACAAAATCTCGATGGCAGTTGGTGGGTAAATGTACCCAAGCTTAATGCATCCAACCAAGTGTACGCATATCTTTAAAATAAATTATTTACTGGGAAATATGCCCGTAATTTTGTTTCTTCGATGCTGAATAATTGTAGATTGGATTTATGATTCTATTTTGGAAAGATATATTATTGCTAATAAAAGTAAAATCTGTTGGTATGAGCATGGCTGCTTTGGGCAGGAGATGCAGCATTTTTAAATAGCACCAGCAAACACACGAGGAGCTGTTGCGGAGACCGTCATAAACCATCTTGCTGCCCACACAGAGTTGGAGGGATTGAATGCCTGCCCCCTCTGCAAACATTGTACTCCAGGCATTTCCAAAAACCCCAGTTGTTCCCATTAAAGCCACATATTCAAGTAAACCATTGGCACATGAGAAAAATCCTGGAAAGTGAAGGTTGTGTGTAATTGTCATGTGCACATTCCTCCAGGTAAGTAAGATGGTTTAGACAACCATCATGTGTGAATATTGCACCAGTACAATTTGCTGACTGCCGTTACACATTTGGAAGCCATGTTGTGTGAATGCGACCCTCCCGATCCCTTAGTGACCACTTCAGAATGGTGACCAGTAAGCGTGCAAACCAGGGGTGGTTCTACTATGAAACGAATGAAGCTGTTCAAATCCTTTGAGGCATAGCTTTGTTTTTGAGGTATGGCTGTGCTCTTTGGGTTCCAGCAGTATCATGGTAAAGGGTATCCATCCCTCTAATTTTGGAGCCCAGAGTGCCTAATAAGCAAAGTAGATAAAAGTAGCCATACTAATTAAAGCCGACTAACACAACCATAGTAAAAGTACAGTAAGAATAGGAGCCATCAGTTCAACCGAGTAATGTTTTCCTCGTGATCCGAAAAACCTGGACAAATAAAAAAAAACCTTAAGCCTCCTGTTCAACATCTGTCACTTGGAAGGGAGTTCCACAGATGAGCTACTGCTAGTAAGAATGACCTTTCTAGTGACTCCACCCTCCTAGCATATGTTAAGGGTCTGCAGGAGAGCAGAATCTCTCCTGTGGATCCTAAAGCACGGTTTGGTTGGTAACAGGGGAGGTCTTCCCTCAGGTACTTGGCCCCAAGTCATTTAAAGCTTTATATGCTAACAGCCAGATCTATTGGCCAAACCTATCCAGTCTGAGGTTTAAATTTGGAGGTGACTTTCCTAGCAGGGGTACAAGTGGTCAGCAATTGCATTGCCTCTCCAGCTAGTATTAGATTTTCCTCAAAAAGTAACCCGTTTGAACTTGTTCCACGCTTTTTCCCTTTCGTGATCTGTGTCAGAGTTGAAAAATATGGATCAGTGTAAACATGACGAATGAAACTGCTTAAAATGTGACGACTGCATTTTTTTTATTGAGGAAATATTGTTTTTCTTTCTAGCCCCGTATAACGGTGTGCTCTTATTATTAGCAAGCTTTGCTGCAGTAATAACACTAAAAATGCAAGCAGCATCTGTTAGCATCAGCACGGCCATTTTATGAGGGCAGGAGGGATTGTATATGCACCCTGGTGGTGACACAACATGAAACAAGCTTGCTGGGACCATCTTGTGCCATATAAAGCATCTGCACCCAGCTGCGGAGATATTTTCTCTCAAAGACTATTGTTTTCCAAGCATTCACAAATGTACCAACTCCCCGTGGTTATTTCTGCTAACTCTAATTAGCCAGATAAGCCAATTTAATGTGAGTAACTTTATTCTCCCCTTTTGTAATGCCTGTTTTAGCCTACCGACACATCCTAATTTTAGGCTCTACATAGGGAGCGGCGTCTCAATGATTCAGAGCTATCGCAGCTGGATTAAATGGAATGCCATGCTGGAGGTCATAGAGTCTTTCAGATTTGCTGAAGTTCCCTGTGCTTCTTTCTCAGTCAGGTCAGGATTTCTCCCTTTTGCCAGTAAGCAACTGGATATAGGCTTGCATCTCTTTATTACTTCTATTTCTGTACTAATCAGATCAGGTTGGGGTTCAGCCCCAAAAGCCTGGACCTCTGTGTAGGTTACACCGGAAGCCACAGAGGGGAAGATTTAAGTGTCACCTTACTTTGAATGTAATGTTAAAAGTGTGCGTGTACCGTACTTTTCTGTGTATAAGACTAGATTTTTTTTTACTCTAAAATAATGTTTAAAAATGGGGGTTGTCTTATACATGGATAGTCATCTCCTCCATTTTCTTAAATCTGAGTCCCCCAAAATAGGGGGCGTCTTATACACGAAAAAATATGGTATATTGTAAGTGTATTCTTCATTTTTGCAAGAGTTGGATGCAAAAATACCTGAGAAAGAGAGAGTGAGATCAGAAAAAGCAGCAGCAGGTCATGCCCCTTAGTCCATCTCATCGTCCACAGGCTGGGAGCTACCTGCCTCTTCAGGTGTGAGTACCCCTGGAGGTAGGGGATGCCCCATCAGTCAGGCTTTGCAATGTAATCTCATCCTCCCATCTCCATCCTCAAGGGCTTCTGAGTCCTGAATCAGAGGGGACCATGAAACTGGGATGTTTTTGCAGAAAGGAAAAGGTGTCCCTTTCTCTCCTTCATGAAACTCCTCTTCCTACCTGGGAGACCTGAATTGCACTCGAAGTCTTCCATCCTCAACTTTCTGGAGCACAGGACAGGACACGCTCTTAGAGTTTGGGGATGCACTGCAAGGTGGTTTTTGTTTTGTTTTGTTTGTTTCAGGCCCCATGGATGTTGCCATCCACGGCCCCACTTACCCCGTCTTCCTGTGGCTGCTTCTTACCTGTAAATCTGTGTGTTTGGGATAGGTTCCCTGCTTTATGGGATAGGGGGTTGAAATTATACAGGTGCTCCTGAAGGTCTATTTTGTGTCAGACGAGGATGTTTTTGGTGACAGAGAATGCAAGGACAGGGTATTCTTGGCTAAAAATAAAAAGAAGCCATTCGATGATAAATATCTCCTCTCTCCAGTTCGGTTTTCTAATTGCTGGCTTAATAGAAGCAGAGACAGCATCCTGATTAGACAGTGTTTAAAAAGGGCTAGCAAATATGTGATTAGCATGAATACCATCAGTCAGAGTACATTATGCAGATGAAGAGAGTAGAATGTTGCTCTTCATCGCTAACCTTTTAGGTTGTTTTTTCTTTTAAACCCTACACAAACAAACAAAACCAAAGTGACCTTAGCAAGCATCTCTGTTTCTAATAGTTCAGCGTATATTTGCTTCGTTCTTTTTCTCTCCAGTGGACATGGTGTGCACAGTTGTGTGAGTGATCTGTCTTAAATTACTATTTTGCCTTTAGCCTATGCTTCCATGTGAGTAATAGATAGATGTCCTATTGGTCTACCCAAAGGGGATGGGCAGGGAGACAGGTTATTTTGCCCCCGTCTACATCTAGGAGTGACAACCCCAAGGATGATCCATTGTCTCAGAGATGCTACATTTATATCATCCTGCCAGAAAGACTTCCTTTCCCACTAAATGCTGAGCATGAGGCACATATTTAGTGTTAAAGGGCAGCTTAGTTTGTACTTTGCTGCGACTTACTAGTTCTTTTGTTGGATTATCTCAAAGATTATGTCCTGAGGGAGCAGCAGGAGTTGACTGTATATTTATTATTGATATCAGCCAAAACTGACATAACTTAGTACTGGAAGAGTAACAAGACTTAGATATAATCAGTATTTAAGTGATTTGGCTGTTGCAGAAGTGGTGAAATTGGCTAATGGAAGGGTATGGGAAAATCTCCAAGTTGGATAAATGCCAGGTCAGATGATGAACATTTATTAGATAATGGGACTCTAGAGACAGCACAGATGCCACCAGTTATATAGCTGATGTTATGATTTCTTGACCTTTTATATTTCATATTTATTTTCCCTTTACTGAATGTTTATCAGAAGTGTTTGACAAAATTCATAATGTTGTGATTATTGCAAACATTTCTTTTTTAAAAAGAGAGCAGTAAAGATATGGAGGCGAATGTCAATTTGTGGTTGAGTTCACTCCCGGTTTTTTCCAGAGAGAACAGTGACTAATCTTTTGCCCCAGTCTCATGCCATTGAGAAACTTGGTCCCCTGGTTTCTTAAACTAGTAAACAAGCCTAATCTGAAATCTTTTTTTTTTTTTTTTTGCTTATAAAATGTTTTAAAATATATGTTTTGAAACATACAAACTTCACATAAATGGGCTGAATAAAATGGTGAGCTTATTTGGTTTATCAGCTTACAAACATTTTTTTTTTTTAAAAAAAACCAACAACTATGGCTTGACATTACATGTAAACCCAGCACACTTAGCCATAGTTTGTTTTGCCGCCCCACCTCAGGTGCTAACTACAAAGGCACAAGGCAACAACATCTGGAAAATGACCCAAACTTTGGAGATACAGTGGAACCTCTGTTTGTGACCATAATCTGTTCTAGAGGCCTGTCCGGAGGTCGAAACGGGTTGCTGGGAGAGGTGTCGTTGTGCGCAGGCGCGGGCAGCAATTGCCCGCTTCTGTACATGTGTGAACGGCGATCACCACTCCTGCGCATGTGCAAACGGTGGCAAATCTGCTGGTTACTTCCGGGTTTGCCATGGTTGCGACTTGGAATGACCGTAATAAGAGGCGAATGTAAGTAGAGGTTCGACTGTGCAACACATGGTTTGCTTGATCGTCTGTATAACAACTTGTGGTTAGCTTGTGATGTGTTAAACTGTAGTTTGCCATAATGTGTGGACCAGGCATGTGTCCATATCCAAAGGGGATACTGACAGGCTCTTAAATAAAGGTTTTTTTTTTTTTTTTTTTTTTTAAATCCACACTGCAGAGCAACCAGCTGAAACTTGTAACACAGATAGGACTTCCGGGTTGGCGCCATCGCCGAATGGCGGACTCCCTCCGAGCTCCGGAGGGAGTCGGCTCGGCAGGGGCTGGGTCCTACCGCGCCGGCGACGCGGGGACCCTTAAAAACCACGGGCACGGGGCCCGTGGACATGGGGACTCGGCTGGTACCGTCAGCGCCCTCCCGACTCGTGAAGGAGCCTTTTTAAAGGCTACGGATCGGGTGCCTGGGAGTGGCGTGGTACTTTGAGTCTATCGCTTCCCCTGCCGAGTGCAGCCGCATGCCATTCGTCGGAGAGCGCTGGCTTCTTCCATTTGAAATTCGGACATTTAACAAAAACCCGTGAGTAATTGGGTAACCGGGTACAAAAGGAGGAAAAAAAAAAGGAATTTTTTTTTTCGGATTCGGCACGAGCGGGGGGGATCTAAAAAGGAAGTCAGTCCCCTCCCTGATTGTAAACATGCTAAAACAAGGACTGAGAAACCAAGATCAATTCAGAAGTTTATTGCTGACTAAAAATACCAAATTCCACGATGGAATCATTACAAGAATTGTGCTGGAGGAGAGTCGAGGGTGAGAGGGAAAAGGCAACCCCCCCCCGGGAACCGGGGCGATTCAGAGAACCTGGCGGAGAGAGATGGAGAGTTTGACAGCTGTCAAAGTAGCTGTCAAATCTTGAGAATATAAAGAGGACTTTGCTACAAGTATTTTGCTGGTTAATTTTGATACAATTGGATATAAATATGGATACAAAATGTCGGGTGGAAAAAGAAACAACAATTTGACTTTTGGATGAGAGGACACAAAGTTATTGCAATCCCTCTAGAGGGGCTTTGGGACATTACAAGCGGCGTATATGGAAAACTACTCTGGGATGTGTACTACTGGTCTTAGCTCCTGGGAAAGTAGCAAAACTGAAATATTTGTTTTGTCTACAGAGGTGACAACACAATAGAATCTTTCTATTTAAGTAAGCTCCTGAATAACAAACCTCTGTAGAGATACTAGATTTCAGAATAAGAATGGTTTTGCAGCTGAACAAGACAGAAACCTGAGAAAGTAAGAAACAAAAGAGTAAAGGACCAACTACGCCACGGCAAGAACAATGGGAGGAGTAACAATGATCAAGGGAAATTAAAGGCCTCGATTAGACTGGACTTTTGAAATTAAACATTATCAAAACAAGTAAATTTAAAGAAAACCGGCAAGATGAATTGAGAAAGTTTGGCTGTGGACTTGAGACCTCCAGGCCGACAACATACAGACTGATGGACATAGGGAATCTAAACCGGGGAAGGGAGGGGGAATTCTAGAATCCAAAGGCTATGTAATCAACTTCTGGAACCTTCTTCTATTTTCTATCTTTTAAATTTTTTTTTTTATATATAACTTTGGTATTTTGATTTAACAAGTTTTGGAAAAAAAAAGAAAAGGGGGAATTCGTGGAAGGAAACGGGGTAGATTTTGGGGAAAAAAATCTTTGTTCTATTTTGTTAAAGGTGAGGAGTGATGTTAAGATTGTAATTTAAATTGGCTATTAGGCATAACATATTAGGTTAAATTGGGAATGAGAACTTGTGGAACCAACGTAGGGAAAGGGGAATACAGTCGGGAGGGGAAGGAGGGAGTCCCAGAAAGAAGGTTATGAAAATAAGGGTTCAAAATTGGTCTCTTTTCTTTCTTTTTTTTCTTTATCTTTTCTATCTTCTTTATTCTGTTATTATTGGAAATTTTAATAAATATGATTAAAAAAAAAAAGAAACTTGTAACACAGATAAATTAATAAACATTGAATTGGGGGTCTGTTCCACCTTGGAATAGTCAAATTACAGTGGTACCTCGGGTTACATACACTTCAGGTTACATACGTTTCAGGTTACAGACTCCGCTAACCCAGAAATAGTACCTCCGGTTAAGAACTTTGCTTCAGGATGAGAACAGAAATCAGAACAGAAATTATGCTCCAGTGGCGCAAGTGGTGCTTCAGGTTAAGAACAGTTTCAGGTTAAGAACCGACCTCCGTAATGAATTAAGTACTTAACCTGAGGTACCACTGTATTATTCTATACAAAACCGCATAGAATTGGTCCATAATACGTTAATAATAATAATAATAATAATAATAATAAATAATAATAATGGCAATACAGATGGATGAGAAATCATAGAATCGTAGAGTTGGAAGGGACCCTGAGGATCATGTAATCCAAAACCCTGCAGTTTAGGAATTCACAGATACCCACACGGGGATCGAACCTGCAAACTTGGCGTTATCAGCACCATGCTGAAACCAACTGAGCTATCCAGGCTGATATATGATTAAATGATTAATCGTTTGTTTTTCTGTCTTGCAGGGTATCACTGAGCCTCCTCACACAGCACTGGCTTTGAGCTACGATTCAAGAGCGGTGAAAGAGAAGTATGAGCAGCAGCCCCCACATCGTCGGCAGCATGACAACGAGCTGTCCATCCGGATAGGTAGAACGGCTCTACATTCAGGCAAGCATCCTGTCATATACCATCCACAGCTAATTCTGAGATATTTACTACAAAGGATGTAACCAGTATGTAAAAATGAACACATGCATGCACACACTCACCTTCGATACGTGTGTGTATGCATGTACACAGTTAGCGAATTGGTTTCAGATACAATTTTCTTCCATTGTGAAACTAGCCGGAAGCAGGGCTCCTTCTTACTTCTTCTGTGTTTCTCCAAACTACTTCCGTGGGTCTTAATATCTGCATCTCATATTGCTGCTAGTTTATCTTCCTTATACAGCGGTACCTTGGTTTACAACCAGAGGTCCGTTTGTAAACCAAAACAGGTTGTAACCCAAGGCGCGCTTTTGCCAATGGGGCCTCCCAAATTTTTTTTGTTCGTAATCCAAAAAAAGGTTGCAAACCAGAACACGCACTTCCGGGTTTGACGTATTTGTAATCAGAAACGTATGCAAACCAAGACGTATGCCAACCAAGGTACCACTGTACCAGACAGTGGCTAAGTTAAAGCTCTTCATAATAGGATGTCCTGGTTTTTTTCTTTTTATTAGCTGCGTCAGTGTGGGTATTACTTACTTAATTTCATTTATTAATTGCTTTCTATGAAACATCTCAAAGCAATTTCATGGTACAATAAAACAAACAGGAAACAATATTAGTTGTTGTTGTTTAGTCATTTAGTCGTGTCCAACTCTTCGTGACCCCATGGACCAGAGCACGCCAGGTGGTTGCTGTTGTTGTTATTATTATTATTATTAAAAATGTTTTCAGATCCAGCACAGGCACTGAATGAGATAAAAATCTCTACTTGGAAAGCTTGTTGAAAGAGGGAAGTCTTCAACAGCTGATGACAACAGGTCAATGGAGGCAGTGCTGGTCTGATGTGTTAAATATGTCTGAGTTTTTAAAAAAGATGCATTTTAAAATCCCCTGCAATACTGTGACAAAGGTATACCTGCTACAATTCCTGTACTAACCCACCTGTCACAGGTGCTTTAGTGTGATACTCAAATAGGTCTTTTCTGATTGTTATTAGCTCTTGGCATTTGTGGCAAGAGAGAATGGCATTTCAAGAAAAGCCAAACTAATACTGTATTAGTTTTTGCAAATACTGTCGATATCCCCAGTATTCGCATTGTCTTGATCTCACCTCCGATTGGCTAAGTCAGATGGTATTGCTATTCACATATTTTATCCTGTTGCTCCTGGCAGCGGTAAACCTCTATATTTCCACCTCACATGAAACCTGTACATATAATTTAGCTTGGAATATTTTCATAACTAGCCAGATTTCCTTACTCCTAGAAGTTTTCCAACACTTTAAAGGTAAAGGTACCCCTGCCCGTACGGGCCAGTCGTGTCCGACTCTAGGGTTGTGCACCCATCTCACTTAAGAGGCTGGGGGCCAGCGCTGTCCGGAGACACTTCCAGGTCACGTGGCCAGCGTGACGAAGCTGCTCTGGTGAGCCAGCACCAGCGCAGCACACGGAAACGCCGTTTACCTTCCCGCTATAAAGCAGTACCTATTTATCTACTTGCACTTAAGGGTGCTTTCGAACTGCTATGTGGGCAGGAGCTGGGACCGAAAGAGGGGAGCTCACCCCGCCGCGGGGATTCGAACCGCCGACCATGTGATCGGTAAGCCCTAGGCACTGAGGTTTTACCCACAGCGCCACCCGCGTCCCTTTTCCAACACTTTAGGGTCAAGTTAAACTCAGAACAGAGCAGTTCCTCCAGAGTTGCTTACATACAATCAAAACAAGACAGTTCCTAACCTCAAGCTCGTGATCTAAAAAAACCCACACAAAACGAAACACAACACACAAGGGTAAAGGGTCGGGGAGGGAAGAGGAAAAGGTGGCTGATAATTGAGTGCCCTTGTTCTGCAATCTCCCATGAGTTTACTGGAATCATAGAACATTTCTTTTACAAGAATGGTAACCTTGAATCTAAACTGCAATTGAATTGGGAGAACACATTTCCTTTCTCCTCAAAAGAACTTGTTTGCATTTTTATGTGTAGTGATAACATAATAATATAATTTGAAAGCAATTATCATGGAAGTGGTTTGGAGAAAATACTTGTTGTTGTTATGGACTCTGGTTTTTCTTCTTGACTAGAGAAAAGGGTTTTCTTCTTCTTTTCTTCCCTCTCCTTCTGCTTTTGTATTTTATTTTATTTTTAAAAAGATGCATGCCTGGGAACCAGTGCTCTTTATTTCTTCAGTGACATTTCTGTTCCTTGCTTTTTGGCCTATTGGGATGAAATCTTTCTTTCTTCTTCACAAAATGAATTGTGACTGCCAAGAAGTGCGAGGACAAATAAAATACTAACAGCGAACTTTATTAATTTGCTACTTTACATGAACTTTCCAGCTATTTCCTTGCGAAGACTTTTGGGGCCATCTAATACAGACGTCTCATATTATAATGGATACTACCTGCTAATGTGGATATTGACATTTAAGCATTGTTGGATCATTACTTCTATTTTAAAGTTTAAACACAAGAAGTTATGGCATTACTCTTGCAGTTAATTCAGAGCCAGGCAGTACAATCGGGAGGAAAATGGCCTAGGGGCAGGAAGCCTCTCTCTCTGGCCTGAATTTCATCATGCGATAAAAACGTAAATAAGCCCCAAGATGCAGAGTGATGGTTGTAGTGATAGTGGAAAGCGTAGAATGCTTGACTTTATCCCTATGTCTTAGAAAGACGATCTTCTAATAACTAGGCAGTGCCCTTGACACAACCTCTCCTAATTATTGATTGGTCATAATTCTGACAGGGTGAGTTGACAAAAATATGGGGAACATGGCAGAAGTATTATAGTGAACCTGCAGGAAATGGGGTAGTAGGACTGGCACATTCCAGGCATAAGAAAGATGACCTTCTAGGAAAAAGATTGCACATGTTTCTTTTCCCTTCTCCTATGCCATATATACATTTAACATGTTGGCACATTGCTTGAATTGAAACTGCTTTCAAGCATGTGTTGCGTGTACATGTGAGCTATGTTCACAGTTTAGAAGAGCTGTTTTTACATAGCTTGCCTAACTCTGGCAACATTTCCTTTTTGTGAAGAGCTAGCATCCAGAGAGGATGATGAAGGACTTCTGGGTTGAAATTCTATCTTGTCCCTTATAGCTTGGCCCAAGTCTCTGTTGTTGGAAAAAGAAGGCAGCATCTGGTTGTGAGCGCGTCTCCCAACATGCATAGTGTTGGTTTTGCAGTGTGCCACCCAGGATATTATAAGCACAAAGGAAGAAAGTGCCATATCCCTGCCCCAAGGAATTAAAAACCCTGAAGTATGAATTGGGGAGAGAAGAAAAGGAAGGGCAGCTGCTCATATTTAGACTTGGTTGTGGGTGTTCTTGATTCTTCAGTGCCGCATCAAGCCTGGCCCATTAAGAAGAGAAGGTTTGTTGGCTGTTGGGGCCAAATTTCCACCTTCTGATGCAGCGGCAGAGGAAGGGGTGTGTGGAGTGTATGGCCTGCCCTGGGTGCCATCACTGAGGGGGGGGGGGCGGTGTGAGTTTAAAATAAAAAATTGGGCTCATGAACCTTTTTAGGAGTGACGTGGTGGCTTAGGCGCCTGCAGGTTTCTCTCTGCCTGAAATGGACTTGTGCCTTCCTACTGCCTCTCCCTCAGCCACCCTATAGCTGAGGGGGAGGCGGCGGAGAGGCTCCAAGTGTCGGAGCCTTGCTTCATGGGCAGATCACCCTGCCCCCATGGGCAGCTTGCCCCGCCCCACGGGTGGATCTCCCCGCCCCCGGCTGCAGGACGCAACCAGGCACCCGAGCGGCTAGCTACACCGCTGTTCTGATGGATTCCTCTTTTGTTCTTATGACAGGTTAGCAGGTGAACGTTTCCTGGTGTTGGAGCATAAGAAGCAACTGGGGAAATGCATTTCACAGTTTGAAATGTAGTTCAATCCCCAACAATTTCCAGATGCAGAGTGATTGGTTTAATTCTAAATTGGATTGCAGACAGTGCAAAGGGAGTGCAAGCGTACCTGGGGTGTGTGTGTGAAATATCCCTCTGGTGTCTTTTCTCCTCTTTTTTTAATTCTAACAATTTTTCTTAAGTGTGCCTTTTCACTATGCTAATCCCCCCTTTCCCTGGTTTCTTGACTGTCGCAGCACTGATGTGGGAAAAGTCTGCTGCTTCACAATCCCCCAGGCTCCTCACATAAATGTCAAACGTAATTTCAATACCAAATGTGCAGACAGTATTTCCCAGCCTTAGAGGGAAGCCAGTGGCTTGAGCCAGGCAAAATCATCAAGGTGTTAGCTGTGCATTTGGCTTCATCATAAAAAAAGTACTTTAGCTGGTAATTGGTTTACAGTTGCATGAGCTGTTATAGACAGCCTTCTTCTTGGATGGCGGCTAACAGATTGAGGTTGAATCCTGACAAGATAGCAGTACTGTTTTGGGGGGACAGGAGGCGGGAGGGTGTGGAGGACTCCCTAGTCCTGAATGGGGTAACTGTGCCCCTGAAGGACCAGGTGCGCGGCCTGGGAGTCATTTCCATGGAGGCACAGGTCAATTCTATGTCCAGGGCAGCTGTTTACCAGCTCCATCTGGTACACAGGCTGAGACCCTACCTGTCCGTGGACTGTCTCGCCAGAGTGGTGCATGTTCTAGTTATCTCTCGCTTGGACTACTGCAATGCACTGTATGTGGGGCTACCTTTGAAGGTGACCTGGAAACCACAACTAATCCAGAGTGCAGCAGTTAGACTGGTGACTAGGAGCGGCCGCCGAGATGACATAAGACCGGTCTTGAAAGACCTACACTGCCTCCCAGTACGTTTCCGGGCACAATTCAAAGTGTTGGTGCTGACCTTTAAAGCCCTAAATGGTCTCAGTCCAGTATACCTGATGAGCGTCTCCACCCCCATCGTTCCGCCTGGACACTGAGGTCCAGCGCCGAGGGCCTTCAGGCAGTTTCCTCGCTGCGAGAAGCCAAGTTACAGGGAACCAGGCAGAGGGCCTTCTCGGTAGTGGCACCCGCCCTGTGGAACGCCCTCCCACCAGATGGCAAAGAGAAAAACAACTACCAGACTTTTAGAAGACATCTGAAGGCAGCCCTTTTTAGGGAAGTTTTTAATATTTGACGCACTATTGTATTTTAATATTTTGTTGGAAGCCGCCCAGAGTGGCTGGGGAAATCCAGCGAGATGGGCAGGGTATATATAATGAATTATTATTATTATTATTATTATTATTATTATTAATGAAGAGGTGATTGGTGTGTGCGTATCAACACACACACACACACACACACACACACACACACACAGTGTCGTTCACATAATCAATCTAATATTGTCAAAATAAAAGGATTAAAAGATTCATTTGAGTGCTGGTGCCTGAGATACAAATTAATATAGTCTTGTGGATCAACAGACAGGGCATTCTACCTTCCAGACAGACATCTAATTGTTTGATATAAGAGGCAGTACTTTATGAGAGCTGCTCCTGGTAACACCCAACATTTATCTGTCAAGCAACAACCAAAATTGTTGGAATTAGAGTTGCTCTTAGGGATGAAGGCGAAGGGCTGGTCATATAGACAGGGAGGACCATGTTAAACTTAACTTTCCATGTGCCTGCCATGAGGAAGCTCATGTAAGACCCCAGTTCCTTTAGATTTTTTAGGCTATGGGTCATCCAGATAGTTGGTTTCAGTTTTTACTCTTGAAAACACTGGAACAAAAGTGCATCTTGCTCATCCTTGTAAGCATCTGCTGCTGTCCTTGAGCTGTGCATATTGCATATCCATAATTACCGAACTTAATGAAGTGTTGTATCTGCAGTTATGCTGCTCTTTCAATGCTAGATACATCTACCCAGGTAAAGTCATTTTCTTAGCTATCGTAACTCTGTTAAGTGGATGAGGTAGGCTTCCTTTTATGTCAGGCACAATACTGATGTGCTTTGAATTTTAAAATACTTCAACACTTCTGGTGATATTGGGTAATATGTCGGGCACACTTATTCAGTGAATGTATTGGGAATACTGTTCTGTGGGCAGCACTAGCGGTGTAATGCTTTCCTCTGCAGTAGAAGTTTGTGATGATAAAATGTACACTTGCATATCTTTTTTTTCCGTTTTGGGCTTCGGAGTGGTTAACAGCACAGATTTCACTCTGGAGCATATCTGTTGTCTGTTGGGTCCTCTCTGAGTAGAAAATTAATAATCAAATAGGAGTTCATCTGAATGAATTAACTGTTGGCATTTCTTCTCTGCGGTTTCTGTTGCCAATACATCTTTGCCTCTTGGTGATGTAAGTGTGTGTACAAACTGCAGGGATGTGTAAATGAGCAACTTGAAATCTCATGCAAGTGAATTTGTTTGCTTGTGGCTAAGGCAAGATGATTAGGCCATGGCTGCTATAGGGCGGCAAGTAGTTAGAAGAGGCATGTGGGAAATAACTACTGAAGGAAACTTTGGGAAGGGAATTTCATTCTCAAGGTTATTAAATGGGGCTTGAGGGCTTCATAATGCCGTCTATTACAAATTAAAACTCTGTAATTTACAAAATGCAAGATGATTAATAAAGTAAACGCCACACTTTAACCAGAATCTTTCATCCTGGAAGCTGTAGGCCTTTGCATGTAGGATTAAATTTGCTCTCTCGGAGTTGCTCAGGTACTTGGGGATTAAATTGGAGGATTTTATAATTTGTGCTTGAATTGTTATGCAGTGAAGGATGGCCTAGTGGATAACAAATTGCACTTGAATTTATTACCATTCCCAGACCCTGTCCTTCATTATTGTAGAGGCTTTGGTCTTCTTTTCACAATCCATGGATGCTGAGGCTATTATTTGGTATTAAGAGTTTTGCTTGCAGTTTGCTTTACACGTTAAGTAAAGCTGGGGTTGCAGGCTCATTAATCGCCTTGCTCTTGCTCCTGTCAGCTCTTAGTGTTTGTTCCACCCACCTGAGGTTCCGACTACGTTGTTCTAGTAGCGTGAGAATGAAGGCTTCAAAGACTCCTTGCTTAATCTGGGTCTCTGTTTCACCATTGTCATTAATCTCAACCTTGAACCTGCCCTTCAAACAAAATATGCTGCTGGGACTCTTAGTTGTTAGTTCTGTGGTCTTCTGATTTGCTGGAATGCTTCTGAATTTAATGACTTGAGAACACCTTTATTCTGCCATATCTAAATGTCACCATGCAATAAATATTTTTCTGTCAGTAGATTGGGAGCGTTGGGTGAGGGGTAGTACCTCTGGTGGGGGATACGTCGTGCTCCTTGTGGGGTCGTTTGTTCACCTTTGGTCCCCACCCTGCACTCAGCTCTCATCTGTGACTCCTAAAAATTGTCAGCATGTGACGGTGGCCACACGCTGGGGAATGGCTTCGACTGACTGGTTAAACCAGGGGAGGGTAGTCGATGAGTCTCAAAGCCTTGTTGAGTTAGGAACTTCCCCTACATGTGGAGACAGGTTCTAACAAATTGAGCGGACAAGGCCAATAGTGGGTGCTGGAGCCCTGCTGCTTCCTTCCCAAAGCTGGGAGGGCTTTAGGAAGGTGGTGGGAGGGCTGTTGGACCCCACTGAAGCATTGCGTCTCCCTCCCTAAGCAAGGCAGAAGCTTCCTGGGCTTTGGGAAGGAGTCACCAGGCTTTAATATTTTAATATTCTGATTTACTGGGAATATTTAAGGGACTATCTTAGTCCCCCTAGTCCACTGACCGCACACCACTGCTAGTTCTGATTGTTTTGGTTATGAATTCCAGTTTAATTTCTGCTTCTCCAGCCTTGGGCTCCTGCCCTAGGTACCCGTCTGTGTACATTTGGTGTTTTGTTTCGCTTGCCACCTTTTCTCTACTGGAAACACTTCTATGAGATAACAGACACTGGCATGCCAAGTGCCTCCCCGCCCTTTTGATGTGCAGCTTTGATGCCAGGTGGAACTTGCCAACCTGGCTGCGCTTCCAGCCTCAGGCCCACAACCAAGTGGACTTCTGGCTATCAGCCAAGCTTCTGACAAGGGCTTGTTACCAGTAATGCTGCTTGCTTTTAACAAGAGTCATTTTCTTTCCACAATCTGCCAAATGGATTCTCCGCTCTTACTCCTTCTGGTAAGCCAAATATAGCTCCCCTCTGCCAGGCTAATGATCATCTGGAAAGCAAGAAGAGCCTTGATTCCCCTCATTTCTAAGTAACTCTTCAAGTGGAGCTGGATGGAATGTACTTAGGAGCTGTGAAACTGACGCAGATCAGAAATAGACTGGTGCAGCCACACTCCTGCTTCTCCCATTTTCATATATGAGATATTTATGCCACTTTCTTTATTTGCTTAACATTTTGCATGGAAATTAGACACCTCATACTTGGCAGAACAAGGGACGCGAGTGGCGCTGTGGGTGAAACCACAGAGCCTAGGACTTGCTGATCAGAAGGTCGGCGGTTCAAATCCCCACGACGGGGTGAGCTCCCGTTGCTCGGTCCCAGCTCCTGCCAACCTAGCAGTTCGGAAGCACGTCAAAATGCAAGTAGATAAATAGGTACCGCTCCGGCGGGAAGGTAAACGGCGTTTCCATGCGCTGCTCTGGTTTGCCAGAAGCGGCTTAGTCATGCTGGCCACATGACCCGGAAGCTGTACTCCGGCTCCCTCGGCCAATAAAGCGAGATGAGCGCCGCAACCCCAGAGTCGGCCATGACTGGACCTAATGGTCAGGGGTCCCTTTACCTTTACTTGGCAGAACATGGGTTTTATTTAGTTTTCATGTTGAACCCTGTCTCCCTGATTAAATGGACAAAAGGGGAAGCCAAACATTTGGTGTCACTTGGACGAAAGGATGGTGAGAAGCAGTGGGCAGTTTTAAAAACATAGGGCTGAATGCCTGAGGAGGTATCCCACTTTCCTCTCGGAAAGGTTTCAGTGCAAAACCTCCTTTTAATCTCCGCATTAATTTGAATTCATTAATTTGCATTTTTTTGGAAATCGTTTTAATGTTTCACTGTATGATCTTCTCTTTTGTTTCCCGCTGTGCTGTTGTTTGTAACAAGACGGAAAGATTAAAATCAAGATAGAGGCAGACTGCTGTAGATTAGCACACAATGACTGAGTAGCGGGAGGAGTAGCTGAGCTACATTTTGCAGCCATAAAACTACATTTGATTCATTGCAATAGTTTTCGAGAAACTAGCATGCACATTTGAAATTTCAGTCTGGGATGGATTTTTGAATAAATGGTTTATGCAAAGTGCAACATTTGCTTTGTTTTCAGTGTTACATTCGTATGATAATGAAGTTAGTATGTTCAGTTGATAATCTACATTCTTAGGCACTTGGAAAAGAAGCCGGGCGCGGGGGGGGGGGGGGGAGAGAGAGAGAGAGGGAACGAACGAACCAATTTCTCTTCATGTCTTCATCTATCAAAATCACTGATGCTGCTTACTTGAAAAGTTCATAATATTCACCAAGGGTGGGCATGTAATTAATCTAGAAAAATAGCTTATTTCCAGATATGCATCTAGCTGCTTATTGCTTTATAAATCAGGTGGAATTTGACTCTGATGCCAAAGTAATTCGGGGGAGGGGGCCCTTATTTTTGAAGTATGTTGTTCAAAATTCCTACTGGTTTGTTTAGAATATTTTTAATTGCTTTTCTTTTCCCAATTCCAAAGAGTATTTTCAATGAAAGAATAAAACCAAATTGTGGTGGTAAATCTAATCTTAGGAAGCATTTACGAAGTAAATGTGTGTTATAGACGTCAAAGCATAAAACAACAGCAGTA
Organism: Podarcis pityusensis; assembly: GCF_964106645.2. Lineage (NCBI taxonomy): Eukaryota > Metazoa > Chordata > Lepidosauria > Squamata > Lacertidae > Podarcis > Podarcis pityusensis. Next base: position 27,233,383 of record NC_138029.1, on the reverse strand, counting down.
AGGATAACAGAGTGTGGTGCTGATGATGCCAAGGTTGCAGGTTTGATCCCCTTATGTGACAACTGCATATTTAGGCCTTGCAGGGGGTGGAACTAGATGATCCTTGGAGTCCCTTCCAACTCTGCAATTCAATTCAATGATTCTATGACCATCAGTTGTTATATATTTTAAAAAAGAAAATAGGGAGGTTTCCACCTATCACTGAAAGCAATAGAGGGGAGGAAGCGGTCTTGCACATCTATCTAAGTAGAGAATTTGATAGAGGGGGGCTTCACAATGAAAAGGGTGCTGCCGTTGCAGAATCAGATATAAAAAGAGTGCAGAATAGAATCCTTGAATAATAAAGTGTTGCAAGCAGTATTTTGGGCATCAGAGTTGAGCCATACAGCTTTGCTCCCATATACAGTGGTACCTCGGGTTACAGACGCTTCAGGTTACAGACTCTGCTAACCCAGAAATAGTACCTCGGGTTAAGAACTTTGCTTCAGGATGAGAACAGAAATCGTGCTCTGGTGGCGCGGTGGCAGCAGGAGACCCCATTAGCTAAAGTGGTGCTTCAGGTTAAGAACAGTTTCAGGTTAAGAACGGACCTCTGGAACACATTAAGTACGTAACCAGAGGTGCCACTGTAATGGTTCTCTCAAGTACAGTGGAACCTCAGGTTACGTTACCCTCGGGTAACGTAAACTTCGGGTTGCGAAAGCTGCAAACGCAAAGTGTTTCACCGCTTGCGCATGTGCAGAAGCGGTCTCTCCGGTTGCAAAAACTTCGGGATACAGCCGGACCTCTGGAACGGATGCCGTTCACAGGTACCACTGTGTGCAGAAGCAAGAAACCTGCCATTCAGTTGGACTTTAGGATTTCTTAAGCACATCATGATTTATTTAATTTTAAGTGCATCCCTTTGGTACTATTGATTGTAGGCCTTTTTGTCTGTGTTGAAAAACTTCCTGTGTTGCAGCATTTTGCCACGCGCTCGGAGCATAACTTTGCTGCAGAACTTGTAAGTCTCTTTGTGCTGACGATTGACTTTCTTCGACAGCTCCGGAGATGTGGCTCAATAAAATCACAGCAGCTGCTGAACAGTGCAGAGAAAAGTTAGGTGAGATGGATGGGGAGAAGGGCTGGCAAGGCAGCAGTAATATTTAATGCTAGGCTGAATGCTTAAGTTGAAAAGTGAGCTTTCGGAGGGAACAATGTCTCCCCATAGCACTCGGAGTTAGTGTTCTTTTCACATTATTCGGTCCAAGTCCAAATATAGTGCCTGCTCCGCTCCATTATTGCTGTGTTGCTTCCCCCCAACAAGTTTATAATGCCAGCTATTGCCAATTAGGAATCACATTGCAAATATGAGGATGTTCTGGTGCTACAAAGCCAATCGGATAGCCAAAGGGAGATGATTTTAATGAGGGGCAAAAAGGCCTCACCTTCTTGTCTGTTGGGTCAGTTAATATCCTTGTGTTCAGTTGAGTACTTGGAAAATACAGTGGTACCTCGGGTTACATACGCTTCAAGTTACATATGCTTCAGGTTACAGACTCTGCTAGCCCAGAAATATTACCTCGGGTTAAGAACTTTGCTTCAGGATGAGAACAGAAATTGTGCTCTGGCGGTGCAGCAGCAGTGGAAGGCCCCATTAGCTAAAGTGGTGCTTCAGGTTAAGAACATTTTCAGGCTAAGAACAGACCTCCAGAATGAATTAAGTTCTTAACCCGAGGTACCACTGTATTCCAGAATGGTTGATTGATGTTTCCTCCAGCTAATGACTGAAGTTGTTTACCTGCGAGAGCAGGGTCTGAGACCAGTGCTCTATATAGGGGTGTGTGTATGTGTGGGAAAAGAAAGGAGTTGACGTTTTGAATTTGGAGACAGGTAATTGGACAGGGTTCAGTTGGACTGATATCCTGGAAAGTCCAAACAGTTGCTCTCTTTGGGAATCCGATGCAGAAGTTGGCAACTTCGTTGCCTCTTGTTGGAATTCATTGTTTGCAATATGTTCAGCTCTATCTGCATCTTTCAAACCTAATTCAGAATTTAGCGACCAGGTTGCTCACCCGAGCAACACGGTTTGAGCATATTTCACTGATCCTTGATTGCACTGGCTACCAGTTAGCTTCCGGGCCCAATTCAGAGTGCTGGTTTTGACCTATAGAGCCTTCAATGGCTCAGGACTGCAATACCGCAAGGACCGCCTCTTTCCACATGAACCTACCCAGACCCTGAGATCATCTCCCGAGGCCCTTCTTCGTGTGCCTGCTCCTCAAGAGGTCCAGAGGGTGGCAACATAAGACCAGGCCTTCTCTGCGGTGGCTCCCCATCTATGGAATGCTCTCCCCAGGGATGTTCGCCAGGTGCCTTCATTATTCACCTTTAGGTGCCAGGCAAAAAACCGTTCCTTTTAAAGCAGGTCTTTGGCTGATCTGATTGATATCTTATTCCCTTTTTAAATGTGGTGGGGTTTTTTTTTGCCGGGAATGGTGGTTATTGGGTTGTTGTTTTTATTTTGATTATGTATTTTGTGGTTTTATAGTTTGGTTTTATTCTGTTTATCGCTCTGAGACCTCTGGGTGCATAAATTCTAAATAATATAATAATAAAATAAAATAAACACTGCATTCAAAGGGGGGGGGGATAAATAATTGTAAGCGCTGCAAATAAGCATTTGGAAAAGAGAGAGAGAGATGTTTTAATCTGCCCTTGGGGCTATGGCACTGAGATGATGTAATTCATTCATTCACAGCCTCAGAGGCAGAAAAGGCCTGCAAAATCAAGATTAAAACAATTCTGGGAAAATTAACTGCCCCTCTCCCAGCAATGCTTAAAGTAATTAAATATTGTCAAATTCTGTTTTCCAATGCTTGAATAGCTGTATCTTTGGGGTGTGGTGCATTTTCTTTTCTCCTTTGGAAGCTTTGCATACTTGGCTTTTAAAAAAAGAAAGAATCATATTTCTTAATGGTACTAAATTGCCTCTCTTGCTCTCATGTTTATTGGTGTTCCTCTCTTTTACTTGCTTCGCATCTCCTAGTATTTGTTGATCTTTTCCTTTGACACATTTTAATTCGGCTCCTTCTAAATTCAGACAGGAAGACAGTTTTAGATCAAGGTTTTCTTTCATGTGGTATATGGCACAGGATGATGAACTCTTGCCTTATGACTAAAAAATAAATAAATCAATATTTTATTATTTCACCCCCTTTGTTCCCTTTTAAAGGAAGCATTAACAAATACAGATATTGACTGTGCTGACCAGAGTCATGTTCGCACCATAATTGCTCACTGAATCATTCGCCTATGGCTGCTTTGTCATAAAAACCCAAGAAAGCTGATTGCGAGAGCTTAGCAGGAGAGAAAATCTTTGAAGGATTTAATTTGGCAAAACAGCAGCTTCCTGTCCTGCCAAAGTAATTTTTTTTAAAGGAACTGTCATTTGTGTAAGTATATCATATTTTTAATGCTCGGTGATCAATTAATTGCTTTTCAAGGTCTTTCTCCCATGGCATTTATAATGGACACTGTTCTGACTGCTGTATTGCAAGTGTATATTGTCCACAATTCTACTCTTTAGAACAAGCATTTTCCCACAGTTGTAGTGAATTTGGGACGTTATCTTGAACTCTTCCACAAAATGGTGTCTGGTTTGTTTGTTTGGTTGGTTGGTTGTTTTTTGTCTGCCTGTGTCTTTGATTACAGGTAAGTAATATTATGTGTACAAATGTAGAGATCCTTCCCACTTTTTTTGGTATATTAATTAGCATTTCCAACAGTGCTCCAGCAATCTTTGACTTTGTTTTATTGTCAAACCTTTTTACTGGCTTTCTGTGTTCTCAGCCTGGGTCACAGAATGGCTGGCTTCCTATCCAAGTCCACCTCCCCATGCTGCCTTTGATCTCTCTTCTCTGCCAATATTGCCAAGCTGCCGTGCCGGTGTGTGCTAATGCAGTCCAAGCATCATTGGCAGCGAGTGATGTACAACAGCGACAACAAAAATCTTTAAAAGCAGCTGTATCTTGGCAATCATCCAGCGCCACTGGAAAACAGGTGGGGGATTTCTGTCTCCTGCCAGTTGCTGATAGAGGCCTTGCTGCTCTTGCCAGTCACACCTGGTGTGGTTTTAACCTTGCAGAGAATTGCACTGTTACTTGCATCTCTCTTCTGCACAGTGATAGGTTTATACTGCTATTGCATTGGGCTGGCTTAGGTTGACAGCTGTGCAGATAGCTCAGTCCCAAACGGTGATCAAGTTTCACACATAGCCTTAATGTTGTGTGCATTTCCTGAAGGTGATACGTAACAGGAGCGCTAATGAACTGTCTCACAACAGCTGCTTACAAATATGTGTGCTTTTAATTTTCTGTGTCGTTCCTTATCAGGAAAATGGCTAGCACTCACCTCTTGAATTTGCCCAATTGAACTCCCAGTTAAAGGTAAAGGTAAAGGGACCCCTGACCATTAACTCCAGTCGCAGACGACTCTGGGGTTGTGGCGCTCATCTTGCTTTACTGGCCGAGGGAGCCGGCGTTTGTCTGCAGACAGTTTTTCTGGGTCATGTGGACAGCATGACTAAGCTGCTTCTGGCGAACCAGAGCAGCGCACGGAAACACCGTATACCTTCTTGCCGAAGCAGTACCTATTTATCTACCTGCACTTTGACGTGCTTTCGAACTGCTAGGTGGGCAGGAGCTGGGACCGAGTAATGGGAGCTCACCCCATTGCAGGGATTCAAACCGCGACCTTCTGTTCAGCAAACCCTAGACTCTGTGGTTTAACCCACAGTGCCACCCGCGTCCCATGCACTCCCAGTTATGTGTAATCAATACTCTAGTACTTCATTTTTTGAACAAGAGGGAGGATGTGGGGGAGAGATAACAAAAAGGTTTTATTGTGTTTCAGCTTTGGAAAAACCGACATGGAAATAGAAGGTTGCAGGAGGCCAGGAGAAATATGATAACTTTTACATAGTCCCAAACACTCCAACCTTTCTTCGTAGGTGGAGCTGCTCCTTCCTTTTGATAATTTTAGTTTCCCTTTTCTGAACCTTTAGTGGTCCATACATGTAATGCTTAAAAGGAAGAGTTCACACTTCTAAATGTTTGTATCGTGGGTAAGGAAATACAGAGGAAGCAGCAAGAGGTAGGCATTTATCATTTTGAGATGGGATCTGGAATGGCACCTCTGAAATCACTCTCCAGTTGTCAATGTTACTCTGCTTTATTTTTATTTTAAAGGGTACAAAGTAATTGAATGAGGAGGGTTATCTTATATTCAAATGTTTTAAACATTGACACTGAAGATAATTCTGTTTGGAAAGTGTTTGGGCAGTGCATTGTTCTTTTAAAGCACAGAGAGGCCATAAAACAGGTGTAATTGGCCGATAAGGACCATATCAGTCAGAGTTACTCTGCCATGTCCTCCTGTCTGCTCTTGTGAAGGGCATGTTTGGCTTGCTCAAGCCAAAATGTTTACTTCTTATGGTGACCAGGACTCATCTTATAAGAATATGCATTTTACCACTAATGCTTTCTTCATCATGAATCGTCTATTTTAGATTCCCTGGTGTCATGTAGTGTAGATATCTGATATCCGATGTTGCTTTCTTCTGCTGTGACTTCCTTTATTTGTGTGCTTTTTCCAGTCTAGCACTAGAACTTCAGGAGGCTCTCTGAACATTGCCATTTCTGGGAGGACGCATGTGAAAAATCCCTACCTTACATACATTCCTATGCATTTATTTTATATGTTCCTCCTCCAATTTGTTGTTGCTTGGGAGCATTTATTTTTAATCTGAAAGGGTATTTTCACTGCATGATGAAATCTCGTAGGGACTATGTGATAAGCACATTGGCCTGGTTCACATATAATGCTAAACCATGGCTCAGTGTTACATGCAAATCCAGCCCAGCCCAGCAGCTTGAACCGCCCTGAGACCTATGAATATAGGGCGGAATACAAACAACAACAGCAACGGTTTATCAACTGTGGTTAAAGGTTGCTCATTAACTAATGTTTGCAATTGCTTTAATTAGTTAACCTTAGTTAAGTAACCTTCGTTAAGATTAACCATAGCTTGGCATTATGTACAAACCTAGACCCCACTCCTTAACTACAGTTAAGGAGCCATCGCCTCCCCAAAGCTGTGGAGTCACAAGTGAACAGTATAAAAAGTTCACACTGCTCCCAAGGCTTGGCTGCTCTCACCGGTGCTTTTAACTGTTCTGTGACATACTGCAATTACCTATATACAGAATTTAGGAGTGATCTGATTATTGATGATAGTAAGGAACACCCACGCCAAGTTTTGAGTAGTATTTGTGCATTTTCGGAAAGGACACTTTCATTTCATTCTTCCCTTTCCTGTCTTACATCTCTGCTCTTGTCTCTTGCTCTTTTTGTCTCCAGTCTCTGCTTATTTCTTTCTAAGCAGCTATCTGTTCCTCCGGGGAGAGGCTTGCTTCATGTTTTTTAGAGCCCTTACAAACCAAATGATGGAATTTCCTTCTTGTACTGCTGTCCCCGTGTATTAGGAATGCTCAGTCAAGGGAGGCTGGAGGTGGGGGCACAAAGAATAAAGCTCTGAGGGGTGGGATGAATCACAAGACAGAACAACAATTGGAGGTTGCCCTGGGTAGTGTGAGATAAATTTTATAATTAGACTGAATTTCATGGTGACTTGGCCTGGGTGTGCTATAGGATACTGATATGCTCATGTCTGTCTTGGACCGATTTGCTTCCTTCCACGTCATTAGAGCCAATTTCTACATGAAGTGCTGCTTCGTTCTGGATTGCTGCTGCATTCACAGTTCACCTCCTGCAAAAGTGCCCCGTAGCAATACTTGCTCAAAGCCATGACTTGAGGGCATATAGAAAGAGGATCAGACCTTTTACCGCCCAAAGCCTGTGCTGTAGACATTTCTGTGAGTAGCCTGTGGAAAGGAAGGAGGCCCTCAAGGAGATATATCATCATGAATTTTATCTGCCCTACCCTTCATTCTCGTGTTAGGTTTTTCTCTCAAAAGGTTTCTTTTCAATGTGCATCCTTGTCTAATCTCCTTTGCTCTGCTAGGAATTACTGATACAGATGTTTCTTTGCCAGATCAAAATTCTGCTGTGTCCCCCTCAGTCCTTTCCAGTGCTTTCCCTTGTACTTGGGAGACCCGGAGAGTTCTGTGAGCGAATAGGCTGCAAAGGATGCTGGGATGTGACGGTAGAGCTTGGACGCAAAATGGAGGATCAGAACATTTTTTCTGATTCTTCAGGGACTTCTGAGCATCCTCTTCAACTTTATTTAGGACATTTTACATATGTCTCAATTTGTGGCATTTCTAAGTGGGGTACATAAATATAGTCCTCAGGAAATGGGACAATAAAACAGTAACATTTATCAGAAAACAGAATACCTGCCGGAATAAGAAAGCCTTAGTCATTCCTGTAGCTCGCCAAGGAGGGTGCCTGTCTAATCTCAGGTGGGAGGGAGTTCCATAGGCTTGGGTCCACTACCCTGAATGCATAGTTTGCACTCCACTTGCTGCAGTGGTTGAGCTGCAGTAATGCAGGAGATCCTGTGATTGCTGAAGGTTGGCTCCCTTGACTTGTGGAGATCTTCGGAATGTACCTCCATTACTCTACCAGTTTTCACCTCCTCTAAGACATTTGCTGGGGCGCAGGTGGCGCTGTGGGTTAAACCACAGAGCCTAGAACTTGCTGATCAGAAGGTTGGCGGTTCGAATCCCCGCGACGAGGTGAGCTCCTGTTGCTCGGTCCCTGTTCCTGCCAACCTAGTAGTTCGAAAGCACGTCAGAGTGCAAGTAGATAAATAGGTACTGCTCCGGCGGGAAGGTAAACGGCGTTTCCGTGCGCTGCTCTGGTTTGCCAGAAGCGGCTTAGTCATGCTAGTCACATGACCCGGAAGCTGTACGCCGACTCCCTCGGCCAATAAAGCGAGATGAGCGCCACAACCCCAGAGTCAGCCATGACTGGACCTAATGGTCAGGGGTCCCTTTACCTTTAAGACATTTGCTGTGTCACATGTCTCTCACTAGTAGGTCATCTGCAACTGCTTTTTTATGGCTAGCCCTTCCCTGAGTCCTTCTGCTGGTGCTCTCCTATGTCACAAGCCAAGGCTTATTCCTGCTCTTCCCTCCATTTTCAACTGGAAACTGAGCCTAGGACACAATCTGGTCCAGCCCTTTGTAACTTTCTTGTCTGGCCTTTGTGTCTGTCTAGAAGTGATTCATCTCTTGCAGACAGAGAGGGGTTGGGGAGAGAAAGAGAGAGCACAGCAAGTTCTGATTTTCACATTTGTTTGTTTCTACGCGCCCCAAAAAGCTTTTCTGAAGTAGAGGGAGAAAGAAACACTCAGCATAGTTGACCTTAGTTTTATTTCATGTTTCAGGTAACCTGAATCAACAACAAAAAAATCTACTCTGGATGTTTTTTAAAGCCTTCATGCTTTCACATGATTCATTGTGCTTTGGTTATTTTCACCGGAATCTGTAAGCTGGAAGCAAGAAGCAATTACATCCTTGAAATGGCACTCCAGGAAAAAGCATCCCAGGGGGCTGGCGGGAAATGGGATCAATAAAAATAGTTCCATGCAGTTGGGCTCAGGTCATAGAAATCAAACTAAGTATTGAGATGCAACTTTTCTAGCTGGCTTCAAGATACTTGAATTATTCAAATACTTTACGCTGTACAAATTTGGTTCTGCTTCCGATGAGTGGAATCATTTTCTTCCCCAGTTTTAGATAAAGGAAAGAAGAGCAGACAAATACATATCATATAAAGCTTGACCTTTTGGTAGTTTTGTCAAGTTCAAATGAAGTACACTCTTCATTTCCTGTTGGAGTTATTCCCATTCTTAAGAGCAGTAGCTGTGAGTGATGCAAACTTTGCATCTCCTATGATGTTTATTTGTCATTTTGGAACGGACTGTGAACTACCTGTGAAGATCACTCTCCTTTGTGCATTGTTCGCTAGGGCTGTATAGTATAAATATGTCCTATTTGCCTTTACAGTGGTACCTCTAGTTATGAACTTAATTCGTTCTGGAGATCCGTTCTTAACCTGAAACTGTTCTTAACTAGAGGCGTGCTTTCACTAATGGGGCCTCTTGCTGCTGCTGCGCCTACGGCACACGGTTACCGTTCTCATCCTGGGGCAAAGTTCTCAACTCCAGGTAACTCTTCTGGGTTAGTGGAGTTTGTAACCTAAAGCATTTGTAACCTGAGGCGTTTGTAACTTGAGTATATGCTATATAACCCTAGAGAACAATGCAGAAAGGGCTAATTGGTATGAAAATCAAATAGCTGAAAATATTGCAAACCAGGTTGACTTGTAGACATGGATTAAATCACCAACTCTTCTCCTGTTGGTGAAGACATTTGTCCTCGTTACAGTAGGCCATGAATTTACTGTAATTAAAAAACTGTGCTACTCTGAAGAAGGCCACCTTTTCCTTCTTCCAGACTAAACTTCTCTAGTGTATCCTCAAGGATCTGCATCCCATGCTGGAAAATATTACTGCTTCTAACAAGGTGGCACTCCATCCATTCAGAAGAATGCATCATATGGGCAATGGGGCCATAACTTCCACCATACCTGAGGACAGCAGGCTACTTTATATGATGCAGGGCAGCTCATGGTCTCCTCACTGATGCTCTGGTCTCCTCACTGATGCTCTCTGGGATCTGCCACCTGAGGTGCCCACCTAGCTCTGCTAACCTTCATGTGCACACTTCCCTCCTGTGACCTGAAGTGGTACAGCGCACTTTACCACCCTAAGTTTCTAGCACATCCTTATATAGTACCCCAGGCTGAAGTCTTAAAACCTGGATGTGCCTGGCTGACAATCTCAGGATTGGAAGCAAATCCTGGCTCCTTCCAGCCTCTGCAGCTGTCATGTGTAGCCAGACTTTCAGCTGCTGATTAGAGATTAATGATCCATAAATGTCACCAATCGCTAATCAAGCTGGCGCTGCTGATTTTTCATGTGGATGGGAAATGACAATGGCTCATTTCCCACTATTCATTGAAATATCAGCTTATTTCAGAGATGCCCAAATGCCTTGCGTTGAGTCAGGGTTGAGAATGCTTTCCCCTCTTTCTTGTGTGCTCATGCGCATATATGTGTGCATGCATCTGAGTAAAAAGTCTCCCTGCTGCAGCCCTTTTGTGAAAGCAGGTGCTGTGCCACTCAATGCCTTCCCAGAGCACAGGAGGGGAAAAAAATCCCTTGTCGATTGCCGTCCCTCAAATTCATGAAACTCCCATTGCACATGCCATGCTGCCACCCAAACTCATCACTCAGTTTTGTCATGTGCATGTTGCTGTACCCTGGCACATTGAATTGTTGGTGTGAACTTCTACATCCCATGTTTCTTCCTGCTAATGTGTCTTCTTTGGGTAAGACTCCCCTTTTCTAATTTTTCCACCCACACACCAGATTTTATGTTTTGATCAAAATCTCTGAACTTCTTCCCGTTTCTAAATGTGAAGGCTTCTTCTACGGTGCCTTAAAATCTATGGTTAAGGGCTCAGGCTGCAATCCTGTCTCCCTTCCTAGTGCAGTTTACAGAATGACAGAACTACTACTGCACCAGCTATCCTGCTCACATGGCGGCAAGGGTAGAAGGTAGAAAGTGGTAGTCAGTGTGGGAGAGCCAGTGTGATGTAGTGGTTAAGAGCGGTGGTCTCGTAATCTGGTGAACCGGGTTCGCGTCTCCGCTCCTCCACATGCAGCTGCTGGGTGACCTTGGGCTAGTCACACTTCTCTGAAGTCTCTCAGCTCCATTCACCTCACAGAGTGTTTGTTGTGGGGGAGGAAGGGAAAGGAGATTGTTAGCCGCTTTGGGACTCCTTCGGGTAGTGATAAAGTGGGATATAAAATCCAAACTCTTCTAGTGGGAAGCAGATAGCTGTGCTCAGACAGCAGCAGGGCTGGCTTGAGATTTCATAGATCCTGGTTCAGCTTAGCCCTATCCCTTCCTGCCCTGGTAGGTTGGTGGCAGAAATCCTGCTGGAGGCACCTGTGCCTTCATGTTAGGAAGGTGGAAGAAGGAGCTCCTTGGCACTGATTTGTCTCTGCAGCTGGCAGTCAGTTGGAGGCTGAAAAACCCAGTAGAATTGGTGCAAAAAGGGTTTGGTTTGCTGCAGTCCTGGCAGTTTACTCTGCCCCCAATAAAACCTCGTGTTGGTTTCCATTGGAAGGTTCCATTGGCCAAGGCTGACCTACAGCCAAAGCAGTGTGTGCTGATTGGTTTATACGACTGTGTCTGGCATGCAACGAGTTATGTTTGGGTTGGCTTTTAGCTTGCCACTCACTGGGGATGCAATTGGGATTCATTTATTTATCTTTACAGTGGCATGGTGTCAGCCAATTCTTGCAGAGTGTAGGGCATGCTGGCCTCAACCACGTGGTCATCCTCTGTGCTGCTGGCCCTGGAACTTAGTACAGACAGAGTAGTTTTCAGTGGCAGCTCCAGTGAGGATGTCCGATGTTGTTAATTCAGTCCTCAGAACCTGAATTGGTAGCTTTCCTCCCAAGTGTCATTGTGGCTTTGTCTTGTAGGGCAACAGCTAAAAGTGCACAACTGCATATGTCAGTGTGTGTGTGATGCAGTTCAGGATAGCACCTATGAGGATGAGGTGACAGTCCCGCATTGAAATGATGATGTGATGTTGATTTTTTTCAGTTCCCCACTTTTCTCTAAAGAACTGTTTTGAATGTACGATTTCCTTTTAAGGGACTTCGTTCAGTAGTAAGTGTTAAAACTCAAATGTATTCATCACCATCTGCCTCTCTGTCAAGAGTTCTTGCTGTCATACTTGAAGCTGTGATTCCCTCCCTCCTGCCGCTGCCAGAGCGAAAGAATGAATTTATTCTCTGAGTCAGGTGTTACTATGTGATAACACAATACGCATGGCCTTCTAGGCACGGTAAGAAGCTGAGCGAGGCTCAGCTCTTCCTTCAAAGACCAAACGCGTAATAGCGCAAGCTGTGGATTTGTCTTTTAAAGTCGGTAAAGCATAGCCCTATATTTACAACAATATGTAATTGGCTTGATGTTTGCCTTTATTTATATTTATTTTGTTTGTTTGTTTGTTTGTGTGTGCACATTTCACTGTCCTGTCATAGAGACTTTTCCTGTAGGAGTGTGGAGCTTTATAAGTGAACATCTCCCAAGTAAATTACATCTCCCAAGTAAATTAAAAACCTCAGGTTACAGACGCTTCAGGTTACAGACTCTGCCAACCCAGAAATAGTACCTCGGGTTAAGAACTTTGCTTCAGGATAAGAAAAGAAATTGCGCGGCGGCGTGGCGGCAGCGGGAGGCCCCATTAGCTAAAGTGGTACCTCAGGTTAAGAACAGTTTCAGGCTAAGAACGGACCTCCAGAACGAATTAAGTTCTTAACCCTAAGTACCACTGTACTTGCAAGCAAGTAGTGCTTTGTGATTCATGTTCGTACGTGAAATCCCAACGCAGAAGTAGGAGTTCATTTAGCTTTTAATTTGTAGAACGCCTTTCAATGTTGCTGTACACAAGGCAGCTTACGGCAACGAAATATACAAGGCCATTGGAATGTCGGACACCGTTTTCCCAAAGTTAGGTGAAGAACTGGGAACTGTTTTCCAAAGCTGCTTTCTCTGCCTCTGTGCCTGCCTTAGTGACCAGACCTCCAGCCATCTGGCAGGTGCAGGGACAAGAGCTGACAAGAGGTGATGAAGGCCTAGAGAGGCTTGTCTCTAGAGGCATCTGAACTTTTGTCTCTGACTTCAGACTTCTAAAGTGCAGCATGAGGTCAGGGGCGAGGCCCTGTGCCTTAGGGGTCGGGGCATGTTCTGGTGAGAGAGGAGAGGTGGCGAAGAGAGGGAGAAAAGAGGATAAGAGAGAAAAAGGCAGCACAATGCTGGAAATACAGAGCAGATTGTAACTGAGGTTATCCCATTGAGGGGCAAGCGAGGAGGATGCAACACCATTGTGCCTGAGTGCTATAAGAAAGCAATCTTTGCTTTTGAAGGCTTTTCATTTATTTAAATTACCTGCCTGAAAACCTGCCTAAAATTTTACCCTTGAGTTTTAAATGATGCAAACTGATTATATTTGAGACCTGCCTGTGGAGTCTCGCTCCGCTGGCTAGCTAGCTGGGTTACGTTCTTCCCTGCTGTTTGGGGACCCCACTGTTGTGTCTTGATAGCAGCAGATGGGAATTTGCACTCTGCTTTCCGATTTATTTATTTTTAAATCCAAACATGGTGCCACTCTTCATTCTCTCCCCCCCCCCCTTTCATAATGGTAAAACATTTCAGTCAATAGAACTGGGTTTTTAAAAGCACCATGTGCAGGCATGAAAGGCACCTCTAGCTTTGTAGGCACATTACTCTACTAATATTTAAGACTATTGCTCACATATGCTAAGTTATATTGTTCCCTGGCGTGCAGTTCCTATTAAAGTTTTAAAACCTCCTACTACATGATCATTTTGTGCAAATTTATTCCATTACTAAGACCGGGCTCTGTCAAGAGCGTAACTGTATGTTAATGCTATTGATTTTACTAGTGTCACCTAGAGTACACAGTGGTGACACCCAGAAAGGAATTGGCTCATCATCCTGTCTCCCCTATACAGTGGTACTTTGGTTTACAGCCATAATCTGTTCTGGAGGTCCGGTTGTAAACCAAAACAGGTTGTAACCCAAGGCACGCTTTCGCCAATGGGGCCTCCAAAAAAGAAAGAAAGAAAGAAAGAAAGAAAGAAAGAAAGAAAGGGTTGTCATCCAAAAAAAAATAAAAATGAGTTGGAAGTGAGAGCTGGACCATAAAGAAGGCTGATCGCCGAAAAATTGATGCTTTTGAATTATGGTGCTCGAGGAGACTCTTGAGAGTCCCATGGACTGCAAGAAGATCAAACCTATCCATTCTGAAGGAAATCAGCCCTGAGTGCTCACTGGAAGGACAGATCCTGAAGCTGAGACTCCAATACTCTGGCCACCTCATGAGAAGGGAAGACTCCCTGGAAAAGACCCTGATGTTGGGAAAGATGGAGGGCACTAGGAGAAGGGGACGACAGAGGACGAGATGGTTGGACAGTGTTCTCGAAGCTACCAGCATGAGTCTGACCAAACTGCGGGAGGCAGTGGAAGACAGGAGTGCCTGGCGTGCTCTGGTCCATGGGATCACGAAGAGTCGGACACGACTAAACGACTAAACAACAACAACAATCCAAAAAAAGGGGCACACACTACCAGGTTTGACGTGGTTGTAATCCAAAAAGGTTGCAAACCAAGGTACCACCATATTCTTCCTATTCAATAGAAGGTACAGGGCTCTGTTCACCTTTAACAAACAGTTGTCCTGGTAGGGAATATTAATAATTTGTTGCTTTGATGTTGCCCTAGTCTTTCTGCTTGAAGGGTGTTTTTTTAAAAAACAACAACAACACACAAATGTAGTAGTTTTAAAACAACGACCCTTTAGTGTTTCAAGGAAATCAAGTCGCTGATTTCTGATTTCTCTGCTGCCTCTCAGCTGACTTCATGTAGGGCTGCGTGGGATGGAGCTCTAATGCCATTTTGCAGTATGAGTCATCCTCCTCCGGCTGAGGGGGAGAAAATAAATGATAGATTTTGTTTGTTTTGGTGTGTGTTTTTTTTTTAAAAAAATAAAAAATCAGATTTTTGTTCCAGCAGGTGATTCTATTCCCCCCTCCCATTGCCCCTTTCCGTCTTGTCACTTGCGAAAAGTAAAATGGTTAGAACTCCATCTCAATAGCCTGCATATTAGATCTACAAATATTATAGCTACCTTTAATAACATTTGCCAAAGTGCTGCTTCATATTAGGAAAGAGACTGTGTTGCATCCAGGGAATGCTCTCACTTAATGCCACCCTGTGCAGCAATTTCAGACTCCTTAAAAATACTATTAAGAGGCCCATAGGCAGAATTTTCATTTGAGACCCCCACTCCTTCCTTTTTGCTACACCATCAATTTCGCCCCCTCACCTGGCAAAGGACTGGATATATATTTTCTAAAGTAAACAAGCAAACAAATCTATATTTCACATCAGAAGCAATTTTTGATTATTTTTTAGGTCTCTAAATGCAAAGACAAAAATTATATTAGATTCATTTAAAATGTACTCATGGGTGGCCAAATTGGAACAAAGGAGGAGGCTGCAGCATGAAACTGCTGGTTTGCAATTCATCAAGCGGTCCACGGCCATCACATGAGGTTGATGTAGGACAATGGATTTTTATTGCGCTACCTGTTAATTGGTTTATCAAGTGCTAGGATGTCTGTGTTACCAACAACTGTCTTGTGAATCACCCCTGTTAATTACATAATTATATCCATGTCTGGACTTTCTGCATTTCATTTCCCCCTGACATTATTGTTTACAATGCTTCCCCCCTGCCTGCCCCAAATGTGTTTCATTTATACCTGCATGTCAGGGTGATTGTCAGAAGCAAGTCAGCAATAACTCACACAGTGTCAGTGAAGTTAACTCTCTTTATTCACAGAAACAAAACAGTTTAGGAGGCCAGGCCTAGTGAGCACAGCAGTTCTTCTCAGTAGATCTTGACCCAATGAGGCAGTTGTGAAGACTGATGGTCCCCACCTTTGTACAGCTCATGGGGGTTTCCTCCCCCCCCCCATGTCCTTCCCAAGCAATCTGAGACTGCTGCTTGTCTGTTTTTGCTCCACCCTCTTCATACCTCTTCTGACTTTGGATGACCAGGAGGGAGAGGAGCTGGTCACAGGAGCTGGAGACCCCCTGGCTTCATCAGCAACCTGCCTCATCTCTGGTGCCTCCTACCACTCTTTTGCTTCTAGCCAGTCCATTACACTTCATCTCACAATATCAACACTGCATGCATCTGATGAAGTGCATTGTAGTTCATGAAATCTTATGCCATAATATATTAAGTCATTAAGGTGCCAGAATACTGATACTGTTTTTGCTGGAGCAGACTAACATGACTTTGCCTCAAGAATAAATTATAATATGTCCCTGTGCTAAAAAGGTAAAGGGACCCCTGACCATTAGGTCCAGTTGTGACCGACTCTGGGGTTACGGCGCTCATCTTGCTTTATTGGCCGAGGCAGCCAGCGTACAGCTTCCGGGTCATGTGACCAGCATGAGTAAGCCGCTTCTGGCGAACCAGACCAGCACACGGAAACACCGTTTACCTTCTCGTTGGAGCGGTACCTTTTTATCTACTTGCACTTTGACGTGCTTTTTAACTGCTAGGTTGGCAGGAACTGGGACCGAGCAACGGGAGCTCACCCCGTCGCAATGATTCGAACCACCGACCTTCTGATCGGCAAGTCCTAGGCTCTGTGGTTTAACCCACAGCGCCAACCGCATCCCTGTTCCTATGCTAGTGGTGTCTAATTCTGTTGTTTCCTCTTTTCTAAATCTGCTGGCCAGTAAGAATCCAGCACTGAGGAGAAGGGCACAGAGAACCTGCAGGGCACCTGATAAGTCTGAATATGATTGGGTTGAGCTTCTGCTGATATATCTTCTTCATCAGGTTTATGAAGCTCAAGTTAGTAGGATTTGGTGAGTGGGGGGAAGTTGGCAACAATACATTCATGCCAATGCTGATGTGGCTCTCCAATGTTTGATGCCCAGGGCAATTGGCCCCAGTGTTCTCACCTTAAAAATGGCCGTACAATTCTCTTTAGCTGTGAATGGTCTGTTAGCTTCTTTTTAAGCTCTAGAAGAAAGAAATATCAAGATCTTAGGATTCTGATTCTCCATTCCCATGTCAGATGTGAAGGACTCCTTCATATGAACAGCCACTCTGCTACTGTGTCTAAACAATGGACCTGGGGAACCTGGCAGACATCAACTTATCCTTGAGCAGCTACAGCCAGCTGAGAACAGTGCTGTGCATTCATTCCACGGCAAAACTGTCTTGTGATGTACTAATGTTGATCTATAGTTCATCATGCCAGCTGCCCAAAACTTCTGGCTGAGAGGTGGAGTGGCTTCCCCGTCAAGAAGGTTTCTGCCCACACGTAGGTTTCAAGTAACGCTGATGTGATTTGTCTTTGTCTTGTGGAGTTCCTTGGTGGTTGAGAAGGGCTCGGATGCAGCTGTGCGTTTTGGCAGCTGATACACTTTGCCCACATTTTACCTGGTGAATCAGAAATGAGGTTTGTGCTTGAGGGGTGCAATCACAAATTCCTTTCTGTCCAGGTAATTGTGCCATTGCTGACCACATGGTTTCGGGGAATGCAGCAAATATGCGCCAGTGTTCATGGAGGGAAATATTGTAGTGTAAAATAGCAGCAAAACATGAGTAATGTGAGATGTCTCATTTACCCGTTATAATTCGGTGAGAGTCTGAGCAAACCGTCTTTACCCATTGGAGCATTTGCCTGTGAACAGTAACTGTGTCCACCTAGCACAGGGTTTCCCCAAACTTGGGTCTCCAGCTGTTTTTGGACGACAACTCCCATCATCCCCAGCTAGCAGGATGAGTGGTCAGGGATGAGGGGAACTGTAGCCCCAAAACTGCTGGAGGCACAAGTTTGGGGAACACCAACCTAGCAGCTCTAGAGGGAGTGACCTGGCAAGCTATTCAACTGTTCTCGTTCAAGCACTCCGGAATATATGTGAGTGCTAAAACCAATGTGAAGTTGAGATCCAAAGCCAATCAGGGTTGCCTAGTGTTGGCTTTTGATTTTATCTGGCATGAAGGCAACACCATCACCATTAAGGTGGCTTGTCGGTGTCATGTTTGACGTTATTCCAGAGCAGTGGTAAGCTCACTTTGCAATTACACTAGTGTTGTCCCTATCAGGGCTGTCTTAAGCATATGTGGCACCGGGGTGCAAAGATCCACCCGGTGCCCCCCCCAGTTGCACAGTCCCAGGTGCACAGGAGGGCGGAGTCTGCCGGCCGCCTCAGCATCTTACTGGCTCGGTTGGCCCCGCGGTGCAGAGCCACCTGCAGCAGAAGAGCCCACCACTGCGCTCCGACCAATGGGTGGGCTCTTCCACAGACTCAACTCTTGGGCCCTGGACTCTCGGTCTGGTGCCCCTGAGAACCCGGCGCCCAGGTGCCCCGCACCCCTAGCACCTATGGGTAAGAAGTCCCTGGCCCCTATAGTTTTTGCTACTGCTTGGACATCAGTGAAGTTCTCTACCAGTATTTCCAAAGTGGTTTACTGTATAGCAAGGGAAAAAGTTATAAGGCTGAGTGCATTTTGAGAAGGCCAAAGCAAGCCCCCAAACAGAAAGAGTGGTGAAATTGTGATGGTGTCACAGGAGAAAACCAGCTTTGCCTGGGGCATGTGCCAGAAACATATTTTAAATGTGATGTTTTAATCCCCCCTTAATGGCCCTTGTCTCCTGCCAGATTTTCTGTGCCAAATATACTTTGAAGAATCGGGTAGGTGGCAGTTCATCTTTTAATACCTCCATCAGTGATGCACAATAGCAGTGAACAACACTGTTGCCTGTTTTACGGCAACTTCCGAAGATCAAAAGCCTCTGAGCAGATGCTCACGCCTTTTCCCGAGCCAGCAGCCCACCCACCCAATTACAGACTCCATCAACTCAAAGTCATCACGCGTGATAGCAAGAGTGTTTCTGCTAATTTTGTTCCAGGTTTGGGCATAATTCATCCTGGCAGAAATAAATGTTAGGTGGAGAACCGCAGTAGATGGTGTGATATTGTGAGGAGTGACAAATAAATCCTCAAAAATAAGTGATAGCAGAATAATAGTAATAAAGAGGTTCCTAACAACAAATACCAGGATTACTTCGATGTTTTATTTTATATTCTAGCAGGTGATTCTGTTCTCCCCATTGCCATTTCGTTGCCATATATTTCGTGAAAATGAGATTCCAGTACAGATTATCTTTCCCCATCCTTAGTCCTAACTATAGCCCTGTTTTCCTCCCTCCCTGGGTACGGTTTTAGAGCCAAAAGTGTTTCAAGTAATAAAAGGAAAGAAAGAAATAGTAGCTATCCTTCAAAAATATGGAACCACTGATATCCATTGAAGGCATAAGTAAAATGGATGAGACTTTGGTGGCTGATAGCAGTCATCTCTGTTTTTCACACTAGACAATGATTGCCCCTGAGTGTTACGGTTATGGGCTATCTTATTGCTGCACTAATGATTTGCAATACGACATCCCATTACCTCAAAGCAAAGGACTGATCTATATATTACCACTGCCAACAGCTTGTGAGCATCGGGGCCAACGGAACTGGCATGAGTGTCTTGTTCCGAGTGCCTGTCTCAGCAGTTCTGACCTGAGGTAAGAGTTCAGATTTGGGCAAACAGAACAAGCTGAGGCGAAATAGGACAAGGTCTAGTTGAGGTGAGGCCCCCTGGACAGCTCTGTCCAAGGATGAGGCCTGAGACTCCATAAGGGCAGAGCTCAGGTGTTGTTTCAGTAGCAGTGAACATCAGGAGCTCTGGCTCTATTTGAGTAAGCTAGCTCATGCATTTGTGAGAGGAAGTCTCCATTTAAAGCGACCCAGCCTGCTTCAGCAGTCGTTGACACTGACAGATTAAGGAGACAGTGAGCCTTAGAGTTTTTGTGCAGGTCTCCTCAGATTCAAGGAGGGGACCACACGACCACTTTAGGAAGAATAGGTTCCTGTTGGGCAAGTGTTCTGGAGTTCATAGAGACATCTTGGACTGACCTTGAATATAATTCTCTTTTCTTGTATGCATACCTGGTCGTTCATCCCAGATACTGAGATCCAGTTCCGAGGGCCTTCTGGCAGTTCCCTCATTGCGGGAAGTGAGGTTACAGGGAACCAGGCAGAGGGCCTTCTCAGTAGCCACGCCCACCCTATGGAATGCTCTCTTGTCAGATGTCAAGGAAATGAACAACTGCCTAACTTTTAGAAGACATCTGAAGGCAGCTCCATATACGGAAGTTTTTAATGTTTGATGTTTTACAGTGCTTAATGTTTTAATTTGTTGGAAGCTGCACAGAGTAGCTGGGGCAACCCAGTCAGATGGGCAACAGATAGATCGATTGATAGACAGACAGACAGACAGAGAGATGATAGATATAGATAGATAATAGGCCTCACCCCTGAAGATAGATGGTGTGAACCCAGGATCTTGACAATGGAGATGTATCCAGCAAAGTTTCTCTACCTTCATTCCTTTGCTCACTTCTTCTCCCAAATGTGACTGGAACAATGTAGGAGCAGCTTGCTTGCACTGATTCCCATTTCACTGTTGTAATATACCGGGTACTTTAGCACAGACAACCTCCCAACGTGTCATACAATTCGGTGTTGCTACATCTTGCAAACATATGATCCACATGCCACTTAAAAGGACAGAGTCAATTATTAATGTACTGGCTGTTGCTGTCTCAAATGATCGCACAGACAAAATGATGTCAAGTAATGAAGTGGCATAATAGCATCCTTGCCGTGGAATGTTGTAGCATTGCAGTCCTGCAATTTGCTTGTTTGTTGCTGAGGTACCCACCTATTTGTTCTAGTCACCTTCCCAAATCATGAATCTATATGTATGCCAAGCTGATCATAGTGGTGCAAAATATTTAGTATCGGGGTGCCCATGGGTGGGTATGAGTATATTATTATACATATACAGTGGTACTTTGGGTTAAGTGCTTAATACGTTCCGTAGGTCCGTTCTTAACCTGAAACTCTTCTTAACCTGAAGCACCACTTTAGCTAATGGGGCCTCCTGCTCCTGCTGTGCCGCTGGAGCACAATTTCTGTTCTCATCCTGAAGCAAAGTTCTTAAACTGAAGCACTATTTCTGGGTTAGTGGAGTCTGTAACCTGAAGCGTATGTAACCCAAGGTACCACTGTATTTGATTGAAATGTCAAGACATTGTCTCATTGAGTATAATACTACCAAAAGGTAGAGCGGAAGATTGAATGAAGAGATGCTCCAGGCATGCTTGATTTTGCAGCTGTTATATGTTTAGCTGGCAAGAGAGAAGGAATGTAAGACGAGACAGATGCTGAAAAATCACGGGCAAGAGTTTTAATGTTAGATAAACAGCAGTTTAGGATGCCAGCAGCTTCACTTACCCTGTAGCCTTCAGTTGGCACCAAACAGGGGCGAAAGCTGCTTATTTGCAGTTTTTGACAGATTCCCCCACCCACCCACCCACCATGACTGAAGGAATGCCTCGGTGGAAAAATCATGATATGGCATAGCTTTATTCAGCTTCCCCTTCAACCAACAGACCTTCGTGGTTATCTGAAGTGTTTTGCATGTTTGTCTTCAGGGCCGAAGTAGTTGAGATTCTGTTCACATCTGTGCAAAGGTTAATAATACTAATAATTAGCACTTGCAGCCTTATTGAGTGGTATGGAGGCTTTCACCCTTCCACGCTCATCATAGTACTTAATTTGCCTTCCCCCATGGCTGCTACTGCATCTGGAGAGAATGGGCAGTAATGGTATCCACATCTCAGTTCCCTCTGTGGTCAGGAGTTATTTTAGTATCCTGTAGACCAAGGGGGATGCTTTGTGAAATCTGTACATTTAACATGTGCACTTTATTGCAGAATTGACATCCCAAACAAACCAGTATGTTAGAAACAAGGAACGTTATACAGACCTATGGTGTATTGTGCTGGCCTTAGTGGAGCTGATGCATTTTGAATTGAGAGAAGGGAGGTTCCTGTAGCAGTCTGCTGGCACTAAATAACTGCATACTAATATATCTTCACTGGGTTGGGTTGAGTTGGAAGCAAATGTTATGCAGGATTTGGTACATGATTCGGTTTTACATGTCTGAGATTTACTGCTTTCTAGGGCTGCCTGTGCATAGTATTTCATTAGCAGTGCATAGTAGGTTCAGCCAGCATGCCCTGCTTGTCCTGGCCCTCACTGCCAGATGGAGAATTTGAACTCACAGCTCTGTTCCTGCCAAAGCCTTTAACACACAAATCAGATCGGTACCTGGGCAAGGCACTGGTTACAAGGTATGGCAGCTGCAAAAAAGGGTGAGTTGCACGGTTTAGTGTGGGCTTAGACATAGATCCAGCAAGTGACATGAACCCTCCATCTTCTTTTTGAGAAGCAGGGCAGGTACAGCTCTTAGTGTGGCAAGCAGCTGGAGTCATGGGAATAAACAACTAAATGAGCACTCTTTGGAGTGGATTCAGCCTGGAATGTTTGTCCGTGACAGCTGTTGTGTCCGTGGAGATGGAGTCTGCACTGGCTCAGCATCCTACTTACTCTCAAATCACCTCCCCAGAAGAATGAGTCTCTTTGCTAATAGGCAGCTGCCTGGCCAGAGGTTTCCAATATTACAGTGTGGAACACTTCTTTGTCAACCCACTCTCTGGATCACCAGTCTTTGGGTTCTGAGCCTGAATTCACCTCTCTCAACTTGCTGCCACTGGCTGGGTCATCAAGATGCATCTTCTCAAGTGCTTACCATTCTTCTCCTGAATTGGACCATTCCCTCCATGGCATCTCCATGGGACTCATGATACTGTCTAAGACCAAAATCACATCAGCAGTTATACACTCTTTTTAGTCTTAACTGTGTAAGGGAACTGTTTACTTTTTCCAATCTTCATGAATTAGCAGAGGTCTTTAAACAGTAAGAATCTTTATATTTGTGTAGATCAGGCATAGGCAAACTCGGCCCTCCAGATATTTTGGGACTACAACTCCCATCATCCCTAGCTAACAGGACCAGTGGTCAGGTATTATGGGATTTGTAGTCCCAAAACATCTGGAGGGCTGAGTTTGCCTATGTGTGGTGTAGATAGAGTAGGACTTGGCTTGCTGGGCTGACATAGGTGTTTCGTTGTGGGAGGCAATAAAAGTTCCTTAGCAGGCCATGGTGTAAGTGTGCAGGGAACCCAGGAAAGTCAGTTTAGTGACTGTGGCCCTGCTAGGGGGATCGTTGGTTGTGTAATATAACACCTCTATAGTGATGCCTTCTAAAATTCTTCTGCTCTCTCCTACATTGTGCTGTTGAAGGCAAGCACATTAAGGTATTTGGCTGAAAGCAATCTGATTCTGCCCAGGCAGCAGTAGACAAGGAAATAATGAAGTTGTCTCTTCAAGGGGAACTTTGATTGATTTTCACAAGTCCTAGAGCTGTATTGCCAGAGACATCGCATTTTTATTTGCTGGAATAAAACAACAACAGTGTAGCTTTGTCTTTCATGTATTTGTCTATGCATTTCTTTTTCCTTTCACTTCTGGCACAACCTGTGAGCTGTGGAAAAGTGCTCATATTGTTATATGTTGGTGGGTGCAAGACACCCTAAATGCCTGGAATCAATAGTGTTACAATTGAATTAAGGCTTGGGGTATTAAAACTGGGAAACAGTCAGACTCGTGTATTTAGGGTAGATCTGTGTATGTATTTGAGCTATGTACTAGATGCTTCTAATACTTTAATTAGCATGTGTGAAATCCTAATTAAGTTAGGCAAGCTTCCTAAACTATGTATTAGACACCTCACATTTGACTTCTGAGGTACGACTGTATAGGTAAAAAAAAAGGTAAGGGACCCCTGAACGGTTAAGTCCAGTCAAAGGCGACTATGGGGTTGTGGCGCTCATCTCGCTTTCAGGTTGAAGGAGCCAGTGTTTGTCCACAGACAACTTTCCAGGTCATGTAGCCAGCATGACTAAACTGCTTCTGGTGCAACAGAACACCATGACAGAAACCAGAGCACATGGAAACATCTTTTACCTTCCTGCCACAGCAGTACCTATTTATCTACTTGCACTGGGGTGGGTGTGTGGGCGTGCGCCCGCTTGCGCTTAATGGTAAACCATTATATTATTGTAACAATTTCCAGTTTGTATTTTTGTATTTCTTGAACCAAATTATCTGTGCAGTTTTATATGGATTTGTATTTAGTCTTCAATATGAAATTAACAAAGGTGTCCCCCCCCTTATCCGGTGGATATAGTTGCATGTATTTATAAAAGATAAATGTGCCCATTGAACCAATTTCTTAGCAAGTGAAGTTTTGCCACATAATTGTGGTGGCGGTAGCTAGCAGATGCGTGAAGTGTGTCGTCAGTTGGCAGATTTATATAATTATGATGAAAGATATAATCATTGTAATTATAACCCATATAGCATCATCTGTGGCACTTTGTAAAGAATGAGAGTACATGTCCCTGTCCCAAGGCACTTACTTACAATCTAGAAATAGAAACAGAGGAAAGGGTGTGAAATGGAGGCAAGGGTAAATGGTAGAAGAATATCCAATTGATCCAATTGATTCAGAATATCCAATACACTTGGGTATTGGCTCAAGGTTGACCTGGCCCAATACATTTGGGTCTACCCCAGAATGGTGCCCCCTCCTTACCAATGAAGAAGGGCTGAGGGGAAATCTACATCAGGAACAAAGGGTGAAGAAAGATCTACATTGGGATCTGCTGCCCTGGTGGACCCTGCAGTCTGAGGCAGTCGCCTCACCTTGCCTCAAGCATGGGCCAGCTCTGGGTCAAGAGTTAAAAAGCCTTCACAGAAGAAGAGAGAAGATGGTTTTATGCTGTGATTGGTTTTGTTCTGTAAGTTCCCTTAGTGTATCGTCTTGTGTTTGAATTGCACGCTTCCTGGAGCATAGGATAAAGTTCTGCTATAGGATAAAATGGGCTATACATGTCGAAAAAACACCTTTGTCTTTCAGGCTTTTTTTAAACTTACAGGTCTATGCTTGGAATTGCATCTTTGGCCATTCTGTCTTTGAACACAGCCACCCCACTCCTTTAGCACAATGACAGAAATAGAGGCAATGGACATGCAAGTCCTTCAGAGAACAATGAGATCACTTGTTCTTCCCTTTGCATTTTCCCAGAAAGAAACTCTGGGTTTCTTTTTAGTGTCATTGCACTGCCACCCTAGGTTTCTGTGACATTGAATCTATCCCTGCATGAGCAGCTGCATGCAAAGAGGATGACAAAAGCTATTAAAAATCATATTAGCGTGAATGCAAAGCTCATAATGAGATAATGGAGTGTGTGGAAGTTTCTTTGAGCATAACATTAAGTCCAGGAGAGAAACTGCACTGGGTTGGTTGCCTGCATGGTTCAGCTTGTGAGCTGGGTTTTAACTGAACAAAGAAGTCATTGTTCTATATGTGGGGAAGGGGAAGGGGAAGTTTGCCAGTTGGTTGTGAGTCCAGTTGCAGAAAGGCTGGATATACAGCAGGGTCTCTTGCTTTTTAGGAAAAACACACACCTTGCAATTGACTGTTCCAAGCATGTGAAGATGGGGCAAAGTGTCAGATTAAAATCAGGACTTCAGAATGCACCAAATACCCCCACAGATGCCAGAGGCTTGCCTTCCAGCTTGTGGATGGTGACAAAAACAGCTGCCCATCCTTCCAGTGTTGTAATTTTCCCATTTTGGTAATGCTTGAAGAGGACACGTGCTTGGTAAATAGGGAGAGAATTTGCAGGTGGGGTGATGGTGAATTAAACAGCTAGGGGACAGCTAGGCCAAATATATAGGTAAAAGGGGCTCTTTTGTTCATATTGCTTTGTGTTTCCAAAGCTTTGGGCTGCAGGAATCGACTCCATAATTATTAAGGTAGCAATGACAGAAGATATAGGTTAGAAACTACTGTAAGAAAAGCAAATTGCCTAGCTCTCTAGAATTGTTGAGGGACGGATGGCCTCACATGCTGTGTATTGGCCAGCTCCTGTGAGGCCTCAGGTAACCAAATCTTATGCACAATGGACTTAAGTTCTAGGTAGGAAGGACTCAGTAACTCATTTCCCCTGGGCTTGCCAGAAACATAGAAGTTGAATCATGTGATGTCACCATCGCAGTCCCCTTTGGTAGTAAAGGCTGTTTTTAAAGCAGGTGGGATTACAGTGGTACCTCGGGTTAAGTACTTAATTTGTTCCGGAGGTCTGTTCTTAACCTGAAACTGTTCTTAACCTGAAGCACCACTTTAGCTAATGGGGCCTCCTTCCGCCGCCGCAACACCAGAGCACAATTTCTGTTCTCATCCTGAAACAAAGTTCTTAACCCGAGGTACTATTTCTGGGTTAGCAGAGTCTGTAACCTGAAGGATATGTAACCTGAAGCGTATGTAACCCGAGTACCACTGAACTACAGGGACAAAGCCATCCAGACTCCTTGCAGCTTGCAGCAGGCACGCTACAGATCTACTATTGCATCCGAAACTCTACTACTTGTGCCACCCAAGATGGAAGGAGGGGTGGTTTTGTACACTTTTTGATGTACCAACTCCAGGCTTGCGGAGTTGAAGTCTTAGAAGATCAGGCCTCTTGAGAGATCCATGGGCCTGTGTATATAAACCCCTCTGGTACCCCATCCTGAGGTGCACAGTTTTGATGGAGTTTGGGGGCTCCAGACCTGGTGGTAGAGAGTGCCCCACACCTTATTCTTACTTTCCCCAGTCAATAAGCATGGGGTGGTGATGAATAGGATTGCACCCTAATTGTGAATTGTTTCTTTCCAAGCAATTCTGTAATTGGCAAAACAACTGAATTATAATTTTAGGCATGCGAGAGAAACATTAGTGAATTTGCAAGAATCCCCATCTCCTCGCAGCCAAAGATTGAAGTGCCTTTCCCGCTTTGAAATGGCAGCTTTTGAAAGCTATAGTTGGCATTTTAATAGCAGTACGCTGACTATTATGTTCCTCACTAAAACAGAAAAGGGACATCAGTAATGAATCTGGCTTGTTTGAAAAGCACCATGTCTATAAAACAGCAAATTGCTATAAATGCATTCTTCCTTAATCTGATGTATTGGGACTCTTTGTTGTCGTAATGGCTAAAAAGAGCAAGACTGACATTTTTTTGCTTCGATTTTGAAGACTGTGCCTTTGTTAGGAAACTTCCGTCCTTGCTCCTGTATCCATTATATCTGTATTTGTTCACTTCAGACGAGCTTGCATAGAAATAGCAACAATTTTAAAAGCCGTAGCTGGTACATATTCTCTACAGATGTCACTATTTGCATTTGAATTTGAATGATAAGAATAATAAAGATCTTTTGTGTTTATAATGAAACCCAGACTTAATGACAAAATGCAGCCAAGCCAAATGGCCTGAATTGTAACATAATAAAGTGGTGCAAACTGCAGGTATCTCCAAAAACATATTTGGGGAACTAGGAGCAGGAAAATTGCCATTGGCAATGTGTGTTTACAATGTCTTGAGGTCAAGCAGAGGAACCAAACAGGAGGTGCACATTAAGTTTATCATATGCTATTTTCTGCATCTAACCATCTGACTTCCAGTGCCCTGCAAATACCACTTCTAAGAACGTGTTTGAATCGGAGAAAGCTATTTGAACACACTGAAACCCACCTGGGGGGAAAAATCTGTTTTGTTGAGTGCAATGTGAAAAGACAAGGATTAGATAACGCAACAGTGCTGCATCAATGGCTAGTAGCCGCAGTGGCTATACTGTGCCTCCATGGTTGAAGGCAGCAATGCTTCTGAATGCCAGTTGCTGGAAAACCACAGGAGCAGAGAGTGTTGTTGAGCTCAGGTCCAGGTTCCAGGGTTCCCATGGGTATCTGGTTGGCCACTCAGAGAACAGGATGCTGTTCTAGATGGGCCACTGGTGTGATCCCTTGTTCTCATGGTACTTCTGGTTGGAGAAAACACCCAAGAAGCCTCATTTGCACATCACATGAAGCCAAAGCATGGCTTTGTGTAACTGCAGATTCCCAGTGAGGAGCTGAGAACTGCATTGCTCGCCCCTGGTTCTTTTCACTGCTACTCTTCTGGCAGAATAAGGCCTGTGCTTTGAAAGATGCTGCTGGAATCAGCCTTACAGCTGGATGCCCAGGTGGACACCAGGAATGTCTTTGCTCAGAAAATTACATATTGGAATATCATTGGCTCACCTTAATGTATCTTCTGGCTGTGGCGATACTTTCTGAGTTCAGCACACTCTGTGTGTTATGAAGCTATTATTGTCACTGAAAAGAAGCCAAGCCATTTCTGCAGGGGTTTGTGTGCTTGCTTGCTTGCTTGCTTGCTTGCTTGCTTGCTTGCGTGAACAAAGGTTTCAGAAAGTAACTCTTGGATCTCTACATAAGGGGCAGGCTAACAGATAATGAATGTGTGATTCCACCGCCTGAGGTTGACCACAGATACAAAGTCCATCTGTGTATGGGACCTTGTTGTAGCAGCTATCCAAGACTGCAGTGGGCATCTGAGAGTAGCACAGCTCAGTACAGGTCTTGCTTAAGGAAACTGTTGCGAGTTTGGCCAGATAGCTAGCTGTAAAATGCTCTGCTGTCAAGAATGGATTCCAAGGGGAAAATCTGGTGTTTCTGATTAGTTGTAGGTCCCTTCTGGATTCTACCCAGAAGAAGTAGTCCCTTAGGTGACACTTATTCAAGGTCAAAGCAGAGCTCAGTTCTGGAAAACATTAACAGTCAAAAACATATCAACAAGCTGTTTTCCAGAGTTGGTTATCACCCAATTCCATGTAGCACAGCACAGGAAAATGCTTAATAGGCATAGTATCAATTAAATAAGTATATATTTACTTTAAATGAGTGCAGTCCACTCTTGCCTTAATTGTTGGCCACCTGCTGCTACTATTCCTGATGGTAGAGAGTATAGCTTCGGGGGTGTGGGGGTGTGTGGGGGTGTGTGTGATCTGCACAGTTTCCAAAACTTTAATGGAGTTAAAATCAGAGCTGCAGATTTCAAAACCATATACAGTAGAGCATTTGAGTAAGCACTTTGCTACCAAATGGCTTTAGGGCAGGTTCAATCAGCTGCCCTCCCTTATTGTAATGGGACTTTATCAATACCCCAATGGTTTCCTGTGTTTTGACTTTCACTGCCTTCGTGTGGCATTTCCAAGAGAGAGTTTCACTAAATACACCCAGGTATCTAAATGAGTGGGTTTCTTCTATAGCTTGCTGATCTAAAGGTAAAGGTAAAGGGACCCCTGACCATTAGGTCCAGTCGTGGCCGACTCTCGGGTTGCGGCGCTCATCTCGCTTTATTGGCTGTGGTAGCCTGCGTACAGCTTTTGGCTCACGTGGCCAGCATGACTAAGCCGCTTCTGGCGAACCAGAGCAGCGCACGGAAACGCTGTTTACCTTCCCGCCGGAGCGGCACCTATTTATCTACTTGCACTTTGACGTGCTTTCAAACTGCTAGGTTGGCAGGAGCAGGGACCGAGCAACGGGAGCTCACCCCTTCACGGGAATTCGAACTGCTGACCTTCTGATCGGCAAGTCCTAGGCTCTGTGGTTTAACCCACAGCACCACCCGCGTCCCAAGCTTGTTGATCTAAGCACTATTTATATACCTAGGACTGTGTTTGTCAAAAATCAAAATGACATGGTTGTTGTGTCTTGACCCTCTCGACGCATTTACCTGTTCTTCAGTATTAAACTTCTGTCAGGTGTCATTGAATCATTCAGTCACCCACAATGCAGAACTACCTCCCCTTAGACAAAAGCTGCTTGTTCCTTCTCTGCAGTGAGTCACCTTGCTTACTTCCAATCAATCGGCTTCTGCTGCCGGCAAGTAATAAAATGCAGGTGCAGAGCAAAGCATTAATCTGATATTAAAACAAGATACAAAAGCCTTGCCTGAAGAGAGAGAGTGAGAGGTGGGTGGGAAGACAGACAGACAGACAGAAAGTAAGTTCTTGGCACCTCCTCCAGTGTCCTGGATATGTTGTTCCAACAAACTTGTTAAATGATTCCAGACCTTCTGGGCTACCACCAAAAGACAATTTGGTGACTGTCATCAGCCTGATAGACTATCAAAAGGTTTTGGGGTCCCCCCCCCATCCCTAAATCTTGGTGATTATTTGTCCTGAACGCTACGCCAGAGACTTAGTGCTGATTTCTCGTTTGATTTGTTCTTGCGCTGCTTCTTTGTGGTGTCATTTACAGAGTATGACTTGGACAGGGGGGACTCTATAGAACTGCCACAAATAAAACGACTGACTCCTTGGAGACTCTATATAGCAGAAGCAGCTGATGGCTCTTATTTCCCCAAGTTTCCATTCTGTCTTTTCCATGTGGTGTAGAGCCAGTGTGGTGTAGTGGTTAAGAGTGGTGGACTCGTAATCTGGTGAACCGGGTTCGCGTCTCTGCTCCTCCACATGCAGCTGCTGGGTGACCTTGGGCTAGTCACACTTCTTTGAAGTCTCTCAGCCCCACTCACCTCACAGAGTGTTTGTTGTGGGGGAGGAAGGGAAAGGAGAATGTTAGCCGCTTTGAGACTCCTTAGGGTAGTGATAAAGTGGGATATGAAAGCCAGACTCTTCTTTTTCTCCTTCATGTAGTTTTCCCAGTACTTAAAAAAAAAAAAAATTAGGGGAGGGATAGGTGAAGTTGGGAGATTCATGGGTAGTTTAATATCTAATTATCCCCCTCCCTAGGCCCTGGAGCTAAGCCACCCAAGAAAATGCAGAAATTAAGGTGATTTCTCCTGCTATCTGCTATCAACCTTTGTAGACGAAAGCTCCACTTCCCCCCTTTTCCTCCCCTTATTCTAGAGCTGTTGCCTGGTAATGTTCAGGACTGATAGCCTTCCACTGTAGTTTTTTCCCCATCCTACAGGATGACCGTGTAACTGATGGGAAAGAGTTGTAAAACATGCAATACACTTGCCGCTTTGGTCAGGGAATCAACAATAATTCTGAGCATGAGTGAGTGCGGTTGCCAGTGATGATAAATGAAGTGACCTTTTCAGGGAGTCCATGGTTGTGACTGGAAGAACAAAGGAAGCTACATAATGATGAGGTGCGATGCTCCACAAATTTATCTTTCCAGCCACTGCTGTCTATCCAGCCTTGACTTTATACAAATGCTGTTGGGGAGAAAGGCATGGTTTTCTATGGGCCAAAGGTATGCAGGCCAGGTGAGCGAATTCCATAATTTAGGTGCCACCACAGAAATGGCCCGCTCACCAGTAGCCTCCCACCGGATCCCCAAAGGCACACACAAGAGGGCATTTGAAAATTATCTTGGTTGACATGCAAGTTCTTTCATTTCATTCACTGAATTTATCTACTGCCCTTCTTCCCAAAGCAACCCAGGGAAGTGTCTTAAGAAGTGAGAAGGGTCATATTAAAAAGCCGGTCTGCTTACGGACAACACAGGTATTTTGCTGGCAACAGCCTCTGTGTGGAAGGTTCTGGACTTGGGAGTTGTTGCATAAAGGTGGTCTCTTTCCATCATTTCAGTCCCCCCCTGCCCGCACAAAAGTCCCATCTATCGCTAAAGCTTGTCAGTCTGCCAAAAAGGCTTTTTATTCCCCCAACCATTTTACTGCCTTTGGCCAATTAATAACGCTGTTTTATGCTCTTTTGAAAATATTTAACGAGTCAAGAAATGATTTGCCATCATTCTCTTCAACACTGGATACGCTTTGCACAGAGACTGCGTCTTGCTTGAACCCCAATTGAAAATACCGATTTTCACCTGCAATTAATTAATCAAACTATCACACCAATTAACTGATTATATCCTCTAAGTCTTATTGACCGCAAAATATTTCATCCACTTAATCATGTTCTGGTTGAATGAGGTAAGAATTGCACATCATTGTGCACAGAGCTCCTACCTGCTACAGTTGGAAATTAAGCAATAAAACCTCAGCAGCGTCTGTGTTATATTGGAATTAAGTGCAACCACTGCAAGACAGTTGTCACCAATATTCAGGGTTAATGAAGCATTAAAATAAAGGAAAAGAGGGGGTGACGGCAAACACAGAACAACAAGGAATTTTAATGGCATTACAATTGCAACAGAGATCACAGCATTTCCAGAGTGTTCTCTAATTGACTAATGGTCCATTGGGAATTAGATTCTTGTGAATTATATTGATTCATACCCATCATTACAAGGAGGGATTTAGCAGTAGAATGATTTTAATGTTAGGGAAGGGGGCTTTTGAGCTGAGGAAAACAATATTGTTTTGGGGGTTTGTTTCCTTTCCTTACTTTAGGATAATTTAGGACTGGTTATTGAAGCTGCTATCAGTGGTAGTGCTAATTTATAGAAGAATATCTTATTGTGTCTCACTTAAATTTCTTCTTAAAACAACCAGCCTTCACCCCACCCCCCATTACAAATGAACTAATGGCTCATAGTCCGCCTTATCAGGAAGGTCTTATCTCCTGAGGATGAAATACACAGAGGTGACTTTAAATACTTTCAGATGATCTATCTGGCTTATCATACTTGGTGAGAATGGTTTGGGAATCATTAAAAAAAGTTGCTGACTTTTGTCCTGGAGTGAGCTTCCGATTACTGGGCCCAAAGTCAGAGAGGCTAACCCCTTTCAGCATTTAGTTTATCCAATGGATTAAACCTTATGGGGCCAAACACATGGTTGACATAGCTAAATAGATGTCAGATATCAATCTAAATATTTATCTGCATCATATATAATTTGTAGGGCCCCGGGCTTAAGCCATGTCCTGTTTGCTATTGTTGTGGCCTCTAGTTGCCCATACAAATGGCAGTTGTGTGTGTGGAGAGCTCATGAAGTGGTTTTTGTATGGACTTGACACGAAGTGGTATCCCATGGGGTAGGCTTTGAAGCCCCTAGCTCTTTTCTCGAAGTAATCTTCTAACAGCAAGAGAGCATGTGATCAAAATCTGC
The DNA here is from genome assembly GCF_964106645.2 of Podarcis pityusensis. Classification (NCBI taxonomy): domain Eukaryota; kingdom Metazoa; phylum Chordata; class Lepidosauria; order Squamata; family Lacertidae; genus Podarcis; species Podarcis pityusensis. The sequence goes on along the minus strand of NC_138029.1, from coordinate 27,200,790 downwards.
ATGTTGGTTCCATTGAACATACTCCTTTTAAATTCACCCTTTCTTCTATAGCTTCCTAGATGCACTAGTGCTGAATTATTTTGTATGAATAATTGGAAGATGCCATTAAGGAGAATTTACAGCAACCTTTCTCTTCACAAAAATAATTGCCCATTTTTTCATAGGCTATGGCCCACGGAGACTAGTCCACTGGGGCGACTGAAAATGTCAAGCAATTTTTTTAAAAAATCCTTCTCAAAAATGTAAAGCTACACACTTTTTCCTGTCCCCCCCCCCCCAAAAAAAAAGTTGCAGAGGCATTTTTGTCAATCTTCTGTTTTCTGGCCAATCAGCTCTTTGCAGCACTTGGCCAATCCTAATTCAAAAGGATAACTATGGCAATGAGGTCACTCCCATGTGTCTCTAAGCAGAAAAACAAAGCTCCCATTCTTTCCTGTTGTTATAAAGCCTGTACATCATAGCCACTGTGGCAAATCTTCCATATTTTTGAGTTTTGAAGGAGTTTTGAAGAAGGCTTCAAAAACAGCCCTATCAGAATCATACACTGGTTCTGAGCATTGTCAGAGCTGTTTCCCTGAGGGCTAGAGTAGCAACAGGAAGTGTTTCCTACTTTCCTTTCCTTATACTGTATTCACTCATTAAAAGCTGCAGCAGCTGCTGAGTAGGACAGAGCAAGCAAGGTACATCTGGGCCATGTGCAGTTCCAGAGTATTTTAGGGAAAAGTATGTGGATCTGCTTCCATCAATCCCTTCCACTAGCAGGGCATATATCTAGAATGTTCTGGAATGGACAAAAAAGCAGTTACTATTACAGTGGTACCTCTGGTTACGTACTTAATTCGTTCTGAAGGTCCGTTCTTAACCTGAAACTGTTCTTAACCTGAGGTACCACTTTAGCTAACAGTACATGCATTCAAAAACTTACATATGCTATGACTTTATTTCTAAATAAGAAGTATGGAATCCATCTTGTCTGAAAATCTTTTTAGAACTTTTTACATGGAAGCTCTTTCCCTGTCTGTAGATGTGCAGAGAAGAATTGTTTGTTTCTTTTTTAGCGAGGAAACAATGACACTCTGCATGTGTATAATGGCACACTTCCCTGAATAAGTGTCGTACCATTCCCAGTCCTATTGTGATTTAAGTTTGACCAAACTGCAGGAGGCAGCGGAAGACAGGAGTGCCTGGCGTGCTCTGGTCCATGGGGTCACAAAGAGTCGGAAATGACTAAACAACAACAACAACATTGTGATTTAAACAGCGAGGTTAAAAATTTCAGCCTGTACCAAGTCAAATACTTAACATTTGCCACTAGTTGTTTCTGGGGAGCTTGTTTACTGCTTTCAAATCTAATTGGGAAGAATAAGCTTTCTGGAGTCACCAGAGGATTCCATGGTATAATCATATCTGACTATCTAACTGGTGCCTTTGACACGACAGTCAGTAAAACGAATACTATTAGGGGAAAACCAGGATCTTGTTGGTCTGGAAAGAGAGGAATGTATGTGGAAGAATCTCAGTCTCGTCATTAATTTCTCTGTCTCTGTCTTCAGCCTGAGAGCAGCCAGGCTTGTTTTTCCATTTCAAGTGTGATAATATGAAAGCTCATTAAGAGTATTTGTCTCTCCCCACCCCCGCCCCCAGTTCTCGATCTTCAGTGTGCATCTGTCTGGTAGCTGCTGGATAAGGAAATGCATTACAATGTCAATACCCTTTTGCAGGCATAATTTTGAAAGAACAAGATGGAATGGAAAGAAACCATTCTCTCTTTTTTTCTTTTCATCTTTCTTCCAAAAGCAATAAAAGAGTCATGCGGCTCATAAAGACTCGACAAATTGATTGCGGCATAACCTTACATGGACTACTAGTCCATTACCCCAAAATACCCCATAAGGTTGGACTAAAAGCCACCAGGAATATCATACCTGATGAAGTTATAGCACACCTGGTTACAGAACTCTGCTACTTTGTAAAAAAGGTACAGGTAAAGGACCCGTGGCTGGTTAAGTCCAGTCAAAGGCAACTATGGGGTTGCGGCCCTCCTCTCGCTTTCAGGCTGAGGGAGCTGGCGTTTGTCCACAGACAGCTTTTCCGGGTCATGTGTGTGGCCAGCATGAGTAAACCGCTTCTGGCACAACAGAGCACCGTGACAGAAGCCAGAGCACATGGAAACTCAGTTTACCCTCCCGCCACAGCGGTACCTATTTATCAATCACTGGTATGCTTTTAAGCTGCTAGGTTGGCAGGAGCTGGGACCGAGCAACAGAAGCTCACTCCATCGCAGGGATTCAAACCGCCGACCTTCTGATTGGCAAGCTCAAGAGGCTCAATGCTTTAGACCACAGCGCCACCTGCATCCCTGCTACTTTGTAGTTACACATAATGAGCTCAGCTTAGGGAGAACTTGTATCTTCAGATCAGTGGCAAAGCCGTGAGCACTCACGTGTCTCTACAGTTGGACAGCATTTTCATAGTTGACTTGGAATGATGCTTTCTTAGCACCATTCTCCACTAGCCTCTCCTCGGGTGGACCTGAGATACGTTGCTGATATCTTCATTATATGGATTCATTGACAGTAGGCATTAGTACAGTTCTGCTAGGACTTCAGTAACTTTTACTCCACTATCAACCTGAGCCTGGATTGGTTCATGTCCAAAAATTTACTTTCTGGACACAACTGTGTGACTACATAATGAGCACAAGCACCAGGGCTTTTCTTTCTAGAAATAGAGGTGGTGGAATTTGCTGAGCTTCTTTTATGGGAACACCCACCCAAATTTTTTTTTTGGGGGGGGGGGTTAGCAGCCAAAGTTCTGCGACACTGACAACCCTCCGTCGCGATGATTTTCAGCCAATTATGGAGAATGACACATGCCTCTCAAGGGCCTTCAATGGTAGGTCTGTGCTTGCGAACAGAAAGTCCTTGAACCATGGAACAGCTACTCACAAGCAACAGCAGACCACGTAACCAGGATACAGAACCTGTGGCAGATGCAGGTACCACTGTCTCCAAATCTTTCTGCACTCAAACAAACCCTTGTGTTGCAAAGAGAATGTCAACAATGTCTAGCCAACACGATGACCATATACATACGTAATAGACAATCTTTATAGACAAACTTTGTACGATGGAAGACAAGCTTTGTGTATTTAACAATGATGTCCGACACTGAACATATCAATGCAGTGACTACATTATTACATGAGCACTGTTCCACAGCATTTGATATTTTCATTTATATACAGTGGTACCTCGGGCTAAGAACTTAATTCGTTCTGGAGGTCTGTTCTTAACCTGAAACTATTCTTAACCTGAAGCACCACTTTAGCTAATGGGGCCTCCTGCTGCTGCTGCTGCGTGATTTCTGTTCTCATCCTGAAGCAAAGTTCTTAACCCGAGGTAATATTTCTGGGTTAGCGGAGTCTGTAAACTGAGGTGTCTGTAACCTGAAGCGTATGTAACCCGAGGTACAATTCGAAATAAGATGGGTTTATGAAGCATTCTATATCCACCCACCACGCTGATGAAGAATTCTACGAAACAATAGTCAATATCTGGAATTACTGTTCAGTGTTGGACATCATTCTTGAATACACAAAGCTTCACAGCTTGTCTTCCATTGTGCAAAGTTTGGTACCTTGCTTCATTTAAAGATTTTCAGAGACTTTGAGACTAAAGATTTCATTTTGAACTTTTTATGATTTGAAGGAATTCTAAAAAGATTGTCTATTACGTATGTATATGTCCAAATCTTTTTGGGCAGCACCATAATGGGGTGCTTTATGTCATCCATGGCGTTAAGAGTTCATTCACTTGCTCATCTTTGGGTGTACTATATGCCATCAACTGCCGGCAGTGTCCGTTTGCATTCTGCAGGTCATTCTCTATGCAAAAGAATAAATGGACACAAACCTGACATTGGAAATGGCAATACAGTGGTACCTCGGGTTACATACGCTTCAGGTTACAGACTCTGCTAACCCAGAAATAGTACCTCGGGTTAAAAACTTTGCTTCAGGATGAGAACAGAAATCATGCAGCGGCGGCACAGCAGCAGCGGGAGGCCCCATTAGCTAAAGTGGTGCTTCAGGTTAAGAACAGTTTCAGGTTAAGAACTGTAGCCTTATTGGAGTTCACCGATTGGGTCTGCGTTGCTCCGTGACAGGAGGAAGGAAGTCAAAATGACACCGAGTTGGTTCAAAGAAAGAGTTTATTCTGCTCTCCGGATAGCAGAAGGCACTTGCGTGGTGAGTCCACAGCAAGTCCAAAGAAATGACAAGTTACGTGCAGTATATATACCCTCCAGGCACCCTCTCCCTCCTTCCAACCACGTCAGCTTGTATACGTAGGTTGACATCACATATGTTCCTGCTCCAGCACTCTTAACCATAAAAGGGATTTCCTTCCTGCACTCCTGACCATAAAAGGATATTCCTGTTCCTACTCCTATCTTGGAGCAAGAGGTCACTACTTCCGAGAACATGCTCTGGCGTTAGTCCCAGACTTGGGTCTCTGCGTCATTTGTGGTCAGGACATAAGATATGTCTGTGTCTGTTCTACTGGTAAAGTCAAGGCCAGTCTTGCCGTCAAACTGATAAGGGAGAGAGCTGTGTTCTTGTTTTGCATTTGCTCAACGGCTAAAGTTTATGCATTTTAGCTAAGGAGAAATAGGGATTTTGGTGCAGTTTAAAAACTGCCTGCACAGTCAGTTTTGGGTTTTGGAAATCCATTCCTTCAGAGCGGACCTCCGGAACGAATTAAGTTCTTAACCCGAGGTACCACTTTCTAGAAAAACCAGTGTGGGGACCTTTTCAGTCTTCTAGACTAGAGCACTCTGTTAAGGAATTTACGGAGGCCATCCTTGAAGAGAATCTCAAATGGCTACTGCAAAGTGAAACCACTGAGGTTAAAATGCACCCAGAAGTTAAATGCCACCACTTGTGCATTAAATCAGCACAATGGATTTTTATCACACCGCTTGTGTTAATTGGCTTACCGATCCCCAAATATATGTCTTATCAGCTACAGTTTTTCTTGTGAATGGCCACTGTTAATAAGGTAAATGTCATTGGCTTTGTTTCCACATTTCCTTTCCTTCTGATCTTTTACAGTTCCTTTTTACAATACATATCTGCTACACACATCTGCCCGAGTGAACTGCAGTCAATACAACCTTATGCATTAATAAATTTTGGTTTTAGTGCCGCAGTACCCTTCATTGTTTTTGCTGAGAGGGATGGTCGAGGCTACCCCTCTAGAACATTTTTCTTCCTATTTATAGGCCTACTTGTCCTACTTCCAAGAGCCAAAAAAGAGCAGCAAAGCTTTCTGTGCCAGTGTCTTCAACCAGGACACTGTGATGCTCCTTGAAAGTTTGGAGGTTGGAATATTGTTTTAAGAGGCCAGAAGTCAAATTCTGGAAAGGCAACCAGACTACTGAGAATTCAGAAAGCCAATGCCAAGCCAAGGGTCCAGCCCAGCATAGCAGCCCCCCAAATTTGTGATGAACGTGGGGCAAGCAGGAACACATAGCATGAACACCTGCAGCAATTGACTTCCAGCAGTCCCTCCTATTTCCTCATGTGCTGGAGACTGCAACCCAGTTTAAGAAGGTACAGGTAGGCCTGGTTGCCATGTTACCCTTCTCAACACAGACGTGTAAATAGGGATGGGAGCAATAGACTCTCTCATGGTAAAGACTTCCAAGTGTCATTCCATTACTGTTCTGTCTGGTCTGAAACACATATTTAAGTCAGAGGGGAAGCAAAAGGTACAGACATTCCAACAGCAATCTATCTAATGGTTGATGCACATTTCAATTTTTGAGCTGGAAGGCAGCTCTGCTGCAGGAAGGCATGAGGCGGGGGCACTGTGTCTATTGATTGCTCCACGGGCAGCTTCTGAGCAAAATGATGCTGAGATCACTGCCAGTACTTGGAAATTTCATTAAGAAATGATCCAAAATAAAAAGACCATTTCATAACAGCTATTGGTTTTTTGGGGTTTTTTTGAGTTGCCTGCAGCTTGAGCCATTCTTCTTCCAGACTTGATTGTGTGTGAAGTTTGTGAAAAATCCAGCAAGTTGCAAAGCAATGTCTAAACTTCTGTTCATATGCAAATGATAAGAACTTTACTATAAAGGTGGCCTTGTTGTTGTTACTGTTGTTGTTGTTGTTGTTGCTTGTATTGTTCTTAATGGCTATGGCATTTTTGAGTTTTTATTCTATTTCTGAAAAATACTGTTTTCCCTTTCTCAGCCGAAGGAAAAAAATTATGTGTCTGCTTTTTTATCAGGATCTCCGGATTTTGATAGAAAATCAGTGAAGTCAACCCAAAGCTTCTCTTTTTTATTTGCTTCCTAAGTAATCTTACTGCAGTACTTTCTTCATTCCAGCTGTCATCTCTCCCTATGCTGGATTCTTCAGCAGCCCACCTCATCTCTGTCTCCTGGCCCCACTCTTCTCCTGCCTCTGAATCTGAACTGCTCTCTGCCCCAGTCTCTTCCTGCTCACTAAACCCTGTTGCCTCTTCAGTTTCTGACACCTCCTCCCAGTCTGTTCCCTCTTTTCCCGCTGACCATGCATTATCGTCCCACTACCAATCCTCTGGCTCTGAGCCTTCTTCCCCTACGGCTTCCCTTGGGGGTCCCCCAGCTGGTGCCTGCCACCATTCCTCTGCATCCAGCAAGTCTAGGAAAAAAGAGCCCCACTGGATCAGGCCCCATATCTAGAACAGTGGTACCTCGGGCTAAGAACTTAATTTGTTCTGGAGGTCTGTTCTTAACCTGAAACTGTTTTTAACCTGAAGCACCACTTTAGCTAATGGGGCCTCCCGCTGCTGCCACGCCACCACAACGCAATTTCTGTTCTCATCCTGGAGCAAAGTTCTTAACCTGAGATACTATTTCTGGGTTAGCAGAGACTGTAACCTAAAGCGTCTGTAACCCGAGGTACTACTGTACAGTTGTACTTTGGAAGTCAAATGGATTCCGTTCCAGAAATCCGTTCGACACCAAATCCGTTCGACACATTTAGACACCAAAGCACAGCTTCTGGTTGGCTGCAGGAAGCTCCTGCAGCCAGTAGCGGAGGAAGGGGGATGCGGAGGAAGGGGAATGCAGGCCACCCCAGGTGTCATCACTGGGGTGTGTGTGACAAAATGACAAAAATATGAGTTTTAAAAAATAATAAAATTGGTCTCACGAAACTTTTTAGTTCAGTCAGCAAATGTAATGAAATGAGGCTGGCACTGGGCACCACACTGCGGGGGCCGGTACTCACTGCGGGGCGTGCAGCGTGCCCGAGCCATGCATCTCTCCTGGGAGTGGGGTGCTGGCTTGGGCGCCTGCAGGCTCCGCTCTGCCTGAAACAGCAGTGTGGGGCTTGCATCTGCCCACCGCCTCTCCCTCAGCCGCCCTACAGCTGAGGGGGAGGCGGCGGAGAGGCACCAAGTGACTAGCTATGCCACTGCCTGCAGCCAATCAGAAGCCATGGAAGCCCCGGCGGATGTTTGGCTTCCAAAAATAGTTCAAAAACTGGAACACTCACTTCCAGGTTTTGATCGTTTAGGAGCCGATTTGTTCGGGAGCCAAATCGATTGAGATCCAAGGTACATCTAGATCAGGGGTCAGCAACCATTTTCAGCCGTGGGCCAGTCCACCGTCCCTCAGACCATGTGGTGGGCCAGACTATATTTTGAAAAAAAATATATGAACGGATTCCTCTGCCCCACAAATAACCCAGAGATGCATTTTAAATAAAAGCACACATTCTACTCATGTAAAAACACCAGGCAGGCCCCACAAATAACCCAGAGATGCATTTTAAATAAAAGCACACATTCTACTCATGTAAAAACACGCTGATTCGCCGGATTGAGAAGGCGAATGGGCCGCATCCGGGCCCCGGGCCTTAGGTTGCCTATCCCTGATCTAGGTCAACAGCAGGGCAGCAGCAGCAAAAAATAACAAACCGAACACCACTCCCCACCCCTCACCCCGGGTGATGTTGGTGCTATGATTGAAGTGAGTTTAGAACACCTGTGCTCAGAGTTATAATTAAAAGTGATAAGAATTTGAAAAGTCAATAATGTGTCTTACATTGCATGGGGTTGGACCAGAAGACCCTCAGAGCGTCTTCCAACTCTTCAGTTCTATGATTCTTTGCTCCACAACATAAGAAGATCCTGCTGGATCAGGCCAATGGCCCATCTAGTCCAGCATCCTGTTCTCAATGAGAAGCAGGCAATCAGGATTTGAGCACTCTCCCCTCCTGTGGTTTCCACCCAGAGTTCGTGCATTAAATTTGTTTAATGAATAAATATCTAAAATATATTACGTAATTGTGTATTTAATCATATATGTTGAATTAAACATTTTAATTGTGTGTATTAAATAATATTAACTATTTTGCAAACACTTTAATTTACGACAGGGACATTTAATCCATTGTGTGGGCTGCGGGTTCTGTGTCGGATGTATTCTTGCAGCCCACTTGGCCTGAGAGGTTGGACCTCCCTGCTCCAGGCAATCATCAGCATTGGTTAGAAAGAGTCCAATGCCATACACTTTAAGTAAATATTAGAAAGGAGGAAGGCATCAGGTTCTAAGGAAAGCTGTGATTATTTCCCTGACACGAGAGCTCTTACAGGGATTAGTTTTGCTTTGTTAATTAAGTTAATTTAAGCAATGGACTAAATAATCTGCTGATGCAGTGCTTTGATGTGGTGTATTTTGTGACTAAACTTGGTTCATATTTTTTTGGAAGTATGTGAATACAAATGTAAGTATTGAAAAGAAGAGAATATTTGAAGCTAAACTTAGAAAGCTCCAGTTTGATTAGCTGCACTTAGAAGCTTGTTCACCAGCAGACATCAGTGTAGCAACGGTGTGGTTGTGTTTATACATAATGCTGGACCATGATTTATTAAACCATGGTTTGGTGTTCACGTATGAAGCCTGCCCAGCAGCTTAAGTATTATTTGTTTGACTACCCTATCCCTGAAGCTCACCAAATAGGAAAGAGTAGCAGAAAAAACAAAACAGACTTTGGAGAAAAAGCCATAGTTTGATTGTCTGTGACATAACTCATAGCTAACCTGCGGCTAGTTAAGCAAACCACAGCTTAAACAAACCATGGCTTAGCATTATGTGTGAACCAGGCCTCTGTGCATGGGGAGAGGAAGGAGACTTTTCTGTTAATACTCAGTGATTTGTATCCTGAGTGTCACTTCCTTTTACAGAAGGACTGAGAACCGAGTCGAATTTCCCACTGGAGGAAGTAGGTTTTTCTTTCTTTCCTGATTTCTCCTGCAGATACCTCATACTGTTCCAGAGGATTCTCCAGCCCTCTGGAGTAGTTTTCCAGGGAACTGCAATAGGAATGAGGTGTTGGCAAAACCTATGCCCCACCTTCTTCCAGCAAGAGCAAATTATTAGTGACGAGATCTTCACTAACGGGAGCACAACATATGCCCTATAATTTAATTCATTTGAATCTTACTGAAGCTAATGATTGTCAAAACTATAGCAGCAGCATGCTACCTAAACACAATAATTGTTTTGTTACATACAGCGGTACCTCGGGTTACATACACTTCAGGTTACAGACTCCGCTAACCCAGAAATATTACCTCGGGTTAAGAACTTTGCTTCAGGATGAGAACAGAAATTGTGCGGCAACACCGCAGCAGCAGCGGGAGGCCCCATTAGCTAAAGTGGTACCTCAGGTTAAGAACAGTTTCAGGTTAAGAACGGACCTCCAGAACGAATTAAGTTCTTAACCTGAGGTACCACTGTATTTTTATGAGGCAAATCGTTCTTATAGTTTGAATGTCAAAACTGGGCAAGGAAGTAGTCACTTGAAGAAGAGAATGAAAGAAATGAAAGATTCATAGGTAACATTTACACAGGCATTGGCTCTTAGGTTTTGTTGGCATGTAAGAGTTCAATCACTATTTGAAAGAGTCATGTCTCCCTTCTTTTCCATAGAAATCTATGGTGTTTAAAAAAGAGAAGGCAAGTTAGTTTAGTTTTGCCACCGATTTTAGCAGATTCCCTTGAGATAAATTTGCAGCTGATCAAATATTTATTAGACCGCTAGTGTGTCCACTTTCAGCAATATCAAACAAGCTGTTTTTACACTTCCCCTTTAATATAACACTTCTCTTTAAACTGTACCCATGCAATTGGGCAGAGTTGCCATCTTAGCAGGTGGGATGCTAATAGGCAGCAGGTGGGCTGATCCAGGCAGCCATCTTCATTAGCAGGGTTTGTAAAACCAATTTTTGACCGAAACTGTGCATGGGCGGAGTGGTGCCAAATTGCAGTGCTAATGGTTTCCATAATGAGATCAGAGAGAGCTTTTATCTAAAATGTGTGAGATGCTAGTAACGTATTCGCAAGAGTGGATCTTCAGCATGGCTCTTCACTTACACGCAGTACCAGGAATGTTCATTTTGGCCTGTTTTAAAGACACAACCTATTTTCTCACTTTGTTTTTGAGAAACTCATTATTTTTGTCGTATAGGTGCATATCTGGCTAAATCCAAAGGGTACCCCACCTTTTTTGCTCCAATTTGGCTGCATGCCAAAGTGGGTGGGGCCAACTTTTTTTAATGAACATAATGAATTTTTAAAGTTGTGTTTTGCAAACTTTTAATAGCATTTTTAATGGACTGAATGGATTACAAACATTAATGATTACTGAAAACCCAATTGACATGCATTCAGTTCAATTCTTAATTGATAATTAATATGATACATTGCAGAGGAAAATGGGAGCTTTTTTCCTAATGTGAATTGCATTTTGAGGAGGGGCTGATTTTCATCAGAATCACGTGACGGGAAGACTTAAACATCCCCTCCCTGTGCAACTTGATCCCAATGAAAATAGCCCCCTCCAACAAACCATGCACAATTTAAGCAACGTCTCGTTTGGCCATAATGATAATAATGATAATAATAATAGTAAATTTTATTTATACCTCACCCTTCCCAGCCAGAGCCAGGCTCAGGGCGGCTAACACCAATAAAATTACAATAAAAACACCATAGAAAAAAAACCCCAATTTAAAATACAGGTTAAAATGCAATTTAAAATGCAGCCTCCTTTTAAAAGTAGCCCATAGATCAAAACTGTAAGGGGAGGGAAACATAAGGGTCAGACTGAGTCCAAACCAAAGACCAGGCAGAACAGCTCTGTCTTGCAGGCTCTGTAGAAATATGTCAAGTCCCTCAGGGCCCTAGTCTCTTGTGACAGAGCGTTCCTCCAAGTCGGGGCCAGTACTGAAAAGGCCCTGGCCCTAGTTGAAACCAATCTAACTACCTTGTGACCTGGGACCTCCAAAATGTTGTCATTTGTGGACCTTAAGGTCCTCTGCGGGGCATACCAGGAGAATACCATCATTGTTTTATCAAAGCCAGATGTGTGAAGAGACATACTTTGTGTTTAAAAAAATGAAGGTGAGAGCATTGGGTTCTTCTAACTGCAGAACTATTAGGCTGCTTAGTAATCAAATCTTAAAAACAGTCTGGACAGAACATAATTTTAGGATTCAGGCCTAAATTCTGAGTGCCAGCTGCACTTACCTGAAATAGGTTGAGAGCAGTTTTAGAAATCCTTGTCAAGCATTTTTCACTGGAGGATTGTCTTTGTAAACCCTGTTCATAAGCCCTATTCATGCCTTCACTTGCATGTAGGGCACTCATGTAGCAAGAGGAGGAGGGCTGCACTTCCGTGTGAGCAATGCTTTTGCAGAGGTTGTGCATGTGAGTCGCATGCCTTGGCTGTATGGGTGTCTAGCTTGCATGGGCTCCCTCTGTGCAAGCAATTGCTTTGTGTGAAGGGTTCCTTTCTCAGACCTCTGCACTGAACCTGTGGAGGTCAGGGTAGTGCAGTAGGGTGCAATGTCAAGGACCCAGCCAAATGTGTGGGCCTGCTCCAAATTCTTGCATTTGATTCAACACTGTGCCATCCAGTTCAGAAGTGGAAGTGAGACATCTCGATTGAAGGGGAGAAGGAATTGACAGCTCTCAGATCTTTCAAAACACCATATGCATTTTAATTTTAAGAACCTGCTAGCCTAAGTATAGTTATTGCAAACATCCTTTTAATTATGAACTTCCCTTCTTTAATTTCTGGCTTGGATTTGTAATTTTTAAAAAGAAAACATCCCCACCCCTCAGAGTTGCACCTGTTGATTCCTGCACAAGTCATTTTTTTACGGTAAAGGCCATCAGATATGCCTGTCAGAGTGCCAGTGAATTAAGTTGTTATTTTATTGGATATTGCACAGAATTGTGAGATGAGAGGGAGCTTGGATCTTTTCTTTCTTTCAGTAACGTGGGCAGGCATTCGCCCAGCCAACTGGCAGCGTTCAGCTCTTTCCAGATGGCTGCCATATTTAAGAGGACAGAATCCTTACAAATTTTTTTCCTAGTGTTTTAAACATGCAATACAAGTGCCTGTTGCCTTAGCATGAGGGTAAAGTTAATCAGAATATCACATATAGGCCTTGCCTTACCAGCTGAATTTTAGGCAGCTTGCTCGCCGTGTAGACAGCTGGCGGGTCATGGTGTCTCGTGGAAAATTGGGTAGGAAGTGAGAGCATGAAAAGAGTCTTTGAAATAATCAGAGGTTAAACACTGTCACAGTTGGATGCTTGGAATACTCCTAGAGGCAATGGAACTTGCCAGTTCATTTACCCCCTCAAAGTTGGGAGCAGACAGAAGAAAGTAGTCTGGTGTGGCAGCACCTTGCTATATTGTTTTAGAAACCTTCCAAAAACTCATTTATTTCAGCAAGCCTATCCAGGCATATGATTTAGCTACCTAGATTTATTTTAACTGTTTCATTGGTTTAATGATAATTATTTTATGCCTATATTTTTAACAGTTTTGTGAACTTCACCTGCATTTCATCTACAATGTTATTTGTGTGGTTTTTTCTTTATTAAAAAAATCATTTTTATTTGTACACTTATCTCTTTAATTAAGCAGATTATAAATCTTCTAAATAAATAAATTTGTCTCACTAAGGTTGAACTCCTTAGGTACACTTATTTGGGAGTGAAACTTGTTGAACACAGTTGGAGTTACTTCTGAGTAACAATGCCTAGGATTGCTTTGTGAGTGTAAGGGGAGGAATTGAGTGTTGTCCTAAGATGACGGTTCCACGAGGGCAGTAGCAAGCTTTGGACTCTCAGATTTCAGCAGCACCCTGTTCCATGCTAAAATTGGGTGCCGCCCACCTCTCATGCCCCGTTCTAAAGCATTTTTTTTTTGCACCTCTTGCAACATAGCACCCAGCAGACTCTTGTTAAGTTCTTACAGAGCCCACTGCTAAGCACTTTGGCATTGGTACTGTGGAGTTGCTCAGGATATCTGTCGCTAATGTTCTTTAACACCTATATGAAGCTGTTCAGAACTTGTATTGACTTCTCTTTTCATCTCCTAATTCAGTTGCTGCGAGACCTCTTTAAGTGCACATATGTATATGTGTGTAAAGGTAAAGGTAAAGGGACCCCTGACCATTAGGTTCGGTTGTGGCCGACTCTGGGGTTGCGGCGCTCATCTCGCTTTATTGGCCGAGGGAGCTGGCGTACAGCATCCGGGTCATGTGGCCAGCATGACTAAGCCGCTTCTGGCGAACCAGAGCAGCACACGGAAATGCCGTTTACCTTTCCGTCAGAGTGGTACCTATTTATCTACTTGCACTTTGACGTGCTTTTGAACTGCTAGGTTGGCAGGAGCTGGGACCGAGCAACAGGAGCTCACCCCGACGCGGGGATTCGAACCGCCGACCTTCTGATCAGCAAGTCCTAGGCTCTGTGGTTTAACCCACAGCGCCACCCGCGTCCCATATATATGTGTATAGCATGAGGGAAATGTGACAGAACTGTTAAGAAATTACCTTGCTTCAAAGCAGAACAAATAAAGCTTACGGATGCTTAGTTGAGATTCCTTCATTGCAGGAGGTTGAACTAGGTGAATCTTAGGGTCCCTTCCAACTCTACAATTCTATGATTCTGTGGCTTTGAATGGCTGACAGCCATTGTTATTTAAGATGTGCCAGCCTTTGGTTTGGATAGCTGTGTTGAGTGATGATAACTCAAGAGGAGATGGAAGTATGTGCTTTTGCTAATATTAGAAATGGTGTATCTTTTCTCAATCTCCCAAGTGTTAACATCCAGTGCTGGCATTGCTGAAAACAATGAGGAATGTGCAAGGAGGTAGGGGCTAGGGGGTAGCAATATGAGATTTCCAGCCCTCCTGTGGGGAAGAAACGACAGGTCCTTTCCAAAACAAAGGATGGGCTACAGAGCTGAAATACAGTCTATCTGTTTGTTTTATGCTGGAAGTTATGCTGGGAATTTTCAACTCTTCCCTTCCCACTCCCCCATATAACTCCCTTCCAGCTTTCACATCGCAATGTGTGAATATTTCAGAAATACAGAATATGTTTGTTGGAAGCAGTTGCACTTCCAGTGTTGAAACAATTGTGTTTAATTTTACAAAGTTGCTTTTCTAGATCGATGCTTCAGTTTCCTCGGATTCTAAATAATTAAAAACTATTTCTGTTTATTAACTTGAAAGAGGCATATAAGTCTTTCTCTGTTCCTTTTTCCTAAGTTCTCTCTTAGCATTATGTAGAGACAAACTATTCTTGGGTATTTTAGTCCTGGACCTTGTGTTCAGGGGTGTCTTCCGGGATGTAACAAAACTGTCTTTACACCTGCTTCCTTTCTCTTCCCACCTTTAAAGCAGTGTGCTGATTAGAACTAAGTGGCAACAAGAAACTATTTCTTAGACTTTGGCACTGGAAGGAGGTTTTCAATTTCTACCTCATTTCTTAGCAGCAGGATGTTTGAGCACTTTGAGAGATGACATAACAGATTCCATCTGTATTTTATAAATCTTGGTTCCAAGAAGGAACAGGGATCCCACTCTGTAGGAAGGATATTCTATACATTTGCTCGTGCTAGAGCCAGATATTGAACACACGTGTATGCATATGTCTCCTTTTTCTGTAAAGTACATAGTAGTCCTTGGAGGTGCTAAATATGTATACAAGCAGCTAATTTTAACCTACTTGGGAAGAAACAGCTGCAATTGCCTGGTGTGATGTTATATTCAGAAATCCCATTTCTCCTCCCTACAGAGAAGAAGAGGCCCTTTGGCATGATAAGCATTTGCTGATTAAATGGGTGATTTCCCCCCCATTTTTTCCCTACTGGCGTAAGCACTTAGTTATCAAGGAAGACATTAAGCAGAATCTTCTTCACAATATTTCTCAATCTCTTTCTTGTGCTGATTGATGGAGGAGGAAGAGGCAAGATAGTATTGACACAGTGTCAAGTATTGTCACTGATTAGGGTACTTACTGCAGAGAACCATACTGGTGACGTACAGATGCATTTTTTACTTGTGTGCAATTTTAATACAACAAAACCAAAACACCAAACCGGCTTGCAAATATAAAGGACAATTTTACTTAGTTCAGCAAATTAAAGTGCAACGTCTATATCAAAGCCTGGAGATACTTACAGACATACAGTCAACTAGTGGCACAACTCTGCCAATAATGTATATAGTAATAGTGTTATAGTACAGTTGAAACAAGCAAATCATTCTGATACTGGTAAGAAGTGACCTTTCTTGACCAAAGTTTCCTGCCTGATGGGTTTGGATATGATCTGTGTTGTTTATCCTCATATATTTAATGTGTATGTGTTTGTAAATTCAAAAATGCATGGTTTTTTGGGGGGGGTGGGTGGGCTCTTTGCTTCCCAATAGCCCTACCCTCTTCTGCAGAAACTTTTATTTTACTGCTTTGCGAGTCTTTGACATTTTATTCCTTTAAAAAATTCAGTAGTGACTATAATTAAACTAGGTACCACCTGTACGCTTCCATTTCTTATTATGATGAAGTGCCATTGGCCATAACAAAGCTACAACATACATATCCATGAAAAATAAAAGGTCATATTAAAATAAAAGTAATTGCCTCAGTAATGTACATTCCGATCCCTGATTCAGATCGGCACCAAAACAGAGCATACAAATTCAGTGACATAGGTAACAATACCTTATAATATGAATATAAAACAAAGATCTGGTCACTGTGCTGCTAATTTCCAAATAACATCATCCACTTTTTACATCACAACTTTATATAATTATTGGAGCCAGTGTGGTGTAGTGGTTAAGAGTGGTGGACTCGTAATCTGGGGAACCGGGTTCGCGTCTCCGCTCCTCCACATGCAGCTGCTGGGTGACCTTGGGCCAGTCACACTTCTTTGAAGTCTCTCAGCCCCACTCACCTCACAGAGTGTCTGTTGTGGGGGAGGAAGGGAAAGGAGAATGTTAGCCGCTTTGAGACTCCTGAAGGGGAGTGAAAGGCGGGATATCAAATCCAAACTCTTCTTCTTCTTCTTCTTCTTCTTCTTCTTCTTCTTCTTCTTCTGATTGGTCCAAACGTTTACTGGGGTGGAGAGATTTGTTCTGCACATTTGCTAAGATAAAACAGATGAATAAATAATGACCTAGTTTACACAATTTGTTAATTCCACATAGAGGGTTTTTTTTTAAAGAAAACAGTTGGATAGCTTGCTGCTTTTGGGTGCATTATATTTGAGTAGGTGATCTTGGTAGTCATGATTGGCATCTGTCCATGTCTGGAGACAATGGAGGAGTGCATCTTTGGGGATGAAGTCAAACCATTGGAGAGTTACAGTGCCTGCTGTGACCGTAGAGACCGATACAGGAGAGACATGTTTCCTTGGAGCTGGGACAGGGGAAAGTGTCCAGTTGTGCTTTTGCAGATGCACCATGGCGTTTCTTCTCTCTGCGCTCGTCCCAGTGGTCATTCCTCCTCTGGTCACTGCTGAGGATGGATAACCTGACTGCATGTTTCCAGGCACTGTGGTCATCAGCTAGGGATTCCCACATGATGCCGGTTGATGCTGCCAGCCTTCATGTCTCATTTGCAGACATCTTTGTCATGCAGAGTTTGTCTGACAATGGTCCTGGTGCCTGAAGCCAGCTCCCCATAGAGCATGTCCTTGGAGATGCATCACATCCTCCCATCCCTTTTTAGGGAAGTGAGCCATTGCTGTAGCTGTGTTGCCGATACGCTTGTCCAGCTGGTCAATTGAGAAGTTGCTGGTTATGGTGAAGCCCAGATAGACAAAATCGTCTACCAACTCTTGGTAGTACTAAACTATAACCGTGAGTTGTCATGCCGGAGGACCTTGGCCACTGGGTACTATTAATATAAATACAGATGTAGAACATAAATTTAGATGGCTTCTGTATTCTAGTAAGACACTTTGCTTTTCTAAGGGACAGTTTCATAAACTGTGGCATGGTGAGGTTCATTTCTCCAATCAAACAGTGCTTGAACCTCTCTGTATGTCAGAGAAAGCAAAATATATAGCTTATTTGGTGGGATGAACTCTTTTCTTGAACCCAGAGAAATGCAGATCAGTAGAGCATCATATTAATCTACCTGGAGGTACACCGAGGAGGCACACAGTTTTGCTTTGTTCTTACAGTACTTCTGAAGGATTATAGAATGAAGCTGTGCATTGAATGGTGCTCATTGAGGAGATGTCAGTGCACCTCTGATGTTGTTTTAGAGATAGCTTTGAATCCCTGCTGACAAATGTTCATGTTGCATCTGCTTTTTGTCGTCTTTTCCTTCTGTCACAAGACACGCCCTGACCCAGCTAAAATGCCCACATTCCTGCCATTCAGATTTGCGACAGATGAATGCAGCCAAGAACACCACATAATCTGTGTCTGTATAAGACCGTAATCTTTTCAGGGAGTTCGCCACTGCTTGTCACCACTTCTTCTTTTAATAAGCAGGCTGTCAAGTGACCTGCCGACCAAACCAGGATATTGATTCTCTCTGAGAAGCCTTGAAATTTTCCCTCCCTGCCATTAGAGCAAGGTCCTCATGTTTTGCCTGTCTGTAAATTACTGCTGTGTAGTAAATGAATCAGTCAGGATTTCACAAACAAGGCAGAACTCTCAAATTTGACATTGTCTGTAAACGAAGCTTTCAAATGCTTCCTTGTTAGGCAAGAGAAATAGAGACTACAATAGATCGTAAGGGTTTGCTGTGGTGCTTTCACTACTGAATACAAACTGAGTCCTTTCTGGGCAGACGCAGCAGCCAGCATGGTGTTGATGTTTGTCCAGAGGGTGACTTAGCAGTGGCCTTGATCTTACATTTGTATATCACTGAAAGTCAATACATTATGCATGGAGCTCTATAATTCCCATAGAACAGGGATGGGGAACCTGCAGCCCTTGAGATGTTGCCATACTACAGCTCCCATAGACCCTCCCCACTGGCCATGATGGCTAGGGCTGGCAGGACTCATTAGATGAATCCCGCCAGGAATACGTTTTGAGGACCTTTAGTTAGTAGACAAGGTGCTTGATGTT
Source organism: Podarcis pityusensis (assembly GCF_964106645.2). Lineage (NCBI taxonomy): Eukaryota > Metazoa > Chordata > Lepidosauria > Squamata > Lacertidae > Podarcis > Podarcis pityusensis. The sequence continues at coordinate 27,182,334 of NC_138029.1, read as the reverse complement.
TTAAGTGCTGCATGCTTGTGGCACAGATCTTTTAGATTGTATGTCTGCCAAGTAAAATTCTACTGTTGCAACTTGCAAAGAGTGTTATCACAGTTCACTCTCATAAAATGAACATCCCAGCACACAGGAAGAGGTACAAATAATCACTACTTGGACTGATGCTAATATATTTTCTCTCTTAAGAGTTTTGTCTTATCTTAATTACATATTACTGTGACTCAGACTTTTTTACTGGCCCAGGGTGATAGTTTATTTATTTGTTTTTTAAAGATAACCCAGCTATATTAAGTACTGCTTAAAAATAACCTGGTTTCAAAGTGACACCTGAAATTATTAATTTGTTCCTTGCTACCTTCAATGTCTCCAACGAAACATGCCTGTCAGGGAACTGCCATCAGCTCAGAGGCGAGAGGTGGAAGGGCAGTTGGGTTACAGGGAGCCTCCGAAGATTGTGAGAAGCAGCTCTTCTTCCTGTCAGCATCGCCCTTGAGCCAGTGCCACCAACTGGACTCACACACTTCAGGACTGGGCCAGGCGAGCTGGGTAGAACTTCCAGAGACCACCTTCTGCACAGGAACTGGTCAAAGTGCTGTGGACTCACAGCTTAGAGTTGTGAGCACTGGATTCACTCCAACAAGAAGACAGTCGTCGCACAGCAGAGTACAGCAGAGTATAGCAGAGCATAAACTACTCGGAGAGCAGCTCTAGAATATCTTCTTTATTCTATCTACAACTATAATACACAACTATGTACAGAGCTAAATGAGGTCTAAACGAAAAATGCTGAACTGCACTGAGTGTCTGCAGCTGCTCTTAGCAGCAACCTTATCTATACACACGATCTCTCTCTCTCTCTTTGATGTGAGGCTGGAGCGAAAATAAGTAGAGAGCAGAAACCGCCCCCTCCTCTCTGCAGAATCGGCAGAGAACATCAGCAGATTCTTGGATATGGGAGGGGTGAAATCTCCTCACTTCCGGGGAGGAGGGAAGCCACGCCTCCAGTGGGGAAGGGATGCAGGGCTTGGAGGATGCAAGGGAGAACTGCAACACCGAACCTGAGCAAAGCGGGGGGGAGGCAGGTCCCCCTTTGCCCACGCCCTCTCTGCGCAGTTGGTTTACGCGCAGAGAGGAGAGGCGTAGGATGGGGGTCAAAAGACTGCTGTGCTGGGGAAAGTTTAAGGACCGCCCACTCTCAGATTCTGCTAGCGACTGAGCAGACATGGAATTGAGACGTTCTGCACTGTGAATGTTTTGCACAGATAATAAAGCCTTGAAAAGACCAGTGGGGGTCTTGCCTATTCGCTCTCGAGCAACCACGCCGGCACACATAACAATGCCGTTTTTCACTGCCAATGCTATACCAATGTATGAGCTAGGTTCATCTTGCCTATACTACATAAATTTCCAGGTCACACAAAACAACTTTATACCTCCCTGCTACTTGAAGATGAAAACCCAGAGGTTACATACTCAGTTGCTAGATTTTGCGCTGCCGTGATGGATATCCTTCAAAGGATGGTGTGTGCCACAAACGGCCCAAAATGCAAGACCTGTGCTTCTTCATGCTTCCTCCCTTATAGTCGCCTTTAACTGTTTGTCCTTGTTTCTGTCTTTTCAAGTTATGTATGATATAATCACCTTTTAACTATTAGTTTTTAATCCCTTACCTGTTTTAAGTCTTATGTGTTCAGTTTATATGTATGTTGGTCTGTGACTGAAATAAAGCTTGATATTGATACTGATACTGATATAAAACACCAACATTTCCATACATTGTGCAACACCCCCACCCCCCAGTAACAGCAACAGGAAGTTGGGGTAGCACACTTAGCTATCAGCTCAGTTCATCAAAGACCCAGAACAGGGAGTAAGTCCTTACCGGGCTCTGAAAAAATGTCAGTGAAGGTTCTAGGTGGACTTCCCTGGAGAAAGAATTCCATAGCTATGGAGCTACAAAAGTAAAGGCCCCCACGCCCTGAGCCTCCCTCAGTGGAAGGGATGTGGAGCAGGGCCTCAGATGAAGATCTAATGGTCATGTTTATCACCCTAGTGATATTTATAAGTGAATGAGTCATCCTAGATCATATGCATTAAAGCATGATTTTACATGTAAAAATTACCAAGGAGCAAAAAGTGATCAAGCATTAGGAATATTACCCAAATAGGTCATAAATTATGTTCTTTATTATGCAGATTGTTGACCATATTGTGACAGAATTCTCTTGATGCTTCTGTGCTTGATTGCCATCTGTATTAATCTTGGATTTTATCTTGTTGCTTTTTAAATTCTGTTTCGCTCCTGCTTAATTCATGAACCAGCAGTGTGGTTGAACATAAAATATTTTTTGGTTGCTTATTGATTTGGTTGTGGCTGCTGGCTTTTTGCCTTTTTCTGTAATTAATTTGAACATTGTTGTGGCTTATGGATGAAACAAGTAAAGCAAACTGAAGCCATTATGCAGATTATGAATATTTAGCTCGTCAACAAAACAATGTGGACCTTCCTATGTCATGGAGAAATGGTTTCCTGCCTAGCAACTACTAAACCCTTGTGACTTGAAAGTTCTGGGAACTGAGTCTGAATGCCCAAACAGAAGCCAAACAGAAACAATTATTTTCACAATTTGTTGTGGGTATAAATTCTATAGCAGAAAGGGCAGATGGGTTGCATGAACAGACGTTTTAGATTATGCTGCTGCATAATAAAATGGTTCCATTTTGTGGCAAGCAGATACGAGTTACAGCATTCAGTTAGTATGAATACTTTTTCAGAAAAGAAACTAATTTGAAAGCTGAATGCTTGATTTAAATCTACCTTCCTTGGTGATCTAAATGGATAATTTATGCCCATCCGTCCTGATAACAGCTCTTAGGTTGCTGTCATGAGTTGGTGGTCTGTTGGCCAGAAGTTAATGTCATTGTTGTAGAGTTCAGCTCATCTTGCTTCAGGCCAAGGGAGCCGGCGTTTGTCCACAGACAGCTTTCTAGGTCATGTGGCCAGCATGACTAAACTGCTTCTGGTGCAAAAGAACACCATGATAGAAGCCAGAGCACACAGAAGCACCATTTACCTTCCTGCTGCAGCAGTACCTATTTATCTGCTTGCACTGGTATGCTTCCGAACTGCTAGGTTGGCAGAAGCTGGGACAGAGCAATGGGAGCTCACCCCAAGAGGCTCAGTAATTTAGACCACAGAGCCACCCATGCCCAGTAATTATCCCTGGTCTAATACTGTAGCCATGAAGGCCTGATCTGTGCTTAAGAGGCAGTAAGAATTGAGCAGGTGAAGCTTGACCTGACAAAAGACCCCCATTGCGCTGATGGGACTCCTTTTGCTAGCTTCCACAAGTGTGCTAGGTTAGTTGAATAAGGGCCTAAATAAAGACTATGCATTGTGGAGAGGGAGAGGGAGGGAGGGATGGAGAATCTTGGTCCATCAGAGCCTACCTGGCCAAGCTCGGAACTGTCCAATGTCCTGTTGGATTTCTGTGGTGCTGGACAGCTCCCTGTGAAGCAGAAGGCTCTTTCCATAGCCCTGGGGTCTATCTGTCTTTAGCACTTTCCATGCCAGGGATAGTCAATATGCTGCCCTCCAGATACTGTTGGACTACAACTCCCAGGAACCACAGCCAACATATCTGGGGATTATGGATGATGGGAGTTTGTAGTCCAGCAATATCTGGAGGGTACCACTTTTGGTACCCTGCTCCATGCTATTTGAGAGGATGACAGGCTGTTAGGCTGCTTCTCTACAGATACTTCTGCTTGGCTTTGTTCTTGTGCTGCCTTTCCACATTCCTTGCATCGAGCACACTCTTATTATTCAGTCTCCTGTCTGCAGACGTTTATTCCCACATGTCCTAATGATGCTCTGAATTATTTCCTGGCTGCTGTGAATATATTTGACAACCATGGGCTATGCTTCCTCCTGTGGAGAAAAGATTGAGATATAAAGGGTCACAGTGACAAACAGAATACTTAGACAACTGGAGGTGTGACAGCTCTATTAGGCTGCAGGGAGGCCCTCTCTTGGGATGTAGGGAGTACCTTGCTTTGTGGCAAGCACATAGGCAGACATGCTATGCAGAACAATCTGTCAGTGAAAGGCAGATCTACTTCAACTACTCTGCTTCTGTAGGTGGATGACAAGGGTCATGCTTTGCAGATGGTGTTAATACTGGATGAGAGCACTGAGTATAAGTCTTACAACTGTTCTTGGGAATGCTGTGGTGGTGGCTTCCTACAGTGTCACCAAAACATTTCCTTTCATTTTGCATTCACTCCTCTTGATTTTGTGGGACACAGGTGGCGCTGTGGGTTAAACCACGGAGCCTAGGACTTGCCGATCAGAAGGTCAGCGGTTCGAATCCCCGCGACAGGGTGAGCTCCCGTTGCTCGGTCCCTGCTCCTGCCAACCTAGCAGTTCGAAAGCATGTCAAAGTGCAAGTACCACTCCGGCGGGAAGGTAAACAGCGTTTCCATGCACTGCTCTGGTTCGCCAGAAACGGCTTAGTCATGCTGGCCACATGACACGGAAGCTGTACGCTTGCTCCCTCGGCCAATAAAGCGAGATGAGCGCCGCAACCCCAGAGTCGGCCACGACTGGACCTAATGGTCAGGGGTCCCTTTACCTTTACCTCTTGATTTTGTGGGGCTTCTCACATGCTTCATGGGATAGCCTTTGCTACAATATTGGTGTCATCACACGGTCCAGGACATTGCTGTTGAGTAGCTCGCCTCTTCCCCTCAAAAAAGAAGAAGAGAGAAACGTCTGAGACTAGATTACAATAAGTTTATCTTTCCTGGAGATGGAAATGGATCCCACTACCACTAAAGTGGCCTGTGATCATGTTCTGGTAAACTTTACAGCACAACCATGAGCGTTTTTATTCAGAAGTAAGTCCCACAGAGTTGGATGTGACTGTGTCCTGGCAAACCTCAGTTGCAACTGACTGTGTGCCCTGTTTATTTGGATGTGTAGATTATTCTGTGATCACATGAGCTTAGATTCTGCTGCTTCAAATAGGACACCCCCTGCACTCTCCTCTTCAAAGTCTACTCCAGAGGGCTGGGGGACTCACTAGAACAGATTATTTTTTAAAAAATTATTTTGCAGAGGGAGTGGGAGGGAGGAGAGGAAGGAGAAAGTCCTATTACATGAGCAGAACTCTGCAGATTGCTGGATGCAATACATAGTCATTAATTAATACAGTTGAAAAGTGACACGGTCACAGCTGAAAATCAAGGTGGTCACTATGTATCACCATATGCTTAATTGCCACTTTACAGCACTGATAGTCTAAAGCAGAACTTTCCAAACTTTTCATGTTCGTGACACACTTTTTAGACGTGCATCATTTTGTGACACAGTAATTCAGTTTTACTAGCAAACTGGGGATTACACTCGCCCCTTTACAGCCTGGGAGGAGAGTGGGGAGTGTTTTTGCGACACACCTACACACTGCAGCCGGCCCAACAACATGTCGCGACACACAGTTTGGAAAGCTCTGGTCTAAAGCATGATGGACTAACTTGCACTGAACCCTTCACAAGGCTATATTCCCCTCCACAAGGCCATGTTCCTTTTTTTGCACCGATGAATCCTTTTAAGCTGTTCCCACTTCTCCCTCAAAGCTATCATTCTGAATGGCAGGTTTAAAAGAGACCTTGCCTTTTCTCTATTGGCGTCACGTGCTCGTTTGCAGAAGCATTTTTAATATGCTACACTTTCTTAATGGCCACCAAGTTAAGTGCAACATGACAGTTTAGCATTAAGCTGCATGGGAAGCAATTGACATTAATTCAGAACCTCCTTCAAATGCCTTTTGGCACTTGCTGGTCTGCTAGGAAATTAAGCTGGGGGGGGGGGGAAGAGTGTAAAATGCATCTAAAATGTCAAATCTTCATTGCGGCCTGAGCACAGCTGTTGCCTATGTAAAGTTCAGGAACAGCTACCTCCATCATTTTATTTCTCGGATTTCCCTAACATTTAGTGGGTAAATGGAAAGAATTTCTTTATCGCAATTCAGAATGCTGCATGTTTTGCCCTTTTTATTGTCCTAATTTACATTTGCGTTACTTCTGCTGGCTGCTAAATCAGAGGGACCTTTTCAACAAACGCTGTGCCTGAGAGGAAAGAGTTGGGCAGGAAGAGTCCTAGCAAAATATCAGAAAAATGTTAGCAAACGGTCGTTCCATCCCCTTGTTGCAAGAAAGGTTAACTACCTCTCAGTTGCGTTCTCCTCTGTTCCCTTTCCATTATCCCACTTTTAGATTGTAAGGTCCTTGGGGCAGGGCCTGTTTCTTATGGGCATGCTGCAAAATGCCATGCATGCTGATATTTATTCCTATAAAGCGACCCACATCATCCCAAAGTAATGCCTCGTTTATCATGTCCCGGGTAGGCTTCCATGTATGGTCGGTGAATTCCTCTTGCTGGGTTACAGGCCTTCCCTTGGGTAGAATCTATAAAAAAATAAATCTGTGTTAATCTACAGACACACACACACACACACACACACACACACTGTATGGGTGAAGATCTGCTTGGGAGATGATTTAAGTTCCATGCACCTTCACCTTCTGTCTTATAATCCATAATAACCCTCCCATTTATCCTGTAGTAGCATTATGCTGGCAGCAGTAGGTCGACCTGAAAGAAGTTGCTGTTCATTTAATAGCTTCATGGCAAAGAACTATTCAGAAGGAGCTGCGTGCTTCATTACAGTATGGTGACAGTTCAGCCCAACCTCTTCGCCTTCCAGCTTTGTTCTACAGCTCATGCTGCTCCCAGAATCAGGTGAAAAGAATGGATCTCCAGACCCCTGCAGCACAGCGATGGAAGAAGCTGAACCTGCCCAATTTCTTCCTGCTACAAGCTGTATAAAAACATAACGGTTCTTATGCACCAGGAGTTTTCTACCCTACGGTAGAAGGGACACAGTTGTTGTTGTGTGCGTGGAATTTGATTCATTTACATGCTGTGCCACAGACTCTTCTGCGACATCATGCTACTCCCAGTTCCTTAGCCTTTACAATCCTGCTTTACTTCAGTTTGACTACCTACCGTATTTTTTGCTCTATAAGACACACTTTTCCTCTCCTAAAAAGTAAGGAGAAATGTGTGTGCATCTTATGGAGCGAATGCAGGCGGGAGGCTCTGCTCAGTGGTCCCTTTAAAGAGCGTGTGGAGCGTGTGTGCGGCTCTTTAAAGGGAGTGTGGCTCTTGGGGGAGCCTTCATCCTGCTGCCCGGGAGAGGCTGTGTGCAGCTATCTCAAAAGCCAGGACAGCAAGGGGTCCTGGCTTCTGGCTTAGCGTGCGGCTCTTGCGGGAGGTGGGGGAAGGGACAGAGCGCACAGCTCTGTCCCTTTCCCCACCTCCCAGAAAAGCCCCCAATAGCTGAGCTCCCTTTAAAGAGCCGCACACATGATCCATGCGGCTTGTGAAAGGGAGCGCTGAGCAGAGCCTGGGATGCATACAGGCTCTGCTCAGCACTCCCTTTAAAGAATATTTTTTCCTTGCATTCCTCCTTTAAAAACCAGGTGCGTCTTATGGAGCGAAAAATGCGGTAGTTAGATTTTTTGGGGGGTGCTAAGTATGCAGGCTGTGGCCTGTGAGCCCCAGGTTTTATCAACTCAGAACCTGTAATAGCGGCAGATTATTATTATTATTTGTCATTTCCCGCTATTGCTTTGTTTTTAAACTTATCTAAGACTGAACCCTAGCCTTTTGCATTTTTTTAAAAGTCACTTTGTTTCTCTTCTTCTTGCTCTAGATAAAGGTGAAAATGGGGAACCTTATCAGAGGAAGAAAGGTGCTGGAGCTTCTCAGCCAGATGTCCCTGCTCCATCCCAAAATCTCAGAGACAGCACTTCAGTGCCAGCAAGCAATAGCTGGAGGCGGATCTTGCTGCTCATCTTAGCAATAACAATACACAATATTCCAGGTAAGCACCAAAATCTTTCTTAGTGCCAGTGTCTCACTCTTGAAGACCCTAGTTGTTGAGGAGGTGGAGCTAATCTGAGTTGCTAAATGCAATCCATAGTTTTCAGAGAGACATGCATTCTTTTTATTTCTGTTTCACTGTTTAAACACACTGTTTTGCGTTGTCCTTCCAAGAACCGGACAACCTGGAGAAAATGACTTCACAATTTAGGAACCTTCTTTTCACGATTTTCCCTATGCATACCCTCAACTGAACTCACAATCCTTTGAAATAATACAGCTTTTGTTATCTGCTTCGGTGGCATCAGAGTGAAATTTTAAGTGCCTTTTTGGATTTGTTCAACAGTTAGCAAATGTGTGCATCCCCACTTGGAAGCAAACAAACATTGCTACTAAATCTACGACAAAATTTGCAATTTATTTCAGCAGGTTTTATGCTTAATATTTCTAATTTTATTTTAAATCCTGTATCTTGAGTATTGAAGAGTTCAAAAGAAAATTATGAAGAGTACACCCCCCAAGTGCAATTGTCCCATATTCTTAGTTGTTTGGGGAATTTTTGAAGGAATAAATGCTTTAGGTCTGACTTCATGCAACCCAAGATAATATGGGAATGGGCAACACATCTCTTTTAAGAAGAGCCTATAACACTTTACCTTTTATATTCCATTTGAATAGATGGAGATATTTTAGATGTTAAAGTTTTCCCTCTCCAAAATAACACATGGGAAGCAGTGGGAATTTTCGGATTGGCAGAGTCTAAAGCAGTGTTTGCCAAATTTGGGTCTCCAGCTGTTTTTGGACTATAGTTCCCATCATCCCTGACCACTTGTCCTGCTAGCTAGAGATGATGGGAGTTGTAGTCCAGCTGGAGACCCAAGTTTGGGAAACATTGGTGTAAACCATTGTGCTGCTGCTGTTCATTGGAGAGAGAGAGAGAGAGAAACAGAAGCTTGAGCTAAGGAATGAAGAACAGGTTGTGCTGAGATGCTCTGTGAATTTTTCATAGCTGCGTTGGAAATATAGAATGGAGCGCTGGAATGGTGAATGAGGATTTTTGGGCTCAGTCAGTTTCCACCTCTTTGCTGAAGTTTTTGGTAATGCACTGAATCCTTTGAGACCAGGTGTTTTTAACGTGGAAATGTCTTAAAGCAGAAGGATGTCGGTGTATGGTGGCTGAAGCTATAATTTATTTATTTTTTAATTTTCAGATCCTGGTAGCAACTAACCTACCGATATGCTTGTTAAATTATGTGAAGCACAGCATGCCAAAAGAAATATCAGACACAAGTGTTGCCTATACTTACCTTTGCATGGATAATATATGCTAGACAATGGAAGAAGAAGTAGGGACGCAAGTGGTGCTGTGGTCTAAACCACTGAGCCTCATGGGCTTGCCGATCAGAAGGTCAGCGGTTTGAATCCCCGTGATGGGATGAGCTCCCATTGCTCAGTCCCAGCTCCTGCCAACCTAGCAGTTTGAAAGCACGCCAAAAATTGCAAGTAGATAAATAGGTACCGCTCCGGCGGGAAGGTAAACGGTGTTTCCGTGTGCTGCTCTGGTTTCGCCCGAAGCAGCTTAGTCATGCTGGCCACATGACCTGGAAAAACTGTCTGTGGACAAATGTTGGCTCCCTCGGCCTGTAAAGCGAGATGAGTGCCGCAACCCCAGAGTCATCTGCAACTGGACTTAACTGTCAGGGGTCCTTTACCTTTACCTTTTTACTGGAAGAAGTGCAAAAAAAAAAAAAAATTAAAATAGAATGAGTAAGGAAATTATGGGAACACTTGCTGGTAATTAAATTAAGAGCAAAGTTACAAGGACATGATGAGTATAAAGAATTGGGCCAAATTCAGTAAGTGAAGCTAGGAATGGTTTGGATTTGCATAGATTTTATGCTCTTGCAAGTGGTATAAATTATATGATGTAGGTGGGATATGATAAAGTAGGAACTACATGAGTTTGGTTGCCAGTGAAAGCAATAGATTCACTAAGCATAGTAATAATATATTGCACTTAGTATTTATGAAGGATAATGACACCTCTGATTAAGTCATTTTAGGATTCTCTTTTTTTGTATCATTTTCTCTTGTACTCTTCTTTACATCTTGATAGTAATAAGAATCTTTTTAAATATTCTTTCGTGTTCTTGGGTAACAAAAGCCAATTAAAAGGAAAAGGAAAAAAAATATGTTTAGCCCTGTGGAAGACAATCTGGACACAGTACTTCCCCGGGTATCATTTGCAAAGTGAAGCCAGCAGAACAACCTTCTGAGAGCCCAAAGACAAGAAAGACAGAGCAGCTATGCCACCAGACAAACACCAGGAGAGTGTCAGTAATCTGCTTGGCAAGTCCTTGGTTCTTAGATTCCAGAAAGCCCATTAATATTATTAAGCTGTTCTGTGAGCCAGCAAGCAGAAGACTGCTTTCTCCAGCTTTCTGCCTGAGGCCAGCAAAGACTTGATAGCAAAGTTCAAGCACCTGCCTGATGCTGCCAATTCCGACATATAAACCTAGGTGAGCCTAAAGAACGGAGGGCTCAGGTTCTCATTGGGGGGCTTTTCCCACAGACTTTCCAAATCCTTTCAAATGATTATGGCCAGGTTGCAATCTCTCATCTTTTTTACATATGTGTGCATGTGCACACACTGCGTTGTAGCTACGAACCTTGATGGCTAAGGTGCAGATCAGCTGCGACAGCTCAGTTGGTAGAGCAGGAGACTTTTAATCTCAGGATCGTGGGCTTGAGCCCCATGTTGGGCAAAAGATTCCTGCACTGCTGCAGGGGGTTGGACTAGATGACCCTTGTGGTCCCTTCAAACTCCATGATTCTGTGAACGCCAGCTGCTGGGAATCACAAATGGGGACATTTCTGTTGTGTTCAGGGTCCTGCTGGCAAGCCTCTTACGGGCATCTGGTGGACCACTGTGACAAGAGGCTGTACAGTGGTACCTCGGGTTAAGTACTTAATTCATTCCGGAGGTCCGTTCTTAACCTGAAACTGTTCTTAACCTGAAGCACCACTTTAGCTACTGGGGCCTCCTGCTGCCGCCGTGCTGCCGGAGCACTATTTCTGTTCTCATCCTGAAGCAAAGTTCTTAACTCAAGGTACTATTTCTGGGTTAGCGGAGTCTGTAACCTGAAGTGTTTGTAACCTGAAGCGTATGCAACCCGAAGTACCACTGTACTAGAAGGGATGTTGGCCTGGTCCAGCAGGGCTCTTCTCATGCCCCTCTTATACAGCCTACATGAGAGGTAGATTTTCACTTAATGTAGCTTTCTTAGCCTAGAACTGGGGAGAAGACGTTCTTGCTGAATTTATGCCTTGTAACACTGCTGCAAAGGGCAGAAAGTGTTAATCCTTACTGATGATGAAAAGGATTGTTTGTGCAGTCTTCTATTGTGGAAGCATCGTTTGCTGTGTGAAGCTCAGGAACAGCATGAGCGCTGAAATCAGGGAGCAGCTAGATCTAAAAGGTGCAGCTTGGCTTCCAACTGCGAAAGGTCAAGCGCTGGGAGCTGGATTTCACCCCTCCTGCATAACTGTCAAGAATCATGGCTTCAAATGGCGATTGAGGCAGGGAGTGGATATACCTTAGTGACTTGGTGTCCTGCTGCTCTGTCAGCTGGGCAGCAGTGAATTATTTTTATTGTCTCTCAATTCAAAGCAAAAAAAAAAAAAAGGAAAGACCTTTTGTAAAAGACAGAAACAAAGTGCTTCTTCCCCACTTCTCCTGGCAGTAGGTTAATGACAATAGTCTCACTGTTGCTGGAGAGAAATCTTGAAAGAACCTGCCTAACCTTTTTATGTTCCTATACAGCACAAAGCTGCCTTCAGGCAATTATAGAGGTCCTGGAAATGATCTCCTGCTCCTTAAAGGTCATGGCATTAATGTGTTTCTTCTTCTCTGTAATGTTGCTAGTGGTGTGAGAGAGCAGCGTTGTCAGAATTTATATTTCAGGTCAGCTAGTGGACGGTGTGTTTGTCTTCAACCCACAGTCCACAGAGTAAACAGTTTCATTCTCTGCTTTGCCTTCCAGTAGGCTAGAAGGCTTAGCACTCTTTAAGATAGGAAGGTGGCCTTTACTAATCAAGCTTGGACATCATCAGAAAGGCCACAAAGTCCCACACCTTTGCATAAAAGAGAGAGGAAAAGCTTGAACCTTCAACACGTCAATAGAGTTGGAGCCACGGAACTAGTCTCCAGTGCAAACAGTTGTGAGAGCTCAGACGCAACCAAGCCGAACCAAAAAGATAGATTTAGTGATAGGGCTGTCTTGATTGTAGAACTTTGTGCCTTGTGTTGCAGGGTAAGGGCAGACAAGAATGGCATGGAGTTGATTGCGAGCTACGTACTGTGGGGATTCTGGAGATGACTGCTTAAGTGGGGTGGTGGGAGGGAACACTATCGTGTGAACAAGCCACAGTGCACTGCACACTAGTTTTTTCTGACTTGCTGGGGGGTGATGTAGATAGGGAAGAGATAGGAAACATTTTGGATACCTTATCGGAAAGCAGGCTTCTATATAACAAAGCTCTCTCCCTGTCCCCAAATATATTGTATTTATCCTAGAAGATTGGAACTTGTGATCTCCACCATGGAGGTTACACCAACATATATTCTCTGAGGTGCAACAGATACCACCAAGTGCCTCGCCTCTCAACCTGATCCCTCTGCCATCCCACAGCTAATTTCCTTGCAAATGTAGGCAGCCGTTCTGGGGTGCTGCAACTTCTCATTAGAGCCAGGTCTGAAAGGCTTGTAATAAATTGGAAATGACATGCAGTTTCTGTTAGTTGAGCACCAGGTGAGCTCCAGCGACAGGCAACTGGCCAAGGCTGCTTCTTAGATAACGAACCCAAGTTCATTCAGATGCATCGAGCCTCTATTTGCCAGGCTTCTGCTCTTGTAGGTGTGCTCTTGAGGCTTTTGACTCTTTTAATAACCCTGCGCCAATTGTTTCAGGAGCAAATGTGAATGTTTGTGTTGGATGTTATTCTTCTAGTGCTTTCGAAAAGTCTAAAATCAGCTCCAATTGGCTTAAACCTGCAGTAAACCATATTTGTCCTTTGATAGATACACAAAGAGGTGCTTGGCTGTTGTTGGGCACTACCACCGGATCAGTGGTTAAGAACTAGTTAGGCACCTGATCTGTGGTTTTTCAAGGGGTTAATGTTTTCAAACACCTTGAAGCCAAATCAGTGCCATGCTTATTGTTAGACCCTCATTTGTGCCTTTCTTTCTCTCCCGTTCCACCCCTGCCAAAGCAGCCTGTTCTCCCTAGTCCCTATACATTTTTGTAACTAAGTCAAAGTACAGTGGTACCTCGGGTTACATACGCTTCAGGTTACATACGCTTCAGGTTACAGACTCCGCTAACCCAGAAATAGTGCTTCAGGTTAAGAACTTTGCTTCAGGATAAGAACAGAAATCGTGCTCTGGCGGCATGGCGGCAGCAGGAGGCCCCATTACCTAAAGTGGTGCTTCAGGTTAAGAACAGTTTCAGGTTAAGAACGGACCTCCGGAACGAATTGGGTACTTAACCTGAGGTACCACTGTATGTCCTTGAAGTTGTCACATTTTCTTCCCTTGCCTACCTGTACCTCCTTTTCTTCCCTTCCTCGGTTGTTTCCCTCTTTTAGATGGTGAGCCCCTTGGAGCAGGGAGCTGGCATATATATATCAGGGGTAGGAAAAGCTTTGGCCCGCCATGTGTCGCTGAACTACAACTCCCATAAATCCTAGGAAGCATGGCCAGTAGACAGGGCTGATGGGAGTTGTAGGTCAGCAACATCCAAAGGGTCAAAGCTTCCTCACTTCTGCTATATTAAAATGCTGTTATATTAGGCAAGCAAGCAAACAAGTAAATAAATACTACATTATCTGTCTGCTTCTTATTTCATAAAAGAACTTCTTCTAGACCAGTAGAATTCAGCCTTTTCTGATGACCTACCTTTAATCCAAACATTTCTTCATTTCTATTTTACCATATATTGGTATGGTGCTGCTGCTGCTGCAACCCATCTTAGATCAGGCTGTGACCTCAAATTGGCTCCTGATGTACCAGTTGAAGACCAGTGTTCTAGACCAGCATTCTTCTTGCTAAGCTAGTTATCTACTTGTAAGGAATTATTTTTTTTAATGAAGTATCTTTAAAAAGAATAAGACCAAAGTGGCCTTTCTGTCACCTCGCTGCTTTGCAGTCCCATATCCAACATACGCTGTTACATGTGTGGATCACACCTTATGCCACAATACAAACTTGGAACCAGTGTGGTGTAGTGGTTAAGAGCAGTAGATTCGTAATCTGGGGAACCGGGTTCACGTCTCCGCTCCTCCATATGCAGCTGCTGGGTGACCTTGGGCTAGTCACACTTCTTTGAAGTCTCTCAGCCCCACTCACCTCACAGAGTGTTTGTTGTGGGGGAGGAAGGGAAAGGAGAATGTTAGCTGCTTTGAGACTCCTTCGGGTAGTGATAAAGCGGGATATCAAATCCAAACTCCTCTTCTTCTTCTTCTTCTTCTTCTTCTTCTTCTTCTTCTTCTTCTTCTCTCTCTCTCTCTCTCTCTCTCTTTCTCTCTCTCTCTCTCTCACACACACACACTCACAGAACATACAAATGGCTTTCCTGTGATGTGATCTGAAATCTCTGCACTGCACATGTGAGCAGTGAACTCTTACAGCTATTGTGGCACTTTCACATACAAATATCACAGGAATTACAAGAAATGTAGTGTTTAATACATTAACGTTTCCATGGAAATATGTTAAAACACTTGTTATTTTTTTGTAAAATAGGATAAGATGGGGGGGAGCTTTAGTAGACTGTAAGCTTTTGAGAACACAGGGAATCCTTATTTTTTAAACTGGTATAAGATGCAAAATAACGCTTATACAAATGGGGGCATTGGTGATTCCATCCTTCCTTCCGCAGTTTAATGCCTGAGGCATAGGTACTTTCTGCTTCATGTTGTTTTGTAACTTCTGGCAAAGAATCCTCTTTTCGTTTCTGATAACACCGCTTGTAGCTAGATAACATGTGGGAAAGATAATGGAGCAGGGCACAATCCACTTTACATGCCTGCTTCATGTTTACTGCCTTCAGGAGTCAGAGCAAAAGCCTGTTCATTTGCTCTGAGCCAGGAACTAATGAAGGGAATAAATTGATATAGACGGGAGCTGCCAAATGGCGGAGTAGGACTTGCTAATTCATATTCTTAGATGCCTTTTTTTTTTCCACGGAACATTAATTATGTATTTAATCAGAGCCTGTTTATTCTGGTCCATCTTTGCTTGTTGGGTGGTTGTGATGGCGAGAAATCGAAATGAATTAAAATGTTACGGATCTACTGCAAACAACAATTAGCAAGGTGTAAAAGAAAAGTCTAAATACCATTCTGCTCTTCTTTTAAAAATCTGACTTAAAGATAGGAAGAGGGAATTTGCACACTCGAAGTCGTCGTCCCCCCATAGCTTTTTGGCTTCTCTTAGCAATATGCTGCCTTGTAGTGTCAGTAAATAAGATCAGCTGCACATGTATGACTGGTATGCGTGGAAGGATCAACAGCTGCAAAAACTGGAAAAAGGAGCAGAGTAACAAAATGAATGATTTTTTTTTTAAAAAAACCAACAACTCTGGGCTGCATTGACAAATAATGTGACTGGAATGCAATGCATTAGTTGCTGCAACTACCTAACATTAAATGTTAAATCAACTGGGATTCTGATGCTGTTTCAGTGGTATTGCAGGCAAATGAACCTGTTAGAACAGCCTTTCTTAACCTTGGCGCCACAGATGTTGGTGGATGACAACTCCCACCATCCCTGACCGCTGGCACTGCTAGCTAGGGATGATGGGAGTTGTAGTCCAACAACATCTGGGGATACAAAGCTGAGAAAGGCTGCAATAGAACATTTAGGGTCCGGGTGTTAAGGTACCGTATATACTCGAGTACAAGCCGACCTGAATATAAGCCGAGGCACCTAATTTTAGCACACAAAAAATGGGAAAACTTATTGACTCGAGTATAAGCCGGTTCACCACACCACAAACCTGGTGGTGGTGGCAGCGGTGGAGGATGAACAAGCAGCCCAAAGGGGCTGCTTTTGGGCTGCTTGTTCCTCCTCCACCGCCACTGACAGCAGCAAAGTCAGCAGAGGAGGAAGGAGCAGCCCAAAAGGACTCCTTTCAGGCCACTCGTCCCTCCGCCGCCGCCACCTGCCTCACTACGCTATAGGGGGCTTTTTCAGCATAAAAAATGTGCTTAAAAAGTCGGCTTTTACTCGAGTATATACGGTACTTAATTTGCAGCATAGCTTTCCACCAATGGGGTACATTCTAAAGCCTTGCTCAGAACATTGGCAGGGCTCTTTTATTGGCCAGTGGTGGGTCATTCGATACCACACATCTGAGTGCCTTGCGTTACACTTGCACACACCTTGTGCCACCAAAGGTGCAAGCTGATTTGCCATGTTGTCATCTTTTTCTCTTTATACCCATAACCCGCAAGCCATTAATCAGTGCCTAGTCCTAAGCAAATGGATAGTTGTGTGAATCCCTCCACTCTTTATTGTTGGCTGCTGTTCTGAGTGGCTGCAGTTATAGGCTGTAGCGTCAACAAGCCACAGGTATGAGCACTTTAGACCATGAAAACAGTATATCATAATAGACTGGAGTAATAGAAAAAGATACTCATTTCTCACAAACTTGAGTGGTGCAATTGTTTTTTCTTTTTGTGTTGAGTTTCCGAAGGTAAAATTCTCTTAAGCGCTAAAGTGGCTACATCTGGAATTTTTGTAACATTGAGTGCAAAATATATAATAACACAGCGGACAGTTAATCTTGATGAAAAATTGTGTTGATTTTCAAGTCGGGATGCAAGGAACTGTCAAACAAACAAATTTCAGTTTGCTTGGTTTCTCAGTTTTCCAGTCTGAAATTTAGGTCTCCACATTTCTGCAGCAATTTGCAAACACCCCCCTGCAAAAAAAAAAAAAACCCTCATAAAAATTCCTCAGCATTTTAGTGCAAATTTCTCCCAATAAACATATTTTTGAATGCAGTTGACTAATGTACACTTTTTTTGGCAAGTATCTTCTCCTAATACAATGCTTTTCTAATGTCATACCAGTATACTCATTTTTATTCACATTTCCCCTAAAATATTCATTTTTGTAAACATTGGTTGGGGTTGGAATTGCTAAATTTGGGTGAGTATGAATTTTTGGAGGGTGGCTGTGTTTCGGTTCTCGTATTGCTTCAGAAAGTGTGAATTTGATAAATTTGGTTTTTAATGCAAACTTAGTTGAATCTCTCTCAAGTACTTTCAAGTGAGTTCGTTTTGTTGAATCATAACTGTAGCCTGATTTCTTGTTGTTAATAATATTGACAACAAACTTGATTGGTTGATGTTATGTTGTGAAGGAAGGAGATAATAGAATCACAGAATTGTAGAGTTGAGTGGGGGGGACCTTGAGGGTCATTTAGTCCAATTCTCTGCAGTGCAGGAATCTCAGCTAATTCATTATCACTGGCATGGAAGAGAAGTGTGTTTTTGAGAGGCTTGTGATATACAGGGTTGAAATATGGCACATCTTTGGAAAGTTATTTGGATTTGAAGTTACATTTGTTGAACAGATTTTCCGACTGAATACATTAGACTCTTCTGGTTTCATTAGGCTAATTTAGTTCAATTTATAACAAAATGGCAAGATTGTCTTCAGTTATTTTAGGCTTCTGTATCTGTTAATGACAAAGTCTCTCTCTCACCCCCCCCCCCCGGCTTGGTCTCTTTGCTTCTTTGCCTTTAAGCATTTACTGGTATCACATTAGTAAATGTCTGTCTGGGGTCTTCACAGCTGAGCATTAGAATGTTGAGACGCTTGTCTATATTCACAACTTATTTCACATCAACACCTCAGCAGTAGAAAATTCTAGGAATGAAAACATTCGGGATGAATACTTCATTGTCTTGTCCTCCCAAAGGTCTGGCAGGGATAGGCTGCTGGTAGCCTGAGGACTTAATCTGACCTCACAAGGAGTAGCTTAAATTGGCAGATATGCCAAGAGTCAGACATGGGAGCAAAACTTGTGAGTCCAGGCATACTTCCAGACCATGAAACAGATCCATAAAGCAGGAGTGTGGCCCCATCAAGAGGAGGCATTGACTGAGCATCTCACCATCTTCATCTCTACACAGATTGAGCTTCAGTATGTTTGCCTTTGTCAAATCCATATCTAGGCAGTCTAAGAGAACACACCTCACTTGGCAATGATGAAAAGAAGAATTAACACTGATTGTCAGCATACTGATTATACCCTATTCTAACTCTCTAGATCAGTGTTTCCCAAACTTGGGTCCCCAGCTGTTTTTGGACTACAACTCCCATCATCCCTAGCTAGTAAGACCAGTGGTCAGGGATGATGAGAATTGTAGTTCAGAAACAGCTGGAGACCCAAGTTTGGGAAACATTGATGTAGGATGTAGGAAATAGTTTCTCTTCGCATCAGAGCCACTGTAAAGTGGAACTCCCAGCTCCCAACCTATGCAGTTAATATCAAAATTGCTGCTGCCTCTGTTTCCTGTTCTAGAAGTATTGGCTGTGATAGTGTAGGGAGTAACAGAACCATCTTTCTTATTTTCTACATGTGTGCCAGAGACTTATTTTCTACATGTATGCCATATATTCTTGAGTGGCACAGGAGATAATTCAGGGAGAACAACTTACAGATAAAGGACCCAGCTGGACAAACTCAGTCTTGACAAATAGAGTTATTCCTTTCTTGACCTGTAGCCTTAGTAATTTAAACAGCAGATACCTTCCCCATTGCTGTTTTGCCTAGTAAAGTGCAATCCTATGTAAGTATTCCCAGCTAAGTGGGAATTGCAACCTGGGTGTGTGGTCTGAAAGCGAACATCATTGTAAAGAGTCAGAATGCTTGGAAGTATTACCAGTTTGAAGATACTGAGTAGTTGGTAGGGTTTGTTCAGACCAAATGAGAGCCATTGATCTAACCTTGAAACATGACCCCCTAAGGTCTTGATTACTCTTGGAAAAGAAACGATCTATAGGGATCTGGGAGGCTGCTCAATAACTGTTGTGAAGCCCATTGTAAACCATTGGAAATGGTTTCAAAACCATTTTGAAACCAGAGGACTCAGTGCAACCAGAGGACTCATGATGAATGTCTTCAGATGGGTGGTTCATGATATCAAGGGCCTGCAGAGTATTAGTATCCAAGTGTCATCAGTTTAAGAGGAGAAGGTCAGCAGCTTCCATAATTTCTTTCCCATTTGTTTAGCAGAGATGTGATTTGCTGAGGAAAGAGATTTTACAATTGACTTAATTGGGTCTGGGGGGAATTTGTGGTATTCTAGAGTTAAAGGGAAGCTGAATTTAAGTGGCTATTAAATTCCGGTCAAGGTTGAGGTTTTGTTGTTCTTTTTTACAAAAGCTTCTACAGGAAATAGCAAGTAGTTTGATGGGGAGGGGAAAGTATCACACTTTCTCATTATTTAAAGACTTTTCATTAAAGTAGCATGCCTGAGGATTTATAAGTGCAACCTTGTGTGCCAAGAAGATTTTCATCTCTTGTGTACTTTGTCGACATTCAGTGCTGAGTAAAGAGGACGCGATCATTATCTTTTTTTAGCAAAAAAGACTCCTAGGTCATGTTCTGATGTATTCTGGGCAGGAGAGATTATTCCACTATGTAGGCTGAGTTCTATGTAGGAGGAAGGTGTATTTGAGAACATAAAGTGAGCTCAGATTGGCCACACCTCAAGTATCAGTAAGCCTGGGAGGGAAAGCAACCTGGTAAAGTTGGAAAAACGTAGAACTGTTTCCAACTTATTCAGATGACTCAAGCAAAACACAGAGGGAAGTTCTGAGAGTTCTCCACAGCAGCTGATGGTTTCTGTAGCCAGCTAATTGGAGGAACTGAGTTTAAAGAACAGGGCTAGGCTGGCAGCCTGATTAGGCTTGCCTCTGGAGCAAATATGCAATTGGGATTTGAAACGGAATCTTTGGCAGTGGGTCTCAAGAAAATGGAAGAAAGAATCTAAGAACTGTTGGGTTTAAAAATGTTATCAGCACAGACCAAAGTATTAAGAGTGGCAAACACCTTTTCATCTTGCATGTCAGGAGCACAGACCCAACTTGAGACAGAGTGCTCCTGGGCTAAAAAAATCTCACTGTAGGAAGCAGCCACCATCCAAATACATCCTTCACTTTAATTTCCAGAAAAGGTCACGGCTCCATTCACTACTCCAGGTCTATGTGCCTTGTTCTTGGGTACCTTTTTTGTTCTTGGTTAAAGCAGTGGATTCAGCCTGCCAGCAACTTGGGAGAATGCCCTGTTGCTTGGATACAGGAGGTACTTTGCAAAGAAGATAGTGTTGCCAGGGAAACCAAGGCCTGCATTTCCCTTTTTATTTTATTTTTTTATTGTTTTTTTGCTTGGAGGTTTGAACACTGGGCAAAGGATCTTTTCTGTGACAGCTGTGGGAACAGAGTAGCTTTGGAGCAGAACTTGTACCAAAGCTAAGCAGCAGAGAGTGAAAACAGGCTTCATCCAGGTGTTGAGCTGCAAAGGTGCAGTCTGAGTGAGAGAATTGCCCACTGGTGATTTGAAGGGTTGCTCTAGTAGGAGATGACATGCTGTCCCGAACGTTTTGATGTTTCAGCAGCAGTCATGCAATCTGCCATAAACATTTTGATTCTTCAAACTGGTCTCTGACCGTAATAAATTTCATGTTCCTGTTCATTTTGATTCTTCTCATTGCTGCAACAAAGATTTCTCTCCCCCGCCAGCTCAGTTCCTCTCTCTCAAGCAAATCAGACATGGCAATCAGAGGTAGAAAAAGGAGATTGGATTCATTAGTTTGTTACCTGGGAGATCTGTTTTTAGTTTCTTGCTCTTTCACAGACTGCCTCTGCATTGTGAAATTTAAGAAGACAACTGTGATCTGGTTGGGTTCAGAGATTATGCATTGATTGGGTTGTTGCAGCAAGCTGGGGGCAGGTTAGAGGATAAAAGGCTGAGCTGTAAAGGAACAGACCAGGGAAGTTCAACAGGGAGTGCTTGGAAGCGCTTTATGTACCTGAGAGTATCTGTC
This sequence comes from Podarcis pityusensis, assembly GCF_964106645.2. Classification (NCBI taxonomy): domain Eukaryota; kingdom Metazoa; phylum Chordata; class Lepidosauria; order Squamata; family Lacertidae; genus Podarcis; species Podarcis pityusensis. The sequence goes on along the minus strand of NC_138029.1, from coordinate 27,161,267 downwards.
AAAAGATCAGGTTTTTAATTGGCTCCGTGTTTTAAGACATTTATAAAACCTTTAAATGAGGGAGTGAACTGAGCTGATAGTTAAATGTGAGGACTTTTGGAGAGAGGGAAAAGTTGAGTACTTTATGATGACTGACAAAGAAACCAATTAAGATGGCGACAGATTTTATTGAGAATACAGGCATGCAAAAGTGCAGCACTAAGAAGTAGCCAGTTAATACTGTGAGTGTAGCAACACTTTTGTCCACCTTCATGGAAAGTTGATTGGGATAGTGACCCTGAAGAGAAACTCTTCCATACCTAAAAAGTCCTTTGCTAAAATGTACTCTCCCCCCCCCATGGGGAGTAGACCCAGATCTACCCTATCCACGGGAATTTCAATCCGGTCACATAAAAAATGTGGCTCAGGCAAGCCTGAGATTTTATGGAGCAAGCACGATATTGAGGATAAATTCACAGTAAGGCATAGCTACCTAGAAATGTATGCCAGCTGACAGCGATAACAATCAGAAATGAGATATGTAAAGCTGCATTTTTTAAATGGCGTTTGCGTAGTGTATGACCCTGTCCCCCCACGTCCCCCCTTGCTATTTGTTTATTTATTTGATGAACAAATGCAATGTGGATTGATGGAGAAGGAAGAGGAGTGGTGGTGGCTGCTGAGAGCACGACACTTTTTTCTTTTCTGTAGTTCATGGGAAATGTGATAAAATATAAATAACAACAACAACAACAAAAAGCAGAGGGAGTGTGCAGACTGTGGTTTTCCAGCCATAACTCTTTGTACCGTTTCAGGCTAGTAACATCAGCACTGAGCTACCTTGTAGAGATGAAGTGTCGCACGAGTCTCGTTCCTATATTTTAAATGGCTTTAACACTTCCTGGGCTCGGATGTCGCTAGTTATTTGTATTTATAGTACGTAGAAGGAATGCTGTGATATGATTGGCAAGAATAGGAGCTTCTTTTTCATTGCGAATGACAAGTCTGAGGGGTCCCAAGTCCCTTCCCCTTGACCTCAGCTCACCACTGGCTGCTATTTATTTGAGGCAGGGGGGATCCAACCATTCAAGGGTCGAACAATACAAATACAGTGGTACCTCGGGTTAAGTACTTAATTCGTTCTGGAGGTCTGTTCTTAACCTGAAACTCTTCTTAACCTGAAGCACCACTTTAGCTAATGGAGCCTCCTGCTGCCACCGCGCCACCGCTGCACGATTTCTGTTCTCATCCTGAAGCAAAGTTCTTAACCTGAGGTACTATTTTTGGGTTAGCGGAGTCTGTAACCTGAAACGTATGTAACCCGAGGTACCACTGTAACAACATCACTAGTTTGACTCTGCAGTTCAGAAATGGCTGCATTTTCTAGCACTTGAGACAAATCAGGGCGATTGTTGGGTTCCCATTATAGCTAATAATCATTTCTTTGAAAGGCATAGTAGAGACTATTTGCAGAATGGGAGAGAGAGATGAACTTAGGGAAAGAGTAGTCAGTGCAGTACCTTCCAAATGTCATTGGGCTCCAACTCCCCTCAGCCCAATGGGAAGTTTTCCTCCTATGTTTAAGCCCGGGGCTGTGACAGACATTGGGAGCAAACCAGCAAGGAAGCCCTGGCCTGTGAGGGACTAAACCCCTAGCTGCTTCAATTCTCAGTTCCAGACCAGGAGATTCACCTGCAGAGTAATGCTTGTTGGGACATAGGCAAACAGGCGTGTGTGGCAAAAGCTATACAGTGGTACCTCGGGTTACATACGATTCAGCTTACATACGCTTCAGGTTACAGACTCCGCTAACCTAGAAATATTACCTCGGGTTAAGAACTTTGCTTCAGGATGAGAACAGAAATCGTGCTCCGGCGGTGCAGCGGCAGCAGGAGGCCCCATTAGCTAAAGTGGTGCTTCAGGTTAAGAACAGTTTCAGGTTAAGAATGGACCTCCGGAACGAATTAAGTACTTAACCCGAGGTGCACTGTATAAATATGCCCCCATCCCTAATAACTGTAGTAGTATTGTCTACTTTACTGTATTTTAAACATATTATAAGCTGCCTTGAGAGCTGCAAGTAGTACTGTACTCAAGATATAAATACTCATAAACGAGTAAACAAAAATAATGGGTGTTTGAGTTCATCTGGAGGGCTCCCCTGGACTATGTCTTCTAAAAAGAATGTACTAACGGAGCTGAATGCAGCAAGAGGCTGCTTGTTTACTCTGTTAATCAAGGCTTTATTTATTTATTTATTTATTTATTTACGGCTATTAGCCCATAAAGTATGTACAAACATAAAAGCACAGAGGCATAAAGACCGATATATTCGGCACCAGAAGGTGAACACCATGATGCAGGGGTGGGTCATTGAGCAGAGCCAGATAACAGCTTGGGGCCCGGAGAGCTCCAAGGGACGGATCCCAGAAAAAGGAAAACTGAAGACGAGATCCGACATGCACTCTCTTCAAAACTGTCCGATTAGTTTTTGATGTTGTTGTTTTTGGTGGTTTTTGTGTGTGAGATAACTGCATTCAAGAATCTCGCCACCTGCAGAGTTACAGAAGGATCTGTATCCTGCAAAAGTAGAGCGGCATGTGACTCAGCAGGCCTGCCAACCAAGCGCAGTAAAGCAGGGCCCAGGAATTTAGTCCTGGCTATGCTATGTAGGGGACAGTTGAACATTATATGTGGGAGAGAATCAACAGTTTTCCCGTCACACACGCATAGCGGAGACACCAAACCCTTGGAAAATCTGTGGCTCAGCAGGTTCGATGGAAGGACATTGAACCTTGCACGAATAAATGCAAGTCGGTGTGGTACAGATGAAAGAGATGACATGTATGATGGAAGGCCAAGTGGTGGGGTTATTCCGTGATACCTGGGGGAGCAGACACCCCCACCCCCGGCGAGGTTGTGTTGATTTTCAATGTCTGCTAATCTTTGCTCAATAAGTCTTTTGGCTGAGCGTAAGTTCATCTTTAAGGAGTCCGCTGGGGAAATTCCGATGCTCAGAAGTTTGGCATGGATTTTTCCTACCCACGGATTGACAAAGTCGTCCCGCCAGAGGCACTGAAAAAGGTAATGGTTGGGAAGCCTATGCCAGCTGGACAGCCAATAACCAAAGACTCGCTTCCAGATGACCGTCTCCAATGATGCAATCCTTAACTCCAGACGTATGGCTGCGTTGCTCACACACATGGGGAGTTTCAGGAGGCGACGGAGAAACTGATTCTGCAATGTCCCCAACGATGTTAAATTGGACCCTGGGGCCCAGAGCGGGGCAGCATAACAGAGGGTGGAAACCACTTTTGCATGGTACACCTTCAATGCAGAAGGGATGTGGGAGGCTCCGTCGGCCGCAAAAAATTGGAGTAGAGTATAAAGTATTGTTTTCCCTTTGTTTAGTAAATACTGTATCTGTGGCTTCCAGCTTAGGTTGTAGTGAAAAAAGACTCCCAGGTATTTAAATTTGAAAACCTGTTCTAATTGGACTCCATCTAACTTCCAGCTGTAAGTTTTCCGAGACCTGGTAAAGACCAGGACTTTAGATTTCCCATGATTAATTGTCAGATGGTTGAGTTTGCAATAAGCCGCAAAAATCTTTAGAGCTCTGCATAAACCGACTCTAGAGTAGGAAAGGATCGCTGCATCGTCGGCATATAGGAGCAGAGGGCAGCGAAAATCAGCTAGGCGGGGGGCATGAATGTTGGCTTGAGACTCATTCAGAAAGAGCTTCATATCGCTAATAAACAAGTTGAAGAGGAGTGGGGCCAAAATGCAGCCTTGGCGCACACCTCTATTTATTGGGACCTCGTTGGATAGGTTTCCCGCAGGTGTGAGTCTCACTCTAGCCGACGACCCATGGTGTAATTGGGTTATAAGCCATAACAGCCTTCTATCTATGCCCCATCTCTCTAATTTCTTCCATAGACAGTTTCTTGGGATACTGTCGAAGGCGGCCTTTAGGTCTATGAAAGCGACACATAGGCGCCCCCGACTCGGGGCAGAATATTTTCTGGCAAGATGATACATGATTACCGTATGGTCAGTGGTCGAATAATTGTTCCTAAAGCCCGCTTGCTCGTGGCCAATCAAATTTGAGTCGTTTGCCCAATGGGACAGCTTAGACAGCAAAAATTTTGCATAGATTTTCCCGATGATAGACAAAAGGCTGATGTTCCGATAGTTCTCCGGGTCAGCAGGGGGACCCTTTTTATGGACTGGCACGATCACGGCCTCCTTCCATGACCTAGGGATAAGCCCCGTAGAATTAATTGCATCAAAGACTTTGGCCAGGATTTCAGCCCACCACCTCGGTTGCGCAACAATAGCCTCAGCAGGGACTAGATCCGGCCCGGGGGCTTTGCCCGTTTTCAGATCTAATATCAAGTCCATTATCAGGTCTGGGTCGGTAGAGGGCCACAAAGGTAGATGGTCGGCTCGGAATTCAGTGGATGAGTTGGATTCCTCTGCCAAGGAGAAATATTTACTCAAGAATTGTTCCCATGTGGGCGCAGGGATAATCGTCAGTGGGTACTTCCTTCCTCTTTTGTTTATCAAAGCCCAAAATTCCTGTGGTCTGCGGGATCTAGAGGCCGCAATCAAGGCTCGCCAACGCTTTAGATACCACTCACGTTTGGCCAGCTTTAAAGTCTGTTTGTATGCTCTTTTGGCTTGTAAATAGGAGGATGGTAGAGCCTGGGCATTAGAGTTTTTGTATTCATTATAGATGGAACGAAGAAGGGATCTTGCTTGTTTGCAAGAGGTGTTAAACCAAGGGGCCCCAGCACTGCAATGCGCTACTTTCGCCTTTTGAGGAGGTGATGTAAAAAAAGTGGTAAGGTTTGTTGTAAGAAGGTTAAAAAGTTTCAAAACCGAATTGGAATCTTGTAAATCAGTAGCTATTTGAGGTAGATAGGCAGTGATTTCCCTATGGAAAAAATCCTGGTATTTTTGGGCCACAGCCTCCGACCATTTGATCCCTCTTATTTTGGTCGCTGATGAGGTTTCCAGAGGGACTGAGTGTTTATAGTCCTTCTGGTACCGGAACAATGACAAAGTGGTCACTATTGGGAGGTGATCACTGAAATGTTGGTTTTCAACTTGGAAGGAAAGTACATTGACGGCCAAATTTGCGGAGATCAAGAGGTAATCGATAACACTGTTAGATGCTGGTCCCAGGTGAGTGAACTCCCCCGGTATATCGGGGGGGAAGGTGCCGTTCAAGAATACTAGATTCAGGCGAATGGCCATTTGGTAAAGGGTCACTCCAGCTTTGTTTACTCTGTTGTCCTTTGAAGTTCTAATTCTAGCATGTTCCAAGTCAAAGTTGTCCAGACATGGGGGAGTCCACCATTTGGACTTGGTTAGTAGGTCCCAATTTGTGGCAATTCGAGCATTAAAGTCTCCCCCAATTAAGGAGTACGAGTTAGGGCATTTGGTATGACATGACAATAGGTGATTTTCAAATGATTCCCATCTCCAATCAAGATCAGGTGCTGAGCCTTCGGGGGGGAGATAAACATTAGTAATTAGTAATGAGGACTTCCCTTCTGCGATCAGTCCAGAAAGAGCAAAAGGCGGGGAAGCCCGTACCAGAGTGAATTTGGCGCGAAGTTGGAGTGAGATCCCAATCAAAAGACCCCCTTTGGGGCGACCACCTTTCAAGGAAGGGGAGGCTGGAAGTGTTAGAAGATCAAAGCCGTCTATGGTAATCTCTTCCTCATCCCATGTTTCTTGGAATAGGATGATGTTAAATGAATTTATGTACTTCCTGAATTCGGGGTCTGATTTTTTGGTTCTCCAACCAGCAATGTTCCAGCTAAGTATTGATAATGTCGGGTCCTTGTGCTGTCCCGGTAATTGTCACTTTGAGTTGTTTAATGGGTTCTTGGAGGTAGAGCGAGGACCCATAAGGAAATCAGTAATTTTAGTTTGTGCGGATAAAGTCTTCTTCTGTGTTGATTGAATCCGTGATTTGGTAACATTAACAGGCAGGAAGGGCTTTGCCGGGGAGGAAGAATTAGGCAAAGTTGGTGAGGTCGGATGCTGTTCATTGAGGTGAGTAGTAGCAAGTCTTTGATGGGCTATACTAGTAGATCCATCAGAGTTATCAGTCTTAACCAGGGTAGCACTAAGAGGTGTTCCAGTCATCACTTGTAGTTGCTGCGCAGCTGGAGAAGAATTATCACGCAGATGTATAGAAAGACGTGAACGTGGGGATGGTACATGCATAGTCATTTCCTGGTGATCTTCAGACAGGGTAGATTCTAGCTCAGGCATTGAGGCAAAGGAATCATCAACTTCCATATTTTGATTGGACATAAGGTCTAAGACGGGAGTATTGAGTTTATCAACTTCCTCCACGGTAGAATGGTGCTGTTGGAGCTGTTGGTCAACAGGTGATTGCTGATTCAGATCAGTAGGGGGTAACAAAGTAGCAGGTTGAGAGATTATCAGGGCATTTGATGGAGACGCCTTGTGGGACGTGGAGTGCCTGCTCTCCTCTCTCATCGGCATAGAGGGGTCCCCTTGCGATAGGAGTCTTTGTTTGAGTAGATCCAATCTATCGAGAATAGCCTGCTGTTCTTCTGAAGGGAGTTTTCCATAAGAGAAGATAAGATTTCTCTCTTCAGGGATATTCCAATCTCCGCTTGCAATTGGATCATTCCTCAGTGTAGCTAGATGGGCACTTGAGGTCGCAGATGGAACAGGGGGTACCCGGCTAGGTGTTTTCCCCTTTATTATAGGAACAGAAGGAGGAAACGAGCGTTCATTGCCGGTTAAGATGTTGGCAAAAAGAGGTTTAACACTCGTGTCCTTAAAGACTCTTGTTGTTACAATCTCCCAGGGTGCCAGCCGATCTTTCTCTCTTGCAAGGAGATGTGGGATCCTTGCAGACTGGAAGGAGAGCATAAATTTCCTTGGCCAGGGCGTGGCAATTAGGGGTACTACAGATATAAGATCTATCTGGAAAAAAGGAATATTTAACAAATCACGTAGGTACCCTTTAGCCATCCTCAGGTTATTCCACCTAAGTCTGGGGGCGTCACGGGAAAAAATGGCTAGACATATTTTATTAGGTTGAAAAATCAAGGATTGCCTATTCCTTTGGGGCAGTGGCGGCCTGCATCTTGAGCTCTTAAGGTGAGATTTCTGGTCAGGTTGTCTCTTTAAGGCACTTACAAGCTGCACAGGAGATTGATGCAAATTAGATAGCTCAGTTGAGGAAGGTAGATGAGCCAGAAGGGCCCGTGAAAGTTTATTCAATGACAAAGAAATCCCCTCCAATTCCTTGAAAATGAAGCTTAAAGTCCTGATTACCAGTTGTATTTGATCAGGTACTAATTCATGGGCACTTTGCCCTAATGCGTCCCGTTTCAATGACGGAGGTGTAATTAGGGTATCAGGGAGGAGGGCTTCCCTATGGCTTCCATCCCCCGCTGGATCAGCTAGCTTTTCCGGCTCTCCTTGGTCATACAGAGGCCAAAAGCGGTTGTATGTTTCGACCGCAGAAACAATTACTTGCTCTGTTTTGCTGTTATTGTTAGTAGATGGTGGGGGAGATTCAAGCTTCGACTGCTTTACTCTTGGAGGTGAGCAACCTTTCTCAGCAGATCTTGGTCGCTTGCCATGACCCATTTGTCGCTGTCTCACTAACTACGGAGGTTCAAAGTAGAGATAAACGGAGATAAAAGAGAGAACTTATCTTTTATGGGCGCAACTCCTCTGCTACTCCTCCTCCACTTCTCAACATAACCCAGTCTTCAAGGCGGCGTTACTAATCAGCGGCAGGCTTTCTCAGCAGAGGGTTTGAATATCCTTGTTGATACGTATATTGGCACCAACAGGCCAACCGTAGAAGTAAAACGATTAAAAACTTCTAACAGAAGTAAAATAATTTAAAAGTCTAATAAAACAGCTATAAAAACGGCAGTAAAAGGCTATAAAAGGCTATAAAAGGTTTGTAATCCGGAGGGTTCACGAAGGAGAAGTTGTTACAGCCGCCATCTTCCTTTCATCCACACATCTGCAAACTACTGGGTGGTGAACCTTTTTGCAAGGTCTAGTCACATATTGGTTATTTTGTCATTAGGAAAAACAGTCTGGATTCATTCTCCCCCTCCCCCAAATAAGGCTTCTTAAAGTGTTGATTCCAAAGATTTACATTTCCAGTGTTGTGTATGAAATTGAATGTACAGGGGAATGGGGGAGTTGGGATGAAGGGAAGGATTTTCCATTGCCTGTTTCCGAAAGAAATAAAACAGTCATTGTATCCGACTGTCAGTCCATTAGCACAGAGAAGAATTTGCCCCTGTCGCATTTAATATGCATTGTGGGGCATTTTATTGTCTTCTGATTATGAGCGTGAAAACACAAGCCCTTTAACATTGGTGACTTGGGCGCTCTGTGTAAGTCTACAAAATCTTTCTCTTTTTTTAAATTTATCCTAAAATTCAGTCCTCTGCAGAAATTATCGATGTGCTTTTTAAAACATGTCCCGTTCCTGCTTCCAGAAAGCTTCGTGGGTTTTTTCTCTTGCTGATGAATATTGCAAGGAAAGCTGAATTTAAGGGGAGCTGAAATCTTTTTGAAGAGCCAAGGAGAGGAGGGATAAGTGGAATTAAGACAGCCAATCAGACCAGATATTTTATATTGGATCTTGCTATTCACTTTGTTTGCATAGCAGTTCCCTTGATCATTACACGATCTGAGATTTCCGCGGCTGAAGCGCTGTTCTTCACATGCGGTTGAAGATGAATGTTTAACAATCACAGTGATGAATTTTTCATAGGCTATTATCCTCCTCTGAGGACGACGCAACAGACTCGAAACACTGGTCTTGGAGAGCAAAGCCTGTTATTTCCCAAATTTTAATTTCCATCAGAATGACTGGCAGGCACAGAGATACCCGCACTAGTGAAATATGTGCATGTATATGCTGCATAACTCAGGTGCCTGATCTACATAAAAAGCCACATATACCCATCATTAATGTTCTCCTATAATGCAGTGACAGATGGCTCTTCAGATAACTGTGCTCTCTTCTTTGTTAATTGCCACAAGTTGCCTTGAAAATAGTATAGAAGGCCACTGGAAAAAAACAACAACCAGAGGTGATGAAAGCATTTTCCTTCAAAAAAAAAAAAAAATAGTTTCGATCTCTTAGAATATGGAGACAGGGACTCCTTTTTTTATCAGTTTTTTAAAAAAATAAAAATAACCACCTAATGTTATACTTAAATTTTGTAAATAGGTATCTAAGCCAAACCTTTGGTCTGATGGGAATGTGCTGTGAGGCAGCTGGTTCATTTGCAACAGAAGGCATAGGGCAAACATAGAGAATGAATTGTGTGAAGAGGTCCCTAAGTATCAACACTACCGTCCCTCTGAACCCAGTTCGAACAATAAATCTTTGCTAACACATTCCTAATGCATTCTCCCTCTTGCCAAAATCTGTAACAGCTGGAAGGAAGGATGCAGAATGCAGACACACAATTTTAGGTGGAGTGAGGGGGCTCCGTCCAGTTACTTGCACTATGCGTTGATTGTGATTCAGAACTTTCTGTATCTTTTTACCCTTTTAATCGGACTTTGTTTTTTACGCATGTTTTTTACGCGGCGTTAATGCTCTTGCATGTCTGCGACGGGTAGAGTTACTGACAACATGACAGCGTACACGGTGTGGCTGCCTGAGAAATCAGCATGAGCTTGTCCTTCTTGTCAGCTCACCTTTGGCGAAATCGAGTTCCCTACCTGGAAAGGAGATAGCTGGAACTGTTACAGGCTCCAAAATAGACAGCTAATTAACTGCCAGTGATCTGCTACCCTCTCCTGTAAGCCTAAAAGGAAAGCAACAATGCACCTAACACTGATGGTGTTGGAAATTGGTAGGCCAGCCAATTATCAGCTTTCTGAAAGCTCTTTCCTTTTTGTAGGATCCACCTCAATCTCTCCCCCCCCCCCCCCACATACACACATGGTTTTCAAACAGAGGTTGGATGGCCATCTGTCATGGATGCTTTAGCTGAGATTCCTGCATTGCTGGGCGTTGGACTAAATGACCCAACTCTTCAATTCTATGATTTCCCCCTCCCCCTCTATACACTCTCTCTCTCACATTCAGATATGACTTTGCAGCCCAAATTTGTTTCTTCCATAAGCATGTGATAACTATAATATCCCCCAGGCACCTGGACCCTTTCCATATTGTTTATAACGCACAGTTGTTTTAATGACTCCCCCCCCCATAGCCCCAGCTACAGTGGTACCTCGGGTTACAGACGCGTCAGGTTACAGATGCTTCAGGTTACAGACTCCGCTAACCCAGAACTTTGCTTCAGGATGAGAACAGGAATCGTGCAGTGGGAGATCCCTATTAGCTAAAGTGGTACCTCAAGTTAAGAACAGTTTCAGGTTAAGAACGGACCTCCAGAACAAATTAAGTTCTTAACCCGAGGTACCACTGTATTTGTATTTCCCAGCGCTGAACCCACAGTGTTTTGTTGGTAGGGAGAATAAATTCCCATCCTTTCCCCATTCCTAGGTTAAGTGTGCCTGTTCGCAGATCCAAGGGTGGTATTCAACCAAGTGTTACTCAAAAGTAAACCCACTGAAATGGATGACTATGATTGAGCTAGGTCCATTACTTTCAGTAGGTTTACTCTTGAGTGAAACTGAGTGAAATCCCAGCCTAAACTGCCTCTTGAGGGTATGTAGCTTAGTGGTAGAGCACAGCTTTGCACAGAAGGTCCCAAATTCAATATTCACCATTTGCAGCTAAACAATTCCAGGCAGCAACACTGGGGGAGATCACTGCCTGAGACAGAGCCACTGGTAGCTAGAAAATTGCAGGACTGGGCTCGATGGATTAATGGACTTGCTGTGACACTGGAGCCATCATTCTCCTCTTCAAGAGACAAGGCCAGGAATTCAGAGCAGTCTAGATGACTCTCGTGGTCCTTTCCAACTCTGTGACCCTATGATTTCTTCATATTGATGTCCAAACCATGACGTTGATTTTATGCAATGAAAGCAAATGTGGAAACACAGTGCAAAATATTTCTTCTTTCTGAACTGTACTATAATGATTAAAAAAACCCTCTCTGATTTTCAAAATGGCCTTTAGGTTGTCATGCTGAAATCAAGCACCGAAACTGCAAATGGGCATTTGCAGCCGTGATAAATTATTGCAAATACTGTTCCGTCAGAGGCTCCTGTTGAGTTGCTGCTGCTGCTCTCGGGCTCTACCTTTTCTGTGAATACGTTGAAGGTTTCATTTCCCGGGGCTCAGTTAATACCTTTTTATCAAGCACTAAATTAACTTTAAATGATTTTTTTTTGGGGGGGGGGGAACTATCGATAGCTCCATTTCATGGCCTAGAGCTTCGCCATTTCCTTTTCTGCTGCATCAAGGATGGTAAAGTTGCATCTGGGTTCTGCTGATAGGGTGATGGTCTGAAGCTTTTAGCTTTAATAATCCCCAACTATCTCTTTCATCTCTGCTTATGAATGCTGAAAGAGAGTTGCTTCTCTCGTGAGCTGCTTTTGCTTGCCTCCAGCTTAACACTCAACGCTCGAAGAGAAAAGGTGATTAGAGGGCGAGGTATCTCCATTTAACCAGTAAATCTGCAGGCTCCAGTGAACCAGCAGAGTCACTGGGGAGATTTTTTTTTAGGGGAAACCATTTCTAACTGGCGTACAATCATTGGATTGGTTTATAGATGGCTTGCGCTCCTAGGGTTCTGTATGGTGCGACATGATACGGGAGCCAGTAATCCGTTTTAAACATGAAAGCTCCATTTCTCATTAAAAGATTATATGCAAAGCAGGGAGGTGGGGTTGGAGCCTAGTTTCCATGCCTCAGTGCATGGATAGCAATAGCCGCTCAGTGCATGAGCTAGCACTGGTCCTCAAGCAGGAGGTTGAGAATTGATGTCATCAGTGCCCTTGGATGCTGCTATCTCTCTCCCTCCCCCCCCCCATATATAGAAGGGACACGGGTGGCACTGTGGTCTAAACCACTGAGCCTCTTGAGCTTGCCGACTGGAAGGTCGGCGGTTCGAATCCCCACGATGGGATGAGCTCCCATTGTTCTGTCCCAGCTCCTGCCAACCTAGCAGTTTGAAAGCATACCAGCACGAGTAGATAAGAAGGTACCACTTTGGCAGGAAGGTAAACGGCGTTTCTATGTGCTCTGGTTTCTGTCATGGTGTTCCATTGCGCCAGAAGCGGTTTAGTCATTCTAGCCACATGACCCGGAAAGCTATCTGTGGACTAATGCCGGCTCCCTCGGCCTGAAAGCGAGATGAGCGTCACAACCCCATAGCTGCCTTTGAGTGGACTTAACCATCCAGGGGTCCTTTAGTGTGTGTGTGTGTGTGTGTGTGTGTGTGTGTGTGTGTGTAGCATCCCTGGGCAGTTAAGTATATATATAGAGAGAGTTTTTGTTTATTTTCATGGTGCAGAAGATAAATTTTGAGAAAACAATTGTTACAACAGCAAACAACAAATAACTTCTTGTGATAAAATTGCAGACTTTTATCATGCCATGTGTTAAACGTTTCATTTGATTAAGAGATCACGCCACATTTTCCCATGAGTGCTGGGTGGATTCCTGCCACAGAACAATTTATGTATTTAATAAACATTCACCATATATTATAAAAGGAATATGGATTGTGTTTGCCCTTTGCTGCTCTCACCTGGCATGTTAGTTTCTCAACCAAAGGTACATATTTCCATCCAGTGCATTTCTGACTTGAGCTTTGCTCGTTTCCCCCCTCACGTTTAACCATTTCTACACAAACTCTGGATATAGTTCTCTTCCCTAGAGATGAATCTCTAGGCAGGCGTCAGTGAGTAGTTGAGCACAGACAGCATCACTGTGCGAGAATAATGGCCCATGTGCTCATCTTTAAATGGGCATTCATGTAGTACATGGGCATGCTTTGTCAGTTTTCATATAAATTGTACCAGGCTATCATAACCGGTCATTGGGAGTGCTTCTAAGGAAACATACAGTAATGATGTATTGCGGCATGCTGAAAATTGGAATGTTAAGGAACTGGAGGGGCATTGTCTATTCCTTTTAATGATCTGTTGACAGCAGATCTTATTTCGAGAGTGCATTCGCCAGCAAAAACGATTTGTCTGTATAATTGTCTCAGGGCTCCTATGCACTGTTCATAAGGAGAGAGACCTTCATTTTGTAAACAGCACAGCCGCTAAGGAAACAATAAATGTCAATTAAAAGGTAGCATTTTCCTTCGCTGGAATGGATGTCCATTGAAATACGGTTTCAGGGGTCCCAGGGCACATGCTCTCTCGCTGCCTTGATTGCATTAAACATCTGTGCACAATGGCGTGGGGATAATTCAGTTGCTGGCAAATGAGCCATTAAATACCTTTGACGGTTCTGGTTTGGGGAGTGAAGGAAGCCCCCTGTGTTTTCTTCTGCTACATCAGGCAGAGAGCTGTGTTCGGGCAAGCTGTGGGAATAAGCAGCTTGGCCAGCCTGGTTCTTGGGTGTTTATTCACGGAGCTGTTTGTGTTGTGTGACCACTGCTCTGTTCCAGTTAGGGACAGTTTTCCATGGGGTGACTTCATGTGGTAAAATAGTCTTCCGAGGCATTTTGAAAATACCACACCTTGGAGCACAAGCAGGCTTATCAGCATTAGCATTTCATTTCATTTCATTTCATTTCCTTCCTTCCTTCCTTCCTTCCTTCCTTCCTTCCTTCCTTCCTTCCTTTCTTTCTATATTATACATTTATTTACATTTTAGACATTCTTTTTTAAAAAATTTGGACAAAGTAATAATAATAAATAAACAAGAATGAAAATGTGCACCCCACCACCGAGGCCATTCCATTATAACTATCCAACTTCCCAAAATTTCAACACCTCTTGCGATGGTTTGGACCCCTTTCCGTTTTAACAGTACAAATTCTACAAACACCTTCCATATCTCCTCAAAATCATTTCTCCTGCAGATTACCTGTCTTACCTTAAGGGAAAGGGACCCCTGACCATTTGGTCCAGTCGTGGCCGACTCTGGGGTTGCAGCGCTCATCTCGCTTTATTGGCCGAGGGAGCTGGCATACAGTTTCCGGGTCATGTGGCCAGCATGACTAAGCTGCTTCTGGCGAACCAGAGCAGCGCCCGGAACGCCGTTTACCTTCCCGCTATTTATCTACTTGCACTTTGAGGTACTTTTGAACTGCTAGGTTGGCAGGAGCAGGGAACGAGCAACGGGATCTCACCCCGTCACGGGGATTCGAACCGCTGACCTTGTCTTACTTTAATGGTACATGTTAATTTATCATTAATAGCTATACCCCACACCTCTTTATACCATTCTTCTATTTTATATTCTGCTTGCCCCTTCCACTTCCTAGCTATAACAGTTTGTGCAGCTGTCAATAAATTTGTGAGCAAGTCCTTCATAGCCTGTGAAACTTTCACCACATTGTAAATTGATAATAATGCTACCTCTGGACTTTCAGTCAGCTTCAACCCATTGATTTCTGTTATCTCCTTCAACACCCTTTACCAGAAAAAAATGTGCATATTTAGAGCCCTACCACATGTGAACATAATTCCGTTTCCTGGCATCCCCACCAACATAACACCAAATATAGCATTAGCACTTTTCAAAGCTGCTCGGCTTTGTAAATGGGAGCATCCTTTAACGTACCCGTGATTCCAAGCCACGTTGTGGTCATGTGTTATAAGGAAGATGGGTCCTGGATTGACTATACATGCGCAGCCTGGGGAGTTATGGTAGGATGTAGGTCTGCGGTGGCGGACACTATTATCCAGGACTAAGCAAATCAGTCTCTTAAGCTTAAGCCAAGAAATAGTATTCTTTATGAAATTGAATATCAATATCCGTATCAAGGCTTTGAGATTAGACCACTGAAGAAGCCCGGAAAACTACCTTGGGAGTGTGCTACCTGCAAGCCCCAGTAAAAGGGTCCCATTGGGGGCGAACAGCGGCCTCTTGATTACTTGGACTGCCAGGGTGAAACAGGTGCAAAACGCCGGCACCCTGTCTACAACTTCATCCACCTACAACTTCACTAGCTTCTCTCGGCATTGTGAACAACACCGAACTTAACTTTTATTGGTATCTTCATGAACTTACCCAAAAAGATAAAGAAAACAAAAGACTGAGTTAAGCGCTTGAAAAATCCATTGAAATCAGACATTGTAAGTTCATCTTAGGTTGGGTAGTCGGCAAGTCTCTGTGGCTTTGCATAAGGTTTTGTATTTTTCTCAGAAGATTGATAAAGAATGTATAATTATTGTGTGCATATTAGTCACCAATGTGTTGCATGAGTCGTACTACTACTATTATTCAGGACAGCTAAGCAGGCGGCAGCAGCTCGGGGGGTGGGCAAGGATGAAGGCCGTTGCATCCTCCCTGGTGGCAGTGTTGCACTTGCCAAGACTGGGATGGGTGAGGCGACAGTGGGCCAGGAGAGGTCCTGAGTGGCAGCGGTGGTGACCCCACACACTTGTGTGGCTGCTGCCACTGGAGCACAACTCCTCTGACCTAACTTCCACACCCAATTGCAACGAGCGCTGTGCGGCTGCCACTGGGAGGATGCCGCTGTCTCTCAAATCTTAGCTGGAACTCAGCAGCCAGCATCTCGAGGGCAGGCAGGTGAGGCAGCAGGTAAAGCTGGATTGCTAGAGGGTCGGAGAAGTTGAGACTAGCTGTTGGAAGGCGCATGCAAGGAAGGAGAGGGAGTCGCAGGAGAAGACAACAAGGCAAGGCGTTGGGAGCCACAAGGCCTAAATTTCTAGGAGATTATTGCCTGCCCCTGCAGATTCAGGGATTGGCTGGAAAATTCCCAATAGCTCACATGGAGTGAAGATCCATTCCTGGAGCTATGGAATACTTATGTCTTGTGTTAATATAGCGAGCAGCAGCCTTTTTGCTGAGCCAGACACAAAACAACCCATCACAGAGATGTTTCTACTAGATGTTGGTTTTGTTTTAAACCTTTTGTTACCTTTTAAAAAGCAAACCAATAAAGTAGCTTGGAAGGCGTTGCATACATGCATGCATACATACACACAGAGACAGAGAGAGGGAGAGACCTTGGTGAGGAGATTTCACCCCTCCCATACCCAAGAATCTCCTGATCATCTCCTGATGGTCTCTGCTGACTCTCCAGAGAAGAGGAGGCGTGTCCTGCCTATCTACTTATTCTGCCCAGCAACATATCTGTGTGTGTGTGTGAGTGAGAGACAGTCAGTCAGTGTATCGGAGAAAGTGAGAGTGTTAGAGATTCTAGAGATAGGATTGCTGCTAGGTGCAGCTGCAGACTCCCAGTGTAGCATTGATTTATGCTTAGAATATTCAGCTCTGTATATAGTTTTGTATCATAGTTGTAGTTACAGAATAAAAGGAAGATATTCTACAGAGCTGCTCTCTGAGTGGTTTATACTCTGCAAGACTCTGCAAAACTCTGCTGCGCAACGACTGTATTATTGAGACAGTGAACTCGGTGCTCTCAGCTCTGAGCTGTGAGTCCACAGCACTGTGACCTGTTTCTGCGAGAAGGAGGTCTCTGGCGGTGCTTCCCAGCTCGCCTAGCCCAGTCGGGGTTGAGGTGCATGAGTCCAGTTGGCGAACTGGCTCTAGGGCGATGCTGACAAAGAACAGCTTAGATTAAGAACGCTGCAAACCTGGAAGTAGGTGTTTGGTTTGTGAACTTTGCCTTGGAAGCAGAGCATGTTCCGCTTCCTCTTGAGTGTAAATTGAGTCCCCCGCTGCTATGGGAAAACACTCCTTTGTTTAAGAACGCTTTGGTTTAAGAACGGACTTCCAGAACAGATTAAGTTTGTAAACCAAGGTACCACTGGTGTGTGTGTGTGTGTGTGTGTGTGTGTGTGTGAAATATTATATTTTGTATTCCTTTTAACTGTTGACATTACATGCCTGCAATTAAGTTCATAGTGAAGACTCTTCCTTTTTAATTTTGTGCGCATGTGTGTGCACACACGCATCAAAAAGACCCTTAAGTGATTTTTACTACAGTGGTACCTCGGGCTAAGAACTTAATTCGTTCTGGAGGTCCGTTCTTAACCTGAAACTGTTCTTAACCTGAGGCACCACTTTAGCTAATGGATCCTCCTGCTGCTGCTGCACCGCGATTTCTGTTCTCATCCTGAAGCAAAGTTCTTAACCCGAGGTACTACTTCCAGGTAGTGGAGTCTGTAACCTGAAGCGTCTGTAACCCGAGGTACCACTGTGTTAAGATGAGAACAGGAACTGCAGAATGTTGGAAACAATGGGAATGGGGAGTCCTGTGGTTCCAAGCAGGGACAACTATTAAAGGAGCTTTTCTATAGGATGAATAGCTTACTGCCTTGTAGAATACTCTTTGGAAGCTGCCTTAAATGGAGTCAGTTCATTGGTCCATCTAGCTCCATTCTGTCTATTCTGGTTGGCTGTGGCTCCCCAGGGTTCCGGGCAGGGTTGTTCCTATTGCCTGTTACCTATCTTTGAAAAGCATAAAAAGGCAGCCACAAAAAGAGTTTGCATAGGCCCCCTGCAGATCCGTAAAAATGTGCTCTTGTGATGTGCAAATCCATTTTGACCTGATGTGAAGGTAATGAAGAGGCAGTGTAAGAAGACACGAAACGTAGCGAGCAAACATATTCTAGGTGGTAGAACTTCATTCCGCAGCATTTAGATACGGAGCAGCAATGGGGCTGCAGGTTTTGTTAAGCAGAGAGAGGCAATTTTAATGCTGACACAAGATGCAATTTTCAAACTGTCAAATTCAGATTGCATTGTGGGACACATGAATTGTTTATTATTGTTTTGTTTTTCATCTTCCATAGGGAAAGCTGAAAGATCTCCCAAGATCATTACACTTTCATTAGCCAACCTGATTATGGCTTATATCTTCGACACCGGAAAAAGCTGTCAAAAGAGCAAGATTGGGGTAGAGTTGTAGCTAGTAGCTTGCTCAGAAAATGTAAATGAGTTTCTCAGGACTGTCAGATGACTCAGTGTAGCTTACATCATTACGTCTTTTTTTCTTAAAAAAAAGAAGTAAAGCTGATCAAAAGCCTGAACAGAGTCTATAATTACCGTATGTGGCAAATGATGAATAGTGTCTTCACTGAGCTGTCACTCACACAGGGGGAGATGCTAATCTGGATTTGGTCTGATAAAGAACAAGGATGTAGTAGAGACAGTAGTCGACAAGACCTGTGCCCTTTTTGTACCCTTGTTCATTTGTATGAGATTTATTTCAATGGAAGGAGCAGTCGCTACAATTTCAGCGAAAGAAAGTTTGACAGCCTGTTTTGTGCAACTAAAGCTGTTAGTTAATGGAGTAAATTAAGAAGGAAAATCTTTGCTCAGCTGCAGAGAAGGGTATTTGAGCTGAAAGACCAAGCAAAGGTATGAATTGGCACTTGGAAGCTATGTTTTAAATTAGCACAATATGTGAAGACTGTGGAATATGTTTATAGCCTAGATCAGTGGTTCCCAAAATGGGTGGTACCACCCCCTGGGTGGGGCAGTGGGAATACCTAGTTGGGGTATTAAGAGGCAAGGGACAGCAGAGGTATAAGTGACTATGAGACTGTGAAAAGCTGGTATCACTGGATCAAGTACATCAATTGATTAAATAGTTTTAGTTGGATTTTGAATAAATGTGCAATTAATTCTCACCACATAGTGTCATTATCTTCTTTAGTGGGTTGTGCAAATTGCTATTCTGAATAATGCTTTTTTATAGGGTAGGCTACTGGGGATGGGTTTATGGAACCAAGAGGGCAGTGGCCTGAAAAAGTTTGGGGACCAGTGGCCTGACTCAAAAATTATATATATATATTTGAAAGACAGGGGCAGGATGCGAGCATGTGCACCATAGGAAGATGGTGAAGGCGGCTGAGAAATGGTGAGGTTTGTTGCACATTTTAACATGGTTTGAAGAAAGCCTTTTAAAACCTCCTAGAATACTCTAATTCCAGTCACTCTAATAAGAACAGCAAGAGCAACAACAGAAAAAAAACAGCGCTTGCATTTTATTTACACTGAAAATTTAAGGAAAGAAAGTTAGGCGCACATTCTACAAATGAAATTCCCTTCTTTGGGTCTGAAAGGCAGGGACAAATTGATTTGAGCTGACCCAAAGGAGATAATTCAGCTGTCAGATGTCTTCGAAGTTGGGGTAGTTTGTTCTTTTGCACGTTAAACATGTTGCAGCACTTTTGTGAGCCACCTTTGTGTCTGAATCATAACTGAAATGTGAGAATTGCTGTGCGCAAGAGATGACGATGAAATCTGTAGCCATTCCCAGTGTCTTGTTATATGCATCTTGCAAAGACAGGGACATAGTAGGGGATGATTCATCCAAGGCTGAGCATTTCTCTTTCCCTTGATTTTGCTGGAAAAGTTGAATGGCTGTTCAGCTCTGGAACTCAGTGAGTGCTTCACTTTGACTGGATCTCTGCCTATCCATTTCATCTTATGTACACGTGAAGAGCGCGGCGAGTGAGAGTGTACCAGCGGGATAAACGGCAAAGTTGCAAATGAAAACTTGGGAAACATTTAGGGAGTCGTCCATGCAGTTTTATATTTGCAACAAATATAAAATCCGCTCCACCAGAATTCTGTTTTAAACAAGGAATCTATAGAACACCATGTTTCTTAACTCTCAGTTTTGAAACAGCCCGTTTCTTGCATATATATATATATATATATATATACACACACACACACATACACACACAAACATATATATATATACATACATACATATATATATATATATATATATACACACACACACACACACACACACACACACATATATATATGCATACACACACACACACACACACACACACACATATATACACACAGAGCTGAGGCTGCATCATTGGGACTGTTGGCATTTGTTGATGTGCTGTTCTTGAAACCCATTTCTCAAGCTGATTGTTGCTTTTTTGGTGTTCACCACTTAATAAATCTGTGATCCTTTTCTGTCCCCTCTCATTTTCCCCAAGGTTAGAGTAGCATTTCCTTGCCTATTCAAGTGCTGGGAAATTCTTCACCATTACTAGACATGACTGGTCCTGATAGCTATTTCTACTGCTCAATACTCTCTTTGTGAGTTTTCTGTTTGTTCTGTTTCTCTACAATAGGTAAAGGTAAAGGGAGCCCTGACCATTAGGTCCAGTCGTGGCCGACTCTGGGGTTGCGGCGCTCATCTCGCTTTATTGGCCGAGGGAGCCGGTGTACAGCTTCCAGGTCATGTGGCCAGCATTACTAAGCCGCTTCTGGAGAACCAGAGCAGCGCACGGAAATGCCATTTACCTTCCCGCCGGAGCAGTACCTATTTATCTACTTGCACTTTGACGTGCTTTCAAACTGCTAGGTTGGCAGGAGCAGGGACCGAGCGATGGGAGCTCACCCCGTCGCGGGGATTCGAACCGCCGACCTTCTGATCGGCAAGTCCTAGGCTCTGTGGTTTAACCCACAGTGCCACCCGCGTCCCTTTCTCTACAATAGAGGATAAGGCAAATCCAGTATTTATTTATTTATTTTTCTGCTCATCCGTGTTTTTTTTTATAATAAATTTTATTGTTTTTCCATACAATTACACATTTTTATCCAAAATAAATCCAATTGTCTCTTTTTTGAACTTCCTTCAGCGTCTCTGACAATCATCCGTATTTATAACTTTAGTTACACATTCCCTTCTTTCGTATTGCCATTATACTTCCCTTCTCCCACTATTTCATATTAACAATAGTTCTCTATTTTTACAGTGCCTCTTGAAATCCCACCATCCGTGTTTTTGGTATGGTGCGACTAGAATTCTCATGCTACAAAACTGAGTCACAAACTACTGTTTCCTTTATCCCACTCCTTTTAAATGCATCTGGGAATTGCAACTTCCCCTGTGCTATCATTCCTCATTGCCAACGTAGTGAAACCAGTGAATTCATCCTTCAGAGGTGTGTTAGTTGGTGATACCGAGGGCTGTAACACTGTGAGGCCCATTTAACTGGTTTCCAGTGATGCTATTGGGTGCAGTATATATTTTTGACAGCTTGACTGTAGCTCAATTGTGTTGACCATCATTTGGGCATATCCTAATACAGTTTGTGCTGTTTAAGACATAAAAATTGCCTTGCTACATCAGAACTATTTCGCACGCCTGCTATCAGAAGCTCCCAAATCTGAGACTATGGCCCTAGCCATGCCCTGTTTGTCCCCAACATCTGATATTTAGAGGACTATTTCTGCTAATCTTTGGTACATCTGCAGATGCATCACCTAAGTGATGACTTAGCATGTATGCTGTTGCTCGGTATAATCCTAAATTCAGAAGCTGCACATCATCTATATGTGTGTTACCATTGCTGTATCAAAATGCAGCTAAGCTGGTGGTTTTTCTCACTTCAGATCAAAGCTGGTTTAGGGGAAAATGCATTATTTCACAAGAAACCACAGGGTAGTCATGGATTGTGGCTAATTTAATGTCTCTCACTGCTTTCCACACCAGTGATGGGAGTGCACGGAATGCAGAGCAAATGGGTATGTGTACTTCCTGTGCCTGGGAGACACACAAGGCAGATACCATCTTGCCTCTATTATTTCCAACAGAGCTTCTCATTTTCGGACTTTAACATGCCAGCTCTTTCTCTGGATGCTGCTGCTTTGTCCCTCACGCTGTTTATGCTCTGCTCCAACACTGGTGCTTTGCAAGCTACACTTGTGCATGTTGTATATTTGCTAGGTTTCCAGTAGTCTTGTCATAGAATCATAGACTTGTAGAGTTTCCCAAACTTGAGTCTCCAGCTGTTTTTGGACTACAACTCCCATCATCCTCTACCAGTGGTCAAGCATAATGGGGATTGTAGTCCCCAAACAACTGGAGACGCAAGTTTGGGAAACCCTGGACTAGTCCAACCCCCTGCAATGCAGGAATATGCAGCTATCCCATGTAGGGATCAAACCTGATGTTAGCAACGCCACGCTTTAACCAACTCAACTATTGTCCTATGGTAATGTATTGCTTGAAGCTTTGCTTTGTCAGAAACCTTGAATTCCTTCTGTATCTGTGCTTTACTAGCAGTGATAAATGTGCTATTCCCATGGGGAAGCTGAAAAAACTGTGCCATAACCAGAGTTGCAGACCAGAATTACCCAGAGTTAAATATGGACCTCGATCCATGTTTACTCAGAGCTAAGTCCCAATGTGTGTAGCATTTAACGCTTAGTTTTGTGCCTTTATAACTAATGAGGGACAAAATTAGAAATAAAAACCTTCAATAATTTCAAGAGCTCCAGTTAGCAGCACAATCTTATCAATGTTTACTCAGAAGTAAATCTGGCCATGTTCAATAGACCTTTGGCTATGTTCAATAGCTAAGAGGTTTTTCCTGTGGTAAAGGAGAATGCTGAAAATTCCTTGCCAGATTTTGAATCTTTAATAATTAGCGGAAGTAGTACTAAAAGGTTTATTGTCTGAAACATCATCTCTTATTGGCGACTCAGCAGGAAGCTCCCAAGATAGTCTGAAAAAGAATGACAGGGTCGGTCTCTAATATACAGAAAACAGCTGGTCAGAATTAATTTTTTTTACTGCATCATCTACCTGTTTTAATAGGAAGGTAAATCAATACAAAATAGTTTTGCAGCTAATGTTTGCATCTGTTAAATAACATCTGTAAAAATAATCAGAAGTAATGTTGCACATGAACTTGTGATAAAGCAGATTTCCCCTCACATTTGGCAGGACTTTTTTTTTAAAAAAAAGCAAGCAAAGCCCAAGATATTTAGGGAAAGGTTGCTAGTGAAATTGAAAGGATAATTAAAAATAATTTCCCACCTGACTCTATACAAGTGTTGGCTAATTAAGTGGCAGAGGGTTTTTTTTATTTTTGTTTCATTTGGCAAAAACAAATTAGTTAATTTGAAATTTACCAACTTCGGCCACAATACAAATTGCCAATTAGTGGAGCAAGGGTGGGGGAATCCTTCCTAATTTGCTCTTCCCAGTGCTGCTATGGAAACTGGAGCACAGCAGTCTTTCAAAATTTGCACTTCTCTGAATTTTGCAATGTAGTTGGTTATTTATTTTCTTTACTAAATCTGTATATTGCCTTTCAGCTGAGGATTACAGGGCAGTTTACAGTATTAAAATACAAAACACCACACACACACACACACACACACACAGTTCTCCAACAACAACAACAAATTTATGAAAAAACATATATTAGTGTACAGAAAAGTGCTGATACTGATTAAGAAAATAAACAAAAATTGTGGAAATTTCTTGCAAAAGAAAAGAAACATACAGAAAGCCTATCATAAATTTCTGTTGCTTGCTTCCACTTCTCTAAATTTGATGCCAGGTTTCTGATATGCTGATAATTTTACCAAATTATGTTGCTCCAAGGTTTTACTAATCCAGTACTATTACATAAGTCTTAGCTGTATTTCCCAATACTTTGCAAAAACTATTACAACAATATCAGGTTCTTCTATATTTGCAATAATTATGTTTTAACACAGTTAAGAAGGCATCATATAATATAGAGGACCTGGGCTCTTTAAGCATGCACATTGTAAGACCCTCCAAATGTCCCTATTTTCCAGGGACAGTCATGGATTTAGAGAAGCCATCCCAGTTTCTGATTTGATCCTAAAACGTCCCTGTTTTCCTTAGGACGTCCCTATTTTTATTGGAGAAATATTGGAGGTTATGGAGTTATGTGACCCCCGAGCTAAGGAGATAACTGTACAACCATCAGAAGAGGAGACATCTGAAGGCAGCCCTGTATAGGGAAGTTCTTTAATGTTTAACTATGTTTTTATAAGGGACGCTGGTGGCGCTGCGGTCTAAACCACTGAGCCTCTTGGGCCTGCCGATCAGAAGGTCGGCGGTTCGAATCCCTGCTACGGGGTGAGCTCCTATTGCTCGGTCCCAGCTCCTGCCCACCTAGCAGTTCGAAGGCATGTCAAAGTGCAAGTAGATAAATAGGTAAGGTATTTACAGGAAGGTAAACAGCGTTTCCGTGCTCTGCTCTGGTTTCACCAGAAGCGGCATAGACATGCTGGCCACATGACCCGGAAAAACTGTCTGTGGACAAACGTCAGCTCCCTTGGCCAGTAAAGCAAGATGAGCACCGCAACCCTAGAGTCGTTTGCGACTAGACTTAACCATCAGAGGTCCTTTACCTTTTTACGTTTTTATATTTCTTGGAAGCCCCCCAGAGTGGCTGGAGCAACCCAGTCAGATGGGCGGGATACAAATAAGAAAATTAATATTATGGAATAGGCCATCCCTATTCCAGCCAGGCTGCAATGTATGTTTGGTTTGCCCCCTTAGTTTTGCTCCTGCGTAACGTGTTGAAACAGCCCTTCATTCTGCTTCAATATGTGGAGTTGATCAGCAAACTTATGTGCTTTATAAACAAACCCTAAAAGTTACTCAGCCAAGGTTGTCTCTGAAAGCAGAGGAAACATCCCAGTAAGGACACTGGTGTATGTGAAGTCCTTGAAGCTTAAACTCTGGCCATTAAACAAATCTCTGCTGAACAGTCTGTCATAGCTTAATGTATCATCATAATTCATGAGTCTGTGAGCCTTGAGGACTCCTACGCATTCACTACATTCGCATTGCAGTCTGTTGCCAGTCACCTAATCGCCTTGATTTACACAAAGTACAGGATCTTGTGCATAATTATGTTCCTGTATCTCTTGGAATTAAATTCTGCTAACATTGATCAGGCTGTCACACAGCATTTGCACGTTGCAGGCCGAATTCTAAATTAAACCCGTTACTTTTATTGTTGTTGTTGCTTTAATTTTTTTACAAAGTTGGACTGTTCAAAATGCTTTGGCATGTTTAAGCTTGGTTTATTTTAATTAACAAGCAGTCCAAAGGGATCTTAACAGGAAACTCAACCTTTGATCTTGACATGGAATATGCAGGAATTTGTTTATAGTGTTTACTCTGTTTGCAGTTTTTTTGGTAAGAGGGGGAGAATGTATTTTATTGCCAGTTTGTTGAGATGGGATGGATGTAGCATCAAAGGAGATAAGGTTGTGTCTAAAAGTCAGGAGCACCCAGGAGCCACTGCCTGCATATGACATCGGTGGCTCAATAAGGTCTAGGACAGAAAAATATGGGGTGTTACACTGAATCACTGACTTGAACAGTAATTCCAATTTGCCTGGCTGAATATTGGCCTGTTGTCTGAAAACCCCTTTGTCTTTCCTATTTTTCTGTCCACTTGCCAAGACAACTTGTGGCCAATTTGTTTCTGGATCATTGAGGCCCCATGTAAACAATTTATGTGAGTTGAAGCAAGGGAACCTGTTTTGGATCAGCTTTAGTGGAAACCTTATACAAGGTTCATCCACAGAATGTTTGGATGAACCTGGCTGCTTTGCTGATAACACTGGCATGTTACGATCAGTCTGGTCCTTGCAACTGCTGTGACTTGTTCGCTGAATGTTTTATGAACTGCAGAGGGGCATGGTTTGCATCATGGAAACCTACAGCTACAGTGTGGTGCTCGAGACAGGCTGTTTAATATTAAAATACTCTGCCCCATCAGTCTGTGTCAGCTATGTTTACATTTTTAAAATCTTCTTTTGGCATTATACAGGCAATTTAAATGGCTGCTTCTTAGGAGGATTATTGTGACACCACATTCCTCAGAACTTTCTCTGGGCTTTAGCTGGGCATCTTTTAAATATTGATGGACTAGTTGAAGGTTTTTTGGAAAGTAGGAGCTTGATTCTGTATCCATTTTGTTGTTCTTGTTTAATAATTTCATTACCTATTACGTCCCCGTCCCTTCCCACCAAAATACAGTTCCAGTTTTTCTGAAGTGCAGGATGGGTGAGCTGTTTTGCACTCTTTTATCCAAAGTGAAAAGATGGTAATAGATAATAATAATAATAATAATAATAATAATAATAATAATTTATTATTTATACCCTGCCCATCTGGCTGGGTTTCTCCAGCCACTCTGGGTGACTTCCAACAAAATATTAAAATACAATTTAATATATATATATAAAGATATAATGCAGTAGAAAATGTTTGATTAGACAGCCGCATGGATTTTACTAGCCCAGAGATGGAAAGAATACAATGCCCCTACAAGAGAGGAATGGCAAACTAAGTTGTAGGAGTATGCCGAAATGGCAAAACTGACCGGAAAGCTCAGGAACCAAGAAGGCTTAAATGTTAACAAAGAATGGGGGGAAATTATAATTTACCTGGGAGACAACTGTAAGCAGATGAAAACATTAGCAGGATTGTAATAACACTTGTAATGTAGCAAATATTATGGACAAAATGGAGAGACATAAAATATGGATTATTGAATAAGATGCAGTTGAAAAGGTTGACAATAGGACCAATGGAGGGGAAGGTGGTAAGTCCAGAGATTCGGAGAAGTCTCTAAATATGGATATGTATTTTGTATTGTTATAATTCTATACCTGTGAAATCCAATAAAAATTATTTCAAAAAAGAAAAAGTTTGAGTAAAAACACTGTGGAGGTGGGGGTGGGAAATCAATTTATGAAACAATGCAATTATTTGGTATGAAGGTTATTGTGAAAATGCTTGAAAAAAATAATAAAAAATGATACTGAAAAAAACCACACACCTCAAAGTGGGTGTTTGCTTTGCTCCAGCAAAAGGACACAAGAGAAAGCAACAGGTCTTGAACTCTCTGGCCTGTTGTTGAAATGCTGCTTTTGCATGTGCGTGTTTGTGTATAATATCAAGAATCTCATGATTTACAGATATAGCTGCTGGATGTTTCCTGCCCAGGCAACCCTGTTGCTTTGAAGCATTTGAAGCTCTTGAAGCATTTTTACACTTTTAAAGAAACCCATGGGTTAGATCCAGACTTGCTATGGCCCTCATGGAAGAACTTCCTTCATTTGTGCTGGCAGCCAGGATCCCACAGAGTCTGAAGGAAGAGTGAGGGATGTTGATTTTTGTGAGTTCCCCAGTCCTTCGCCCGCAACCCCTGCACCTCCCAGACTGTTCTGGGTGTGGGCGGGAGTCCCCCCAAGCAGCTTTTGTGTGGACAGGCGGAGTCCCCCAAACCCTGGGCAGCCCCCGTGTGGAATAACGACTCAAGACAACGTGCTATGGGATTAAAATTGGCCACAACTTTATTATGTTTCAGATGTGGGTAGACCTCAGCTCAGGCATTGGGCGTTTATCCCTTCCAGTCCCCCGCCGGGGATCTGGGGAACATCAGGGTTATCCAGTGTGTGTGGGGGGGGGATGGGCTGGCTGGCTCTGGAGAACATATGTTCAAGCAGAGAGAGCCCGTCCCGTTACGCCGCCGTTGCAGGGGAGAGCAATGACGACCCCTATTGTGTGGGTAGGTAGTCCCTCCCCCTACCTGGCCTGTTCACCTTGGCAACGCCTCCCCAGGCGGGATTGGGCAGCTGGCTGAGGTAGGTGGAGACCTCCAGGTATCCCACCTGGGGAAGGTGAAGCCAAGCCTGTGCTAATGGTGCCACATAGGGTCCAGGGGGCTGCGTGTGACCACTCAAAGGGCGCCCCCATTTAATGTGGGGAGCAGTCATTAAGAGAGCAGCACTTGTTGCATGCAGAAGAGGGACTGAGCAGAAATAATTGCCATCCTCTTTCTCCGTTGCCAGCAGACCACTGCTGAGCACAACTCAGCATGCAACACAATCTGTTTTATTTAAAAGTGAGGAGTGGCTCCAAAATTATCAGTCTGAGCAGAATGCAGTTGAGAATTTTGCAGCCATGTGACCAATTCTTTTCAAACGGTGAAATCCTTGCTTTCCTCAATAAATCACGTTTCAGAATTTGTTGTTCCCTGACACCAAATAATGCCAGTAAATAAAAGACGTTTGGCATTGTTTCTGACTCTCAACAATGAGATTTTTCTAAGAATATGGCACGTGTGATTTTTTTTTTTTTTTACATTTGAGTAATGACTTCTGCATAAGAGTCTTATTCTAAGAACCTCTAAGCATTCTTAGACATTACTCTGAGCGTCACATTGAAAATAGGTCATGAGATAGTAGGCAGCAGCCAGTTTGCTCATTTTAGCTACATGTAGCTGTGCATCATGTGATATTTTGCACAATATTCTTATGAACTTGGCAGAAGTCAAGTTTTAATTAGGGGATTTGTTCCACTGATTCTGTAATATCCTTATCTGGAACTTGTTAAACCTTCACATGGGGGGGATGTTAGGCTTTTAAAAATTTTAATGGATTCTCAGAACTGGATATATATATATATATATATATATATATATACACACACACACACACACACACACACGACCAGTTAACATTAATAATTTTGGATATTAAAATCTGGCCCACATTCTGATGTTCACGGCACATTCAACAGTAGCTGCTACAGCTGCTTTAATTTTCCACTAAAAGAATTGCACCGTTTAATGTGCAAATGGCATTGCTTTGGCCAAGATCCACTCTCATGTTGACCTTGAAGCTGAATCAGTGGTGAACGCTGCACGCATTGGAACAAATGGATGCAGCTGAGAGGCATCTGGCATCACTTTAAAGGTTCCTGAAATGTCTAAAAGCTTATGTTATTGATTACCCTTCTTTTAGTTATGTCCTTACACTATTTAGAGATTGGCTGTGTCTGGAGAATCGTACAGTGATGAGTAGTTTGTGTTCCACAAAATTTCCCAGGAATGTAAAAAACACCAGCCTAAAAAAACAACATTTTTGTAGGTCACCAACATGGCGTCTCCAGGGGCCAGTGTGCTCACCATTACCTCCTATGGCACCCACATAAGTTCCCGGTAAACATCTTCTCAAAAGTCCACAATGCCTAAGAGACTGTTCTTCCTGCTCAGTTTCTCTTTGGGACTCTTGGTTCCTCATCAGAGAAACACAATTACTGGACAGGGGCACATGAAGCAAGCAGTCTCTCCGGTAACCCAAGTTGCACAGGGCTTTAAGTACTAAAAGCAAAAGCTTGATCTGAGCCCAGTGGCATATTGGCAGCCAGTGTAGTTATCTTAATAGGGGTCCGTATAGTTAAAGCTATGGTTTTCCCAGTAGTGATGTATGAAAGTGAGAGCTGGACCATAAAGAAGGCTGATCGCCGAGGTTTGATGCTTTTGAATTATAGTGCTGGAGGAGACTCTTGAGAGTCCCATGGACTGCAAGAAGATCAAACCTATCCATTCTTAAGGAAATCAGCCCTGAGTGCTCACTGGAAGGACAGATCGTGAAGCTGAGGCTCCAATACTTTGGCCACCTCATGAGAAAAGACCCTGATGTTGGGAAAGATGGAGGGCACAAGGAGAAGGGGACGACAGAGGACGAGATGGTTGGATAGTGTTCTCGAAGCTACCAGCATGAGTTTGACCAAACTACGGGAGGCAGTGGAAGACAGGAGTGCCTGGCATGCTCTGGTCCATGGGATCACGAAGAGTCGGACACGACTAAACGACTAAACAACAACAACAACAACAACAAAACATGCTGTCTGGAGGATGTCCCAGTCAACAGCCTGGATGCTGTGTTCTGCACTAGCTGCAGCTTTCAGAATATGCCCAAGGGAAGGCCTACATAGTAATCCTATTTTGAGGTTACTGATTCCTGAACCACAGCGACCAGCTTGCTCTGGTCCAGGAATGGCTGCAGTTGTCTTACCTGTTGGAGTTGGTAAAAGGCACTCCTAGCCATTGAGGAGATGGATCCAAGAGTACCCGTCTACCTGTTCCTTCTGAGGGAGTGCAACCCCATCCAGATTAGGCAATTTACCTGTGTATCAGGCACACGAACTACTCGCTCACAGGGCTTCTGTCTTGGTACACTTTGTACTGTGGCTTGTGATTGTGACTGCTTTCATATTGTTTGCATAAACATTGTTTAGGAAACCTGTCTAAGCAGCCTGTCTCATTTCAGGTGTCCACTCATTCTATGATGCATAGAAAAGGGAGTTGTGATCTACATAGGCATCGAAACTCAACATTACTTCTCTTTCCTGTGATACCTATATAGCTTCCAGCTGCTACCCAGCCATTCATTCCTCATATGGTTCCTTGTTTTCATCATAGCACTCAGATATTCTGAGTGCTGCCGTGTTTGTTTGTTTAAAAATATTTTTTTATTAGGTTTTACATATTTTTACCATCTTTACATCATTCACATAACAGAAAATAAAAATAATATTATCCTCATAATCCCCCCCAATCAACTTCCCCCAACTTCCTCTTCTGGTTTTTTACTAAACGGTTTCTTCTGTATATTTTATTATTCTTAAATTGGCATCTAATATATTTATTATTGTTTTCTTATTGTTTGAAATTCAATGTTGTATTTCTATTTTTGTTTTGATAATGGTAAATGTTTAGTCAAAACCTGCCAATGAGGCCATCTTTCTACACTGTTTCTGTAAGTATACCGTGGTACCTTGGGTTACAGATGCTTCAGGTTACAGACACTTCAGGTTACAGACTCCGCTAACCCAGAAATAATACCTCGGGTTAAGAACTTTGCTTCATGATGAGAACAGAAATCGTGCTCCGGCGGCGCGGCAGCAGCAGGACGCCCCATTAGCTAAAGTGGTGCTTCAGGTTAATAACAGTTTCGGGTTAAGAACGGACCTCCAGAAGGAATTAAGTTCTTAACCCGAGGTACCACTGTACCATAAATGGTTGCCAATCTTTCTTAAAGTCTCTGTTGTCCTTAACTCGTAGTCTTCCAGTTAATTTTGCCATCAATTTTTCTTGCCATTCTTCTTTTGTTGGTATTTCTTCACTTTTCCATCTTTGGGCTCGCAGCACCCTAGCCGCCGTTGTTGCATACATAAAAAGTTTTTTCTTCTCTTTTGGCAACTCTTGACCTGAAATGCCATGTTTGAAAGGGAGGCTCACATCTAGAAGCTGGTCCTTCCCATTATCCAAGTAGCAGGCATGACTTGGGCATGGAAGGGGAGGAGTCAGTTGAGTCCAGCTTGTACACGTCCCCTGCAGAGGAAGTAAGTTCCAATATGTGGAAGCTGAGGGCCTGGAATCAGAGATCCCTGAACTCCCATAGGCATCTCCTCCTAAGTACAATGCCTCTCTGCTCTCACCGCTGAGGAATCAAGTCCTAGCTCATCCATCTCCTGCTCCCCCATGCCTGCTTATTGGTTCAGCAGCGGTGGGTGGGGGAGTTTAGAGGCTGGGAAGGACAGCCAGATCTTGAAAGGATGAAGCTGGTTGAAGCTTCATTTGGAGCTTGAGTTCCTTTGGAAGCAAGTTCTTCATAACCAATGATCTGTCCATGGTCTTGAAAGCCTTCTATCTGACCCTCTTGCTTCTCCTGAACCCTGGACCTCTCGGCTGCCTGCAAATAACATCCTGGACTTCTCCTCCTCCTTGAGCCTTGTTGTCACCATCATCTCTGGCTGCCAGCTGGACCGCATGCCTCCTGAGCCACCTGTGGCCACTGCCACTGCCATATCAGACCAGGACTGTTTTAGGCATCTCCTGGTGGGCTGTGGCATGCCCGCTCTGTGCATTCAGATAAGCATTTTCCTTCCAGGTGTCACTGAGCTTTTTAGAATATTCTAAAAAGATCCCCTCCCCCCCAAAAATTGTAAAACAGCACTTATGATGTGAAATTGTATAATAGAGAGCAAACAAAATTGGAATCGCCGTGCTTAAGACTGGATGACATCGCCTGACATTGTTAAGAGCCACATTGTTCAGGTAATCAAAACTTCCCTTTAACTTTGATGTGGCTTGGTAACTAACAATGGATGCTGATGAGGAAAGCAGATTACTGTGGTCATTTTGGATGGGTCCTTCCACTGAGAATGAGGAGCTTGAAAAACTGGTTTGCCCAGTAACTGTGAGATATATAGTCAAGGAAGGCTGAAAGCAAGTGTTTTTGAGTTAGGGTCTGGATGGCAGAATTTCAGAAGAAACATTGCTGGAGAAAGCCCGTTTTGGGTCCCATAGATTTTGCTTTAAATCTAGTCTGTCTGCGTGCACTTGTTTTTGTGCCACCCTAGTACCCGCTTAACCTGTGAATTTATAGACTATTGCAAAAGCACCATGAGTCATCGGGGCTGCAAAAGGAAAATTACTCTGTGAAAGGCTGTCCTTAATGTTGCTCAGCTCAGAAAAGAGAAAGCATGAATCAATAAATATGCACATTTTGCTACCACCTAGAGAGCACTTTCCCGATATTTAGATGTCAAATTGTTATTGTCACACAACTATTCATTCCCCCCCAAACCTGCAGCATTCAGAATTATATATATGATAGGGAAAAAATGTAAGTTACCCTATGCAAACCAAAATAAGTAATGTAATTGTAATTTAAGGAAGGGGTACAAGCTGTGTCCAAATTGGATTTAGCTTCCTGCTCTTGGAATGTGTATCCGTTAAAACACTGAGTTAATACAGTTATAGTGTTAAAATTATTTATGAGAAGTACTGAAGCTTGGAAAAGATAGATGCTCTGTATGATTGGAACAACCCTGATCTTTGGCTGCATAGATCAATGGAGTCTTTCCCTTTTGAAGGCTAGACAGTGGCCATGAAATAATACATGCGAGTTCATGTACTTTCCTACTAAGGAGAGTGATATTTATGGGCAGATGTTCAGTGAATAATGGATTTTGCCGTGAGGCAGAGCAGATGAAATGGGCCTAGTGAAATATGACAAAAGTCACCTGCAGAATCTTTCTTTTCTGCTTGCTGGAGGGAAGTCTGTACATTTGCTATATGGGAATTGAAGTTGAACGGATGTATGATGATGGAATTAAAAAGGAACCTGAATCACTTCAAACCATAAGTCTCAGTTATATGGCTCTGCTGGCACCATCATCAGATTGGCAGCAAAAACTTTTACCTTAAAAGTTGAGAAGGCAGCTTGTTCAGTTCTTGAACTAGAGGAACTTAAGGCCAAACTAGTTGTTGGCCTCTGGTTGTCTCAGGAGACAATGGAGGGGTTCGCCTTTGGGGGTGAAGCCAAACTGTTGGAAGGTTGCAACGCCTGCTGTGGTTGTAGAGACCAATGTGGGTGAGACATGCTTTGTTGCAGTTGGGGCAGATGAAAGTGTCTGGTTGTGCTGCTGCAGAAGCACCATGGCATTTTCTCTCTCTGCACTCCTCCCAGTTATCATTGCTCCTCTGGTCATTGCTGTGAATACCTGATTGATTGTCTCAAGGCACTGTGGTTATCTGCAAGGCATTCCCACATGACGGTTCATGCTGCCAGCCTTCATGACACCTTTGCAGACATCTTTGTAATGCAGAGATGGTCTGCAAAAAGGGTTTGGTGCCTGGAGCCAGTAACCTGTGGAGCACTTTCTTGGGGATCCTGCCATCTTTTCCTTCCTGTGGACATGGCCAAGTCGCTGTTGAAGGATCTTAGCCAGAACCTGTTGAATATAGCAGAGCATATGCAGACTGTCCAGGCAGGATGAAGCAGGAACAAGACGCTGCTACCAGTAACTTGGTTACTTATAGGTTTATTATTTACAGCAGACTCACAAGTTACTATATACAGGATATAGACACGGATCTTAACTCTCTCACTGAACAAACGCCAACAAACTCTGAGACCACATACTGACCAACCAACTATCCAACAAGGAAGGTCATGAGTCATCATGCCTATGTGGAGACCTCAACCAATAGCAGACTTGTATCCAAGGTCCCATATCTCTAGGCAGAATAACTCCCTCTGCTCAGTCTTCTTGGCCTTCGGCCAACTCCTTAATTGCTTCTGTGGGAAGCTGTATCAGATAGCATGTAGTCAAAAATCCCAACAGTCGCTGAGGCAGGAGTGCAAATGTGCTGGGAATGTGGGCTTGGGAGAGGACATCTTGGTTTGAAACTCTGTCCTGCCATGTGATCATCAAAATCCTTCTGATGCAGCACATATGGAAGACGTTGAGGCGTTGCTCCTGGCAGCTGTAAGTTGCCCACTAGACCAAACTAGAAATTGTGGCAGATGTGTGACTTTGTTTGTTCTCATTCTCCAGTGTCAGGTGTATCTAAGGACAAATATTACCATTCTCTCAGTAGAAACTTATTTTTTTCCCCCAGTGCAAAATTACAACATAAAATCCAAAAAAGAACAAAAAACAAACCTACAAAGAAAACCATACCATCTTAACAAACTTTATGTACATATACACGTACACATTGACTTCTTTCCTCTGTTTTGAGACCTCAAAATTTTTAATCTTTCTGAATTGTTGTGTCTAATATAAATTACCTCTATCTTTATACCTTTTGCACCATTTTTTTTCAATTTCTTTAACCCTACAAAGCTTCATTCATTAAATACCAATATACTTACTCCAGAACAATGTTTTTTCATGTACTGAGTCCCATTCTTTTGCTAATTTTGGGTCCCATTCTTTTGCTAATTTTGGGTCCAATTGTCCCCTTAAGAATGCTGTAAATCTTGCCAAATTTATATATTCACAAAGTTTAATTTTCCATTCTTTTATTGATGGGATTCCCACCCCCTTTCCAGTTTTTTGCTATGAGCATCCTGGCAGCTGTTGTCACATAGAGGAATATTTTCCTTTGATTGCCTGGAATATTGTTTGTAATTATACCCAAAAGGAATGCCTCCAGTTTTTTACTAAGATATTTTAAACGTCTTTTTGATTTCTTCATATATTTCATTCTAGAATTGTTTAATAGGTTGGCATTCCCACCACATGTGAAACATTGTTCCTATTTTTTTCTTGCATCTCCAACAGGTGTCTGATTTTAATTTATAATTTTTTGCCAATTTTACCAGAGTTAAATACCATTGGTACATCATTTTCATCAAATTTTCTCTGATTGTATAACATGCTGTGAATTTAATGTCACATTTCCATAATTTTTCCCATTGGTCTAGCCGGATTGTGTAACCTATATCTCTCAGTAGAAAGTTTAGCACTTGCCAGCAATGCTTGTATAGTCATATGGTGTCATTTGGTAAATGGGAGCTCTTATACCAGGTGACTTTAGAATGGGGTTGTTGAACTTTAACTTCCATTGGCCCCAACCTGCAATGGTCATGGATGAAGGGAGTTAAAGGATAAGAACATATGAAGGACGCCACTTTGACTGCCCCTGGATTAAAAGCTAAAGGAATCTATTTGGGAGGAAAAGGTATAACTTTTCAGTTAATGCGTTGAAGTTAACAAGATTCAACCATTAGCCATAAAGGCGACATCAGATACCAATAACCTCAGGCACACCCAAACATTGCATTGTATTGAATGTGCACAACTTCACATGTGAGGTATTTGTTGATTTTTGTAACACCCAGTCCCAATTTCTGTGACTGCCGCTTCGTCAACCCTTCCTTCTGTAATGAACAAAAACCCAGACTGACAAGGTTCAGAGACATGAATGGTGTGTAAAACACAAATGTCAATTTTTTAGTCAGATCTAGAAGAAACAGTGGAGCATAGTCAGACAACTAATGCATTGCATAATTGTCTTAACAGGCTGGTGCAATTATATATTTGTTGCAGGTCATGTGGGTGACATATCTGTCTAGGGCCAGCAGCAGAAAAGAAGGCATAGCATGATCTGAAGCCACTGAGATAATGAATCTTTAGTGTATTTTCTAATTCAGTTGGCTGGTTTTGGAAATTTGCACCTTGCTCTTTGTCCATTAGCCAACTTTAAAAGACTCCAAGCTGCCTGACCTCAGCCACTTTGTTATCACAAAAGTAAGTAAATGTGCCAAAGACCATATATTGTGAGGTGGATTTGTCCTGGAAATACATTTCCATTTGAATTGGGGAGAGATATATATTAATGAATTGACAAAAGGTTAGACTCCGTAATAATTTCCAGAATAATGTGTGATCATTTACTCATGCAGTGCTAAACAACTTTAAGAAATCCTTCAGGGAAGGGTGATTAATGTAATTTACAGTTCTCTTAACGTTACTGCCTGCTTTTGAGTGCTAAAAAGGCAGGTAATGATTTTAAGCTTTTTTTAAAAAAAAATCAAAGTTATTGCCAGGATAACTCTTCATGGGGTGTGACAAACATTGCTTGATTCCAGTGTACATATGTGCAGTTCTATTTACAGTCTATTTAATTATTTGTGGGAGGGAGGATAGTATTTTTTTTAGTCTGATACAGTTTTCTTGACTTAAGCAAGCATTGTAATGGATGAGTTATTTATTGGTACAAGGGGTACCAACATCTTTACCCAGGGCTTCCCCCCCCCCCCCCAGCTGGAACTCACTAGAACTCAGTTCTAGCACCTCTCAGATGGGCACCATTACCATTATAAGAGAACAAGGGAGGTGTTCATGGTGCGTTCTGGCACCTCTTTTTCTAGAAAAATAGCACTGTCTTTACCCAAGATAGTGGTTCTGTTGCTGGGATATCATGTTTCCCCTATGCTGAAAACATCAGCTTATTTCCGTGAGTCCTGCCCCATGGAAAAAAGTGCATTTGGAATGTGTACTAAATAATTGTCTATATAAAACCTTAAAAATAACATTTACATTCCATTTAAATTAGCTATCTTGAGATTTGGAGAATAAAAAAAGAGCAATCGTACTGAGAATATTTGGAAATCTCTTTGAAAAGGGCTTGTTTATCATTGTGGCTTAGAAGGTGTCAGCTTTGCACTAATGCAACACAAGGGGGGGGTCAGGTAGAGTGTTTGGTGTATTATTAGATTCCTGCTGCCCAAAATAAGTGCTACTACTCCTTTGCCTTCAAATGAAGGACATACGTATTGCGGAATGGAACTTTAACATTTCTCATTTAAGCCTCCAGCAAGATGCATACCCTGTGGAGCGTCCCAGGCTTACTCACAGTGGCTTGGGGTCTTCACCTCTGATTTAAATAAATTCCGTCTTTGACCTCAGTTAGTTTTTCTTGTCGTTTATCTCCTGATGGTCGCTCTCTCTCTCAGGTTCAGTGAGCTTTAGCACTACAGTGGAACCTCTACTTACGGACATAATCCATTCTGGAGGTCCGTCCGTTGGTTGAAATGGGATGCTAGTAGAGGCGTCTTGTGTGCATTCGGTGGATGGCAGAAGCTGCTTTCGCGCGAATCGTGGCAAACCCAGTGTTTACTTCTGGGTTTGCCATGGACGCAACTTGGAACGTCTGCGAGACGAGGCATATGTAAGTTGAGGTTCCACTGTATATAAATAATAGAATACAGTGGTACTTCAGGTTACAGACGCTTCAGGTTACAGACGCTTCAGGTTACAGACACTTCAGGTTACAGACTCCGCTAACCCAGAAATAGTACCTTGGGTTAAGAACTTTGCTTCAGAATGAGAACAGAAATCGTGGTGGCAGTGGGAGGCCCCATTAGCTAAAGTGGTACCTCAGGTTAAGAACAGATTCAGGTTAAGAACGGACCTCTAGAACAAATTAAGTTCTTAACCCAAGGTACCACTGTAAATGTTTGTTTTCTGGAATGAGTTGAAAGATCCATCTAGTACAGCAGTTTGTCTTCAGCAGCAGCCAGGCAAGTCTACCCTCCCCCCCCCCCGGGGAAGTTCACACCTGAGCATAACAGAGAGAGCCCATCCCTGCTTGTTCATTCCAGCACCTGGCACTCAGAGGTCTGTTGCCTTAAACGCAAAAGTTTCCGAATCCTTCTTTGTTCCTGCCAGTTTCAATTTTAATAACTTAGTTGCTTCTTTGTGGGGCCTCCTTGGGGTGGACAGAAGCCATGGGTCAGAGGACAAGCATAACTTGCATTTTCAGCACCTGGCAGTGAGCATCTTCTCATACCGCAGGAGGCGTGAAATGAATTAGTAGTTAAGAAAGGGCACCTAGAAATAAGGAATAAGGAAAAACAAAAAAGAAGTAACAGCAAAGGGAAAGAAAAGCCACGAACTTTTAGAGGCTTTGAAGGAGGAAAACGAAGCAGATCCCTCTGTCCCCACCATAGCTGTCAACTTTTCCCTTTTTTAAAAAAGGGAATTCCCTTATTTTGTATAGGATTCCTCGCAAGAAAAGGGAAACATTGACAGCTATGGTCCCCACCCCTCCACTATCTTGTAAGCTTGGTGATTTTCATTCGAGCCATTATATCAGGGGCTCACATGAGCCTTGCATGTTGAAAGCACGCATGGGGGGTTTCATTGACTAGCCCCACCTGCTGAAATGTACACCAGTCACATGCCATGTTGGCTGTACATTCAGCAGTGGTGTCATAGAATAATAGAAATGTAGAGCTTAGGAAGGGACCCCAAAGGACATCTTGTCCAACCCCCTGCAATGCAGGAATCTCAATTAAAGCATCCATGTAGGGCCCTTTCCCACTCCACCGAATGTGTGGCTAGTGAAGGGCCTGGCCAGTGTCGACAGGAACGAGGTTGGTTGGCATGATCCCCTGACCCACATGCTTTCAGTGTGTTATTTGCTTCAGGAGATCCAGACATCATGATGCAAGGCAGAAACGTTATACATAAATAAATGTCTGTTCCTCCCATTGCATCAGACTTTTGTTTTTCTCCCGCTCTTCTCTCTCCCCCTGCAGTGCCAAATCCATTCTGTATTGTGCGCTCATTATAAATTTACAAGCGGTCTGCGGTCATGTCCTTTGTGCCAACATTTAAGCTTCCTTTATTCTTTGTGTTACGCTCGGAGTATTGTTTTAAATTGGTTTGGTTTTGTGAATATTCACATCGTTTGGTGGTTTGTTGCTCACGAGGCAGTGTTTTTGTGTTCCCACCAGCGGGATTTGTGTGATTTACTCTTTGCAAAGGTCACATTTACATGATGCATGCCCTGCCCCTGGGGTGTATGTGAGCAGCTCGTGGTGTTCCGTAAATTACATATCTCTTTTCAAAAAGTTCAAGTCAGTTTTAGCAATGAGAAAATATGTGGCAAGCAGCCGCCAAAACAGCACCTGCCTTTTTGAGCACCTCTGATTGCACAGGTGCAAAGTGTGCACAACACCATCTCGTAACAGACTCAGTTTAAACTACAAGCAGAAGATCGTTTTCAAGGACAGATGAACCCACCTTAAAATACTTTGGCATATTCCAAGCTAGATACATACGCATTGCAAGTCAACCCTTGATGATATCCTAGCTCTGGATTTGAATCTTCTTTACCTACCTACACAATTAGGACCAGTTCAGATGTCATGATAACCATGGTTTATTGTGACAGGAAAGAGCCACACTCTCCTCTCTCCCTTTGTGGCACAGCCTCATGGAAATAAGCTTATGCTTCTGTTTTTCATTAGCCACAGTTTAACACTGCATCTGAAACCTAAACAATGGTTATTCTTAATGATGGTTAGTGAAAACAAGACAGCTTCATAGATTGTGGCTTTAATTTGGCTTTATTTAGAATAAACCATAGTTTTCATTAACCCACCGCATGTTGTATTCAGACAGTACAGCAAGCTGTGGTTAATCTCTTCCGCTCAGCCACACCAGAGGCAGAGGGTGCCCACGACAATTGGGTCCCGTCTTGCTCCATCACGGTTTATCATGATGTCTGAACAAGCTCTTAGATGCTCTCCTGAGCTGTATGTTATGGATGAAATACATTTCATATAAAAAACTGAGCTAGCACCAAATACAGTGGTACCTCAGGTTACATACGCTTCAGGTTACTTACGCTTCAGGTTACACACTCCGCTAACCCAGAAATAGTGCTTCAGGTTAAGAACTTTGCTTCAGGATAAGAACAGAAATCGGGCTCCTGCGGCGCGGCAGCCGCAGGAGGCCCCATTAGCTAAAATGGTGCTTCAGGTTAAGAACAGTTTCAAGTTAAGAACGGACCTCCGGAATGAATTAAGTACTTAACCCGAGGTACCACTGTAACTGGAGTGCAGGAAGAAGAAAAAAACATGTCTCATTCGATATTGATTAAGTTGTTGTTTGAGAGTGCAAGTCTAGAGAAGAACCATACCTCAGTGGTAAGTATCTGGTTTTCACGCAGATAATCCCAGGTTCAGTCGCCAGCATCTCCAGGTAGGACTGGGAATATCCCAGTCTGAAATCCCCGGAGAGCTGCTGCCAGTCAGTCTAGACAATGCTGCACTAGATGAGCCAATGGTCTGACTCTGTATCAGGCCCATTCCTGTGTTCCCATGAGGTTGGCAATGCCCCCTTCCTTGGCTCAGCTAATATCTTCTCCCTTGGCTTCACTCGTACCTCCTTTTTGAATTAGCAGCCAGTTGTGCCTTTTGACCAGACAATGCAAGGATAATAGTACAAACCTGAATCAATGATCCTGCAAATAGTATAACTTACCGTATTTTTCTCTCTATAACACTCACATTTTTTCTCCTAAAAAGTAAGGGGAAATGTCTGTGCGTGTTATTGAGCGAATGTGTGGTCCCTGGAGCCGACTGGCCTGAGTACAAAATCAGGCAAAAATCAGATCGCGGAGGAGGGAAGGCTAAAGAGAGGAGGTTGCTGCTTTCCTGCATTCTGCCTCAGGGTCTTACTGCCCACTGTTTTCGGTTGCTGTGTTGCTCAAATGCAACAGCAGGCTCCAGCCCACCTGGCTCAGGTTCCGTCGGCTAGGAGCGCAGCCGACAGCCACCACCTCCTCCTCTCCGTGCTCCGCTGCTG
Organism: Podarcis pityusensis; assembly: GCF_964106645.2. Taxonomy (NCBI): domain Eukaryota; kingdom Metazoa; phylum Chordata; class Lepidosauria; order Squamata; family Lacertidae; genus Podarcis; species Podarcis pityusensis. Next base: position 27,120,690 of record NC_138029.1, on the reverse strand, counting down.
CTGCTGCGTCCAGCATCGCAGGCAGCCGGAAAATGCAGGTGGGAGAGAGAGAGAAAGAGAGAGAGAGAGGGCTGGCTTGGGTGGATGGGGAAAAACTTTTGCCTTCCTTTCCTCCCTCCCGTTAAACCCCTCTCCTGCATTGTTAGTCAGCTGCTTCTCCGCACACCCCTCTCGTGCTCCTTGTCCCTTCTGTGTTTTTCCTTCCCTCCCCACTTAAAACGTGGTTACGAAGCATGGATCCACATGGATCCTCAGGATCTTTGCATTGGGTCACCCCAAATTCACCATCAGATCACATAGCATGTCCATGGCTACAGCCTGCACCAAAAAAATCATGCACCCACTGTTGCCACAATGGTGCAAAAACGTGGTTGCAAAGCACAGATCCACATGGATTCTCAGGATTTTTGCATTGGGCTACCCCAAACTCACTGTCAAATCACATGTCTGTGGCCACAGCATGAAGCACAAAAATGATACATCCACTGTTTCATTCAGAAGTTTTTTTTCTTGTTTTCCTCCTCTAAAAACTATGTGCGTGTTATGGTCAGGTGCGTGTTATCGAGTGAAAAATACGGTAATCAGATGCAGAATGATGAATGAGGTAGAAGAGGCCATGATAAATAAGAAATCAATGTGTAATAGGACTACAGTGATCTCACAAAGCATCCGGAAATTGAATTGATCTCGACTGAGATGTACTGTACATGCAAAGGAACAGTGTTAAGGAACCAAGGTGCACATGTTTAACAAGTGTGGCATTGGTAGAATCTGTGAATATATTTAATTTGTTCTTAGCTTTTTCGGTCATTTACTTAGCAATATGGATCTCTGATGAGAATTCTATTCATTGCTCGGCCATTGAATAGCTGTTGGGCTCGTGCTGGCCGCTAGCTTTCTCCTCAACCTTTTGCTTTTAGTGTTGCAATAACAAAGCACACCGTAGGGATTTGTGTTAGTAGACGTATGGTGCTGAATCTTTTACTGCCGTGGGGCTCTCACATAAACGAGGGGGGAAAGGAATGAAAATTTGACATCCTCCCCATTCCGTTCCACACGCAATAGCAATCAGTTTCCCCTGACTAGGCTTTTATAACCTTGTGGCTATTTCCATCTGTTCAGCTAAAAAGTGCTGAAATCGATATTAAGGCAGTACTAAAGCAAGTACTTTTAGAGATTTGTCACATTTCCTGCTGATGTTTGACTTCATATTGATGGACAGAGAAGGGTATAGGCATGGTGGTGGGTTTTGCTTTTTGCAGGGGGGGGCGGAGTTGTGTGTGCATGTGTTTTAAAGGTAAAGTTTCTTCCTCTTGCTAGAAATGGCACTGTTCTATATTTCAGAATTTTTTTTAATATAAATTTTTATTAGTTTTTTAACATACCATTTTCGACAGTAATTAAACATACTTTTACATCTTATTCAAATTTTTTTACTTCCATCAGTCCTGTCTGAAAATTTTCCAATCTAATCTCTTAGTATGCATTTCTTATTTTCCCTATTACATTTCAAACTCATAACCAATATCTCTATCTTTTTCTATTTTGTGACACTTCGTATATTTCTCCTTACAAAACTTCTTGTAGTCCTACTAGCGTAATTTGTTGATTACAGTTGCTCTTCAAATAATTCATATGCTTCTTCCAATCTTCTGTAAATCTCTGGTCCCGCAGGTTTCAAATCTTTCCTGTCATTTTGTCCAATTCTGCATAGTCCATTAATTTCTTCTGCCATTCTTCTTTCGTCGGAATTTCTTCTTGCTTCCATTTCTGGGCTAACAGTACTCTTGCCACTGTTGTTGCATATAAGGACAATTCAACATCTTGCCTATTAATGTCTTGACCTATAATACTAAGTAAAAATGCTTCTGGTTTTTTTAAGAATGTATATTTCAACATACATTCTTATATATATCATTTATATATCATTTCCCAGAATATATATATCATCTTATATATCATTTCCCAGAAGTTATTTACTTTCTTACATTCCCACCACCTATGATAAAATGTTCCTTCTTTTTCTGTACATTTCCAACATTTATTATTTGTCTTATACATCTATATTTCGGAATTTTTGCCGCCAGGTAAGGCTGATTTGATTTAGCTTCCCCTTGTTCCTGATGTATCTCTTCACTCACTCCTTCTTCTCTAGTGATGGTGGGTGGGACATCTTGTGGTTCACCTCAGGCGCCAAAATGGCTTGGGCTGCCCCTGCTGATGGGCACCATGGTGGCTACCCTTGTAGTAGAGTAAGGAACCTATCAACCTACGGTAAATTGGGCTAATAAACTAAATGACCATTCCGTAGCACGGAAAGTGGGGAAGTAACATTGTGACAGAAGACCATCTTTGTAGTTGTTGTGCATGGTGATGGACCTGTTGGTGCTTTTCAGCCAGAGGTGGGGAAACTAAGGCTTAGGGGCTGAATTTGACCCTCCGGGTCTATTCATCTGACTCTTAGGGATCTTCGCAACCCCTCTTTCACACCAGCTTTCTTCTAGAATATATCCTTGAACTATGATAGTGCTACTTTCTTGACCGTAAGAGCGGCTTGACAGTGCAACAGTTTTCTACGATGGGTGGTGGGCTGTCCTTCCTTGGAGGTTTTTAAGCAGAGGTTGGATGGCCATCTGCCATGTATGATTTAGCTGAGATTCCTGCATTGCAGGGGGTTGGACTAGATAACACTTGGGGTCTCTTCCAACTCTATAATTCCATTATTCTACTTGCTTGCCTTTATGGATGATGGAGGTGCCAAAACCTTTGACATCAGTGGCAGGGAAAGAGTTTACTGTTCAAAGGTTGCACCATGTGTGGTTTTTGCCGCAAACTCCACTCCCCACTGGTGTGTGGCCCCTGGAAGGTTGTGCATGAAACAATGTGGTTGGAAAAACTTCCCAATCCTAGCTTTGCTGTTTATAGTTGCTTCTGCTGTAGGTTTCTTTTTTCCCCACTTGAATGATAAGGAGTCAGTCTCCCTAGTGATGTTATTAATTCTCAATTCTGTTGGATTGCAAATATGATATATCATCTCTGGATGCAGATGAAAGGGAAACAGAAACATCGCCACCTCACTCTCTTCAGTGTGGAAGGAAAGGAAGAAGCTAAGGATAGGCCTCTCTTTCCACCTTTCCTGTCATTTGGCTAGGTTGCTATGGCAGCAGTGTTTGCTGGAATCTATCGTATTTATTTGTAGTTCCATTCCTTTTATGTGATTTATGTAACTGTCTGGTGTAGAGGCCTGTTGACCTGCATACAATCAGCAACATGGCCCCTCTGATTGTGTGAGGGAAATTTAGCATGAACCACGTAGAACTTGAGTCGGTCAGTAGTGATTTTGCAAACTGGTTAGCGTTCTCCCCGCCCCACCCCTGCCCCCATGTAACTGTGTTTCAGAGTGGTTTGCATGTACTCATTCCCATACAATCACAGGTGTGTTCATGTCAGCAGCGGGGCGGTCTGGGTGGGATGGAGAACCGCTGTCGGTATATATGGAAAGTGATCTTTGTTCCCCTCTCAATTTGCTGCAAAGAAAATTAGCAGCTGCCAGACCCCCCCCCCCTTTTAAGGAAAACCTCACATACATCATATTGCAGTACTCTAAATGTAGCCATGCTACCTGCATCAAGGTAAAGTTGCCACTGATATACAGTGGTACCTCGGATTACAGATGCTTCAGGTTACAGATGCTTCAGGTTACAGATGCTTCAGGTTACAGACTCCGATAACCCAGAAATAGTACCTCGGGTTAAGAACTTTGCTTCAGGATGAGAACACAAATTGCGCAGCAGCGGCAGCGGGAGGCCCCATTAGCTCGGGTTAAGTACTTAATTCGTTCCGGAGGTCCGTTCTTAACCTGAAACTGTTCTTAACCTGAAGCACCACTTTAGCCGCTGCGCCGCCGGAGCACGATTTCTGTTCTCATCCTGAAGCAAAGTTCTTAACCTGAGGTACTATTTCTGGGTTAGTAACCTGAAGTGTATGTAACCCGAGGTACCACTGTACATAACCAGAGGTATCACTGTATAAGCTGAAGACTGATAAAACCACTTTGTTAGAATATTTTTTTGCATAATTCTGTGGCAGCATGACAACTTGCTCTTCTTCACCACTTGCTTATGTTAGCATCTGCTCCGGTTAGAGTCCCCTCCCGAAAAAGTCTTTTAAAAAGAGGGAGAGGTGACCTTTCCCATTTCTTCTAAATGCCTACAGATCTCCAGTTAGAGTCTTTCACTCTACGTTGCCACCTCAATTTATTTTTTCAGACGTAATTCTTTATTGCTTTTGTAAAAATGGCTTTCTGTCGTTATCTGTTCCTATTGCTCCTCTGACTTTTTAAAAAAGAGATATCTCTCTCGTGAATCTCTCATTGATTTCCCCTCCCTCCTGTGTGCTTTGTTCTTCTGTAAGTCTTTTGTGTCCTGACAGCTAAGCCTTCTGAAGTCAAGGAAGAGTTTATCGGTAACCTCTGTGATAGCTTGCATTTCTCTGTAGGTGAAGACAGCTATAAAATTTTGTAAGTGTAGAGAAAGAAGAAGAAGAAGAAGAGTTTGGATTTGATATCCCGCCTTTCACTCCCTTTAAGGAGTCTCAAAGCGGCTAACATTCTCCTTTCCTTTCCTCCCCCACAACAAACACTCTGTGAGGTGAGTGGGGCTGAGAGACTTCAGAGAAGTGTGACTGGCCCAAGGTCACCCAGTAGCTGCAGGTGGAGGAGCGGAGACACAGCCCGGTTCCCCAGATTATGAGACTACCTCTCTTAACCACTACACCACACTGGCACTTTACAGCATTCCAACACATTTGTTTTCAGGGCAGCAAACCACACTTAAAATGTGCTAGTGTGGACTACTCACCGGGCTTATTCTCTACCCAGGTCATATGTCTTTAATACTGATTATAGTTACTGAAACTTTTGCTTCAGTTTCAACTTCCAGTGCTTCTCTAACTGAAAAACGGTTCCAGTCACCTGATGAGATTATATCATAGAATCACAGGCTCGTAGAGTTGGAAAGGGACCCTGAGGACCATCTAGTCTATGGGTAGGCAAACTAAGGATCGGGGGCGGGCTCCGGCCCAATCGCCTTCTAAATCCGGCCCACGGATGGTCCGGGAATCAGTGTGTTAGAATGTGTGCTTTTATTTAAAATGCATCTCTGGGTTATTTGTGGGGCCTGCCTGGTGTTTTTACATGAGTAGAATGTGTGCTTTTATTTAAAATGCATCTCTGGGTTATTTGTGGGGCATAGGAATTCGTTTATTATGATTTTTTTTCAAAATCTAGTCCCGCCCCCCCACAAGGGCTCCCTGCTGAAAAAGTTTGCTGGCCCCTGATCTACCTGAAGGAGCGTCTCCACCCCCATTGTTCTGCCCAGACACTGAGGTCCAGTGCTGAGGGTCTTCTGGCGGTTCCCTTGCTGCAAGAAGCCAAGTTACAGGGAACCAGGCAGAGGGCCTTCTCGGTGGTGGCACCCACCCTGTGGAATGCCCTCCCACCAGATGTCAAAGAGGAAAACAACTACCAGACTTTTAGAAGACATCTGAAGGCGGCCCTGTTTAGGGAAGATTTTAATGTTTAATAGATTATTGTATTTTAATAGTCTGTTGGAAGCCGCCCAGAGTGGCTGGGGAAACCCAACCAGATGGGCGGGGTATAAATAAATGGTGGCCGGGGAAAGAAAATGTCAAAATATTTTCCTTGAAGCTTGAATATGTTCTATTCTGGATTGTTTTATTTGAAGTTTTACTGTGTTGTAAACCAATTTGAGATTTGTACTTTAAAAAACAAAAAGGAAATGAATTATTATTATTATTATTATTATTATTATTATTATTATTATTTAGTCCAACTCCATGCAATGCAGGAATATGCAGGTGTCCCTTATGGAGATTGAACCTGCAACCTTGGCTATATCAGCACCACACACTAACCAGCTGGGCTATCCTGCCATGTTCTTGAGGAATTCATCCTGGAGGCTGTGGTGTAGCTGAGGGGGGACGAAGCACATGCATCTGTTCTTTCCAGGGGAGTACAGCCTCTGTCTGGTCATAATTCATCCTTCACGCACTCCATAACTGGTCTAGCACAGCAATGCCTAACCAGTCCAACTACCACCAGCCCCATACTTCATGGTCAGTGGTCTGGGATGATGGGAGTTGCCCAAAACATCTGGAGGGTACCAGATTGGGAAAGGCTCACCCAGTGCCTGCACAGCCTCACCTGAGTCAGATGATATAGATTTATCAGTATGCTGATAACATCTCACCCCCTCCAATGGCTTTACCCAGCTGCTGTTAAAAAGCATGTGAGGGGCACAACGGAGACAAGCAAAATAGAGAGCAGCTCCCAGTCCATCTTCTCTGTGACCTAGGAGAGATTTGGAGCACACTCTGGAATGTTACCTAGTAGTTTTGAAATGTTCAAAAATGCCATTCTCCGCCAAGATGGAGAAAATCTCCAAACAGCTACTGTAAATAAGTGGATGTTGTTGATGAAATGTGAGATGCTCTTTTGCCACAGGGTGCACACAAACAACATCTGAGAAAATCAGTAATGCTTTATATATTAGACCCTGGCTCCACTCCAATGAGTAGCAATAATTCTAACTAATATGAAAGGCATTAGGATGTTGTTGTTGTTTTAACGCCAGTTGCTTTTTTTTTTTTTTACACATTCATGAAAGGGGGAAATGGCATTTCCCTCCCCTTGAGAAGGCAAATGTAAGAATGGATTTTATAATGCTTGTATAACTTGCTTCACTTGCCTTGGGTGAAAGTTACGGACAAAAGAACTGAGCCGCCTTGATTACTTCGTTACTTGCTGGCTCCTGACTACTGATTCACTAGAGCAGGTCAGGAAGGGTGCAGCAACGTTAGCAACCAGCAGATGTCTTCATTTTCTTGCTCGGGTGACAGTAATTGCTAGGTAGAACACATGCTTTCAGATAAGCTCTTTCTTCCCTTCAAAACATGGTGCCTGCACAGCGTGAAGAAAGGAGATGTTGAAAGTGCACCTAGAAGGTTCATTTCAGTACTTCGCAAGCTAATAATGAGTGTGTGTTGCTCTGAAATTAATGAAATGGGAAAGATCAAGAACAGTATTTGCAGCTCTAAAGAGCGCTAGTTGGGTTGGCAATGAAACGAAAGCTCCTCTCCAGTGTGAACTCTCTGAGAGCTCGCAACAACAACCATTACACTTAAAATTAACAACCCGAATCCTTCTCAAGGTCTATGTTGCATTGTGTCAGCTGTCATTACATTGGCTGTCTTAATGCATGCGCAAGAAGCTGCGCCCCTGCTCATTCCACTCACCACCACCCTTGCCATCCCCCATTTGAAATCCAGGATTGTGATGACTACAAATCCTCCAATGGGAGCTGCGTGATGACAGCCGTACATATATCTATCTATATAAAGATATATTAGAATCATAATGACAGCTGCATACTAATAGGGATGAGAAGCATCTTACTTACTCATGGCAGAAGGGACAGCAGAATTTGTACAGGATGTGGACATGCAGACTTTCATGGGAAAAGAGCATGAGTAGAAGAGATAATTCACTAGAAGAATCAGTCACTAGTAGGCACATGAGTGGTCGTTTCTTGTGCAGTTTCCTTCCTACAAAGTGGAGAATTGCATTCAGTCAGCATACAGTAGGTGCTTAGGAAAGACGAGAGAGGGGTTGCAATGTCCTCACTCTCACCCCAACTTAGGCTTTAAGAGGTGCAGCTACTCCTTAAGTAGAGGTGTGATAATAGGGAAAACGTCGTCTGTTTAATTAATGCTTGCTGTGAAGTTGTTATGGGAGCCCTCCTGGTAGAAAGTGTCCAGCTTTAATGGGAGCAGAGTTGGCCAAAGGAGTGAGGCCAATAATGAAAAATAGCTGAAGACTAGAAGTTATGTGGCATCTTCATTAACCCCAAAGAAAACTGTTGTGAGCATAAAGGGTATCTCGTTATAACCAAAGGATTCACCGATCTCGAGTAGAGGATTGTGGTTTTTTAAAAATATGTATTTATTGCATCCACATTTGCTAGCCTGCTGGGGTATTAAATGCATGGCAGCCCACCAACAGGTGGATTTCTGTATTACCCATGCAGGAGATGAAAATTTCCTACATTAAAAGCCTCCAGGCTGGTTGTGAAGCAGCTCCAAGCTGTTATATTTTTACACACAGACGTGGGAGCGTGTATGTGTTTTGAGTAGTCTCTGCTTAAAGAGCATTTGTAGTCAATCGCTCTTTGTGTTCCCAGTTAAGGGAATAAAAGCAGCAGGATGTGCTACAGCTGGTGGGAAGCTGTACTCAAAGCAGTCCAGAAAAGAGAATATTTGTCAGATCACAGGGTGTTGGGTTGTGAAGGTGTGGTGGGTGTTGTTTTCCCCCCTCTTTCCTTTTTTCGTGCATTTTGCTTTTCCCCCGCCACCCCGAAATTATCTTAATTCAATTTCATGCTTCTGCTAATTATGAAATAACGTAGTGTGGGTAGGGAAGGAAATGGCCCTCTTAATTAAGGGTTTGATCTCCGTCTCTGGTTTACTTGGAACCTTATCTGCTTCCATATTTCCCTGACCTGCTCTCACTACTTGATAGTGCTGCATTAGCTTCTTCTGTATAAATGTTAATCGCCATGTGTTATGGGGGGGGGCATTATCCCCATGGCTACTTAACTACAAGGGCTGTGCTCTGCCTCCACATTTGTAGGCAAATTCAAGACATTACCAAGCCCTTTGTCATGTAAATACAAAACTGATAACAACATAAAGAAGAGACGAGGAGAAGAAGAAGAAGAGGAGGAGGAGGAGGAGTTTGGATTTGATATCCCGCTTTATCACTACCCGAAGGAGTCTCAAAGCGGCTAAAATTCTCCTTTCCCTTCCTCCCCCACAACTAACACTCTATGAGGTGAGTGGGGCTGAGAGACTTCAGAGAAGTGCGACTAGCCCAAGGTCACCCAGCAGCTGCATGTGGAGGAGTGGAGACTCGAACCCGGTTCACCAGATTACGAGTCCACCGCTCTTAACCACTACACCACCACACTGGCTCACAAACAACGTAACAGGCTGTATGTAACTATATAAATTCTTTTTAAATGCGATTCAACATAGCATATCAAAATATATGGTTCTATAGACCAACTTATCATATAAACGAAACATATTGTGAGAAATTAAAGTCAACATTGGCACGTGAAGATGCTTTTAAGAATTCTAGCATTCCCTGTATGCAGGTGTCAGGGAACTGACATCGGGGCTAGAGGCGGAGGGGAGGCTCTCAAATGATGCTGGAGAGGGGCCCAGCAGGGAGGGAGGCAGCTCCGCAGATGGGGAAGCAAATCAGCGCAACACCAGGGATAAAGAGGGGCTGATGGGGGAATCGGCGAGAGGGCTCCAGGACTCTTCACCGGACACTAGCAGGGAGAGCACGGGTCCTCCGCTACCCACGCCCTCCCTGCGCAGAAGACTTCCGCGCAGAGAGAGTAGGAGGAGACTGGTGTCAAACAACTTTTATGTTGGAAAAGATTTAAGAAACGCCCACTGACGGATTCTGCTAGCGACTGAGGCAGTCACGAAATGAAGGGCTGTCCAGACTGAAAGGTTTAACAGGGCAACAAGGCCAGGAGAGGCGGCAACTTACGCACGAGCAACCCATACTCATTACAGCAGGTATCAGACGAAAATCTTGGAAGAATGGCACATGCCGAAAATAAGCTCTGGAATTCCACACCTTGGATATTGCTAATATAAGAACTGAATAGATTGTATTTCCTGATCTATCTCAATTCAAATATCCTTTATTAGGCATAGCAAACCACACATTATCAAACAGACACCATATACAAATTGTGCAAAATACGAGCTCAGCATAACAAGGTTTGTCCCAGTCAGATCTTTAACTCCAGAGGAAATCAATTTGCATAAATAATACAAATACAACACTACCACATCACCGATCCTGATCTATCTGCTGGACTTCAATTTCTCATAGTATGTTTCATTTATATGATAAGTTGGTCTATAGAACCATATATTTTGATATGATATGTTGAATCACATTTAAAAATAATTTATATAGTTACATACAGCCTGTTACATTGTTTGTGTTGTTATCCACATTTGTAGGCAGCTATACTTCTGATGTGGGACACGGGTGGTGCTGTGGGTTAAACCACAGAGCCTAGGATTTGCCGATCAGAAGGTCGGCGGTTCGAATCCCTGCGACGTGGTGAGCTCCTGTTGCCTGGTGCCTGCTCCTGCCAACCTAGCAGTTCGAAAGCACGTCAAAGTGCAAGTAGATAAATAGGTACCGCTCCGGCGGGAAGGTAAACGGCGTTTCTGTGCGCTGCTCTGGTTCACCAGAAGCAGCTTAGTCATGCTGGCCACATGACCCGGAAGCTGTCTGCGGACAAACGCCAGCTCCCTCGGCCTATATAGCGAGATGAGCGCGCAACCCCAGAGTCGGTCACGACTGGACCTAATGGTCAGGGGTCCCTTTACCCTTTACCTTTATACTTCTGAATACTAGTTGCTGGAAAACCGCAAGAGGGGAAGGGTGTTCTTGGTTCTTTCAGTCATGCTTGCAGGTTTCCCACAGGCATCTGGGCAGCCACTGTGTGAACAGGATGCTGGACTAGATGGGTCATTGGCCTGATCCAGCAGTCTCTTCATATGTCCCCTTTTACGTTTGGGGAATGTGACACAAGGATATTTCTGGGGCAATGAAAATCCAGTTGTTGCTGCACTCTGAAAACCACGACCACCACTCCCAGTTGGCTTTTCTCCCCCCCCCCCCACAGGGAGTTAAAACAGTCAGGGAGGGGAGAATCATGATAGCCTGAAAATGGTTTAACACCCTTTTCTTTTTCTAAAATGTATTTTTATTAAAGATTTTCTTGGTTTACAAAAGTATGTGCAATGTCTCTCTTTTTTCAAGTAACATTTTTTACAGATCAGTTTCATTTGTTGAGACATTAGGAAGAAACCTACGCACTATTCCTCTTCTCCTGATTGCAGCCTTTTGTGGCTGCTTTTCAGTAATTTTGTGTGTGTGTGTGTGTGTGTGTGTGTGTGTATTCACACATCTCATGGAAGGAAAGTTCCATAGAACTCCACATAACATGTCCTTTGTCCCGAATATGTCATTTTACAAAGATTTGTGTGTGCGCCCCAGGTTTTAAAACTGCTGCGTTTGAATGACTTACGTGAATTTCAGTACGAGTGGTGAGAGTCGGCCAAGATTATATATTTTCTGCCACTTAACAATCCCTCTCTCTCTGGTGGAGTAATGTTCTTTCCAAAGGATTCAATTATTTGAATATGGCCACAGGATAAATTATGTGGGTGTATTCACCTCAACCAAATACTTTTGAAGGTGAAATGAGGAAAGATAAACTTTCTTTATGCCTTCTTTCACTTCCATTTAAGTGCATGTTTCATCTGGAGATGTTGCTCAGGTTTCTCTACCTGGGGCCAGTCCCAGACCATCTGCTCACAGCCATCGAGCTTCAAAGGAACCGCATGCTACTCTTAGGAGGCTGCATACATTGGCAACACAGCACCATTGCCTCTTGTCTTTGTTGTTCTTCTCTGCAGGGAGAGGAGAGCCTGCGAAATTGATTCCTGCCAAGCTCTTAAGTCTTTTCTCAGCTCTCTTGGAGAATTATATCCCAATTCCACTGCAGCCCCAGGTCCTATGGGATACAGGATACAGATGATGCTTGTGTACCACCCTAATGTCCTGTCCTAGATATCTTAGCAGCATTGTCAAGAACTGGCCCCATTATCTAATTAGATGAACAGTTACATCATACTTCTAATTGGGAGTGGATAACTGTTTTGAAGTCTTCTCAACTAACCCTGTTGTGAGTCCAGAGGAGGCTGGCCAGGATGGTGAGCAGGCTGTAAACCAAATCCAATGAGGACCAGGTGTGTTCAGCATGGAGAAGAGAAGATGGACTGGGGAGAATGTGAAAGTGACCTCCGTATATCTGAAAGAAGATGTAGTAGAGTCATTCTCTGTTGCTTCGGAGGGCAAGGTGAGAACCAATGGATAGATATTGCGGAGAAAAGGGATTCTGGCACCCAGTGGTAAGAGGTGTTGAACGGTACAAAGGTTTCCTCAGGAGGTGATCAGATCCCTTTCCATGGAGGCATTTAAGTGGAGTCTGAACAACCAACCCCCAGGGATGCTAGCAGTTGAGTGCCACATTGCAGACCCTGTACTCATCAGACTGTTTGGTCTACATGGTCTTCAAGGTTCTTTCCAAGCCTATGATTATGTAGACCCCTCTTTTTCTGGAGAGGCTGTTCATGCAGCATCATGCAGGCTCACCAGTCTCATTTCTTCCAATCTCTGCCTTTCCCTCCCCATGTGTCTGGGGAAATCTCCCTCTGCAGCAGTAATTGGTGGAACCTGTCTTTCCAGAGCCTCACTTTGCACATTCATGAGTGAAATTAGTATGCTGTCGCAGCCCATTTCTGCTCTCAATTACCACCCTAATTTGCACTTTGGTAGCACACCTGGTACACGTCATGGCTTCCATTTCCACTCGGCAGCTCTTGCCCAGCACACAGTTATCCCATCCTGCATCATCTGCTGAGCTCAGTTTCCCCCTTTTTACATATCTTATGTAGCTGTAGCTTGCATTTGATTTCATTAATGCTAGCTACCTGGGTTCACTGGAAATTCCAACTGGATAATCACCATTTCCCACCCTAAGGTCTCTTCTTCATTTGTCCCTATTTTCACCTTTAGGGCAACTGAAGCTGCATGCGATCATATTAGCAAATGGCAGGATAGCAGCTAAGGTGTGATGGTGGGTGAAAGATAGAACCGGGCTGGAGTGAAGAGGCTGCAGAGCCCATTCTGTATTTTAGACATTAAAGTATCTGGAACTTCTGTCATGGCTAAAATGGCCGCTGTTTCTTTAATGCTTAAAAAGTCGGGTCAGCGTGAGTCAGTGGCCTGCACTGGGTTGTATATATATTGAGTGAGAAATGTTAGGTTGGATTGGGTTGGTTGGTTGGTTATTGAAAGCTGGTAGTGTTGATTTGTGTACAGTTGGTCAGTCGCTTTTGCAGAAAGTCTTTTAAGAATAAAAGCAGAAAGTGCTCTGCAAGGATACTTTTCTCATGGACTCTTTTATGCCGACAACGGTCCGAGGACCAGGCTGAGGCGACAAAGGGAGGTCAGAACCTTTTTTTTATTTACAAACACTGATAACTCCTAATGCTTATTCAATGCTGTGCATATCCTTGAGTCCAGCAGTTACAAAGAGACATTTGCAAGAGTCTCTTTTCCATTTCCTGCTGACATTTACAATAGGAATAGTCCACCATTTCCAATTTAAAAGTGTAAATTAATATACACAGTTCTATATGTCCAAATAGGTATCTAAACAAGACTGACCATGATAAGCCATGCATTCAAATGCAGAAAGGGCAGTGAGATCTTCAGACTGCAGAACAGTGGGTGGCGTGTTCGCCCTTCCAGTCTTGTAATATCTTTGCCACCAAAAGCTGAAGTCTAGAGCCTTTTTGAAAATATGCATTGGTTTGCTGTCTTATTGGCCATTGCCTCTGTCTCAATTGAGCCTCTTTTTTCATGCCAACATCAAGAGGTTCTCAGTGCTACAGTTATCATTCATTCATTCATTCTCTCTCCTCCCATGTGGTGCTGGAGGCAGAATGATAACAACACAAACACTTCTTTTTTTAAAAAAACAACTGATATTTGTAGAAAAGGTTGCGTCACTAGGAATTATTCCTCTGAATGGCTGCTGTTTGAAAGATGTGAAGATGCTTCAAGTAGTTTAAGGGACTGGTGGTTTGAGGAGGAAACAGAAGCATCTGGAAGTGGGATGAACCAAGGAAGAGAATTGAGTCAATTGCCTAGGAGTGGCTTCAAGACTCACCTCTGGGGACAAAGCCCAAAGCACATAATGAAGTCAGTTGTCAGATTTCCTGCACCTGTTTGAGGGCTAAATGCTTCCTTCTCCCCATTAGCAGCTACAGCAATTGTAATTAAGGCAGTTCTGATTTATGCCCTGCGGAGATGTAAATGCACCTGCTAGTGAAGCTTCTATTAGAACATGCTGAGCTCTGAACGCTGCAATAATTAAAACATCCACAAAGCTGGCACATGGCAAAAATTAGTCTCATATGTGTTAGTTAACATGGCCTAACACTTTAATGTGGATTCCTGTTTCCCATGTCTCTGAGGCTGGTAACCTAAGACTAGTTTTGGATGGCTGTATTAACAAAAACCAAGGAGGTTCAGGCAAACTATATCCACAGCATATAGCAGGACATGCTATTTTACTCATATTTTTTCATGTGATGGGAGAGGATGGGGAGCCAGTCATATTTATTTTCTGTTGACGTTTGAGGTATGAAATAATGGTCTTAAATTTGATGCTGTGGTCGGGCTAGCTAGTCCTAGACGACTAGGCAGTGTAAATACCATACATTTAGAGTGCATAACTTCCCTCAAAGAATTGTGGGAAATACAGTTTGGTAAGAGTGCTAGGGATTGTAGGAGATGGGTAAACTACAGTTCCCACGATTCTTTGGGATGTAGCAATGCACTTTAAAATTTGATATAGATGTATGCTATGAACACAGCCATGGCCAGTGCAGCTAGAGACTCACACCAATATGGCTCCATAGCTATGTAACCTAATAGCTCATCTTCTCCTTTGCCTACCATTAGATTCTCCTGGTAGGCAGAATGCCAATGAAGATGGCACATGAATAGTTTCCACTCTGCCCTGCCCAGACTCACCATGCTTCTTTTCCACCATATTAGTGCTACATCATTGATTTCTATGCTACTGTGATGCTTTGAATATCATAGAATTGTAGAATCAATGGAAAGTTGGAATGGACCCCAAAGGTCATCCAGTTCCCTATGGGAATCTTTTGCCCAATATCGGACTCAACTCACAACCCTGAGATTAAGAGTCTCATCCTCTACCAACTGAGCTATCCAGTACCCCCCAAAAGGAAAGTTATTTGGCCCAGTGAAAGGAATTGCCTTGCACAGTATTTCTTTCTCTGTGGGATCAGTGTTCTTGCTAAGACTATCTTGTATTGAGTGATGTTTCACTGAAAGAGCCTAAATATTTGTGCTTGTTGACTAGTGTGGAAGCTGATAAAATTGAGTCATTAGAGTAAAGGCAGCAACTGACTGCACTCTTAGAAGGTTAATTATAGAAGTGTAACCACGCTGTTAGCGAAAACAACAAACAGTCTTGAGGCATTGTAAAAAAAGCCAACAAAATCTTCTAAGGTTCCAAAATGCTCACTGCTTTTTGTCTTGTTTTCTGCCCCCACCCCCTTTTAAGTCTTTCATTCTCAGGCCATGGTCCAGTTCAAGTTAGCTGCATTTAAGTCTCATGGAAATCGGTAGAACGAGTATAGTTGCAATTAAATTTAGAATAACTTGATTTAAATATGTCTAACTTCCTGCGGATTGTGGTTTTTTTCTTTGCAATACTTCAGGGGAAGAGCTAGTGATTTTAAGATTGCCATGCCATTTTCTTTTAAGCAAAACAAAGGGATGTTGATATATTTAGATAGTTAATCAAATGACAGCAAACTAACTAGTGGAATTCTAAGAAACCAAAACAATTCAGTGCTGTTTTGAAATAGCGGTTATCAATTTGATCCTTTTACATAGCTTTGTACGTATTGTGGTCAGTGCTTTTTTCTGGGGGGACGCAGGGGTACACATACCCATAACATTTTGTGAATCTAAGTTTGGCCTCATTGAGGGGCAGTATTTCAATATGAGTAGGAAAATGAGAGTACCCCTAAACATTTTTTTTAAGAAAAAAAAGCACTGATTGTGGTATTTGATGCATTGTGATTTGCAGTTATTTTTTATAGATCATAGTTTAGTAATTATTTATTGTGATTGTTAAGAGTAAATTTCTGTTTAATTATTATTTGCTGACATTTTGAGAGTTAATTTTATTGTTTACTATTATATTCTGAAAGATTGTTGACTATTTATTTGATACAAGTCATTCCATTTTAAAGTTATCTTTTATTACAATATTTTTTGTATTGGATCAGATTATAATAAGGTGTGTGTTCTTTGTTGTATATTTTGTTCCTGTAAACTGCCTTGTGTATAGAATATAGAAATGCAGCATACAAATGAAAAGTGAAATGAAAATCAGTGGCGTTTTGACAGGTTCAGTCTGCCATCTTGATTTAAAATGGTGTCCAACTGTATCCATACATGGACAAAAACCTGTTCCTCATATCAGGAAGCACCTTGCAAACCTGTTTACAATATCTTAAGAGGTGTCAAAATGCATAGAAAACAGACAGAGGCCAACAACTTTCCAAAATATATAGGAGATGAGAGACAGTAAACAACAGCAAATGGATCTTGTGTTACTCAGTATCCTTCGTTTTCCTAAACCCACAAGTTCAAAATCAAGCTCAACAAGTCATATCCTTATACAGGACACATAAAGTATAAAAATGGGGTGGGGAGCCTTTTTCAGCTCAAGGACTGCGTGGCCAAATCCTAAAGTGGGCGAGAATGAATTATGCAGGGTGTCCATCTATAAGCCAAGCCACCTGCTAGGTTACTACATTACCATGTTCTTTCTCTCTTTCAGAGGGCTTGGCTGTTGGCGTTGGATTTGGTGCTGTTGGAAAGTCAGCATCTGCAACCTTTGAAAGTGCCAGGTAAGTTCACTATGCATAGGTGACATCTTCCTTGTGGTGTTTTGAGCTTGGACTGATGCTTCCTCAAATTCCTTGGGGAAGAAAATGCAGGAGGCAGTCGTGTTTTTCCAGCTGCTCTCCAAGAAACACTGACCCCAAACCCCCACCCCCAACGTCACTCTGCAAGTTGCTACGAACAGCTTTCATGTTGTGGCCCACCTCAGGTCCTCTTGGGGATCAGTAACTGCTTAAGGAACAAGAAACAGAAAATAGGAATAAATAGACAGGAGGGATGTAGAAAGTGTAGGCCTCCCTCCATAAGATTTTCCATAAGTAACAAGAGTACATTTAGTGTCTCTATTTTCAAATCGTAGAGTCTTTCTTACAGCTCAACTACAGTCCATTCGAGACATTTTTGTTGTAGTCAGTGTGGGGTTGTGAGGGTAAGAAAAGTGGGGGGAAGAGAGAGGAGAAAATAGAGAAGGGGAAGGGGGTGAGGGAGACTGTAAACCAGACATGTCCAAAGTCCATTTCGGGGGCCTAATCTGGTTTAATCTGGCCCCTGTGGCAGTTTATTTCCTGGGGTAAAATCCAAAAAAACCCCTCAATGACCTCAATCCTAAAAAGCTCAACAACTTCAGTCCTAAAAATAGTTCAATAACTTTGGGGTAAAATCCTAAAAAAAGGTCAACAACTGTGGTCAGCCCTTTGGTCGGCCCTCACGGCCCTTCACTTCATCAAATCTGGCCCTCTTTGAAAAAAGTTTGGACACCACTGCTGTAAGCTTTCCTTCTTTACAGAGTATATGGGTGGTGCTTTTTTGTCGCCTGGATAGGTGTCCTATTTTTGCTGGCGGAGCAAGAGATCAAAGAGCCCAGAGCATGGTTGGTTGCAGTGTGTTTTGATTGTGTGAAAGGGAAGTGTTGCTGGGTTGTTCGCCATATTGATTTGTAGTCAGGGGATAGATCATTGTCTTGTTGGCCTGTGTATGTGACAAAGGGGAGCAACGCAGGAGCGAAGGTGTCTTGCTGTGTTTGCCACCATGATATTTTC
The DNA here is from genome assembly GCF_964106645.2 of Podarcis pityusensis. NCBI lineage: Eukaryota > Metazoa > Chordata > Lepidosauria > Squamata > Lacertidae > Podarcis > Podarcis pityusensis. The sequence goes on along the minus strand of NC_138029.1, from coordinate 27,102,951 downwards.
AATTTGTTGGATGGTTTTTCTAACAGAGTGGTTTCCCATACAGTTTGGTACCAGGGGTCTATGGATCCTCCTGATAGGGACCTGTGCTTTTTGTTCATAAATGGTTTAGGTCAGTGTCTCCCAACCTTGGGTCTCCAGCTGTTTTCAAACTACCAATTTCCACCATCCCTGACCACTGGTCTTGCTAGCTAGGGATGATGGAAGTTGTAGTCCAAAACCAGCTGGAGGCCCAAGGTTGGGGAACTGGTTTAGGGTTAGGATTGACTGGTGAGGTAGTCTTGTTTGCTGGTTATATACCAAATTGTTCAAGGTGATTTTAACATAAAGGGAATGCAAGGATACTCAAAAGAATATCTGCAAACAAGGTGAGCTGTGACAGTAAACAGGCAAATGTGATGCAGTGTAAACAAGTGCCAAGTGCAAAATAAAAATAAAAATCCTAATTTCACATAAGCGCTAATATCACAACACTGTTATGTGATGCTATGAATATATGAATATTGTGTGCAGTTCTGTTGATATCACCTCAGAAAGGATGTTGCAGAGCAGGAAAAGGTAAGCCCTTGTTATCCCAAGGAAGCAGAATTCTTATGGCTGTGAGTCTCTTGTCTGTGTCTGCTGGGTATAACGGTCTTCGGGTAATAAGCATATCTTGAAATGCACTTTCTTTCTCACACAATGCTGGGCTTTAAGTAATCAATAAAAGGAAAACAACAGAGCATAGTCGTGTATGCCAGGTGTTGTCAAGGTAATATTGCTTCAGCCTTGTTTATGTCTAACCTTAAAAACGATCCACACTCTAATTTGCCTATTGAAATGAGAGAATTCTCAGAAATCTGTACTGCTGGCATCTTAAGACCAATCTTAAGACATGGAGGGGCTTTCACTATACTTTTTGGACGGATTCTTTTTTTTAATGTTTTGTGTATAAAGGAATGTTACATGAAGTACTAAAAGTGCCACTTTTTAAAAATGTTGTTTTAAAGCATCCGTTGGAGGGAAAGTGGGTGAGAAAGGATTTTCTTCGAACAAAACTGATTTTTTCCCCTCCCCAGAATTCTTCGTTGTATCAAAATAACTACAGTTGTTGAACATGGTGCATATAAATAAAGAGTTTGCCCAAACAATTCATGTTGAATGTCGTAGCTCCTGACATGGATATTTATATTAGTTATTGGTTGACCTGTGTTCTCACGTCCAGTGTATTTTGTCCTCTGCCAAACTGACTACAGGGACAAGGTGTCTTGGAACTGGGTGTGACAGATGTTAGAGCTGTGTGATGCTGGCGCAGGATGTTGTGTTGATTGATGAGATGAGCATGTGAGATGTTACAGTTTCAGATAACAGAGGTGGGGCCTCATAGAGGGCAGTATTGGTAGAGCTAGTGCCTGAGGTTTGTTTGATTTCTTCTCACAGATAGATAGTGGCTTGTCAGCTGCAATTTTCATCATCCTTGTTCTTTTGCATAACTTCTCACAGTTTCTAAGTTATTAACGTGTGTGTGCATGTGTGCATGCGCAGGCACTCAAAACTTACTCTTGCTAACCTGTTCCTTCAGCTCCAGAAATATGTTACCCCTCCCTACTGCTGTGTTTGTGACCATTGGTTCCTTGTTGGGTTGTTGTTGTTGTTTAGTCATTTAGTCGTGTCCGACTCTTCGTGACCCCATGGACCAGAACACGCCAGGCACTCCTGTCTTCCACTGCCTCCTGCAGTTTGGTCAAACTCATGCTGGTAGCTTCGAGAACACTATCCAACCATCTTGTCCTCTTTCGTCCCCTTCTCCTTGTGCCCTCCATCTTTCCCAACATCAGGGTCTTTTCCAGGGAGTCTTCTCTTCTCATGAGGTGGCCAAAGTATTGGAGCCTCAGCTTCACGCTTCACGATCTATCCTTCCACCTTGTTGGGTTATTTGATTCCAATTAACTATTGAAAGCCTTTTGGTATGCAGTGTAATTAGCAAGTGAATCTTGGCTAGGGAGCAGATATTTACCCGATGCTTGTAGGTAAGAAAAATACTGCTCTGAGTTAAAAATAAAAAGGTAGCATTGCATCTCTTGGGCCATATATACATGAAAATTGAGTTGGAACTTCTAGGAGGACATCCTGGTTTCCCTGTCAGTGGCCCACAAGGGCACTCTAAAGGAGATTTGCTGTTACATTTTGAGAATCCAGGCTCTGTGTTACCACTTTTTTTTATTATTGGTCTTCACAACTTTTTCTTTCTCTAACCATCTTTTGGAGCCATGGAGACAGGTTGTTTTCTCCTCAGGAGAACTTTTAAAACAGCAAACAAGGATCTCTCCAGCTTTCAATAATTACTTTAGGCAAGGTAGACTTCAAAGGAGCCATTACATCGAAAGCCGTTCCACACTTTCGTTCCTGCTTCATTGCTCATTTTGCTGCCACCAAGGCTGTGAGATTGTTCTGGTGATACTTAGAATGAAAAATTAACATGACTTTTACTATCTGTTCTTAATTGGCATCTGTTATCCCGAGGCACAAACATTTCCTTCGCTGTTCATATCTGCTGATTAGGTTAATTTGTGAATGAGCAAGAGAGCAAAATGTGGGGACGTAATTTGTTCCTTGTTGATTAATTTGTTTCAGAAATGTAAATGCAGCCTCTTCTATCATCTGAAGTAGCTCATAAAAAGTCATAGCAACAAACCCACTAAATTTCCAATCCAACTGCAAGAGTTTCACAAAACAATGCATTACGAACAGCAGACTCACATTCAGCTCCTCAGTTTTGCTCATAAAGTGTCTCTATGTATGAATGAGCCTTACACTTTTTCTGGAAACTCATCAAAAAGAGACACAATCAGACTTCCTCTGGGAAGTCATACCAAAGCCTTGAGGACACTAAGTAAAAGCTCTCAAGTCAAACACTTAATCTCACATACTCAAACTTGCAAACATATTGAGAAAGAGATTTGGTCACTGGGCAATGAGAAATAGCTTTGGAATCTGCAGGTTTCTGGGGTGTTAGGTAACATTTTGGTTGTTTTTAGGGCTCTTGTGCCCTTAACAGCTACACAATGACCAAAAAAACAGCACCTGAAGGGAACTTTTTTCACACAATCTTCCCCTGCCAAGAACGGTTTTACCTGCCAAGCAGAACTCCAGGAAGCGATTTGTGAATCCAGCTTCTGTTGCCAATCAAAACCGGGTGTCCCTGAGCTCAGTCCAGGGGTAAGAGATCATGCATGTGCTAAAATTCAATATTTCAGTGTGCCTTTTTTGGTGCAATTGTCCTGCTTCAGGTGACAGGCAGGCAGAACAGGGGACAGTACCAGAATCACAGTCTGACATCCTAACACAGGGGCAGCATGAGAAGCAAGGTCTAAAGCAGGCATAGGCAAACTCCAGCCCTCCAGATGTTTGGGACTACAATTCCCATGGTGGGAGTTGTAGTCCAAACATCTGGAGGGCCGGAGTTTGCCTATGCCTGGTCTAAAGGCAGTCCAAACCTAGGGGGCTTCAGTGACTGGGCAGGAGTGCACAGATCAGGAATTTGCTGCCAAGAGGTTATTCCAACTCTCTGTGCCTGGAACATACTTGAAATACTTCCTTATGAGTATCATCTTAAAAAGCAGAGACATCACCTTGCCGACAAAGGTCCGTATAGTTAAAGCTATGGTTTTCCCAGTAGTGATGTATGGAAGTGAGAGCTGGACCATAAAGAAGGCTAATTACCGAAGAATTGATGCTTTTGAATTATGGTGCTGGAGGAGACTCTTGAGAGTCCCATGGACTGTGAGAAGATCAAACCTATCCATTCTGAAGGGAATCAGCCCTGAGTGCTCAATGGAAGGACAGATCCTGAAGCTGAGGCTCCAATACTTTGGCCACCTCATGAGAAGAGAAGACTCCCTGGAAAAGACCCGGATGTTGGGAAAGAAGGAGAAGGGGATGACAGAGGACGAGATGGTTGGACAGTGTTCTCGAAGCTACCAGCATGAGTTTGACCAAACTAGGCAGTGGAAGACAGTAGTGCCTGGCATGCTCTTGTCCATGGGGTCACGAAGAGTCGGACACGACTAAACGACTAAATGACTAAACGACTAAACAACAAAACAACAACAACAATCATATTTCTCCTGAGGAGTCATTGTTTCTCTGGTGAGCAGTTTGTTAGCCAACTGAAACTGCACCTTAAAGCAGGCATGGCCAAACTTGGCCCTCCAGCTGTTTTGGGACTATAGTTCCCATCATCCCTGACCACTGTTCCTGTTAGCTAGGGATGGTGGGAGTTGTAGTCCCCCAACAACTGGAGGGTCAAGTTTGGCCATGCCTGCCTTAAAGCATCTGTGCTTCCTAAGACTTGGAAACTATTCAGCATCCACCTCCAATTCCATGAAGGGGCTACCCATGTCTTGAGGTGGAGGTTGGTTTGCCATGTCCTCTGAGGGCCACAGATCCCCCAGATCTGCCTCATGGCTCCTCAACACTGGCTGCTGGTCCTGGGAGCTCCAGGTCACCCTCCGAAGATGATTCCTTCAGCAGGTGAAGACAGTGATAGAACTCTGGGGACCAGCATTTTTATATCCATCCGTTTTTCATGGAATGGCAGCCTCGAGACCAGTTTTGCAGGTGACTCAAATGAAGCTCTAGTTAATTTTTCTGGAAGCCCACTTCCACATGCTCCGCTTCTCAGTCTTCTGGTGCTCAATATTTTAGTGCCAATGATTTGCTGCGAAAGAGTCCTGTTCGGAGAGGAGGAGGGCTATCTCCTGGGACTGAAGAGGGTTAATGTACCATTTCTTTCCTAGTACAAGCTCCACAGAGCTGCCTCCCCAAGGATTGAAACCTCCAAAGCAGATGCCTCTGATGCTTAAAAAATAAATAAAAATAAACCTGCCCCTTGTCTTTGAGAACTAGAGCATGGCAACTTCCCAAGCCAGTCTGAGTGCTCCACTGAGTCAGAATAGCAAGGCAAGTGATTTGCCCAGTGGTTTCCTCCCCCCCCCCCGGGGGTGTGTGCAAGGCTATGCAGTATCAGCACAATTCCCCCCCCCCATGTGGCATTTGCTGCAACAACTTCATGGTGAGTACCAGAACTCTTTTTCCTTATAAAATAAAAACATTGGATTTGCCCGCGATCCTTCAATAGATGGGAGGATAAAGTAGAGCTTGGAAACAGGAGACAAGCAGCCTGCCAACTTGGAGTCAAATGTCTTTCTGGGTTAGCATATAGGGAAATGTCGTATGCCTTAAAGATGTATTGATTTATTACAATTCTCAGCATACTGCAGTGCAGGAAAGGAAGGCGAGAGGATTCACCATTTCTCCATACACCCCTATGAAAAATCACTCCAAGCTACTTAGAGTCTTGCCCACTGTGGGGCTGTTGTTATACCTTCATTGGATAAGATAGAACAAGATAGGATGGAAGCAGCCGTCCAGTTTAAAGGGCAAGTGAAGTCACTAGCCGAATATCCAGTTCATTGGGGATTTTTAAGCAGAGGTTGGATAACCATCTGTCATGGATGCCTTCGATGCATTGCAAGGAGTTGGAATAAATGGCCCATTGGGGCTTCTTCCAACTCTACAATTCAACTAATCATTTGTGTGTTTGTGTGCGTGCATGCCTGCACACACAAACTGAAAGCCAGTGTTGGACCTGGAAGTTGTTGTTTAGTCATTTAGTCGTGTCCGACTCTTCGTGACCCCATGGACCAGAGCACGCCAGGCACTCCTGTCTTCCACTGCCTCCCGCAGTTTGGTCAGACTCATGCTGGTAGCTTCGAGAACACTGTCCAACCATCTCGTCCTCTGTCGTCCCCTTCTCTTTGTGCCCTCAATCTTTCCCAACATCAGGGTCTTTTCCAGGGAGTCTTCTCTTCTCATGAGGTGGCCAAAGTATTGGAGCCTCAGCTTCATGATCTGTCCTTCCAGTGAACACTCAGGGCTGATTTCCTTCAGAATGGATACATTTGATCTTCTTGCAGACCATGGGACTCTCAAGAGTCTCCTCCAGCACCATAGTTCAAAAGCATCAATTCTTCGGCGATCAGCCTTCTTTATGGACCAGCTCTCACTTCCATACATCACTACTGGGAAAACCATAGCTTTTACTATACGGACCTTTGTTGGTAAGGTGATGTCTCTACTTTTTTAAGATGGTGTCTAGATTTGCCATCGCCTTTCTCCCAAGGAGCAGGCGTCTTTTAATTTCGTGACTGCTGTCACCATCTGCAGTGATCATGGAGCCCAAGAAGGTAAAATCTCTCACTGCCTCCATTTCTTCTCCTTCTATTTGCCAGGAGGTTCATGGGACCAGTGGCCATGATCTTCGTTTTTTTGATGTTGAGCTTCAAACCATATTTTGCGCTCTCCTCTTTCATCCTCATTAAAAGGCTCTTTAATTCCTCCTCACTTTCTGCCATCAATGTTGTGTCATCTGCATATCTGAGGTTGTTGATATTTCTTCCGGCAATCTTAATTCCGGCTTGGGATTCATCCAGCCCAGCCTTTTGCATGATGAATTCTGCATATAAGTTAAATAAGCAGGGGGACAATATACAGCCTTGCCGTACTCCTTTCCCAATTTTGAACCAATCAGTTGTTCCATATCCAGTTCTAACTGTAGCTTCTTGTCCCACATAGAGATTTCTCAGGAGACAGATGAGGTGATCAGGCACTCCCATTTCTTTAAGAACTTGCCATAGTTTGCTGTGGTCGACACAGTCAAAGGCTTTTGCATAGTCAATGAAGCAGAAGTAGATGTCTTTCTGGAACTCTCTAGCTTTCTCCATAATCCAGCGCATGTTTGCAATTTGGTCTCTCGTTCCTCTGCCTCTTCTAAATCCAGTTTGCACTTCTGGGAGTTCTCGGTCCACATACTGCTTAAGCCTGTCTTGTAGAATTTTGAGCATAACCTTGCTAGCGTGTGAAATGAGTGCAATTGTGCGGTAGTTGGAGCATTCTTTGGCACTGTCCTTCTTTGGGATTGGGATGTAGACTGATCTTCTCCAGTCCTCTGGCCACTGCTGAGTTTTCCAAATTTGCTGGCATATTGAGTGTAGCACCTTGACAGCATCATCATTTAAAATTTTAAATAGTTCAGCTGGAATATCATCACTTCCACTGGCCTTGTTATTAGCAATGGTTTCTAAGGCCCATTTGACTTCACTCTCCAGGATGTCTGGCTCAAGGTCAGCAACCACACTACCTGGGGTATACGAGACATCCATTTCTTTCTGGTATAGTTCCTCTGTGTATTCTTGCCATCTCTTCTTGATGTCTTCAGCTTCTGTTAGGTCCTTTCCACTTTTGTCTTTTATTATGGAAATCTTTGTACGAAATGTTCCTTTCATATCTCCAATTTTCTTGAACAGAGCTCTGGTTTTCCCCATTCTATTGTTTTCCTCTAGATTAGCCTGGAAGACAAGAGTTCAAATTCCCACTTTACCATTACACTCTCTGGGCTAGTCACTGCCTCTTAGCCTAACCTACCTTACTGGGCTATTCTGGGGATTAAATGAGGAGGACGAGAGCCATGCTGTATATGCTCCTGGGGGGATATCAATGTCAGGAGCTCGTCCTACACTCAAGTAGGACCCTGGCAGAGACACATGCCCGACTGGCATGTTCCCTCCCTCCTGGTCGATCGTTCGGGAGCTTCAAAAGCTTTCTTCTGCCCGAACATCACAGCGACCAATGCCAACCGACATTGGCACACTTACGGATCCGCAGAGACTTCACAGCTTACGTAACGGACCTCAGCAACTCAGCATTTTGGCTAATCTACTTTATTTACATATAAACACACATGGAGCACTGCAACATGGCTCCCTCTCTCTTTAGCATCAGACAGCAAAGAGAAAAAACAAAGGACAATAGTCCCACTTCACGGAACACAGTAACACAAACATCCCGTCTCCGTCACTTCCCACTCTGTGGAGTCAAAACATACGTCGTCATGTGATAGACAAAAATCCCATGACTGCAACCATGGAGCAGGAATTCTAACAATCAGTGCAATGCATTGCATGAATGTGCAGCATTTATTTGCAACATTTCTTCACGGACGTCACAGCCAAAAGCCTGCCATTATAACAATTTATTAACAGATCTTATCAGTTCCTTGCCTAACATTAGTGGAAGGATCAAGGATTAGCCTTAATTTCAGAGAGGATGCTAGTTGAGGTTTTGTCACTTGGGGGTTGGCTTAAATAGATTGTAGAGTGGGAAGTAGAGGGATGCTGTCAGACTGTCACTAATACACTGTGTGAGCAGGGCTTTTCTGCCAAGCCCCCAATATGATAATGACCTCAAGCAGCTCTGTGATTCATGGCTGGCTTCACGAGGTCCAACTGATGGCAAGCATTGAAGTACATTATCTGTAGGGCTGGTATTTGTTCATTTTAAAGCCAAATTGGGTAGGTGGAATAAAATACATATCAATCTTCTTCTTTTTCTCTTCTTCAGCTCCATTTGCATTTGAATACAAGAAAAGCACTCACCCCCTCCACCGCGTAAGCTGCGCTTAAACTTTTTCCCCTCCTAGTGTGATACTTTATCTTAATCTAACATCCATTGGTTCTGAAATGAGTTGAGATAGGGAGAATGGAAGAACCTGGTCTTCTAATAAAAACAATTTAAGGGGAGCTTGGTTAATAAATACGTACCCTGGAAAGCTGACTTTTGTTTTAATAACTCCTGGGGTCTGGTTTCTGGAAGCATTTTTCAAAAGAGGAGCCTGTAAGGTGCATTTATGGCATTGATCCGAAAAGCAGAAAAAATGGGTTTCTCTGGGACAGCAGCATATAATGCTGGAAATGGAGGAGGAGCCCTATTTGATTGTCCATGCAAAGTGCTGAACAGTCTGCAGGATATTCATACCTTGTTATCAACCTTTTTTGTATTAATATTTTTTATTGAAAGGGGTTTCAGTTGCAAAGAAATAAAGTGATGCAAAGAAAAAGAGAAAAAGAAAAGAGAAAGGCACAAAAAAGTGTAAGGTAAAGGTAAAGGGACCCCTGATCATTAGGTCCAGTCGTGGCCGACTCTGGAGTTGCAGCGCTCATCTCGCTTTACTGGCTGAGGGAGCCGGTGTTTGTCCGCAGACAACTTTCGGGTCATGTGGCCAGCATGACTAAGCCACTTCTGGCATACCTGAGCAGCGCACGGAAACGCCGTTTACCTTCCTGCCGGAGCAGTACCTATTTATCTACTTGCACTTTGACGTGCTTTCAAACTGCTAGGTGGGCAGGAACTGGGACCGAACAACAGGAGCTCATCCCGTCGTGGGGATTCAAACTGCCGACCTTCTGATCGGCAAGTCCTAGGCTCTGTGGTTTAACCCACAGCGCCACCCGCATCCGAAGAAACAATATATGACTATGTACAATATATGAAAAAACCCTAAAGCAGGCATAGGAAAACTCCAGGTGTTTTGGGACTAGAATTCCCATCATCCCTGACCACTGGTCCTGCTAGCTGGGGATCATGGAATCAATTTCAACCCGTTACCCCCGAGGATGTGGACAGTCTGCTTGGACGCGTGAAACCAACCACCTGTCTCCTTGATCCTTGCCCATCCTGGCTAATAAAAGCAAGCCGGGAAGGGCTGGGCGATGGGCTCTGCGTGGTGGTGAATGCTTCCCTCTGTGAGGGAACATTCCCAGATCCGCTGAAAGAGGCAGTCATTAAACCGCTTCTTAAAACACCATCTTTAGACCCGGCCAGTATGGCCAACTATTGCCCAGTCTCAAATCTTCCATTCTTGGGCAAGGTGATTGAGCGCGTGGTTGCTGAACAACTCCAGGCACGCCTGGAGGATGCGGTCCATTTGGATCCCTTCCAATCGGGATTCAGGCCTCACCATGGGACTGAAACTGCCTTGGTCGCGCTGGTTGATGATCTCCGGCGAGCTAGGGACAAAGGTGAGAGTTGTTTCCTGGTTCTGCTGGATCTCTCAGCGGCCTTTGATACAATCGACCATAACATCCTTCTGGACCGTCTAGAGGGGCTGGGAGCTGGGGGCACTGTTATACAGTGGTTTCGCTCCTTCCTCCTAGGCCGTGTTCAGAAAGTGGTGGTGGGGGATGAGTGTTCAGACCCCCGGGCCCTCACTTGTGGGGTGCCTCAGGGTTCCGTCCTCTCCCCCATGCTTTTTAACATCTATATGAAGCCGCTGGGAGAGATCATCAGGGGGTTTGGACTGGGTGTCCATCAATATGCAGATGATACCCAGCTCTACCTCTCTTTCAAATCAGAACCAGTGAAGGCAGTGAAGGTCCTGTGTGAGTGCCTGGAGGCGGTTTGAGGATGGATGGCGGCTAATGGATTGAAGTTGAATCCTGACAAGACAGAAGTATTGTTTTTGGGGGACAGGGGGCGGGCTGGTGTGGAGGACTCCCTGGTCCTGAATAGGGTAACTGTGTCCCTGAAGGACCAGGTGCGTAGCCTGGGAGTCATTTTGGACTCACAGCTGTCCTTGGAGGCGCAGGTCAATTCTGTATCTAGGGCAGCTGTCTACCAACTCCACCTGGTACGCAGGCTGAGACCCTACCTGCCCGCGGACTGTCTCGCCAGGGTGGTGCATGCTCTAGTTATCTCCCGCTTGGACTACTGCAATGCGCTCTACGTGGGGCTACCTTTGAAGGTGACTCGGAAACTACAACTAATCCAGAATGCGGCAGCTAGACTGGTGACTGGGGGCGGCCGCCGAGACCACATAACACCAGTCTTGAAAGACCTACATTGGCTCCCAGTACGTTTCTGAGCACAATTCAAAGTGCTGGTGTTGACCTTTAAAGCCCTAAACGGCCTTGGCCCAGTATACCTGAAGGAGCGTCTCCACCCCCATCGTTCTGCCCGGATGCTGAGGTCCAGCGCCGAGGGCCTTCTGACGGTTCCCTCATTGCGAGAAGCAAAGCTACAGGGAACCAGGCAGAGGGCTTTCTCGGTAGTGGCGCCCGCCCTGTGGAACGCCCTCCCATCAGATGTCAAAGCGATAAATAACTACTTGACATTTAGAAGACATCTTAAGGCAGCCCTGTTCAGGGAAGTTTTTAATCTGTGATATTTTACTGTATTTTTGGTTTCTATGGAAGCCGCCCAGAGTGGCTGGGGAAACCCAGCCGGATGGGCGGGGTACAAATAAATTATTATTATTATTATTATTATTATTATTATTATTATCATAGGAGTTGTAGGCCAAAAACATCTGGAGGGCCACACAAGTTCCCCATAAGTGCTTTGGGAACATCAGGGCTGGAAGACATTGCTGTTCTGGTCAGCATTCACTCCCCTTTCCTTTGCAGGTTCTGCTGTCCCTACCCTTTTCTGCTAGTCAGCTTCCTTATGCAGTGAGATCAAGGAAGGAGTAGACCCCAGCATTCATTCATTCATTCATTCATTCATTCATTGCATGGCATCAGAACAAGAGAAAAGGCTGGGGGAAAACAGCAGCGTTCTTTAACGTTTCAAAAATGCAAATTGGTCATTGCACAAAAGAGTGAATGGCAAGTTTTCAGCATATTCCTCTTCTCACCCCCTAGTTTCTCAGGGGAAGTCCAGTTCTCTTGTCCATTTCATTTCATTATCATTGTGTCCCTCGCTGTCCCAGTGTGAAACTTTACACGTTTTCTATATGTATACACCTCCTCTGCCTAAAATTGCAGGCTCATGTGGATAGCACAGTTGGTTAGTATGTGGTGTTGATAATGCCAAGGTTGCAGGTTCGATCCCCGTATGGGACAGTTGCATATTCCTGCATTGCATACAATTATATGATCTTGATGTTGCTTGTCTGAAGGGGCAAGGCACTGTGGATGTCGATAACTGGGAACAGAAGTCTACACAACTTCCCTTCCCCAGGCCCAGAACCATGCACAATCAGAATTCTGGGATTCAGGCTTGCTTGTGACACATGAGAATCTATGTGCAAAGGCTTCTCCACAGTAACAAAAAGAGGCGAGGGCCCATAGCCCCTTCTGCACACTTTGCCTCTTCATGCGATCAACACACGAAGGGAGCTTAACAAAGTTATGCTGAATATGTGAAATCGTACCCATATGCACCTCAGCAGATCTGAGTATTGGCTGGAGGGGAGTGGGAATGAACTTGACATCAGAATTAACAACCGTTAGAATGAGAGAAAGGGAGAAACCATCTTGGCTGTGAGTCTTGGAAGACCTGCACCCTTTCTTGGAGGCCATTTACCACTTGCTCTGACTGACTCCAGCTACAATAGCTGAGGCTGCTGAACAGGCTTTTGGTCTGGGGTGTTGTTTGAGGTTTTTTATTTGGGTGGGTGGGTGTTATGGCTTTCTTTGTATCTTGTATTTTGTATCTTGCTGCAATTTATGTGGAAATTGTTCTGTTTAGTTGTGTATTTTTAATGTTTTATATATTGTTTATGACTGCCTTTGTTACGTTGCAGTTACATATTTTTTCATTTTGAGCATGGTTTGAACTGTGGAAAGGCAGCATACAAATAAAATTATGTATGTATGTATGTATGTATGTATGTATGTATGGCTCAGTCAGTCCTGGAAATGTTTGCACCTGCATGTGGTTATAACAAAAGCCAAGCATTTTTGACTTGTTTGTGGGAGGTGATATGGGCTGCATCATGTTACCTTCTAGTAGCAAATAGCATGCTGGACTGCCTCTATGTACTCTTGCTTTAGATGCAGAGGAGAGGTAAAACCAAGGAAGTTAAGTATTCCCGTCACCTCACCTAGGAAGTATCCTTTGAAGTCTAGAAATGATGGAGCTGCCCCCTTGTGGTTTACTTTAAGGAAACAGTAATGAGATTTCATTCTATCTAGTTTTGTTCCTGCTCTGTTTTAGCAAGATTGCCACTTGCTGCTTGGTTGTGTGGTCAAGCAGGAGGAAGTGCAAAACTCTCCAGGCTCGTTCTTCCATACAGGACTGAAGGACACCTGTCTTACTGTTATTTTCTACAAATTCTGAAAAGGCTGCTAGACAAAAAGCTGCAGCTTTGCCTAGGCAGTAGGGAATTGCCGACCAGTTTAAATTAAGAGAGAAGGAGAGTGGGGCAGGAGGGAGAGAGGCACTAAATATTAGGGGTGGGGAAACGGAATCAGAGAGTTATCTGGGCTCACGCTTTTGACGAATGCGCTCTCTTGCGTTCTAGCTCAGAGAATTGACAGGATTCTCAAGGTCAGAACTCCTAGATCTGATGTCCCAGTAGTCAGATGTGGCTTTAGAATCTTATAATTTCTCTTTCTGTTTTCAAATGCTGCATTTCCTTTATGTTATAGTCTTGGTAGATCAAGAAGTGGTATTCCAGTAACTTCACCAAGGGGCATTGTGGGGCAGGGAGGTTGCCTACAATTTAAAGTTGTTTTGTTTTGTTTTGGTTTGTTTTGGTTTGGTTTGGTTTGGTTTGTTTTGGTTTGGTTTGGTTTGGTTTGGTTGAGGGTGGCTGAGACCCCAACCACTCATCATCTTAATTTGTCCAGAGGCACCCATACGTGGAAATCAGTGCATACAAGTTTCTGTCATGGGCCTGTGTTCCAAATCCTTTAAGTACCTCACAGTGCCCTGGAATCTGACCTCACCAATTTATTTGTAGTGGTTGCTCGGATGTAATTCCATTACCACCTGGGTAGCTTGCGTCTGAAGGCACTTCCTGCGCAGGAGAGGAAATCGGAAGTATTAGTTAGGGATGGACATCCCAGCAGCTGTTACTGTGGGCAACTGAAAGCTAAAAACAGCACTGCAGCCTCTGATCTTTTATGCCTCTGTGTGAAAGCACGGCAGCACTGTATATTTGTCACTCAAGGGTAGTCGGCAGCACGATGAGGCAAAAATATCTGAAAGCATCTTATGCATAATGGAACTTTTTGCTACCTAGGAAACGCTTTGTGAGTAATGCTGCCTGCTTGCCACCTCAGGTTTCATTGTTGTGATTTGTATATAACATTGATCCATCTGAATAAATAAACACCAATAAATAATCACTGACTTCTGGCTGGGATCATCTGGGCATCTGGGGCAGTCAAGATATTTAATTCCCAGAGGTTTAGGTGTCTTAGTCTTTTGCAGAAGAAAGAAACAGCAAAGAGCCTTGTGGCCCCTTAAATACTAACAATTTTTTTTTTGGGGGGGGGATACCCTTTGAAGACCTTGAAGAGCAGTTCTTTGCTCACAGTTTTGCCTTATCCATTGTTGAAAAGCATGAATCCGTTCTGTAAACCATGAGGTTACCTTCGAAACTGGAAGATTTCAAATGTATTTCTTGAAACCCAAAGTGTACAAATAGTGTACTCGTACTCGTCTTCTAATTTACAGAGATCTTGAATGAACCAGCTGCAAAACTATGCAGAGGTAAAATGCACTTATTGAATACTAAAAGCTGAGATTTTCATAGAGTAGCACTTTGGGGAGTGTCTGTACATTTCCTATCCTGCTCTAGAGTCACACATTCCAATTTCTGGTCAGCCCTTGTCTCGTTCATTTGCTCTGAGCAAAACTGTTCTGTCATTCTTACCTATCCAGGGCATTGCTAGGTGTTTGAGGTTCTTTGTCCTCCTGTTCCCCACTCTGCTGCTTGGCCCCAAGTGTGGTTACGCACCTCTTAGTTTTTGCCAGATGTTTCTGATGTACCCAGTGAGGGAGCTTCTTGCTAGCTTATCTGCCTTTGTTTTGTTTTTTTCTACTGTGGAAGAAGAAAGCAGCTTGTGGCTTGTTGTTGACATTAGCATTTCTGCATCTGGTTCCGTTAGCACAGGGGTGTTCCAGGGTGCAGTCTAGGCACCTTGGAGCAGCTTTGTGAGCAGTGCTGTAAAGGATTCTGGTCCACAAGCTATTTAATTTTGCAGTTCAGTGTCCACAACCGATTGGAGAAGGGCAGATTCAGCTAGTGAAAAACAGTTGCCGATCCAGAGAGACTGAGCTGCCTAGGAGTAGTAGCAAAAGCAAGCTGTTAACTATTAGGAACCCAGGAAGAACCCAGCTGGATCAAACCAAAGACCTATCTAGACTAGCATTCTGTTCTAACATGGACCAACCCCCACAGTGAGCCCAGAGACAAGACATGAGCCTGATTACTTTCTTCTACCTATGTTTCCCAGTGACTGATGTTCAGCAGCTGGCATTCAGCCTTCCTCTGATCCTGGATGTAATATTCAGGATCCCAAAGAACACTCCTGCCAGAGTTTTCAGCTCACCTGTAGTATTTTCAGTGTGTTCTTTTAAGACTCGCTCATAAAAAGGTTACAAGGACCAACTCTGTTTGAGATTGTTGTTTTAGAACTTGTGGGAGTTTGGTCCTGGTTTGAGGGTTGTTTCTCTATAAAGGTTTTGGTGTTTGACACTTTTATCTGCAGTTGGGCAATACCTTTACTGGAGCAATAAAAAAAGAGTAGCAAGCTTTAGATCTTCATCTGGCAAGAGTTTACACAAAGCACCGAGTGAGAGGGGAGAAAGTATAAAAATTAGTCCTACCTTGTAGTCACGAGGTCAGTTTGTAGACTCGGTTCTGAGATGGAAATCACAGGCTGGAAAGTACGGAAACATCTATTTTGGCAGTTCCTTTTTAAGTGTGTTCTTGTCCTTGCTCTTTGTGTCGGGTCTTACCTGATGAAGATTGTTGAAGTTGTAAACTTTTCACATTTTAGGGACATGGGGGTTTGTCCCAAGAAGTGTATTGCTGACTTGTGGATTCCCCCCTCTCACTCCTTTATGGACCGAAAAGGCTGCTTTTGATATCTTGTATTTCTTAGATGTTTCTTTGCTGCCACCAAGTGTTCACATTTTTCCACTGCGCTATTTCTGTGTTGAATTTCTCCTTCGCTGTTCCCAGACTAGCTTGATCATTCCTTGTCCTGCTAAGAGGATCACATGCCATTTCATTAGATCATTTTATTCAAAGCTGCTTTCCCTATGCTCGCAAATAGGGTTTTGATTTGTTCTCTTACTTCTTAGTTCCCTATTATAAAGGAAGACGAACAAATAACATTAGGGGTAGGAAGTGCTGTCAAAGTCTCTCTAGAAATAATCCAGAGTACAGTGGTACCTCGGGTTACAGACGCTTCAGGTTACAGGCTCTGCTAACCCAGAAATAGTACCTTGGGTTAAGAACTTTGCTTTAGGATGAGAACCGAAATTGCGTAGCGGAGGCAGTGGGAGGCCCCATTAGCTAAAGTGGTGCTTCAGGTTAAGAACAGTTTCAGGTTAAGAACGGACCTCCAGAACGAATTAAGTACTTAACCCAAGGTAGCACTGTAATTGAACTGATCTGTTAGACCCCCGCTGTATATCAGGAAATTTGATCCAGATTCTGAGTAGCAAACCAACATCATCAGTAGGAAAGAAATTCAGTCAATAAGCATCAGGCCAGAACGAATGAGTGATTAGCAGGCAGGGGCCGTTCTTGCTGCCACAAAATCCCCTAGTGCGTTACAGTGTTGAATTGTACAAAGTTGTACGAAACTGAAAGGCAGTGCTCATGTTCTTCTTGTCCTTGGGGGGCTGCTCATAGGAACTGGAAGGAATGGTTGTGCGGCGCTCGAGTAGCCCAAAAGATCTGGTCCTCTCTTCTCTTGGCCGCTCTTCAGGCTGTGGCATTCGGCTTCACGTGCGAAGTCGGGAGTGTGCAGTCACAAGTGAAGGAAACTGCACTCGCGCCGAGCGGCTGCCCCTGAATGGCCCAATTGAGCACTTTTAACCTGTGGAATGCAGGCAGAGTTCTCTCTCCAGATGTGAACAGAGGAATGAGTCGGCCACTGGCTGCCTTCCAGAAAGGAAGGTAAAGAGAAGGACAAGCCATGTCTGTAAATGAGCTGATTTACCCTTCTCGAAATGCCTCTGCCTCGTGGGACTGATTAAAAGGAACCATATGATGGCGGAGCGCCTTACATCAAACCCCAGCTTGAATTCCTGAATTCTACAACAGCCCACACGGAGGAAGTGGAAGGGCTGCTTTGATAGGGAGCCCCCCCCCCCATACACACACCTTACCCCGCAGATTGGCAGTAAAAACTCAAGAAGTACAATCAGCCCTGGATCGAGCGAGAGAGCTGTATAGTGCTCGGGTAGAGCTGTAAAACACAGGTGCAGAAGAAGCGAACTTCCCTACAGAGAAAACGCCTTTGTTGGCAGGGAAAGGGAGCCTCATGGAAAGCAAAAAAGCTCAAGGCACGCACACATTTTAACTGTTTCCCCAGGTTTCTTAAATTTCTTAAGGCCCCTTTGTTGTAAAAAGGGTGAGGGGCGCAGCAGATGAAAATGCACAAAAGTTTAAAATAAAAAGAATGCAACAGCAATAGCCGTGATATGCTAAAACCACACTACTCTCTGCCCAAGAAGGCATCTTCAGAAATTAGCATGATGCCAGCCTTCTGAAATTTGCCAATCACATCCCATGGTATGTCTGAGAGTCTAGGAACATCTTAAACTGGTGTCAAAAGGACTGTGATGTTGGCCTCACTGGGAGGAGATGTGGGGGGTGTGGGGGGTAGGGCATGTCATCTTAGGGAGTTAATTTTTGCAAATTTCTTCGGTGAGGGGTCTTAAGAATATGTTGTTGGGTGTGAGGAATTCAAATCTGCTGTTTTTGTGACTGGGCAACATTTAGCTTGGTAAGTATACGTTTGGTGAAGAAGCGCATAAACTGCTTTCGGAAAACCAGGAAGTTTTAATTTTGGCTTCTGACAATGTCAAGTAATGCTATAACAACAACAGCAACTGCAAGTACTTGGCAATCATTTTTCATGATTTCTGTGCAATCTTACACACATTTTTACTTACTAAGCACAACTCAATGATTTTAATTTAACCAAAATATTTTTTGAATCCCCAAGTCATGTTACAGCTTTTTAGTACCCCTCATTTTTGGAATTCGAAAGTTGAAAAATTCAGTGTGCCCCAAATGGGGTGGTGGTGGTGTACAAGTGAAATGGCCTTTTCCCTTGTCCCCACCTTCTGAGCCGGGGGAAGTATTTGAAGGAGAGCCTAAGATGTTGAACTTAGGTATGTGCCAGCAGAAGCATTCTGTCAAGTGTTTTCCAGCCATGCAAGGCTTTGTACATTTAAACTAACACTTTGAGTTGGAGTGGGAAATGTATGGGAAGCCTGTGCAGTCAGGCCAGAGTGGCTGCTATATGGTTAGACCTTCTGGATTTCCATCATCAGTGTGGCTGTTGCGTTCTGCACTAGCTGAGACCATCTTTAAAGGCAAGCTCGTGTACAGTGTCCCACTATCACAAATGGCTTCTCCAATGCTGGCTTCACCCAAGGAACAGCTGTTCAACTTGTTTATTTACATATAAAAAAAGTATTTCTGCACTGCTATTTCGTGGAAAAAAATATCAAAGCTGATTACAACAATAATACATAAAATCATGCAATTAAAAAAGCATACAAAAAGTTAAAATCAGACATCAATTAACTGTTGTGAAAAGATGAAATCTTAATTGCCTGCATGGGCCTGGCAGAATAGAAGAGTCTTCAGCAGGTGGTCAAAAGTTGAAACAGAAGGTACCTGCAAAGATCTTTGCAAAGTAGACTGGATTGTATACCTGTGGAGCATCTCCACCTGTATCATTCAGCCCAGACACTGAGGTCCAGCTCCGAGGGCCGTCTGGTGGTTCCCTCGCCACGAGAAGTGAGGTTACAGGCAACCAGGCAGAGGGCCTTCTCAGTAGTGGCGCCCGCCCTGTGGAACGCCCTCCTACCGGATGTCAGGGAGATTAACAACTATCTGACTTTTAGAAGACATCTGAAGACAGTTCAGTTCAGGAAAGTTTTTAATTTTTAATGTTTTATTGTGTTTTTAATATTCTGTTGGAAGCCGCTCAGAGTGGCTGGGGCAACCCAGTCAGATGGGCAGCATATAGATAATAAGTTCAAAAGCATGCTAGTACAAGTAGATAAATAGATACCACCACAGCAGGAAGGTAAACAGTGTTTCCGTGCCCTTGGTTTCCGTCACGATGTTCTGTTGCACCAGAAGCTGTTTAGTCATGTTGGCCACATGACCTGGAAAGCTGTCTGCGGACAAACGCCGGCTCCCTCGGCCTGAAAGTGAGATGAGCACCACACCCCATAATCGCCTTTGACTGGGCTTAACCATCCAGGGGTCCCTTACCTTTGTTAATGTTGTTGTTGTTGTTGTTGTTGTTGTTGTTGTTGTTGTTGTTGTATCTAGGTCCTAAGTACTTATGAGGGCTCATAAAAACATGGAGGCTTTTTGGACAAGTGTTCTCTCCACTTCAAGGCAGTTTTTCAGCCACCCTCTTAGATTGGAACAGGGGTCAGACATGTTACATGGAATACGTTCTTTAGTGGAACATGCATTTCTTTCGACAAGTTTTTGGAAGAGAACCAAAACCATAGCAAAATGTTGGAGTGGAGCCACAAAGGTAGAGAAGGTTACTGGGAAGAAGTTGGATGCTAATGGTTTTGATGATGGATAGCCTGCTAAAAACCAATATCCAGCTCTTAAGTTTGGATTCTGCTTGCATACTTCCAGGGTCTCTTGCACTTCATCATAAAATACCAGGTCCTGACCATTATCAGGGATCAGACAGGTGATGGACTCATCAATTAGCATACCTTCTGCAATGCTTTGAATAGAAACAGAAGACTTCACACAACTTTACTGTTGTCATGGTTTTGAAAGGTTTTATTAAAGCTGCTGTTTCCTCTTTTTTGGCGGGGGGTCATATGTGGGTAAGTGAAAGCAAAGCTTTAATTTCCTGAAAACAAAGTTTTGTGCTGTGGTTCCAGCACCAGCACCACAAACATAAACTTGTGTTATAATAATATAGGTATGTATTTCTCTCATTAACAAAGCTTAGTCACAGTGCAGCAGAAAAAAGCGCTCTGTCGTTATTTAAATGGGCCTTTCAAACCACTGTATCTAGCAAAAAACTGAGTCCATTCCTAACCCAAACCCCCATGGCAGTTGTGTGGCTATTAAACTGCATTAAGAAAGAACTCTTTGTCATAGTGCAGGACTAAATCCAGTCACAAGTGACCCCTTTTGCCAGAAAGCACATGTGCGCACACACAGAGAGACAATTTCCATCACAGCAGCATTCTTGTGCTCATGGTAAAAGGCAGGACTTTTAAAGAATAAAATAATATGAATTCTGTGGAACAGATTGTTCTTAGTTTAATTCCAACCTGACCCAAGGGCCCTCACTTAGCCATATAGACTGGGCATTAACCCAGCCACCCTACCCTTTCCTCCCTTTCCTTGTTTTATGACTTCATGCCTTCCTATTCTCTTGGCAGTCTTGGATTTTACTTTCCCTTTTTAACATTTCCTCACAGCTGAAGAAAGATGGTTTACCAATCCAAGTGCCATAATTTAACAAGCAGGTTGGAAAAGAACAGAAACTATGGATGTGCTGAACTTTGCCATTTTCTGTTTCCAGTCGATTTGCAAGCGAGATATTTGACAGGGAGGGTGCGGGGGGGGGGGAATAATTGAGGAGGCTTATTGGGAAGAGCAGAGCTCTGATCCATGGGGTCACAAAGAGTCGGACACAACTAAACGACTAAACAACAACAACAACATTGGGAAGAGCTTAATATGCTTGGAACCTGTCTGATGATCACATGGGGGAAGAGGTGTGTGTGTTAGGAAGCCCCTAGATCAAATTACCTGTTCATCCTTGAGGGAACTTGCATCTACTTCTTTAAGAAGAGGATACCACAGCAAAATCCCCAAGAAAGCCTCACTGGTATTTATGTATGTGACTACAGTGGCAAGGATTCTCTTCGCTCAGAAATGGAAGGAGGAGAGAAGACCGTCAAAGGAAGAATGTTTGGTGGAAATCTTGGAATACGCATTGATGGCAAAATTGATGGCACTGATAAAAGATACAAATTTAGAACCTTTTAAAGGAGACTGCAAACCATTTCTAGTGTATATAAAATATTAAGAAACATGCTAGGATGAAATTAGATAAGGCAGAACTTTAAAATGCAATTGTGTGTAATTTGGGTTATAAACATCAATGTTGGGTGATCGGGAAGACACTAGTTTTGTTGGATTGGGATAGAATTGTTGAGTGACTTTCTATAAGGAAAAAGGAATAAAATAATACTATTTTTAAAAGAGAGAGAGGGAGAGAGGAGGAGGAGGAGGAGGAGGAGGAGGAGGAGGAGGAGGATATCACAACTTGCTCCCCTAAGCCTTCTGCATACACTTTTGTTAGTAAGTGTTGTAAAACAGACAGGAAGGTCCAGTTACTTACTAAGGGCATAGAGTGAGACGGGTTTGGTAACTGGGCAGTAACTTTCATCGCTGGCAAAATACATGAGCAATCTCAACGGTCATAAATTAGTCCCACTGGTTTCACCACAACATATTTTCACACTGTTTAGGGTGCATTAAAAGTAGTAAAACATGGAATCCATCTGGTGCAATGAAACATTGGTTCAGGGGGGCTCGCCAGTTCAAAATGGGTGCCATGACATGTGGCATAACACAGAATGGCAGCCTCATGCCAAAGATGCAGAGAAAGAGATGTGAGGGGAGGGCAGCTACCTTTATTTGTTTGTCTTATTTCATAAAATTCATATACTGCAGAAGCAGCCTCAAAGTGGTTTGCATCAGCCACCACTGGACACACTGATAGAAGCCACTTGTGGCTTTCTCCTTTGCTCAGAATGGATGGGAGAGTGGATCTGGCAGACAATGAAATGCAGACATGTTTAAGAAGGTGTGTTCAACCTAGGAGAGGCCATGTCGGTGCAAATGGGAACTTGACAAAAAGATCATTCTCTCTTCCATCATGAGTTTTGAAGGGATACTTTCTGAGGCATTCCACAGGCATCATAGGAGTGGCTGGCAAGCATATTGGCACTAAATCTTCTAACCTAACACAGCACAGAATTGTGAGGGTAGAAAATTGAATCCTAGAATGCTCTATATACTGGCAAAATGTTCAGAAGCAGGGTCCTCCCCTGTTTAAGATAAAGATGTAAACACATGCATACCTATCACACAGAGGTTTCCCTTCAGATAACTGCAATGCATCCAATAGAACGGGATAATTTAACTTGATACATCGATCAGAAGTTCACTTCATTCCAACATTGTCTCACAGTCACTTTGGAATTCTGGTATGTGCATGGCATGCAATAAGAACTTCCCCATTCTCTGCAGTAGAGAGGGGCACTTTGTGTGAATCCCAGCTATCGACATCTCTGACAATTCCTGCTTGTTTGTTACATGTGTATTCCTCCTTTTTCTCCAGGGACCTCTCCTATTTTGGTAAGGGCTTCTCCCAAGAATGCCTTCCTTTCCCTTGCTTTGAGACTTTCCTCTGTTCTGGCTGTGTTGCTCTCTCTCTCTCTCTCCCCCCCCCCCCTTTTAAAGTAAACCAAAATCATAGCAGACCATTATCCATATTTATCTTATCAGGATAATGCTGAGCAAGGCTCTCTTTGAACAAGAGATTTATAGTCCTTTGCAGCCATTATGGCCTGTTTTCTCCCCTCTCCCCTCCTCAGCAACGAGGTTTTAAAAATAAACCTTCAGAGGAGGAGAGGGAATTTGAATGAACGCATTGTTACTGTACACAGTGCTATAATGGGGCCTTTTATAGCTACATCTGTTAGTAAATTGTCTAGGTCCAGGTCTTTAGAGGTTGCATAACTTTGGCCGGCCTAAGCATTTCTCCTGTTTTGCCACTGGCAGACAATCGTGCACATTCTTGGGGATGGAAGAATATATTGTTTCATTTCCCTTCCCTCTCCCTTAGCTCTGCCTTGTGTTGCTACTTCAGTCTTCAGAATCCATAAATTTAGGAGAAAGCAAGGATTTTTAGACATAACTAGAGGTTATAAGAGAATTTTTAATAAACCAGAGAACCTTTTGACCCCTGGCCGATGAGGGTATGCCAGCAGTTGAGCTAACCGGTCTCTTATTCCTGTAAAAGTTTGAATTACTACTCATCATTAAGGTTGCAAATCTGATGGTTACTTACCATTCTAGAGACTAGCACTCTTATCCTGCTTTAACAGTCATCATCATCATCATCATCATCATCAATTTATACCCCGCCCATCTGGCTGGGTTTCCCCAGCCACTCTGGACGGCTTCCAACAGATTATTAAAATACAATAATCTATTAAACATTAAAAGCTTCCCTAAACAGGGCTGCCTTCAGATGTCATCTAAAACTCTGGTAGTTGTGGTTCTCTTTGACATCTGGTGGGAGGGCGTTCCACAGGGCGGGTGTCACTACCGAGAAGGCCTTCTGCCTGGTTCCCTGTAACCTCACTTCTCACAGAGAGAGAACCGCCAGAAGGCCCTCAACGCTGGACCTCAGTGTCCGGGCAGAACGATGGAGGTGGAGACGCTCCTTCAGGTATACTGGACCAAGGCCGTTTAGGGCTTTAAAGGTCAGCACCAACACTTTGAATTGTGCTCGGAAATGTACTGGGAGCCAATGTAGGTCTTTCAAGACCAGTGTTATGTGGTCTTGGCGGCTGCTCCCAGTCACCAGTCTAGCTGCTGCACTCTGGATTGGTTGTAGTTTCCGGGTCACCTTCAAAGGTAGCCCCCCATACAGCGCATTGCAGTAGTCCAAGTGAGAGATAACTAGAGCATGCACCACTCTGGGGAGACAGTCTGCAGGCAGGTAGAGTCTCAGCCTGCGTACCAAATGGAGCTGATAAACAGCTGCCCAGGACACAGAATTGACCTCTGCCTCCATGGACAGCTGTGAGTCCAGAATGACTCCTCGGCTGTGCACCTGGTCTTTCAGGGGCACAGTTACTCCATTCAGCAGTGGAGCTAACCGGTCTCTTATTCCTGTAAAAGTTTGAATTACTACTCATCATTAAGGTTGCAAATCTGCTGGTTACTTACCATTCTAGAGACTAGCACTCTTACCCTGCTTTAACAGTAATGGCTTTCCCCTAAGATTTCTGAATACTGTGTGTGGACACACAGTTTAAAAGACCACAATTAGCCAAATGCCTGAGAGAAGAGAAATGTTTTCACCTGGCGCCTAAAGATATGTAATGAAGCCTCCAGGTGACCCTTCTGGGGGAGAACATTCTACGTGGAGAGCCACCACAGAAAAGGCCTGTTATTGTCCTCTGGACCTCTTGTGGAGGAGGCACATGAAAAGGGCATCTGATTATGATTCCAGGGTCCAGGTTGGTTCATATGGGGAGTGGCAGTCCTTGTGGTATTGCGGTCTTGAGCCATTTAAAGCTTTAGAGGTAAAAACCAGCACTTTGAATTGGGCCACGAAACAATTGGCAGCTAATGCAGTCCAGCCAGGATTGTCATTATATGTTCAAATACTCTTGTGCCATTGAGCAGCCTGGCCATGGAAATATAAACCAGCTGAAGTTTCCAAACCATCTTCAGAGGCAGCCCCACATATAAAGTGTTGCAGTAATCTGACCTTGATTGATAAATTATTTTATTTCTATACCACTTAATATATTTTTAAAATATCTCTAAGCGGTGTACAAAACACTGAAGAGCAACAACAGACAACTTAAACAAAATATTACAAAAATATTACAGGTAGATACTGTATAAAAATGTTACATTAATAGCAAGTTACTAATTTTAGTAACTTGGTACTAATGTAACATTTTTATATCTAACTGTCTTTTTGTAGCATTTTGTTCCTTCATTACAGGGGTTGGACTAGATGACGCTTAGGGTCCCTTCCAAATCTAAAATTCTATGATTATATGGTATTAAAAGGTAAATGGACCCCTGACCATTAGGTCCAGTCAAGGACGACTCTGGGGTTGCGGCGCTCATCTCGCTTTATTGGCCGAGGGAGCTGGCATACAGCTTCCGGGTCATGTGGCCAGCATGACTAAGCCGCTTCTGGCGAACCAGAGCAGCGCACAGAAATGCCGTTTACCTTCCCGCCGGAGCGTTACCTATTTATCTACTTGCACTTTTGATGTGCTTTTGAACTGCTAAGTTGGCAGGAGCAGGGACCGAGCAACGGGAGCTCACTCCATCATGGGGATTCGAACCACGACCTTCTGATCGGCAAGTCCTAGGCTTTGTGGTTTAACCCACAGCGCCACCCACATCTATGGTATTAGAGTGCTTTAAATATATGGTGTGGATGTGACCTGAATGCTAAGAACTAACCTGTTCATTGCATAAGACACCTCTTATACCAAAGGACTGGGTGGCTGTAGAAAATCGTCCTAAGTGCACTATGGCCTTGAAGGTTGTCTATCGATGGTGTTTTCCACCAGCTGTCATTCCACCCACCCCAAAGTTGCTTCGCTAGAGTTTTCTTTGCTTTGACAAGCAGAAGAGTTGGCCGCTTTAAAATGAATGTTGAGCCACGCATTGATCTTCTCCAGTAACTAAGAGACTGGGTTTTAGCAATATTCAAATTTGCATTGTTTGGGGGAACACACTAATACAGAAACTGTAGTGGCTCTTTCGTCTGCTCCTTCCCTACTGCAATTGGTTGTTGACCTATTCTGTCCCCGTATAAACTGTCTTTTCCTGGCCCCTCTGTATGTGTGAAAAAACACAAAACACCTGCTTTGCACAGCTCACAGGTTTCTGTCCCCTACACATTTAGATTTTTTTTCCAGTCCTACTACCTGCTCCTCTCTCTCCGTGTGTGCCCAGACTGCCTTTTCAGAAAATGACAATCTGATTTGCAATGTTGTGGCAACAGCAGTAGCAGAAATACCACCAGGCTGCATAAAGGCTTGGTATCCAGTTGCTCCATAATGCACTCAACATAGCAAAATCCAATAGCTAAATCTAGACATATTCAGGTGGAAAACTGCTGCATTAGAGATCACTGTCTTTGTCCCACAGGCATTTATGTTTCCCAGTGAACAGTGCCAAAACAAATGAGCTGGGTCAAATCTGGCAAATTTGTGTAGAAAGGAGTTGTAAATTCTTCTGTAAGGATGATTAATCACTCCTTAAAAGGGGGAGGGGGTATCATGTCTGCTACATAATTTGGACTCTTTTTTAAAAAAGGCAGAATAGCAAGTTCAAGCTTTCCGAAAGCTTCCCTCAGATGTGTTGCCCAAAGATGTGTACAGGGTGCAGTAATATTTCTGAGCTGCTGTGTTTCTTGGATTTCTTTGTGGCTTAGCTAAAGCTTCCTTGCTGTTTCTGTGATTTAGAAAAGCCACTTCTAACTTTTGCTAAGGCTCCTGCAGAATTTAAAGAAGGAAGATGCTGCTAAGAAGAAATCTAAGGAAGGGCTGGGGGCCGTTCAGTGACAAGTGTGCTGAATGATTTTGTACGGTCAGACATATCAAGAACTACACAAAAAAGTGTGCACTATATTGTTTCAGACCCTGCATAGGACTGTCCACAGTCAATGGGTGTATAATCTGGGCAAGGGGTTTGGCTACACACCATGCATAACACCGGTCTTGAAAGACCTACATTGGCTCCCGGTATGTTTCCGAGCACAATTCAAAGTGTTGGTGCTGACCTTTAAAGCCCTAAACGGCCTCAGTCCAGCATACCTGAGGGAGCGTCTCCACCCCCATTGTTCAGCCAGACACTGAGATCCAGCGCTGAGGGCCTTCTGGCGGTTCCCTCATTGTGAGAAGTGAGGTTACAGGGAACCAGACAGAGGGCCTTCTCAGTAGTGGCACCCACCCTGTGGAATGCCCTCCCACCAGATGTCAAAGAGAACCACAACTACCAGAGTTTTAGATAACATCTGAAGGCAGCCCTGTTTAGGGAAGTCTTTCATGTTTGATGCATTATTGCATTTTAATAATCTGTTGGAAGCCGCCCAGAGTGGCTGGGAAAACCTAGCCAGATGGGCGGGGTATAAATAATAAATTGTTGTTGTTGTTATGCAGAACCAGCCTGTGGCAAGCAAAGAGGCTGGACATCTGCTCCTTTGCTTGGCTTCTTTTACAATGGCAGGTCCAAATTTTGCATTATGGAAGTTCCTTCTCCAGCTTCATGCTGCCTTTTGATCAACTTGTCTTCATTGTTTGCTGTGCTTTCAAGAGCACTATACCATGATGTTTCCTACACCTGCATGTTATACCAGCTTATACCAAGAAACATGGAGAAGGCAGGATTAATACAGTCATTGCAAATAAAAAGTTAACAGGAGCAGCAGCAGCAGCAACAACAACAACAATTTTTTTATTTATACCCCTTCCATTTGGCTGGTTTTCCCCAGCCCCTCTGGGTGGCTTACAACATAATCTAAAAACATAATAAAAGCATCAATTCTTAAAAACTTCCCTAAACAGGGCTTCCTTCAGATGTCTTCTGAAAGTCAGGTCGTTGTTTATTCCCTTGACATCTGACATAAGTTGTTTGCCCACCCACACCTATCTATCATAGTTAAAAGTAGGATATTTTTTGGTCAAGCTTTCATTCCTGATTGGCTGGAGGGAATTCTTCTTTGCCACAGGTGGCAAGGTGAGTGGCTGTTTGCAAGCCAGAATTATTCTGTCCACTGCGGTGGAAGGAGGAAGCCAATAACCAAAAAAGAAAAAAAAGGCTGATTGGTTTCTGTTAGTTCAGCTGACTATACCACTGATTTGTTTTGTCTTAAAGGTATTCATTCATATGGCCAACAGCTTAACACAAATAAAAATATTATTTCAGATGGAGGACTGCATTTTGCAGATTTATTCTTTCTTCCTTTCTAAGCTATTTTAATCTACTCATTTGGAGAAGGGTAATGTTGTAGGAATTGAAGTTCAACTTGCTTTATAATGCTTTCTTTTAAAAATAGAGTATTGCTTAAGTGATGTTGGGATTGACTTTAGGCAGTAAATCAGACCCCTTTTAGTAAGTTAAACTTTTTTTAAAAAAATTGAAAAAGTGGGGAGTTTTGCTTAAAAAAATGGGTAAAAGTTCTACAAATATTTAAAAGACTTACTGGAGTCCACATTAGTTTAAGAGGGTTAAGAAAGATAACTGGATTATCATCTTTAAGGCATCTTGTTTGGTTTTGCATTTGAATTTTGAATCCCTGTGGGTATATATCGGTGTATTTGTTTTTAAATTTTAAATCAATTAACAATCTGCATCTAAGTTGGCACATGTTTCTTCAGAGCACAGTTATGCTTCAGGCTGATGCAGTTCTGAGCTAACTAAATACTATCTTATTTATCTTTATAGTTCAAGGCATATTCCTTGCAAAAGAGATTAATGTATTGCCCTGGGTGGCATGTTAGCACTTAAAACTGGGAACTGCGATCCGGTTGTGCCATGAATTTTACTAAGTCAATGTTTAAGTTACAACTGAATCCCTAGAGCATCTTTCTGTGGAAATTTATAGGTGGAATTTCAGTGCAGTATTGAAGTCATGGGTGCAACCACCATATCATCCCCCCCCCCCAATTCCTTTGCTGAAGATGCACAGGTGTTCTGTGTATAGCCTTGACATACAGCACAAAATCCTAGGCTTTCCCCAGATTCTGGGTATTTCTCCCAGATCCTGAAACAAGTACAGTCGTACCTTGGCTCCTGAACGCCGCAAACCGGGAAATGAGTGTTCCGGTTTGCGAACGTTCTTTGGAACTCGAACGTCTGATGGGGCTTCTGTGGCTTCCGATTGGCTGCAGGAGCTTCCTGCAGCCAATCAGAAGCCGCACTTTGGTTTCCAAACATTTTGGAAGTTGAACGGACTTCTGGAATGGATTCGGTTTAAATTCCAAGGTATGACTGTAGTAGCCAAGATGGGGGGGGGGGCAGAGTTGTAAGACTGCCTACCTCTCACTGGTGTCGCTGTGGCTTATCTGCCTGGGGTAGGGCAGGGTGACGATGGAGGGGGGGGCACTGTGCAGTTGATAATGGACAAGGCTACAAACATACATTCATCAGCATTTCAGAGAATCGTTCTAGATGGGCAAGAGGCCTGAAAGTTTTCCTTTCAGACCACCCAGTTTTAATGCAAATGTGTGCTTTTCCCCCCCATTGAAAAAATAATAATGTTTTAATAACCTTTATAACGAGGCTTTAAAGCTCTCTCCAACTCTAGAATTTCTCGGGATCAGTGCCGCCGCATCGTTAAATTGTACTTTGTGTGCAGCCTTGCCAGTGTTAACGTGCAATTTTTTATTTCTCCTCCCCAAAATAAAGTTTTGGTGGGCATTTCTATGGAGGGCGTGCTGCTTTAACATGAAGCTGGCGGGATCTCAAAGGAAGGCCCTCTTAAATCATTTCCAAAAATAGTACAAGCTAAACATTTGACCCCATTTTGTCTGCGTGGCCTAGCTACATTTAATATCTTTAGAACAAAAAACCATACCAGGAAGGGCAGAAGGGCTTTCAACCAAAACCCAGATTATTTGTGTTTGGGGCAACAGAAGAAATAGCTTTAATAATATGTTTTCCTGTTCTCTGAAATCATGGACGCTCTGGGGTGTTGCAGCTTGGGGTACTTTTTTTGTACCGAAGTCCAGTTCATGGGTGGCCAACATGTGGCAATTGATGCAGACAATGGAGGTTTGTGGTACTGGAATGCCTGTGGGTCTGCATAGGATGCATTTCCTGGTCTGTATGCTTGGCTACTCCAACATCATTCGGCACTGTGCTTCTGCCTCTTCCCTTGTTTTTTATTATTATTATTTATTAAACTTGTATACCCGCAGGTCTCAGGGCAGTTCGAGAACATAAAACCACACTGTCATACCCTCCAACATTTCTTCAACATTTCTCCTATTCAATAATAATAATAATAATAATAATAATAATAATAATAATAATTTTATAATTTATACCCCTCTCATCTGACTGAGTTGCCCAAGCCACTCTGGGTGGCTTCCAACGTTTATAAAAGTATGATAAAACGTTAAACATTAAAAACTTCCCTATACAGGGCTGCCTTCAGATATCTTATAAAAGTTGTATAGTTACTTATCTCCTGGGCTCGGAGCTGTGTGTGTCACATAACTCCATACCCTCCAACATTTTTCCAATGAAAACAGGGGTGTCCTAACTATACCCTCCAACATTTCTCTGATGAAAATAGGGACATCCTAAGGAAAAGCGGGACATTCCAGGATCAAATCGGAAACTGAGACGGTTTCTGTAAATCCGGGACCGGTCCCTGGAAAATAGGGACATTTTGAGGGTCTGTAATGTAAAAACACCCAAGTACATAATAAAAAGCAAAACAATAACAATCCACCACAACAACCCCTCCACAACACACTGGATGTTGACCAGCCAAAGGCCTGGTTAAAGAGGGCCTTTTTCAGTATGCCCTGAATCTTAAAAGAGAGGGAGCCCAACCACTTCTCTTCAGAAACCCTTAAAATCTCTTCTATGTGCATTTGGATACTACAAAAACGAGCTGTTGGAAAGCTCAGTGAGATTTCATATTCCTTAATAAATAATAATAATTTGTTATTTATACCCCGCCCATCTGGCTGGGTTTCCCCAGCCACTCAAAGAACAAAGAAGACAGTCTTGACTTCCATAGCATGTGAAATGTTGTTCCGTGCTTCTAAAAGGGCTGCCTCCCCCCCCCCCATCCCATAAAGCTGGCCAGAAAAGCATAGAAAACTAAGTAAGGCCGATAGATTTGGCAATGCGTACGACTTGACTCCTCAAAAACACATGAGCGATTACTTAGGTGTTTGAGCTCTATTTTTGGAATCACTTTGTTCTGGTGCCAGCTGAAGACATGAGCCTATATTGGCTTGAGGCGTGTGCTGTTCCTTCCCCCCACCCCAGTATCTTTGTCTCAACAAATGCCTCAATACATCACATACCTCTCTTTTTCCCTCTCTCTTGGTGTACTAGAAGAAGAAGAAATCTCCTATTGTTGACCCATAAAGTTGTTTCGTGCCTGGACTGGGCATCTCATAATATTGCTGCTGCATATAGAGGAGACTTTTGCACAATAATTAATCAGCAACCACGGCTGTTTTCTATATTTTATTTTTTTGTTGGCACCATTTCTCTTAATTATCAAGATCCGTTACTGCCATCACAAAAAAGCAAACATGCTAAGTTCTTTTATATACAGTGGTACCTCGGGTTAAGAACTTAATTTGTTCCGGAGATCCGTTCTTAACCTGAAACTCTTCTTAACCTGAAGCACCACTTTAGCTAATGGGGCCTCCCGCTGCCGGAGCACGATTTCTGTTCTCATCCTGAAGCAAAGTTGTTAACCTGAGGTACTATTTCTGGGTTAGCAGAGTCTGTAACCTGAAGCGTATGTAACCTGAAGCGTATGTAACCCGAGGTACCACTGTACTGCAATATTTCCTTTAAAAGGTGGGGAGAGGCTTGCGTTAATCATTCTTTAGCAGCATGCAAAGCACAACTTGACATGTTATGAGATGCTTTGTTGCACAAATTGACGAATAATTCCTGTTTTATGGGGCTAATATCATTAAATGTGGTTGATTGTGCCAGTAGTCATTAAAAGCAGTACACATGCGAGAGAGACCAAATGGGGCTAAGTAGCAAGGACTGATTTAACTTAAAGCCAAGGAGGTTTTGTTTGTTGTGGCTACCATTGCACCAGTGTTGTTACAGATTGGTTTGGCTTGTGCCATCCGGTGGTGAAAGATATTTAGCAGTGCCTCGTTTTGTCAGTGGCACCAGATAAAAATGGGTGAATTGGCACCCCCCTGATCAAGCCCATCCCCTTCTTTTTTTGTATTTTTCACTGCAGCGGGGTGGGGGGCAGGGAGAAGGAATGTCGCCCTGAGCACAGTCGTAAAGATTTCTTGAGGATGTGTCTACAAGACTGAGCAAACATATTGTTCGCCAAAGAACCCACAGGCACACTCAGGGCCTTGGATTCCGCCACTAGCAGCCTGCAGGGCTAGGATACAATTTCTCTCTTTGTCTAGGGTGAAGAGTGTTTGGTAAACTTATCTTGGTGTTTTCACTGGGAAAAGCCCTGTGAGACAAGTGCTTTTCCCCTCCTTTTCTTTCCTGAATGAATACATTGTGTTGAACTCAACCACATATCCAGCCTTTTTCCTGCTGGAGACTTTCTCCCCAGATGGCTCTTTCTTCCTTCTGCTCCCAGGCACTTCTACATATAAATGCATAATATTTTACACATGAAATCTAGGACAGTTCCTTCTTGGTTTGGGTCAATTTACTGTGCACTATCCCTTATCAAAAGATATGAGCCACCATGTGGACACTCTTGAGTGGGTGCCATCCTTGAAGCGTGTTTCAAAATGGCGGTTAATACAGAATGCAGGAGCAGGACCATATTAAATTAGGTTTACATATTTTTTTAAAAAAACTTGAGTTGTTGGGATTTTCTTGGAGGGGAGTCAGCGAAATTGTTGATCTTTTTTTTGCAGTACAGTGGTACCTCTGGTTACGAACGTCATTTGTTCCAGAGGTCCGTTCTTAACCTGAAACTGTTCTTAACCTGAGGTACCACTTTAGCTAATGGGGCCTCCCTCTGCTGCTGTGCCACCACCGCACGATTTCTGTTCTCATCCTGAGGTAAAGTTCTTAACCCGAGGTACTACTTCTGGGTTAGCGAAGTCTGTAACCCGAGGTGTTTGTAACCCGAGGTACCACTGTACTGCATCATTGCAATCATGTAATTGTTGCAATGCATTGGCTGGTTTTAACCTGTGAAGCTCACTCGGCGATCTTCGACTACTCTCCTTCTCCTAGCCTTGTCCTGGGCTTCTTCTTTTTAGATGTTAACACGAGGCCTTCTGCTTGAAAAGCAGTGTTGTAATTTCTTTGTTTATTGGTTGTTTTCCCACCCTGCTCTTCTTCCAACCAGGGAACAGGGTGGCTGACAGCATAAATTAAATAATACAAAGGAATACCACAAAGTCACAGAAAAACACTTTCATAGAGAGTGGAAGCTATCTACAGTGCCACCCACTAAAAGCCAGTGTCATCTGTAATACATATAGTCTGGACAAATGAAATGTCTTTTGCTTTTGCTTGAATGTTTCTATGGGGGACGATGACGACACAGGATGCCCCCAGGGAGAGAGTTCCATAAGTGTGGTGCTGCCACTGAAAATTCCCAAGAATAAGACAAGGGATGGGTATGTGTACCCTTCTCAAGTGTGGCATATTGACTGCCTAGCATCCTCCTGCAGTCAGGGTATTAGGATTCACAGTGAGGAGCACTTCAGAAAGGGTCTGGGGTGTCAACTGCATTTGTTCTCCACTCGCTATACAGAACTGCCCTCCTGTATTATATATGCTTGCATGGCCTTATTGCATGGGTAGGCAAACTAAGGCCTGGGGGCCAGATCCGGCCCAATCGCCTTCTAAATCCGGCCCACAGACAGTCTGGGAATCAGCGTGGAGTAGAATGTGTCCTTTTATTTAAAATGCACCTCTGGGTTATTTGTGGGGCCTGCCTGGTGTTTTTACATGAGCAGAATGTGTGCTTTTATTTAAAATGCATCTCTGGGTTATTTGTAGGGCATACGAATTTGTTCATTTCCCCCCAAAAAATATAGTCCGGCCCCCCACAAAGTCTAAGGGACAGTGGACTGGCCTCCTGCTGAAAAAGTTTGCTGACCCCTGCCTTATTGTAAGCACAGTTAAAAGGTCCTTGAAATTGCTGAAGAGATTCTCCTCAGAGAACAGATACCTGAGCTCAGACACAGATATAAATGTTTCTACACTGCTCATAAATGGCCTTACTTCCCCTTTAACAGCACAATTGGGGTAGTTTTTCCCCTGTTATCACTCTGTTAATCGGCATTCTATATGCAAGCTGGAGGAAAAGAATTGGCATCCATTGACTGGCAATAAGACCCAATTGATTCCTTCCCAGTGTGAGGGCTGGAATTGTGAGGTGGAGCCATTTTCTTCTAGCCAATTAAGCCTCCAAAACAATATATAGCTTGTTCTTTTCGGGTTTTTTGGTCCTCGCCAATGGCTGTTGGGGTTTGGGAAAGCTCAAAGACCACCAGAGATGCAGTGGAAAGTAGGCTCCTTTTTAAAAAGTAAAAATAGTAGAAAATGAAGACTACTTAACATTCACTTGTAGCTAAAAAGGCAAGAGGTTGATGCAAACCAAAAAAGTGTAAGTAGCAAGGAAGTAAAAGCCTCTGTTTGTTGTCCCTCAGAGACACAATGTAAAAATAATCACTGCTCACCGTTGTGTTGGTATGTTAGATGTGAAACAAAAGGTTATCTAAACAGTCCTTCTAAATTCTTATTGACTGTTCCCAATTTTTGTTTTCTCTAACAATAATAAATAAGGTATACAAGGCGTATTAAAGAAGCAGTTGAGCATCATGCTTTGCAACTGCTCTACTAGGTGGTAATGAGAATAATACTCAGCATTTACAAAGAACTTTAAACTGTTCTAAACACAGGATTCTGTTGCAAACTTCACACGGGTCCTCTCTCAAGTAGGTGCATATTTCCCCAATAATTCAGATGGTGAGCTGAGGCTGTGAGAAAAGGAGGGTGAGTTCATAGTGATGGGGCAACTTAAAAGCATGTTGGGAAGCTTTGTTAATTGGTGGAGCAGCATCTTACCAGCTGTGCTAGACCAGTGCATGCTCTCTTACATGAGGCTCTTCCTTTGTAGCCCCTTGCGGTTTCAGAATAAATCATGGAACAGAAACCTACCCGTATGTCACCAGGAGAGGGAAAGCAAGTGGTTGTGAAGTTCATAGGTAGGCAGAGCTCAAACACAAAATGGCAGCCTGTGGGCAGAGGAATAAAGGACAAGGTATGGCAGAGAGGAGGCAGATATAGACAGGAAGGTAGGTCTGCAAAGAAAATGCCATAGTGTTTCCCCCAAGCAGCAGTTGTAAGCCATGATGATTGTACAGGGGTACCTCAGGTTACAGATGCTTCAGGTTACAGACGCTTCAGGTTACAGACTCCGCTAACCCAGAAATAGTACCTCGGGTTAAGAACTTTGCTTCAGGATGAGAACAGAAACCGCGCGGTGGCAGCAGTGGGAGGCCTCATTAGCTAAAGTGGTACCTCAGGTTAATAACAGTTTCAGGTTAAGAACGGCCCTCCAGAACAAATTAAGTTCATAACCTGAGGTACCACTGTATAGGACAGATTAACTTTTCCTTCCCCCGCCAACTGCAGGCTACATTCACCCTTGGCCAGCACTCCAGAGTTCAAATTCCAGCAGTGTGTGTGACCATGGGTATAGCCGGGGGGGGGAGTAGCTCCCCCCCCCCAAATCAAGTAAATAAATAAAAATATTTAACTAAAAGTAGAAATTGTAGAAAGATTTTGACAGGTTCTTCTGAGCACTGCCTGTCTCCTGAGAGCCAGAATCTAAACTCAGTATTTTTATTTCCCATATCTTCCATCTCCAATTCATTTTCTTTGCCTGCTCTACGTGAGCGTTCACAAGAAAAGGAAGGGAGGGGGGAGAAGAGAGCCTTTGCGTGCTAAGGCAGCTGTGTTTAACAGGTAGGGCAAGTATGGGGAAGTGCTCAAGGCTTACCGCAGGACTCCTTCCCACCTGCGAGCTCCGATCAAACACCTTGACAGGCAACCAGAGTGGGAAGCCATGATGTAATCGTAGGAACCCAAAACAATCGGCCCTTTCATGGCAAGGTGATAACAATCAAAACAGTATGTTAAGGGCCCTGCCATGCAGGAATACACATGCATATTACTGTGGGGAATTGAAAGCCGGAGTGAAAAGGGGCTTGTTAAGAATATGTAGCCTACTTTCATAATCGCTCTGTAAAATAATAGTCCCTTCAAAACAAGGTTTTAGGCTTATAGAAGGCTTTCTGTGTCTTGACCTTGCAAAAATGCAGAGATGCCAATTTCTTTACTTTTTTTATATTAAAAAAAAGTTAATGAGAGAGTTCCAAAGTGATGCCATTCCAGTTCACAGGCATACGGTGTATAAGGTCCGTTGCATAAGTTTCCATTTAGGGCAGGATAATTTTAACAGGACAGAGGGGAAAGAAGACTTCATAAATTGGGAGCAAGGTCTATGGGCCTGCACCTTCCTGATAATACCTCACCACTGGGACTGCACAGCCACTTTGCTCCTTCCTGGTCATTTTTGCTCCTGCAACACACTGAGTTAACCTGAGGTTTGGCTTCTTGCCCAAACTCAGGTTCCTGGTTAAGCTCTCTTTTCACTAACCACAAGCTATCACCAAGAACAAACATACTGTTGCAATGTAACTGACTATGTACCGTTGCACGTCAGCTGTTGAATTCTGGAAAAAAAATCAGTTGTCAGATATATATCATTAAGTGTTGAATGTAGATAGTCATTATTCAAAGAATATAATGGCATTCAGAAAATATGACTCAGCGTCAAAATTTGCAAAAGAAACATTGAAGGCAATCTTGAGGACCAAATCTATTTGAGCTCCCAGCCAGTCTGTGATGTCATAGTAGTTGCAGTTGTGATGTACCTTGTTCCTGCTCCTGGAATAACTACAAAATGGCCCCATTTGTCTGGATGTTGCTTGTTGATTCCTGGTTCTGTTTCTGTTCTGTTCTGTTTTCACAGTCTGCTTCTGTTTCTTGATATTTGTTCTGTTTGCCTCCATAATTCACAATTTAACAATTTTGCTTT
Source organism: Podarcis pityusensis (assembly GCF_964106645.2). Classification (NCBI taxonomy): domain Eukaryota; kingdom Metazoa; phylum Chordata; class Lepidosauria; order Squamata; family Lacertidae; genus Podarcis; species Podarcis pityusensis. Next base: position 27,066,511 of record NC_138029.1, on the reverse strand, counting down.
TCAAGGCAATGTTCACTGCCCTGGAAGGGTGAGCAAGGCCTTGGCCCAGTTCTTCGCAGTCCCACCATACAGATTCTACTCTTAAATACTCCACTGCTGCTCACATCATAGCATTGGGCTGTATGGGGGGGGGGGGGCAACTGAAGCACTCCTGCTGAGCTCTGCCACCTGCCTTGGTAGTGTACATTTCCTAACACTGAGTTTCTTCATAAGGCATCTTTTCTTTTCCAGAGCACAGTGAAGTTTTATTGGGGTTATAATCTTTCCCAGTAAACTTGGGAGAAACCACAAACAGATGGGTCTCATATAGAGGAGCAATCACGTCAAATTTCTTCTCCAGAAATTGTAACAAGAGAGATACTTTCTTTCCTGTAATGCCCTACCCATCACAGAAGATACCCTTTACACCTTTGAACTGGAGGAGTCATTCTTAGGACTTGCAAGTTGCCTGTTTTGCCTGTTACAACATTTCCTAAAAGCATTAGCTAATTAGATCTGACCACAGTCTGGCTACTTCTACCACAGTTCCTTGCACAAAGGCTGGGCAGAATCAAATCCCAACCCACGGCAGGAACCCACAGTCACTTGGTTGGTGTAAGAACCGTTATGTATCAGTGTTGGAATTGTGTAAAACACTGTCATCTCACTTCCCTGTGTGTAATGCAAAGCAAATAAGCTTCCTGAAAGTTTTGATAGTCATCAGGGTTCCACTTCCACCCCTCTCCTTGAGGGAACTTAAAGGGAATGTTGATGTAAAAATCTGCGATTCCACCTCATTAAGTTCTTCCCGCTACCCTGGATTCAAACAAAGCTGTTTGTTGTGTGTATTTGCTTACTGAAGGAGGCTGAGTTTATGAATGAGACAAGACATTATGTTCTTGTTTGTGACCCTTCATCTTCTGGGGTGGGGGTGGGGGGAAGTTCTGTGGAAGGCCCATGCCATGGTTGTTTGAGTGTGACCTGAGGTTAGCTAGCATGGAAACTGAGAGCAGAGGTACAGTATTTGATTCTTGTAGACCCCAAAATAGAATCTTCAAGTTTACTGAATGCTTGGGTGCAAGGGGTGGTATCCAATTGGTGTTCTTTTCTGATTGAAGGCAGTTTTTGGTGATTTCCTCTCCCCTTGGAGCAAAGGGGGGGCACTTGCAAAGGGGAAGAGGTTGCCTTCTTGTTTAGGGAAGCTTTTAATGTTTAATAGGTTATTGTATTTTAATATTCTGTTGGAAGCCGCTCAGAGTGGCTGGGGAAACCATTATTATTATTATTATTATTATTATTATTATTATTTCTCTGACAGTCGTCCCCTGTCCATAGAAAGACATCAGCCAGATGCCACTCAAGGAGAAAAGTTTTTTTGTATATATTGTTAAGCACAAACCTTTGTTGATAGCTCAGTCGGTAGAGCACGAGACTCTTAATCTCAGGGTCATGGGTTTGAGCCCCATATTGGGCAAAAGATTCCTGCATTGCAGGGGGTTGGACTAGATGATCCCTGTGGTCCCTTCCAACTCTATGATTCAGATGGCGCCTTCCCTGTGGAACGCCCTCCCACCAGATGTCAAAGAGAACAACAACTACCAGGCTTTTAGAAGACATCTGAAGGCAGCCCTGTTTAGGGAAGCTTTTAATGTTTGATGTATTTTAATATTCTTTTGGAAGCCACCCAGAGTGGCTGGGGAAGCCCAGCCAGATGGGCGGGGTATAAATAAATTATTATTATTATTATTATTATTATTATTTATTATCTTTACAGAGGGATTCAGTTGTACCCAAATCTCTTTGTGGTAAATCTATAAGGTTTTAATCCCCGCGACAGGGTGAGCTCCCGTCGGTCGGTCCCTGCTCCTGCCAACCTATCAGTTCAAAAGCATGTCAAAGTGCAAGTAGATAAATAGGTACTGCTCCAGCAGGAAGGTAAATGGCGTTTCCATGCGCTGCTCTGGTTCGCCAGAAGCGGCTTAGTCATGCTGGCCACATGACCCGGAAGCTCCCTCGGCCAATAAAGTGAGATGAGCGCCGCAACCCCAGAGTCAGTCACGACTGGACCTAATGGTCAGGGGAGCAGGTGTACAGCTTTACCTTTACCTTTACACTTACTTGGGAGTAAGTCCCACCGAACTCAGTAGGATTTACTTCTGGGCAAACATGCCCAGAATTGCGCTGTTAATTGCACTCTCAAAATCTCAAGAATGATCATGTAATTGTGCTCTTTCACTTCCCGTGGCTTTGAAAGCATGCCACGGAAAATAAGAACAGGCGTAATAGTCCAGGTTCCACACATAGTGTTAAGATTCCTAAGGGGTATCTGTGTTCTAGATTTTCTGCAATTGCTTTTCTTTTCCTCTTTCTCCAATCTGCACCTGACCACCCACCCTTTCCCTACAAAGCAAAGAAATAACAACAAAACCACCTCACCTAATTGCCTTTAAGGCAGGCAAAGTAAAGCAAGGTCAGAATAGGTTTTGGCTCCTTGTGGGGGGAAGGCTCAGTGGCAATTTTGTGGTTTCTTTTTGCACAGACCCCTCCATTCACACTTTCCTCTCCCACCCATTAATTTGCTGTGGTAATAGCTGCTTTGTGCTAAGGAGAGGCAAGAGGGGGGGCTGCTGGAGAGGGGGGGAGGAAGCGTGTAGACAGCAGCTCTACTGTTTTCTAGAAGAGATGTTTTCCCCATACTCTCCCCCCCCCACCTCTCTCTCTCTTTCTCTTTCTCTCTCTCTCTCTCCTCCCATGTCTCCCTCCTTCTTCCCTTTCTTCCCTTTATTGAAATAAGTCTGTCCGGGATAAGGAAATTCACAGCAGCACCTTCTCCATTCTCAACAGTTTTGTTGTTGTTGTTAATATATATATATATAAGTTTAAACAACTCTCAGCGGTCTTTTTCTTTTTCTTCTTCTTCTTCCCCACCACCAAGTCTGGTCTTATTTTGCTAAGAGGAAACAAGTGTTTAATGTATCAGAAAAAAAGATCTTTCTTGCAGCTGCTGAGGTTTCTCAGAAGCTGAGAATGAAGCCAGTCTTTGTGCAGTGATTTGAGCCTCCTTTTTAAGGAGCGAGGACCTGGGGGGACAGAATTAGGTCCTGCTTTCTCGGCTCTGTGTTTCAAGGGGGAAAGCACTCGTGTTTAGGTGGGCGCTGAGCAACCTTTGCTGGAAAGGTGGGGAAATCTTGTCCCAGCCCTACTTGGATTTGTTTGGCTTCACAGCAGTGGCTCCAAAGCTTTGCTGCAAGTGCCCCCATTTGAGCTAGGTGCTGTAAAAGGTAAAGGTAAAGGGACCCCTGACCATTAAGTCCAGTCACGGATGACTCTGGGGTCGCGGCGCTCATCTCGCTTTACTGGCCGAGGGAGCCAGCGTTTGTCCGCAGACAGTTTGTCCGGGTCATGTGGCCAGCATGACTAAGCCAGTTCTGGTGAAACCAGAGCAGTGCACGGAAACGCCGCTTACCTTCCCGCCAGAGCAGTATCTATTTATCTACTTGCGCTGGTGTGCTTTCAAACTGCTAGGTTGGCAGGACAGAGCAACAGGAGCTCACCCCATTGTGGGGATTTGAACCGCTGACCTTCCGATCGGCAAGCCCTAGGCTCAGTGGTTTAGACCACAGCGCCACCCGCGTCCCACCCGCTACTATTCAGCAAAGAGTTGGGGTGAAGCCCAACTTCTGAAACTGTCTGCTTAGCTACAGTTTTTAAAAGGCTACCAGGAGGAGGGCCATAATTTGGCTAAAACTGGGGGTAAGTCAAGACATGGTGAGGCTTCTGAATTTCAAGAGCGGTCACTCTTTTCTTTCTCCCGTAATTCATGCACCACCAAACAGAACATTTCCATTTGCCCAATACTGAGCTGCCAGTGCTGGGCTGAGAATGCAGAGGTCTTGCTTGTGTTGCTTTCCTTACTCACTTTAATGTGAGAGGCCGTTTCCCTTCCAGTGTGCAAGGCTGCATTTCAGCGAAGTGAATGGGAAAAGACACATGTACGCAGGCTGCAAGTCTGTGGAGCTCCTACACACAAGGAAGCACTGGTGTGGTGATTTAGTGCTCACGGAATCATAGAATTGTAGAGTTGGAAGAGACCCCCAAGGCTTATCTTGCCCAGCCCCTTGAGGTTCTGGGGTCCACAGAGTCCTTGCAAGATCCCTAAAAGCCCCCACGCTGCTCGGAATTCCCCGAGGGGCTATTCTGCGCTTCTTTTCCAATGGCCGCAGCAAACTGGAAGTCCCTCAATGCAAGGAATCACAACTAAAGCATCCATGACAGATGGCCATCCCACCTTTGCTTAAAAACCTCCAAGGAAGGAGAGTCCACAACCTCCTGAGGGTGTCCATTCCACTGTCAAACAGCTCTTACTGTCAGAAAGTTTTTCCTGATGTTTAGTCGGAATCTCCTTTCTTGTAACTTGAAGTCATATTACGCAATGGGAGGATGAAGGGTATTTAAAATTTTTTTAAAAATTTAAAAATCATGTAGCCCCATTACACTGAACTTTGAAATCCTACAGCATCATTGATTCAAACTGCATTCATTTTGAGAGTTGCAGCTGCCAGGGTTGTGCTATACGTTGGACGATTGCACGGATTGCAGGTGAAATTTTAGATTTTATACCTCAAGTGCGTAGGTGGCAGAGGAAAGAGGGTTACTACAGGGCATGGCTGGGACTTGTTGGCAGAGCTTTGGAGGCAACATAAAGGTTTGTGCTGCTTTTGTCCGGACTGTGCCCTCTGGTGTTGTTAATCCTTCATGTTTGTGAGCAGTAAATTCTGTCATCAAACAGAGAAATGCAATAAGGGAAGCTTTTGTTTCCTTTTCAATTCCATTTTGGGAGAAGCTCCCATGAGAGAATGAATCCCTCATTTTCAAGTTTGTGCAGATGTAGATCCTGCAGATAGTCTAATATACACCAGGTGAGTCCTGAGTTTTGAAACCAACACCTCAGCAGCACCCATGCCAAGAATTTTATGTAACCTTCAGTCTCTCTGCCTCACATGCCTTGTATGTTGAGATGGACTGAAACTCAGGTTTGCAAACCACAGTTCATTCATCCTTCCATTCATAAGAACAATCAAGCTGATTCATTCAAGTGTTTTTGTATCCTTTTAGTATTTAGCCACCCCATGACCATTTATGGGAAACTAAGAGCCTTATCAGTCAACTGGGTGGAGCAGAAGTTCTTCCTTCCTTCCTTGTATTTCCAAATACAGACATTTTTTTTCTATAGACTTCTGTACATACATACAACACATGCATAGTTTGGCTCAAAATGGTTTAGAATTACTTTAAAAATCCTCAGAAAGAACTTTAGCTACTTTGCCAGGTACCAGATAGCATTGTGCTGCAATACTACAATATTGTAAGAAAGCGCATGTATTGATGGCACTCAGATGACTGGGCAGGCCACCTCAACTCCCCAGATTCCTGTCCCCTCTAGTTGTTACCATTCCTGTTCATATGCTGCTACCAGTGACCATTTGTGGACCAGTCTTGGCTGCCATTTTTCTTAGTCCATAGTGTGCTCGCACACGCATGGTATTGTAAGCAAACATGGCAGTCAAGGCAAATAATCCTAGTGAACGCTAGAAGCAGCAAGAAAAGCACAGGATGGGGAAAGGCCAATGGATCTTACAGTAGTCTTTGCCAGATGTTTTGGACTACAGCTCTTATCTATCCCGGCATGATGACCATGATGAAAGTTTTCATCCCAGGAATCAGGTGGGCAGCAAGTTGGCAAAAGCTGCTTTACAGTGTATAAATTGCTTTGAAATTCTCTGTTCATTTATCCTCCCGATAACTCTGCTACCTACATTAAACTAAAATATTGTTGACTTGCCCAAGCCCACCCAGCGAGCTCGTGGTTTAACAGAAATTTCAATCTCGTTTTCTCACTTTAAAACTCAATATTGTACCTCCCTAACCACATTTCCCTGTGTCTGCCTCTGCAGGTAAAATCTACCCGCTTTTAAATGCAAGACAGGAACTCTGTGACCTTTGTTTCTATTTTAAGGACAATAAAATGTCGGTGTGGTTTGACACTCCCTTAGCAAGATTGTGTTCCCTCTCAACCAGCTATTGAGGGCTGAATAGATGGAGTGTTAGACATTCACATCTGTTTAACACCACGGACCTATATTTTTTTCTCTTAAGAATTGAGCACCTCATCAGTATTGACAAAACTAAACAGCATATTGGCAGTGCTAAGCAGCTGATTCGCTGCCCCAACCAAGCAACAGGGTCCCTTACCCATTTGGAAATATTTGAGCCAGACAGTAAATTGGCCCTCATTTTATATGTCTGAGTAATCGGCGTACTTGGCCTCTTAAAACCCTCACCAAGTAAACAAATGCTTTATCTTCTGTTGACAAAGACACTTTAATATGTTCCATTTTCAACCGACTTATAGCTGAGCTGTGAAACTTCCCATGCTTGTTGTGCAGTCCATGCTTTCGGGTGGCGCTGTGGGTTAAACCACGGAGCCTAGGACTTGCCGATCAGAAGGTCGGTGGTTCGAATCCCCGCGACGGGGTGAGCTCCCGTTGCTCGGTCCCTGCTCCTGCCAACCTAGCAGTTCGAAAGCACATTAAAGTGCAAGTAGATAAATAGGTACCGCTCTGGCGGAAAGGTAAACGGCGTTTCCGTGCACTGCTCTGGTTTGCCAGAAGCGGCTTATTCATGCTGGCCATATGACCTGGAAGCTGTATGCCAGCTCCCTTGGCCAATAAAGTGAGATGAACGCCGCAACCCCAGAGTCGGCCACGACTGGACCTAATGGTCAGGGGTCCCTTTACCTTTACCTTTACCTTTACACCCTGCTTTAGACCACAGAGAATACTGAAACATCAGTGAAGCACTCTTTTGTTTTTTTGGAATCAGTGCTGTCCAGAAATGCAAACCTCTCTTGGACTTTAAAAAATGGCTGTTTACCACCAGGTGGAATGCACACCCCCAAACACCTGCAACTTGAACAGTGACGTTGTGGAAATACTATCTTTGCCACAAGCACAAGATGCTGGTGGGAGTGGAGGAAGCTGGAGGCTCCAAATTGCCATGGCTTGAACTGTATGTAGCATGTCCTCCACCTAGTGACATGAATGACGTGAGGCATCCCTGCATATAGTGATTCAGCACTGGCCAAAACAGGGAAGTTATGTGTCAGGCAAGGAATGCCCAGAGTGAGGGGTTAACTCTTTATTGTCAAAAGTGCATTTACAAGTTAGGAAAATGCATGTCTTATCAGCCCATCTGCTCCTAGGTGTGCACCCAATGAGGCAGTTGCCACAACAAATAGGCCATGCCCCCAACCTCAGCTTATGTATCTCCCACAAGCAGGCGCAGACTCCACCTGTGTGTAACTAGCTTCTGCTCCTCCTCCTCCAATCCTCACTTGGTCCTGGGAGAGGTGGGGGCAGGAGGAGGAGGCATGGAAGTTCTTGACTTTCCACCAGCCTGACCTATCGCTCCATCCTCCTGCACCTGTTCTTCACTCTCCAATCCTGCAGTTTCTCCTGCCTCTGCCTCTCATCTCCTGGCTGTTACAGGCTCCCTCAGATCACTGTTTCCTTCTTCCAAGTCAGTCTCCAGCCCTGCTAGGGTCTGGTATAATGACATTTGTTTCTGCAGCAATTAAAAATAAAACCACAGAGGAGAGTGGCTCAGTGCAAGAGAGATCTCTATATAATACGTTCTTTGGAAATCTTTTCTGTAACAAGCAACCTATATGGAATAACCTTTGCCTCTCCTCTGGCAAGCAATTGTGAAGTAGGGAATGTAAGGTATGGTGTTCGCGGTTCTTTTAGGAGTATAAGGACCTGTAAAGGGCATGGACCTGGGTCACAGCTGGTTTTTCCATTTCCCAATGGGGGAATTAGCTGTTATATGTGCATTTTCTTCAGTTTGCCTCCACACAATCTGAAATCTCAGTAGCACCTATCAACCCCACATTTGATATCTGCTACCGCATCCCACTTTCCCATCTAAAGACTCACAACAGACACAAATACAAATGTCTACAGTGCCAGCCAATTCCCCACCCCCACCCCAAATCATTTACCATTTAGCCTGATTAAGAGCTCTGGCGAACTCAAAGCTTGCAGGTTATGTTGTGACATTTTGTTGGGCCTAATAAAGATGAAAGGTAAAGGTAAAGGATAATAAAGATACTGCCCTAATAATGGATTTTGGTTTGAATGAGTTGGCTTTTCTCATGAGGCAGCCATGGGTACTTTTGCTTTTTTAGTGTTCCTAGTTGCTCCTGCAGCATTCAAGACCTGGGTCTTCATGAACATGTGTTCCTCCACGCCTCTGTGCATGTCTATTCCAGAGTTCAGAGGAGTGCTTGATTTTGTTCTTTGCATCAACTCAGAATGCACTTTGAAGGAGGGAGAGTTTGTTGATGGGCAAGCGTCAGCTCTTAGCATCTTCTTCGATTTGGAAAATCTGTAATCAGGGTGAGAGGCTCTAGCTTAGCATACTCCCTGATGTGTAAGCTTCCCACATGAAAAGAGATTTAGACTGTTAAACTGTGGCATCTCACGCCCAATGCCAACTCACAATCCTTTCCACGACACATTTTTGCCCTGTGCCTGCAACTCCCCTTTCAGCTCAGGATGTGTAGAAGTTACCAAAGCCTTTAAAATACTACTATTATGACTACTGGGATGCAGGTGGCACTGTGGGTTAAACCACAGGGCCTAGGACTTGCCGATCAGAAGGTCGGCGGTTCGAATCCCTGTGACAAGGTGAGCTCCCATTGCTCGGTCCCTGCTCCTGCCAACCTAGCAGTTCGAAAGCACATCAAAATGCAAGTAGATAAATAGGTACCGCTCCGGCGGGAAGGTAAACGGCGTTTCCATGCGCTGCTCTGGTTTGCCAGAAGCGGCTTAGTCATGCTGGCCACACGACCCGGAAGCTGTACGCCTGCTCCCTCGGCCAGTAAAGTGAGATGAGTGCCGCAACCCCAGAGTTGTCCGCGACTGGACCTAATGGTCAGGGGTCCCTTTACCTTTACCTTTATTATGACTACTACAAACAAGCAAACAAGCAAACAAATAAACAGAAGGAGGCTGAAATAATAACGTGTAAAGCAATGCCCCTCCCCTGCTTTTTTGGTTGTTGTTTTTTTAAAAAACCTTTCTGCCTCTGGTGTCTGTTTCAGCAATTTGGAGTTCCGCATAGACAGCTATTTTAAACTTGCTATCTGCCTCCTTTTGACAAGTCTTTCCCCCCACCCACCTCTGTTCCTCCCTGCCTCCCAGGGGCATTGTTAAGTTGAGTAACTTATGTAGAACACTTTGAAGATGAGAATCCTGAGTTGGATGCCAAGCATTAGCATGATTGCCTTAGGCCCCAAGGGCTGAAAATACTGACATTAAAGAGACATGTTTAATAACAAGGAATATTTCGCCAACAAAAGGACTATCTCAGCCTAATGTCTTTTATTTGCTCCACCCATGCACAGCCGTCATTTCTGTTATACAATACCTATGATCTATTTCATTTTATTTGCACAGGAATTTAGCCATTGGGATTGGAATCCAGAACTTTCCAGAAGGACTAGCTGTCAGCCTTCCCTTGCGTGGAGCTGGGTTTTCGACGTGGAGAGCATTCTGGTAAGGTTCAAAACCTGTTTCTCATGTTTCCTTTGTATTTCCTGATGCAACTTTGGAACTGGAAATGTGTTCAAGTGGCCCTGATTCACACTTTATCTCGCACACTGGAAAAGGCTGCTGCTATTTATGTCATTGGTTCTCAATCCTTTTTCTAACTGGGCCTACCTACTCTATGGTTGCTAAAGGTCCTCCCATCTAATCCAACTATCAGAAATGCAAATCTCTTTACTCCTTGCCATGTAGGTCTCATCTGGACTACACAGTTAAAGCAGTATTATACCACTTTAAACAACCATAGCTTCAACCAATGAATCCTGGGAGCTGTAGTTTGTTAAGGGTGCTGAAGGTTGTTAGGAGACCCACTTGAAATTCCCCTCAAACAGCTACACTTCCCAGAGTTCACTGGGAACAGGAATTGATTTGTAAACCATTGTAAGAATTGGGCAAAGCAAGACAAAGTGACCTTGAGAGGAGGATAGACAAAGGTTGGAATTGATGTCTGAATGGGAGACCAAACAGGGGCACCATTTGGGCTCTGCTTCTGGGAGAGGTGCTGTTTGAGTTCCACCTCTAGTAGTAAAAAGATAAAGGTAAAGGACCCCTGGATGGCTAAGTCCAGTCAAAGGCAACTATGGGGTTGCAGCACTCATCTCGCTTTCAGGCTGAGGGGGCCGGCGTTTGTCCACAGACAGCTTTCTGGGTCATGTGGCCAGCATGACTGAACCGCTTCTGGCACAACGGAACATCATGACAGAAACCAGAGCGCACGGAAACCTTTCCGCCACAGCAGTACCTATTTATCTACTTGCACTGGTACACTTTCGAACTGCTAGGTTGGCAGAAGCTGGGACAGAGCAACGGGAGCTCACTCAGTAGTGGGGATTCGATCCACCAACCTTCTGATCGGCAAGCCCAAGAGGCTCAGTGGTTTAGACCACAGTAGAATGTCTTAGGGTAGCCAAAATGACGTCATGTGCATGCGCGGAAGCAGGGAATCGCAACCCGCGCATGCACAGACGTAGGGTGCATTTGCTTCAGGATGCAAACGGGGCTCCGGAACGGATCCTGTTCACATCCAGAGGTACCACTGTATTGCAAATTGCAATCCCAATAAGACTTTTCTAATTTCTCTGTTTTTGTCCAAAAACAAAACTTGACTATCAGACTAAAAAACAGAAGTAGATTTTTTATTTATTTTTATTTTTTGGAGGGAATTGATTGATAAAAGATCTTGACTGCAAAAGGTCCCTGTGGAGGAGGAAGAGGCATGGGGAGGAGAATTCACATTTATAGCCAGATGTTTTCTTTTGTCTATAGCCATTTGCCACCTTTCAGATTAAAGGAGGGGAATTGTCTTCTGCAGTGTTTGCTCCTGAATGGTTTCAGAGGAGATGATGATGATGATGATGATGATGATGATGATGATTGGCAACAATCATTCCTGTTGTCCTGACCTCAAATGGGAAGTTGTCAAGGAGAAGGGGAAGAACTGATTTGTGTTGACTTCGCAAACTGTGGCAGCTTGAAAGGGACAAGCAACACAATGCACAGGACAGAACAGAACAGAACAGAACAGCACCCTGCCTTATCTAGTGACATGTTGTTTGGGCTGTTTTACAGGTATGGGCAATTAAGCGGCATGGTGGAACCACTAGCTGGCATCTTTGGGGCCTTTGCCATAGTGTTAGCAGAGCCTCTTCTGCCCTACGCCTTGGCTTTTGCTGCTGGGGCAATGGTATATGTGGTGATGGATGACATCATCCCAGAGGCACAGATCAGGTGAGCAACTCCTTATTCAGCCACATCCATTCTGTTTCTTTCATGCTGTTTTTAACACCAAACGTCTCTCAGGTAGAGAAGCCTCTGCAAGCCAAATCAAGGGGAGATTAAAACCAAAGCATGACTGTGAGGTCCAGTGTAGCTTTGTTTCAACTTAACTGTTCTGTAGAGAAGGAAAGATTGGAAAACCCACTTAAGGCAGCAACGCGACCTAAATTAAGCTCCTCTCCGTCAGCTTTTGAGGAAAAGATTTTGGTTCCCAGGACATCAGACTTTCACAACCTCCTGAAACTACTCAGACCAACGTCGTAGAATCCAGTCTTAAGAGTTGGTTGGAGTAGCAGACTCCTTGTCATGAAACCCTGCAAGTCAAAAGCACCTCATCTTCATCCCAATTCTCCCCTTCTAGAGGGGAATTGTTGGTGTGTTAGCTGCCACTGTTTTCAGTATCTTCTACCTACACAAGCACTTCCCCTCATTGGTTAGTATCCCTCAAATCATGACCATCCCAACCGAACAGCATAAAACAGGGCATTAAATGCACTGTTTGCTTCTCCAAAGGTGGAAGAAGAAACATTTTTGTGTCAGATAAGGAAAAAATAAAACAACAACAGCAGCAAATACCATTTGGAACGCAGACCTTAACTTCTCTTCCCCTACCTCCCCTCTCTTCGCAGTGGCAATGGGAAGCTGGCTTCCTGGACATCGATCTTAGGATTTGTGGTCATGATGTCCCTGGATGTTGGACTTGGATAACAGGCGATGCCAACTTTCCCCATCTTTGACCTTCAGAATATGTCATTCTGGACAAAATGCACAGCAGAAGCTGGAATGGGAACAATGCATTTTTACGTAATAATAATACTGATCTGGGTTAATGTTGATTTGACTTAAATTATACGGGCTTAAAATTTGCCATGATGTTAATGTGGGTGGTTTTGGAAAACACAGGAAAGTCATTCTTGTGCTCCCCCCCCCCCCCGCCACTCCATTACTCCTTTTCCAGCGGGGTTGTTGGTATGAAGTCAGGTCTAACCTGTGGTGATTGTCTTTGCTGTGTCTTCACAAATCTTGTTGTGTGTTATAAACTGAGTGGTGCAAGGCAACATCAAAGAGCTGAAATGGCCTACAAGAGTGACCTACGAGAGAAGTCCATACAGTGCTTTGTTTTTAGTTGTTGAAATATTCGGCTTCACTACTTGTCGAAATGGATAGATCATTTCTTTTAATCAATAATGGGACCTTAGGGGCTGTGTTTAGAGGTGGGGAGCAAGAGCTTTCCTATCTGCATATGATTATTGGAGGTTTACCTGGAGAGCAAGGGAAGATTGCAAAGCGTTTGTGGCAAATCTTAAGTGAAGGCTGAACTTCTTCTGTCAAGTGTCTGGGCTTCTATAGTGCTGTTCCCGTAGGTGCACTCATTTCCTAATATCCCTTGTCTGGTAGGAAATAATCACCCTCCAGTTTTAGGGTTATGGAGGGTTACTACTTCTGGACTTACTACTTTAGGGTTTCTGGTGGTTGAGCCTCTGTGAATCGTTAATCTAAGCTCTTAACTCAGTTGACATGCCAATATGGCATTTTCTACCATCTCAAGCAAGCAGAGTTCAACAATGAAGGCGGATCTGAGCCTCCTAGTGTCAACACTAGGAGGCCTATTGTCGTAGCACCTAATTCCACCCCTCACTCCCTACCAGTGTTTTCTAATATCTTTATTTGCTATGATAGCAAGAGGGCTTTCTTGGGGAATTGTTCCCACCAGCTTCCTTGTGATGAATGCAAGGGAGTAGAGTGGGGCAGAGTAAACTGATGGGGTGAGTTGACAATTTGTGTTCATCCAGCAAATCAGTACCAACTCATTAGCAGAGCAACTATAAGGGTCGAGATCCCTGAATAAAAAGACACGCCCATTGTGCTCTACGGCGGAAACAGAAGAAAGAGAGCTTGCATTGGTACATCATATACTTTTGACAGCTAAGGGCTTCTTGCTTTTTGTCTGTAGCATTTGTGCTTGCAGGTTAAACCTCAAGAATTGTGTGTGTGTCACTGGAACCTGTCTTCCTATATGCCACCTCATGGCTCTTCAAAAGAGGCCTCTGGATAACCAGTGCCACACACATCCCCACCAAGGCTTTTCTCCCAGTTCACAAAGCAGGATTTACTTTGGTTGCTTTGTGATACCTATTTTCTCTAGGGGGGACAGAGCGTAAGGAGTATGTGTGTGCCGGAGTCTTCCCAGGGGTCATGTGGTTACCATCAGCCAGTTGGTGCTCTTGGACTAAATTAATTGAAAGCCCATGGGCTTGTTTCTTCAGTGTGTGTGGTTTTGTTTGTATGCACAAAGACCAGTACATAACGATGATTAGTAATTGATCTGACTTTTTAACTGTGGTGAGTCTGAATAAAAGAGATTTTAAAAATTGTGTTTGAGTCATTGGACTAATTTCTTTCTCCTGCCAACTCTCTCCCATTTTTTTGAATGTTCGTTCTAACCTGCTTGTCTGTAAGTACAACTATTTGGGCTCAAACGTAGTTGAGTCTGCTTCATCAGATCCTTGGTCCGTTCACACTGTTGCTTCTGGTAACCATTCAAAGCCCCTTGCTCTGCTGCAATAATAATGAGCCAATGTCTGGTTAGACAGTGTGTCGTTCCTTCCTCAATTGATGGTGAATGTGAGCCAATCTGTATTCCTGGAAGTGACCCTGAGGAGCAAATGTCAAAAGAATTGCACTCCTGGCGCCAGGACACAGCTGAACCTCTCCTTCCATATTACAAGTTACAATCATTGGAGTACCTTGAACCACAAACTTGATAAGGATAATGGTTTAATTTCCATTATGGAAATGGGAATGTTTACTTATGTTAAATTACTGTGCATTTTTAACATGGGGTTTTTCCTTTGGCAGTAGCTCTCATAGGATTGGCTGTGAGTCACGTGAGAGAGGTATTCCATTCTATTGTGACTGTTATTCAAGTAACTGTTGTTTTTAACTGTTTTCTGCTTCTCTCTCTCTCTCTCTCTCTCTCTGTGTGTGTGTGTGTGTGTGTGTGTATGTGTGAGAGAGAGAGGCGGGCAGAGAGAGAGAGAGAGCCACTGAGAGAGGCTTATTTGGAGTGTGTGTCAATGTGATTTGTCTGAAGTGAAACAGACAAGAGGAAGATCCCTAAACGTTAATAAGAAGAAACCTGTGTAGGAGCTCTCTATAAGGAACAAAGTGAATAAGCATGAAATTGACTATTAATGGGGAAATCAACAAATGGCTGTAATGAATTTATTTCTTGGCAGAACTGAAGGAACTAGTATTTTGTGGGCAAGCAGTTTGCTGGCTGGTACAGACAGAAATGTGCTAGAAAAACCTGGAGGCAAGAGGGCTAATAGTTGGGTCGCTGGTGTCTGTTTTTGTTTCCTTTTGGTCACCAAAAACTATCTGAAAGATTTTTGTTTGCATATGGGTGTGAAAAGATGATATGTGGGACAGGTTTCACAGCCACTCTCCAGACGTTTTTGACTATGTTTAGTTAGAGAGGCATTTTGTTTTTGCAGATAGAAGGGCTTGATGCTTCTTCTTAAAATGCTGAGGGCTTCAAAGGGATGGGCATTGCTTTTTTGTGCTCAAAAGGCAAAATTTCATGTTGTCCAGGGCACCCCCACTTGTTCAGCCTTCTGCACTCCTCCTCCTGCCCACAAATAAGGTTCATAATTGATCTAGAATTGCAGTCCCTAACACGCCCTTGCCATCTTTCAGCTGATCTTAACAGACGGAAGGGCTCATACATGCTCCCAGAAGTATGCTGAGCCCATGCCACCAAAACCAACCCGTAATTTGGATTATGTTCTCTTCTGCTTGGCTCACATCATGGAAAAACAAGGGTGGATGCGGCGCTGTGCCACCTCTTCACACTGATAGAAAGCATAGCTGTCAACTTTTCCCTTTTCTTGCGAGGAATCCTGAAATATACTTGGAGTCGAGAGTGGATTTCATGCTCTTTATTCAGCTCATAGTGGTGAGGAGGAATGGAAGTTCCCCCAGAATGTCTGCTTTATATACATTATTTACACTATGGGCCCCACATGATTGGCTAATTCCTGGATTCACCTGTAGGCAAGTCAGGTTGCGGATTCACTTCCACCTGGAGCTGGATTGGGTGGCTCCTGTGGACCAATCAGACTGCTGCATTCTGAATCCTATTGTTCTAGGACCAATCAGACTGCTGCATTTTGGATCCTATTCAACTCGGTACATAACAAATCCTATTCGGAATAAGGGAATTTCCCTTTTAAAAAAGGGAAACGTTGACAGCTATGATAGAAAGGGCCCCATTTGAGATAGAAGCCAACATTAGAGTTAAGTCCCAGCTCTGTATTCCAAGAGACTTCCAGCCCATGTTGTGCTGCTTGGTTAAGTGGAGCAGGAAAAAGGAAGCAGTGAGGACAGCAAAGAGGAGAGCGCAGCAGACGAGACAGACTAAGGCCGACCAGGTGAACTGACACCCTCACTAGGTAGCGTGAGGGAGCTCACGTCCTCATTTGCCTCTGAGTCAGAGATGAGGAATGCTGGAGCCAGTGTTATCTCTCAGTGCCTGTGTGGCTAACCGAGGGCTGACGAGGACCCTTCCTTCCTGCAGGCATTGCACTACTCAATGTTTACCTGTGAGCAAGCAGAGTTCCGGGGGGGGGGGCAGAGTTTAGCAGGGAAGGTGCAGCTCGCATGGTTGCGGTTTCAAGGGAGGAGGCCGCAACAGGAATCCCTGAGCGAGAGCTTTGCACGCAACCAAACAATCGTCTTATTATTACAAGTGATGCCATAAAGCCCGACGGAGCACAAAAGCCCTCTCTCAACGCCGAAGCTAGAATAGACAGCAGCACCTGAGTCACTGCTCATAAAGGCACACTGATTTCATCTGCTAACCCCCACTCTGTGTTTGGGGGAGGCAGGGAGAGAGAAGCTAAGAACAAAATGCCATCTATCTCATATTTATATATATATATATATATCTTTGTTGTACTTGGCAACACAATAGCAATTAAAATGGAGACACACAGAGGCTTCTGTCTCTCCTAAGTGGAGGGCAAAGGTACTTCTTCGCTGCTTGATTGCAGAGTTCTTTTGTGACTGTCTCCTCTGTGTGGTAGTAAATAATGGCACACCCCCTTGCATTTCTCTATGGGCGCTTTGGAAACCATGTTTTATTTATTGCAGTTTCATTCCACCTTTCCTAAAGGTGGCACACATAGTTCTCTTCCTTCCCATTTTATCCTCACAACAACCCTGTGAGGTAGGTGAGGCTGGGAGTCAGTGACTGGCCCGAGATCACCCAGTGAGCTTCATGGCTGAGTGGGGATTTGAACTCGGGTCTCCCAGGTTCTAGTCCAGCACTCTAGCCATTACACCACACTGGCTTTCATGCTGGAGGCAGACAACTGCAGCAATCCAGTTATCACACTGTTAAGCTATAGGAAAAGAAGGGGAGAGTTTCATAGCTCAGTCAGTAGAGCATGAGACTCTTAATCTCAAGGTCATGGGTTCGATTCCCATGTTGGGCAAGAGATTCCTGCATCGCAGGGGGTTGGACTGGATGACCCTCGTGGTTCCTTCCAGCTCCACAGCTCTGTGATTCTATAATTTGGGAGGAAGCTGGAATGGAAAAAAAACCAAAACGCATTCCTACAGCTATAACACCATTTTAGGTATTCAGCCAGAATATACCCTGACCTGCCATTTGTCCACAGGAACAGCTTCGGGTCCTAAATTAGGCTCATGCTAACGAAGGGCAGAGGGACGTGGGTGGCGCTGTGGGTTAAACCACAGAGCCTAGGACTTGCCAATCAGAAGGTCAGCGGTTCGAATCCCCGTGACAGAGTGAGCTCCCATTTTTCGGTCCCTACTCCTGCCAACCTAGCAGTTTGAAAGCACGTCAAAGTGCAAGTAGATAAATAGGTACCGCTCCAGCGGGAAGGTAAACGGTGTTTCCGTGCGCTGCTCTGGTTCGCCAGAAGCAGCTTAGTCATGCTGGCCACATGACCCGGAAGCTGTATGCCGGCTCTCTTGGCCAATAAAGCAAGATGAGCGCTGCAACCCCAGAGTCATCCGCGACTGGACCTAACGGTCAGGGGTCCCTTTACCTTTTATGAAGGGCAGAAGCTCAAGGGATTCCCCCCTTCTTCAACATCTTCTTCTTGTGCTTCTGATGCCCGCATGCCATATCACAAGCAAGCTGTGTTTGAAACGCCCCCCCCCCCTCATTTCCAACTTCCATTGCCTTGACTTTCAAAAGCAGTTGACCACGTGGCAAGGGGAACAGGTATTTGAGAAATGCAAGTCCAAATAATTTTTAGGCATGCAGAACTAGCGTCCCAGTTCTCTCTTTGGATCTGGGTTACAATATTCTCTGTCCCATGTAGTGCGCTGTAAAATGCCCGATTGTCTACAAAGTAAGGAGCAAATGTTTGCCTCATTTCCAGGGAGCAGGGGACAGAATGGGGTAGGGAACATGGCTAGATTCTTGGCCTACCTAGATAGATTACCAGGCCCAGACCAAGGGCTTCCAGACTGTCAGTATTTCACAGTGGAATTCAGTGTGACATACCAGTAAATTCAGTTTGTGCAGTTAAAGCGGATTTGCTGGTCTTGTGCAAGAAGTTTGCTGCTCCCCACCCCAAATTTCTTAGCAGTAAGGAAAGTGGAGCTGAGACTCCAATATTTTGGCCACCTCATGAGAAGAGAAGACTCCCTGGAAAAGACCCTGATGTTGGGAAAGATGGAGGGCACAAGGAGAAGGGGACGACAGAGGACAAGATAGTTGGATAGTGTTCTCGAAGCTACCAGCATGAGTTTGACCAAACTGTGGGAGGCAGTGGAAGACAGGAGTGCCTGGCGTGCTCTGGTCCATGGGGTCAGGAAGAGTCGGACACGACTAAACAACAACAACAAGGAAGGTGACAGGAAAGTGCATGGGATCGCATTTGTTTAACATGGCATCATATAACTTCCCTGCAAACAAGTGAAAATGAATGTTTAGCAAGCCCCTGGCACCATGTATATGACCTCATTGCAAACATTGTGCAAACAAATCAGAATGAATGTTCAATAAACCGGTTATCTGGACACAACCCAAAACAGAGCACCAAGTGCTGAGCATTCTGTGTTGGTTAGCTGCTTGTAGGAAGCCACAATTAGATTTTTTTTCTTCCCCTTTTAAGTAGGCTTCCTCTGGTACACGCTAATAAACCGCTCCAGAGGTTCATTGCTGTTGCATAATCTTACAAAACCACCAATGGTAGCTGGAATGGGCTTGCGCTTTATGCCTCAGGGTTGTGTCGGTTTTGGTACTTGTGGAATATTGTGTGCTCTTGAAACAGATTCAAAACCTGCAAAGCAGTTATGGAATATGCAGAACTGGCAAAACTAACAGAAAAATTACATGAAAAGGACAACAAAGACTTTAAAAGAGAATGGGAACTATTTACAACATATATGAAGAGGCAACATAAAGAAATGGACTCATTGGCAGGGTTTGAGTAAAGTCACAACTGAATACAACAAAAAATAAGACTATATGTATTGAGAAAATTTGGGGGAAACAATACACAGGGTGAACAATATGGAAATAAATCAAAACGGAAGTATGGGGGAAGTCCAGGGGAAGAGGGTCGAAATATGAAAAATTGTTAAAGATATATTGTTAGAAGAAGTATACATGGAAAAATCAGTAAAAAATATTTTAAAAAAACAAAACCAAAACAAATCCTGCAAAGCAGTGAAACCATCTGCAGAAGTCCTTGACTGATCCACTCACTTGGGCGGTAAGTAAGAAGGAGAGATTAATCCTCAAGAGGCACTGAGAGATCAGGTTGCAGAGAAGAAGCAAAGGGTTCTCTGGAGGAAAAAATGTCATTTTAAACAATTGGCAAGGTATCAGTTCTGAAGATGTGGCTTTTGGGAACATCCTCCTGAAATGTAACTTTCCATTACTACAGGTGTAATATATGTCAAGGCAGAGTATCATCGGCTCCCGGCTCCACCGACTGCTTGGCCATGGCAGTAAAATGGCGGCAGCCGCGGGTCGGCTGGCGGGTGGGTGTCTCCTGTGGGCCTGCCCGGGCCTCCTCCTTTCGCAGAGCTCAGCCTTAGGAAAATGGTCTGTACATCTTGGGAGAAGCAGATTCAGAGCTACCAAGGCAGTATCCCAAATTGCCCTAAATGTTCCTGAGACGAAGGTATCTTTTCTAGATAACTGCTTGAGGGTAGCGTCTGAAGATTCTGGAATTTCAACATGCACAGTGGGACTTTAGATTGACACTGGAAGCAGATACGAAAATGAGAAAAACAATGGAACAGCTCATTTCCTGGAGCATACAGCTTCTAAGGGGACAAAAAAAGAGAGGCCCCAGTTGGATCTAGAACTGGAAATTGAAAACATGGGAGCTCACCTTAATGCTTATACATCAAGAGAACCAACTGTATATTATGCAAAGGCTCATCCTCTGAGTGTTTTGGGAAACAAAGCGGAAATGGTTACATAGGGCTATTCTTTCCCCCACTGCCCAGCCCCTCTCACTTTCAAATTGCCCTGCAGAAGCATCATGCAGATTGTGTGGTTTTGCATTCAGCTCCATCAATTCTGTGCCACAATTTTGAATCGCTGGGATGGATGCAGGTGAGATGCTCACCTATAAAATGCTGGGCGTTATACATGTTACTGCATATCAGAAAGATTTGGAAATGCATAAGCCGCTCCAAGGTATATGTGTATATTTTTAAATACCCGCTATTTTAAATCACGCATTGGCAAACCTGATGCATTTTGTCTAGTGAAATAGCAGGTATGTGCACCAGTCTGTTTCCTATAAAAATATGCCAAAGCATTCCTCCAGTAATAATAATAATAATAATAATAATAATAATAATAATAATTTATTATTTATACCCTGCTACCCTGCCCATCTGGCTGAGTTTCCCCAGCCACTCTGGGCGGCTCCCAATTGAATGTTAGAAACAATACAGCATTAAATATTAAAAACTTCCCTAAACAAGGTTGCCTTCAGATGTCTTTTAAAGATAAGATAGCTGCTTATTTCCTTGACATCTGATGGGACGGCGTTCCATAGGGCAGGCGCCACTACCGAGAAGGCCCTCTGTCTGGTTTCCTGTAACCTCACTTCTTGCAATGAGGGAACCGCCAGAAGGCCCTTGGTGCTGGATCTCAGTGTTCGGGCTGAACATCCCCACCTGCTTCTACTCCCCATTCAAGGCGACTCTATTTTGCGCAGCCTTTGACTGAGCATTCCATCCTCAGGTTTTAAATACAAACACATTTGCTCACTGTTGTCTGTGCTGAGGGTTCTCCCTTCCCCCTGTTTGTCTCCCAAATTCGGCAAAATTCAGATTGCAAGCAAGCTACTCTAGCAGCAGGGACGTGTTTTGGTGTGGGTGCGTTAACCCATAAAGCAGGGTGGTCAGTATAATGCCCTGAAACTTACCTTGGACTTCCAATAGCCCCAGCCAGCAAAGGATTGTGGGAAGTAACAGTTCAACACCTAGAAGACACCGTGTTGACTATAACAGCTGTTTGGTGTATATACATAGAGGCGAGGAAGAGATTATTATTATTATTGTGTTTTTATTTTCGCTTTCACCCTGCTGTCCTTCACATCCCACCTGCATTGTCTCGGCTCTGCACGTGTCTGTTAAAACCCTTCTGTGAAGCATGGAAACTCTAGCCAGACAATGACCTCAAGGGCTCCCCTAGGGGCCTCCTGAATCATTAAGCAAATTAAGTTGTTAGGAAAGGCGGGGGCTGCCCCTGTAATTGGGTGTGAGCGCCCCAGGGGAGTCTGCAATTGTTACAAAAAGAGAGAGTGTTAGTGAGTGGAGAAGAGAGAGTGCCATCTTCCCCTATCCTTCCACCCACCCCTTAACTCCCGCTCCCTTAAAGTTCAGGCTTGCCAAGAAAGATGATTCCAGCCAGCCCGTTTGACTTCTCACCCAATTTGCTCTCCATTGCCTGTTCAAGAAATTAATTTCCTTCCCCTCCTCTTCCTCCAGATAGAATGATCTAATTATGACTGTGCAAGCCAACTCTCGGAAAACTCCTCTTGGGTCAGAATAGCTACAAATAGCAGCAGATGCATATCAGCCTTTGCAGGCTTAGGAACATGAAAAAGCAAATGTCTCATCTGTGTCTGTTCTTTGGTGTCCCTTGGTCACACAGTGTTCTGTTTCTGGGGTTCCAAAGGTTCCCCCCACCCATAAATAGATTTTAAGCATTCAGCACATACATTGGTGATAAATACTGAACAGTAAAATGGACAGTGAACCACAGACTGAGTCTTCATCTTGCGTAATTAGATGCGAATAACCTTGCACCACTGTTGACACATTTCTGACACTGCTGCTCTCTATACCTCAAAGCCTGCCATGTTTGTGGAGACAGGGGCTCCTCTGATGATGGGTCCTGCTGCTCTGGTTCCTGTGCATTGACCCCCATCCCCTCACCATCCTCTCTCGTCACTCTGTGAGTACTTCCTTCCCTGTCCCCATTGTCCTGCCGGTTCATGACCCCAGGAAAGGTCAAGGAGCAAACCCTACACAAATCCAGAGTGGAGTCCCTAAGATGGTTGGATGGCGCCATGTATGGCTCCTTCCGGCAACTCCTGCAGCCAAGCTGGTGTCAAATGTATTGCTCTGCATTCTTTTGGTCCACATCTGCATATCTCTCCCCACCCCCATATAAAGATCATATGTTCATAAATTGTTATGAATAAAGTGCCTCTAGCATCAAGTCCATACCTGTGTCTCACCTCTTTCTTCCAGTCTCTGCACCTGAGTGTAGTTTTTGGGATCTTGATGACGCTCACCCATCAGTCTTGTGTAATTTCTGTTTTCCAGCTTTGTTGTCAGGATTACAAGGGCAAGTGTGTGTGTGTGTGTGTGTGTGTGTGTGTGTGTGTGTAAGATATGAGACTATGCCTTTCAATTGATTTATGTATGGAAGCCCAGTAGGGCCCTATCCAGGATACAGCCTTTCCCTTGACTCACAATTTATTACTCGTCTCCTTGCAAGGTGTGTTAATTTTAAAAGTTTCCTGCTTGGCTCTGAGACCATGTGGTTCTTTTTTCCCTTTTGGAAAAAAAAAAAAGAATGCTTAAGTAGTGCTTTAAAAAAACATGACTTCTAAATGCCTCCTTAAATATTGCCCCTTTTCTTCTGACTGGCTGTTAAGCTTGCCAATAATCCCTCCTTGTCATTTCTTGTTGCTCTGATAGACAACACTGTGTGTCAAAGTGCCGATCAAAAGGGCCCCGAGGTCCCGTGGTTCATATTATGCCCGTGTGAATTAACTGGGGCTGTGTATATTATAGGCTCTGACAAATGCTGATGGATTGGGCTTCCCAGTCAATAGGAACTACTGTGGGAGCTGTCAGTACAATGGCAGTCATTGTTTGGCAGGGCAAGCCTCTGCCTGTTACCTAAAAGACTTGAGACAGGTGTATCGTGCTGTGGTCACGCTATGGAGCAGAGCGGCAGCCAAGATTTCCCCTCGCTCGGTTATGTCTCTCTCTTTTAAGGTTCTTAAGTTATGTCAGTCGTAACTTCATCTGGAGCCGAGTTAACAGCAGCCACCCTGCTCAGCTCCCCCTCATTACCAGGCCGCACTTGACATTCTGCTCTGGAGAACCAGAGCTTTAGGCACTGGAATGACAAATGGCAGGCCTCCAAAACTGGGTGGATTTCCTCTCCTTTTCACAAACCTCCTGCTTTTGGCAAAGGGAACAAAGGTGCAAGGTGCACGCTTCATTTCCAAGCTAAAGAAGTGCGTGGATGTGTCTCCTTCGAAAAGCATGCAGGCTCTTTCGCTACGCTTTTCCATATTTGCCATTCAAGCATTGCGAGGTAGGAACCTATTATCTTCATCTTGAAGACGGAGCACAGAGGGCTGCTTCCGGCGTCATTTTTCTTTACTTCAGACCTCCATGGTTTGTGGCCCACCAAGTCAGGCTTGGCTAACCCAGGCCCTCCCAAGTGTCCCTGTTTTCCAGGGACAGTCCCGTATTTACAGAAGCCATCCCAGTTTCTGATTTGATAATGGAATGTCCCGCTTTTCCTTAGGAAGTCCCAATTTTCACTGGATAAATGTTGGAGCGTATGGAGTGGGCCAAGCCTGTCTGCCATTGAGCTTCAACCTCTTCCCCTGTCAGTTTGTCCTGCCTATGTCTGCAATGACCAGGGGTCAGGAAACTTTTTCAGCAGGGGGCCGGTTCACTGTCCCTCAGACCTTGTAGGGGGCCGGACTATATTTTTTTTGGAGGAAATGAACAAATTCCTATGCCCCACAAATAACTCAGAGATGCATTTTAAATAAAAGCACACATTCTACTCATGTAAAAACACTTGTCGTTGTTTAGTTGTTTAGTCGTGTCTGACTCTTCGTGACCCCATGGACCAGAGCACGCCAGGCACTCCTGTCTTCCACTGCCTCCCGCAGTTTGGTCAAACTCATGCTGGTAGCTTCGAGAACACTATCCAACCATCTCGTCCTCTGTCGTTCCCTTCTCCTTGTGCCCTCCATCTTTCCCAACATCAGGGTCTTTTCCAGGGAGTCTTCTCTTCTCATGAGGTGGCCAAAGTATTGGCGCCTCGGCTTCAGGATCTGTCCTTCCAGTGAGCACTCAGGGCTGATTTCCTTAAGAATGGATAGATTTGATCTTCTTGCAGTCCATGGGACTCTCAAGAGTCTCCCCCAGCACCATAATTGAAAAGCATCAATTCTTCGGCGATCAGCCTTCTTTATGGTCCAGCTCTCACTTCCATACATCACTATTGGGAAAACCATAGCTTTAACTATACGGACCTTTGTTGGCAAGGTGATGTCTCTGCTTTTTAATAACCCAGAGATGCATTTTAAATAAAAGGACGCATTCTACCCATGTAAAAACTCTCTGATTCCCGGACTGTGCACGGGCCAGATTGAGAAGGTGATTGGGCTGGATCCGGCCCCTGGACCTTTGTTTGCCTACCCATGACATTGACCATCATTTGATAGTGAAACTGAAACAGATTGCAGTGGAGAATGTTTCCATTCTGATTTGCCAAAAGAGGAAGGGGAGTGAAATAGCAATATGGGTACCCCTTGTCTCTGGAGCTCTTCTGTGCAGCAGGCCTGTCCCTCATCCATTCTAAGGGGAAAGATGTTTTGCATTCTATGTTCACATTACTGGCTTAAAATGCCATGAATTCGCCCCCACCCCCCCACCCCTTGCTGCATTTCAAGCCAAATTTGCACAGTTTTGTTCACATCAGCAAGCGGGCAGGGATATCTTTACCTGACAAGCATGCCCTTTTCGGTTTCCTCACCCTCACAACTCCCCTGGAACAAAGCAGTCACCTGTGCATGCATGCTTACCTGTGCATGTGTCATGGCTGTCTCAATGCACACATCATTCTTAAAAATGTACCAAATGCAGCTTATGTTTTCTAGTCAGGTTGAAAGGGGAGAGGATCACTGAACAGCAGCATCTGTCGACATCGATATGGATTGTGCCTAACATTGTGTGAATGCAGCTTCCAAAACTAGCAATGGGAGCACACCAGATGCGGCATGTAAGCAGTAATGTGAGCATACCCCAAATTTGCTTCCCTTCCATGGTTTGGAAAGACCTTTCCCCCACTTTCAGATCCATTATTTTTTGCTTTCTGCTGCTTGGGAAGGGGAATGGGGTGGGGTGGGGGAGCTGGCCTCAACAGCTTATTTTGTGTTGCCTCCTAAAAGTCATCTGCTGAAGCTGAACTATGGAAAATATTTGTGAAAGTTCTCAGAGGCCTGAAATTTGCTATGGCAAGGGTGTTGTGTTTCTCCTTTTCATGCTCTTGCTCTCCTTTTAAAAAAAAACCAAACACACACACACACACACACACACACACCCCTCCCACTTGAAACTCTCAGCAACAAGTGCTGTTTTATTGCAGATAACTTACCAGTAGCATAAAGGCTGCTTTGTAATGCTGGGCTCCAGATGTTTAGCATTTTCAAGCAAATCTAATCATAAGGTACCTGTCTCATGAAAACACCAGCTGGGGAGGAGGAAAACCATAGATTTTCAAACTTCTTTGCAAAAGAGGGAGGGAGGGAGAAAAAGAAAGAAAGTGAATTTTTGCACTGCTCATGCAGCTGAGGTAAGTTCTGGGTTTGGGAGACAGGGGAATGCTTCCCTGTCCCTGTGGGTGACCTGGCGATGCCCTGTTTCAATAAGGCTCAAGCCAATTGTGACTGAATGCCAATGGGGGAGTATGGCCTAGCAGTGAGAGTGCAGCTCAGAGGCATAGCAGAACCAGTTATCTCACCTGGGGAAAATAATCAATTTTGGAATGCTTTGTGTATTGCTCTGTATGCGTCTTATTCTGCTCCCCACCAAAAAATGCCATACAACACATAACTACTCAGCTTCCTTTAGAAGTGGCTCTTTTTTGGCCTTTTGACAATCACATTGGCATTGCTTCACGTAGGTCAACAGATCCTTGGGCTTTTGGATTGTTCACGCATTACACCAAATGCAGGTAAAAGCTGTCTCTGCACATAGAATCATAGAATTGTAGGAATGTGCAGCTGTCCGAGTCGGGAACTGAACTTGCAACCTTGGTCTTATCAGCATCCCGCTGTAACCATATACAAATGTTTGTGTGAAAGGCTGTACGTGTGTTGAGTTGTGCAGCTCCCCTGTTGTGTACACAGACTGCCCATGCATTGAATAATAGAATCATGGGATTGTAGAGTTGTAAGGGACCCTGAGGGTCATCTAGTCCAACCCTCTGCGATATAGGAATCTCAATGAAAGCATCCATGACAGATCCATCCTCTGCTTAAAAACCTCCAAGGGAGGGGAGTCCATCACCTCCCGAGGGAGACCATTCCACTGTCAAATAGCTCTTACTGTCAGAAAGTTCTTCCAAGTGTTTAGTCAGAATCTCCTATCTTGTAACTTGAAGCCATTGGTTTGAGCAAGAGAAAACAAACTTGCTCCATCTTCCATATGACAGCCCTTTAGATATTTGAAGATGTCTCCTCTTTACCAGGCTAAACATACCCAACTCCTTCAACCATTCCTCACAAGGCTTGGTTTCCAGACGCTTGACCATCTTGGTTGCTCTCCTCTGCACAGGTTTCAGCTTGTCAACATCTTTCTTAAATTGTGGTGCCCAGAACTGGACATGGTGGTGTGTCTGCTCAAAGCAGAAAAGTGTTACATGTGAATAACTGTATGAGTGTACAGTTCAAACATTTGTGTACACTTGTTGAATGTAGTGTGTGAATACCCCTCCTCTTTACTTGCTCTTTACTTGATTTCTGGTCGTACGGTAAGTGGAGTTAAGAGATGTGTTTACTTCTAGAATGTGTTCATGTAATTCTAGTTTTCTCAGGGTAATTATCAGGGGGACTTTAGGGCTGACAGTGCAATCCCATGCCTGTTTACTCAACATTAGGTTTTGCCGAGCTCATCTGACTCCCAGGGAAGTGCGTATGGGATTGCAGCTTAATGTGCCTTCTTTTATTTGTTTAGAAAAATGATTTGCTGCTCTTCAGCAAAAGGAGGTATACGTTTTAAAAAGAGGAACAGAAGTACAATAAAGTAGCTCAATGATAGAATACATACCTTAGATGGCAAACATCTCAGGGTCAATCTCTGGCATATCCACTAAGAGGGATCAGGTAATGGGGGAAATCCCTGGGATCTCAGAGAGATGCTGTTAGTCAGAGTAGACAATAATGGACTAGTTGGACAAATAGTTGAAACTGGTAAAAGACAGCTTCCCATGTGCCTGGTCAGCAAAAAAATCCCACAGAGACAATTTCAGGTGGAGAAGGGATTCCAAAGGTAGGGTGCCTTACCTCACATGGTAGGGAGGCTTGGAGAAGGGCCTCAGAGGATGGTCTTAATACCTGGGCAGGTTTGCTGAGATGTTACATCCCACCCGTGTTAGTGGGGTATAATTATAGCAGAGAGATAATTGCAGAGGTTGTGTGAATGCCAGTGAAAAACTGCACTTGCTTCCTGCTCACTAGCACCTCATAACTGTCAGGAGTTCAGCCTACACTTGAGTAGGATCCTGGCAGAGACACATGCCCAACTGGTATGTAACATCCCTCAATCCCCACCCCTGCTTTCTGGTAGCTCCTGGGACTTGGCTGCATAGTTTAAAGTTCATAAGGACTGTTGTTATTGTTTAGTCGTGTCCGACTGTTCGTGACCCATGGACCAGAGCACGCCAGGCACTCCTGTCTTCCACTGCCTCCCACAGTTTGGTCAAACTCATGCTGTAGCTTCGAGAGCACTGTGCAACCATCTCATCTTCTGTCGTCCCCTTCTCCTTGTGCCCTCAATCTTTCCCAACATCAGGGTCTTTTCCAGGGAGTCTTCTCTTCTCATGAGGTGGCCAAAGTATTGGAGCCTCAGCTTCAGGATCTGTCCTTTACAGTGAGCACTCAGGGCTGGTTTCCTTAAGAATGGATAGATTTGATCTTCTTGCAATCCATGGGACTCTCAAGAGTCTCCCCCAGCACCATAATTCAAAAGCCTTGTTTTAGAAACAAGCTTTTATGTTGTCCCTAGTCCTTATATACCTGCATTATTTTTGCCATTGTCACGTCCTCACCACTGCCACCCCTCTTTTTACAGTGTTTGGGCACAGGACCCTGACTTAGCAAATGCTGAATTGACATGGGCTCTCCTCAGAATTGGCTCTCATTTAGTGTTGCCTTTGGAGGCTTGTGCAAACAGCCCTAATTGTGCTCATTTATCATGGACCAAAAGAGCAAGGGAGTTGTTTGAGGATACTGCCCTTTCTAGATGAATTGTCTAGTGTGTGATATTGCATAGATGCTGTCTGAGAACCATAATTATTACTTCGAATAATGCACAGAATGTAGCTTATATCAGCAATAATAAATCAGACCTTAATGCCAATGAAAACTGGGCTCCAAAAACATCCCACAGCTGCATCCCTCACAGAATTAACTCTTTCCTCCCCGTGGTTTTAACTCTTTACTCCCTGTGGTTTTCTCTTCTTGAGTGCAGAGAGGTGACTGCTTCTACATGGGCATCAGTGCTGTCTGTCCCTTGAGTTTAAAAAGGCAAATTGCAGCCAATTAACCCAATAGAAATGTTAGTAGGTAACACAATTATTTATCAATCCACATCATAAAAAAATTTTCAGTCAAGACAACAGGGGGCAATCGGATGTGAGAATCAACTTATTAGATTTCTTCTTTTTAAAACTGATGCAGGTGGGTTATTATTTCAGATCTTCTCTCTCCCCCACCCCTTATTTTCATAGAAAATAATAAATATTTTAAATAAAGTTCAGTTTAAAGAAGAAATTTGTTTCTTTCTGGCACGACTGTGCATCAGAAAAGATAGCCCAGGGAATGGCTTTAAATCTTGTCAGGGGTTTCTCTATCACAGATGCAATTCTGAACACACCTGAAGGAACTCAGACATGATATAGAAACCCCTGACAAGAAACTCTTTTGTGATTGGGGTGGAAGTCCCTTTAATAAGGAGGGGGGTGGAGAAAGTTGCACCAGTAGGAGTTAATACGAAGCAGAAAAGAGGTAAATGCTAGTTGTACGATTTGCTTGGTATACTGTACAGTACAATTTAATGATGCTATTATTATTTGGAGGGGAAATAACTGTCAAGTGCTTACAGGTCCAACCAGTGATTATGCACTCTTCGGACATAACAATGGAAATTGGGAGCGGCAGGCTTAGTTTTAAGTGAACAGCTTTCACATCTCCATAAATTAAGGCTAGACACTTTTTAAAAAAGTGTCAGATTAGAGATCGGGAAGCCTGGTTTCAAATCCATGTTTAGCCACAAATCTTACTGAGCAGCTTTGAGCAAGTCACTGTCTCCCTGAGGGTTGTCGTGAGGATAAACCAGGGGTCAGCAAACTTTTTCAGCAGGGGGCCGGTCCACTGTCCCTCAGACCTTATGGGGGGGCAGACTATTTTTTTGGGGGGGGGGGAAGGAAATGGACGAATTCCTATGCCCCACAAATAACCCAGAGATGCATTTTAAATAAAAGCACACATTCTACTCATGTAAAAACACCAGGCAGGCCCCACAAATAACCCAGAGATGCATTTTATATAAAAAGACACATTCTACTCATGTAAAAACACGCTGATTCTCGGACCATCTGTGGGCCAGATTTAGAAGGCGTTTGGGCCAGATTCGGCCCCCGGGCCTTAGTTTGTCTACCCATGGGATAAACCATTGTGAGGATAACATGGAGAAGGGGGAAGAACCACTGACATCACCTTGAGCTCCTGGGAGGAAAGCTGGAATACGTAACTGCAATAAGTAAGCAAATATTTGGGGTGGGTAAAATATGGGGTAGGTGGAGAGAACCTGCATTTCTAGATAACCCTTGGGTTTCCTGTCCAACTCTGCAATTCTGTTCTTTGTTTTTTAGGACACCCCAGCTGCTCTCTTGACTGCTGTTATTATTTATTGATATACCCCTTGACGCTAAAATAAAAATGGCTGTTTGCAGAGTATAAAAACCCGAAATGGTTTGTTTATTTACTTATTAAATCCACATGCCGCCCTTCGAGAATCACACGACAGTTTTTAAAGTATAGAACAATCCATTGCAGCATAGGAGGTCTCTTCAGCCCCCCCCATAATATTTTAGGGGACTGCCCCCCCAAAGTTGACGCACATTGCCATTCAAACATTGTGCATGCACCACATCTTGTGATCAATTATGTGGGGCATGGCTTAGCTGCCCCCCCCCAATATTTTATTCAATTTGGCAACCCTGCATTGGAGCAACCGGTTCCCACGACTTGGTTCCTTAGTTAAACCCAGATGCTGGTTCTCCCCTCATTCTAATAAAGGGGGGGAGTCTCTAATGTTGAGGGGGGCTGCCAAATTCCAGCAGAGAGAGAGAGAGAGAGAGAGAGAGAGAGAGAGAGAGAGAGAGAGACGCCTTCATCCCATCCTGAGCTCATCAAGCGGGACGGAACACAAGCGGTCCTCTGTCCGGCCTTCCCCTCTTAATAATCGGATGCCTTTTGTGTCTCCCTCTCCCTGAACACTCCCAGCAATGTTATCATTCCCTCTGCCTTCTGGAGCTGCCAGGCAGGCGCCTAGGAGAAAGAGAGAGATCAGAGACACCCCTTTTTTCCTTGCACATTATTTCATTGTCCAAAGAGGCCACCTGCTCTCCACACTTTTATTTCCCAGGACACCTGATTTATTTTTTATTTTGTGTTTGTGTGGAGGGGAGGGGAGGGGGAGTAGCTTATTGAGGGTAGGTTTCGACTTCTTTCTCCTCCTCTCCTGCCCCCCCCCCAGCGCCTTAGGAGACCTGGTTAATGAGTAACTATAGCGTGCTTGGAGGCAGCTGTTTCAGACAAACCAAAGAGAAGATTTTTTTTTCTTTCTTTCTCTCTCTCCCTCTGAGCTTCATAAGGGAGCGTTTGTTCTGTGGCTTCTCAATAGATCCTTGTGCAGGAGGCAAAAGAGTGGAGGGAGGCAGAGAAACGAGACACTAAATCACTGGACTCCCTGAAAAGCACCCCTCTTTTTTTTAACTTAAAAATCTCCCTTTTATAATAGCCCCAGCCTTTCAAGTCCAAGTTCCTCATTTAGGGTTGAGGAGTAGGTCTTTAAAAATCCATCTCAGCTCGGAAGGTTGCTTCAGATAATATAAAGAAAAAGAAGAAGAAAGCAGAATTTATAGAGATACCAATAGCAGAGGCTGGAATCGCCCATCCCTATCTCAGTACAGTAAGCCTTATGCAGGCGTTATGTTTTGGGGTCGTGCCTAAAGCCAAAATCGCGTATAGTCAAAACCAACGGTTCAATGGCGGGTGGGATTGCCAAAGTTATTTTCCCCCGGAAACCCACCCCCTTTCCACCTATTTTATTTTAGTCACGCACATAAAGTTGAATGTGCACAAGTTAAATGTTTGTAAGTTGCAGGCTTACTGGAAGACACAAGAATTACCCACCCGAGAAGAATGGCAGATGAAAGTGATGGATTATATGGAATTGGCTGAGATGACGGGCAGAATCCGAGACCAGGGAGAAGGGTCGGTGGAAGAAGACTGGAAAAAATTTAAAACATATCTTCAAAAACATTGTAATATTAAAGACTGTTAGAAAGATGTTGGAAAAAGAAAATTAGGCAGTTTTGGTAGATATGAGATAAAGGATTAAGTAAAAAGGAGCTGATGAAATTGATGAAACAGAGGATGTTTAATTATAATATTTAAATCAAAATACGTAAATGAAAATAAGGTTGGAAGGATTTGCTGAAAAAAACGATCTGAACTAGAATACAAAATTGGGAGGTGAGAGGAGGTCAAGGAAATAAGTAAAGGGAAAAAGTTATGTAAAGGTTTCATTTGCTTTTGTCCTATTTTAATTCAATGCATTTTTATATTTTTTGTATTGCTTTTTTTATTCTATTCTATTGTTCTTTGTTTTTTCTTTCTACTTTTTGCTCTGTTATGGTTAAATTTTTCTTTGTATTTTGTACTGTTTTTCTCTCTCTCTTTTTTTGTAACTTTAAACTTGGAATAAATATCTTTTTTTTTTAAAAAAAAAAGTAAGTTGCAGGCTTACAGTATATAAAGGAAGAGACTGGGTGATAGCCAGTTAAGGAAACAATCCCCAAAGGGACTGACCACGGCCCAGTCCAGCGGCCCAGTCCAGCGGCGGGCACAACACTTACCTCACCCAGGCGCCAGCAACCCACGCTACACCCAAACAAAAGCAAACCGTTTAGCCTCACAGGTGCCCAAGGTAATTAGTTCTCTTTCTTCCCTATGGTCAAGCTATTTTCTCCCCCAGGCAGGGAGAGCAGCCCGGAAAAGAAAGTAAGGACACCTCTGTCAGGGCCATCTTTAGCAGATGTGGAGCCGGGGTGCAAATATCCGCCCAGCGCCCCCAAATTACCAACGATAGTGTTGGAATGATCCCCACAGAGGCTTGGGAGTGAAGTTTTGCCTCTCCCAAGCCTTCACGGGAGGAGAGCACAGCTTCCCTCCCAATAATAATAATAATAATAATAACAATAATTTATTAATTATACCCCACCCATCTGGCTGGGTCTCTCCAGCCACCCTGGGCGGCTTCCAACAAAGTATTAAAATACAGTGGTCTGTTAAACATTAAAAGCTTCCCTAAACAGGGCTGCCTTCAGATGTCTTCTAAAAGTCTGGTAGTTGTTGTTCTCTTTGACATCTGGTGGGAGGGCGTTCCACAGGGCGGGCGCCACTACCGAGAAGGCCCTCTGCCTGGTTCCCTGTAACTTGGCTTCTCGCAGTGAGGAAACCGCCAGAAGGCCCTCGGCGCTGGACCTCAGTGTCCGGGCAGAATGATGGGGGTGGAGACACTCCTTCAGGTATACTGGACAAAGGCCGTTTAGGGCTTTAAAGGTCAACACCAACACTTTGAATTGTGCTCAGAAATGTACTGGGAGCCAATGTAGATCTTTCAAGAGCAGTGTTATGTGGTCTCTGCAACCTCGCAGAGGCTTGGGAGTGAAGTTGCACCCCTCCCAAGCCTCCGCGGCAACGCTGCGCAGCTCCCCCACTTGCTGGGGCGCCCCTGAGAGGCCGGTGCCCTGGCGCGACACACCACTAAGCCCTATGGGAAAGACGGCTCTGACCTCTGTATCTGACTATGGAGATGCTGACAATTACTCTTGGCTTGTTGACCAGTGATGTGGTCACAGCCTTCCCTTTTGCTATAAGTCAGGTGTGGGGAAGTTTTTTGGCTCCACAGGCCAGGGACTGATGGGAGTTTGAGTTCAACAATGAATGAAGGGCATCACATTAGCTGTTCCTGCTCTATGACTCTAATGGTGTCGTTGGCATTGAGCACTTTGCGAATGGAACAGCTCTGATGAAAACTAGGATGAGTGTGTTAACTATACAGAGTAATGAATGCTTTCAACCCAGTGACATGTTGTCTGAAGAGAGAGAATCATTGTTATTGTTATTGTTATATAAACATAACAACCTGTCCAATCCAGCACAGATGTGATTGTCAGACTGGGAGGCCCCAGGTTTGAATCCTCATGTACCTGTGAAGCTCATTAAGTGACCTTGATTCTGCCATTCTCTCTCTCAACTACAGTACTTTGCAGCGTTGTTGTGAAGAGAAAACGGGAGCAGCATGTGTGCTGTCCTGAACTCCTTGGAGGATGGGTGGGGTATTGGGAAGGGAAGGTAGATCAGTCATAGAGCACATGTTTTTCATGCAAAAGGTCACAGGTTCAAACCCTGACGTCTCCAGGTAGGGCTGGGGGGAAAGGCCAGTCTAAAAGGCCAGTCTAAAACTGTGGAGTGCTGCTTCTGGCCAATGCGGACAGAACTTAGCTAAAATGGACCACTGGTCTGGAATAAGGCAGTTTCCTATGTTCCTATACCCATAACAAAGAAATTAATAAATGGGTGCTGATACGGTTACATGCACATCGGATTTGTTTCAGTTGGAGGTGCAAATTAACTGGCTATATCAGAGGTGGAGAACCTGTTTCTCATCAGATGTTGCTGGACTGCAGATCCCACGATCCTTCACCATTGGACATGTTGGCAGGAGCAGATGGGATTCAGAGTCAAACAACAGCCAGAGGGTCACAGGTTCCTCACCACTGGGTCAAGCCAAAAGTTTCCAGTTTTGAGGAGGGATTTGAAGGAAGTGTTCTGCGAAGGAGTTCAAGGCAGATGGAGAAGCATGGGAAGAAGAAGGAGCTATGCTGATGAGAGAGAGCAGGTTGGGAGAGCGAAGTTCACAATAAGGTTATCATGAGAAATAAGGGGAGGGAATATGGGGTGAGGTCATGTCGCAGAAAGCTTCACAGGTGAGGACAAGGGCTTTGTGCTGGATGGAAAGTCAGGATCTGATGCCACATGTTCTGGGAACAGCTTTTGCACCGGTGGTTTGGACAGAGACGAAAGGTCTGGCTGAGAATAGACTGCCAGAAGGAAAGTTGGAAGAGCCAAAGGCAGCCAGGAGCTGACCAAAGCAAGCTTTACAAAACCCGAGAGGTTGTTGTTTTTTGCAGTTGTATAGGGAGAAGCTATATCTGTAGGGATTTGAATTGTGCGCTAAACATTGTGTCCGTTGTGCCATTTCCAAAGAGCTGGATGCTTTCAATATATACAGAAAGCTGGAAAAGGCTTTCAGAAGTTTGTTTATACACCACACACAGAGAGACACACACACAGAGAGAGAGCGCCTTGCGTGACTACAGCTTTGGCTGGAAACATAAAGTCATTGTTTTAAAGTGATAGTCTCCTCCCTCTCTCCAACCTCCTTGTAAGAGGACAGCATTCCTCCTTCGCATTCCTTAACCACTGCTGAGATGGGGAGGGAAAGCTGTGGAGGGAGCGAAAGAGAGGGCTGGAGGAAGCAAATGTTTTAATTACTAAAATGGGCTGGAAAGGAGCGAAGGCACCCACTGAAAAAGCAAGATAAAGGATGTATGGAACAGGTAAATTAAGCATGATTGCCAAGAAAAGAAAAAAGGAAAAAACAAGCCCGCAGGCTGAATAATATGTCAACCAGATGTTGCTAAGATACAAAGAATTAGTGGCGTTTTCCCCACAGGCCCACATGAGCAATTCAAAGCATCCTTTATTCTATTTAACCTGGAGGTCTCCTTGGGAGGGGGGGGGGAATGAGAGCCTTGTGTAGTGCCCATCCTGTGTGAGCCACAGGTAATCGTAGGTCTCAAGAGAGCAGTAAGGTAAAGGTAAAGGTAAAGGGGCCCCTGACCATTAGGTCCAGTCGTGGCCGACTCTGGGGTTGCGGCGCTCATCTTGCTTTATTGGCCAAGGGAGCCAGCGTACAGCTTCCAAGTCATGGGGCCAGCATGGCTAAGCCGCTTCTGCCGAACCAGAGCAGCACACGGAAACGGCGTTTACCTTCCCACTGGAGCGGTACCTATTTATCTACTTGCACTTTGTGCTTTCGAACTGCTAGGTTGACAGAAGCAGGGACCAAGCAACGGGAGCTCACCCCGTCGCGGGGATTTGAACCACCGACCTTCTGATCGGCAAGTCCTAGGCTCTGTGGTTTAACCCACAGTGCCACCCGCGTCCCTCAAGAGAGCAGTAGAAAGATGCTTTTGACAGATTGGCTGATAAACAGGCAGAGGCCTCTACCGGCAGAGGATTGTGGGCTTGCAAAGAAAACTAGGGATTTACCAAGCAGATCATGATGTGCCAAAAAACACCAGGGCATAAGGTACCGAAGGGCATTGTTCCAGAACGAGCAGAATTCTCACTCACTTTCATCTTGGTCTGTAACACGTTTTATTGGATGCATAGAACATCCTTCTAAGTAAGGTGCTTTGGGATTGGAGTCCTAAACACTGCAGGTGAAGACCTTTCTGTAGCTGCCTGGGATAAGGAGCCTATGGCCCTCCAAGCTGCAGCCCTGACCATTGGCCATGCTGGCCGGAGCTGATTGGGAGTTGCGAGTCCAACACTATCTTGAGGGCCACAGGTTTCCCATCCCTGCTTAGGCAGTGGGAAGTAGACATTGAGATAGTGATCATTCAGCTTTTAAAAGTTGTGTGAGGTTTGGATTTCTGCCAAATCTGCCATGCTTTGGGGGGTGGGACGACCAGGTACATGCTCACTTCGGAGACTGCAGAGGCTGATATTACATTGCAGAATGCAAATCAATTGGTCAGGGAAAGAAAGATGCTCACAGGAAGTGTTTCAAAGGATGGAGGGACTCTGGTCCACTGCCGATGGGTATTCCAGGTGGGGTTAGGCGAGTACGGGTATCTGAGAACTGATTGAACCCTAGCATTGCAATGGGCAGCCCAAACCTGTTCTTCCTTTGTGACAAATCACCCAGCTCTTTCTGTCTGCTGCTGCTGGGTTCAAGAACCCATTTTTCCCCTTTTGATCCCTCATCTCTGAAAGCTAAGCCATGGATGTGTGTTTTGTCCGCAGCCATCGCAGCCATTCTTTCCCTAGTTTCTGAATTCATCCAACAACCACTCATGTGTGCATAGCTGGCCTTTAAGCTCACTAAGGACTACAAACTTTCCTGGAGCGGTTTTGCATCCATTTGCTGTTTACAGTGGGGGAGAGAGATCTGGTTCCATTTTCGTCTTGGAAGTGTATTTGACAAGTCTGGAAACGATTTAAATGCTTAGCAGGTGAGTGACAGGAATTCTCATCTAAGCATTACCTAACACCTTGCAGGAGGACTATAAATATCAAATTATCATCTGTCACCTCTCTAGCTGATGCCATTATTTCTCCCTGCTAACTGGTCACTGCAGAGGTTTCTTGCCTTATTGGTAGTGTGTGTTTTAAATAGCTGTTCCTATCGACAGTGCTGCTTGCTGCCACATTTTTTGAAGCTAAACCATTTTTGGTGTAAAACATGGGTAGGCAAACTAAGGCCCGGGTGCCGGATCTGGCCCAGTCGCCTTCCAGGAATCAGTGTGTTTTTACATGAGTAGAATGTGCCCTTTTATTTAAAATGCATCTCTGGGTTATTTGTAGGGCATAGGAATTTGTTCATCCCCCCCCCCAAAATATAGTCTGGTCCCCCACAAGGTCTGAGGGACAGTGGACTGGACCCCTGCTGAAAAAGTTTGCTGACCCTGGGTGTAAAATGATCCCTAAAAAAAAAAAAAAAAAGAGGCTACAGAGTGCTCACTTGGAAACTGTATGGATGGGAGGAAATTTGGGGAAAAGCTTTGTGTTCCCCCCTCTCCAAGAAAACTCAGAGAGATGCTAGTGTTTTGCTCATTCTTTAATTGTAAGAGTTTGAAGATAATAGCATCCATCCCTTTATTTCTGTGTCAGAACATGAATTGGGGGTGGGATTCTTAAATATAATGGTCAAGAAGTTAAAATAAGAGAGAGGCTAAAATATTTTGTTTATTTTTGTTTTATTTATTTTCTCTTATCTCCAAAACCCTGCCCTTTAACGTGAAATTATTCAGGGTGGATCACAGCAGACAGCACCACACAAAACCAATAATTTTATTTTATTTTTTTAAAAAATAGTATATGGGGATTGCATTAAAGTTCTATTCAGTCGATCCATTGAAATCAATTGACCTAAGTTACTCATGTCCATTAATTTCAATAGGTTTACTGTGAACACAGAAAACATTGAATAAATCAGAATCTGTAATTCAACATATTTATTTAATGTACTTTTTTTTTAAAGCCAGTTTCTAACTTGTACAAATAAATAAAGTACTCCTTGCCTTCTGCACTATTTTAGATTCGTGTAGTCCCCAAAAGATTAAAGAAATTCACCCGATTCCTATTATA
Source organism: Podarcis pityusensis (assembly GCF_964106645.2). Taxonomy (NCBI): domain Eukaryota; kingdom Metazoa; phylum Chordata; class Lepidosauria; order Squamata; family Lacertidae; genus Podarcis; species Podarcis pityusensis. The sequence continues at coordinate 27,028,803 of NC_138029.1, read as the reverse complement.
GGAATAAGACCAACAGGAAATGGGACCAGCAGTCCTCGCTCTAAATGACTTTGCTGTGCCCCGCACATGAATGGGGTACAAAAACGGTGCTAGTGCTGCTGCGTCAAGGACATAGCGTAACGTCAGAATTGCAGTAGCTTTTTTTCGTGTGCCCGGATGCATGTCTAAGCTTGGTGCATGAATTCGCTTAGCCGCACAGCCCAGGTGCATGCTTACTCACAAGTAATTGCATCTATCATCTATCTATCTATCTATCTATCTATCTATCTATCTATCTATCTATCTATCTATCATCTATCTATCACGTTTAAATAACGAAATATATAAACATTAACTGGAATGTGGCGAGAGAGGGAGGGACGGAGGGAGAGGAAAAACTACGACTCCCGTGATGCTCTCTGTCTCGGCTTGCCGCAGTCGAGCGAGCCTGCGGCTGCGGAGTATATAAAAGCACGCATGGCTCGAGCCCGGGCAGTGTGAGGGAGGTGGGCAGGGCGCGCGTTTTCCTGGTGCGCGGCGAGAGTGCGTCTCCTCCGGAGCTGCTGCTTGGGCGGCGCTCGGCCGGCGGGGTCTGGCAGGAGGGGCTTGGCTAAGGCGCGGTTGGTGGAGGGACCTCTCGGCGCCTCCTCGATGCGAGGCGAACCGCTCCGGGATCCCGCGAGCTGGCTGCTTCTTCCAGCCTCTTTCTCTCCCGGGTGCCTGGATGCGCTGGGAGCTGCTCTCGCTCTTTTGGGGCTAGCCCGGAGAGAGACAGAGATCGCGCGCCTCGCCGGGCACAAATGCGGGGGATCGTGCGCATTTCTCGGCTGGCTGCTGCAGGTCGGCAGAGTGTCTGCAAAGGGTGGCGTGCGGGTTATTATGGCCCCCACGACCTGGACTCATCTTCCCCGTTGGACAAGGAAGGACCCCGCTGCGTTGGATTTATGCCTCTAGGATGTTCAAGCATCGCCCTTCCGGGAAGAGGGCATCTGCTGGAGAGGAGGGAAGATGCTAGCAAGAACACCTGGGAGAGCCTGGCCCCTTGGTCTCCCTCGGGCCTGGATTATTGTGGTACCTCTGCCTCGCAACGATGGTTTTTGCGCACCCCGGTTAGGCTTGGACACCTTTGCCTGACGCAAAATCCGGTGCGTTTTGGAGCTGATCTGCTTGGTGTCCTCTCCGTCCCCGCCTTCATATTTGGAATATAATTCTTGCTGCGCTTTTCGCAGCAGCCTCTCTCCACATGGGGGATGCCCTCCAGGTAAGTTTCCTGCTTGCCCTCGATTGCTTTGGATTCTCTGGGAAGCGGGGGCGTGAGGATGAGGGGCAGCTGGTGCTCTTCGTCTTGGCATCTCGGCTCCAACGTGGATGATGGAGCGCTTTCTGTTGTTACTGGTTTTTAAACAGTTCTGCCAGTGATTGTTTTACACGAACCACCAATGTGTATGGATGTACGTGATGCTCTTAAGGGGACATCGCCAAACGGAGAATAATAAGCGGGCGAATCCCCAGCACTGTGATGAGGGTGAGCGTAAAAATCATTCGCCTTTCTCTCCCTATCGCGTTCCAGGAAGTTTCGCTTTATTATCACTTTGCATTCAGGGCCCGTTACTTGAAGGCTTGTATTAGCGAGGGAACAGCGCCTACCCACCGCAGGGAAGCTCCAGGCAGCCCGCAATCCGGTGAGATGGAGCCGCGAATGGATACAGACGAGCCTTGCGCGCGGCGCCCTGACTGGTGCTATTCTGGGGTGTTTTGCTTGGGGGTGTCGAGAAAAAGCGGCGAGGCGAGCGAGTCATGTAGGAAATGGCATCTGGGGAGAGGAAGTGCATTATGTGCCTGGCGGTGGGTGTGAGGATGAAACGCACCTGTCTTTGGGGAAAGCCCTGTGCAATGTCTGTGGCTTATCCGTGCACATAATTCAAAAGTGTTCATCTAATTTTTTTTGGGGAGGGGTGTGTGAAGAACCTTGCATAATATTTCCTTCTTTCCTTCTTCCTTATTTTTCAAAAATAAGATCTAATGAAAAGCATGCATGTATTGGAGTTGTTGGAACGGTCATGTCCTGTTATGTAGGCGAGCGAGCCCAGTGGCTTGATCACAAAGCCTTGCAGTTCTTCCGTAGATGCACACATGCAATGCTTTGTCTGCTTGTTCCCCCAACACAAATTTTGGTTGTGCCTCCTTTCCCAACATGGGTTTTTTCCCCCAGTCTCCTGTGCCTCCTTATTTTGTCCCTGGGGACACAGGTGCTGTTAACCTTGCTCTGTAACTTAATACTGAGTCCTTCATCTGTGTAAATGGGCTCTAATGGTTTGCTTTAGGCTTCTGTCTTCTATATAATCAGCTTTTGTTTTCATTAGGGTAGTCAATATGCTCCTTCTTTTTCTTCCTTCCTGGGTGCCTCTCTGATCTCAGGAGTTTCTTCCCACTAGGACATATTTCATGCACCCTCTAGCCAGGGTGTGCAAAGCTAGAATTCCCTCCTCAGCCTTCCTCTATGTTTCAGTGACTCACCTGCCCAAGAGGCAGAGGCAGTTTATCTTGTTCGCTGACAGCACTACTAGCTCCATGGTGAGGTTTGCCGACCCCTGTGCTTGTACCGGGATGCTACACACTGCCTCACCACCGCAGCCTTTTTATAGAGCTCTTGTGGGAACTGGTGCAATCTTGTCGCCCATGAATCTTATTTATGGCAAGAATGCCTTAAACCACATTTCTTAGCTTGACAAGGATCTTGGATCGAATGTCTCTTTTGCACTGCTTCCCTTCCTTTCACCATCACTTGCGCCTGTTCTTGCTTCTGGGAGCACATTAGTGAAACTTGATTTGAATGATCTTATAGGAGCCATTTGCTCCCAAGGCAGCGCCAAATGTCCGTTAGATACGCATAAACATGTTTCAGTCTCTTGCAATGGCGTGAATGCATTTCCATCCTCTCAGATTTTTTTACATTTGTCCTCTCCCAAGACAGAGCATTTATGTTTTCAGTGGTGGTGGAGAAGTCAGTAGAGCTGACTGGCAGGAAGGTCATAGGAGGTTAGATACAAGGAAGAATATCCAAATCATTCAAGATAGATAGATTAGTGCATGGTTTTCTTTGTATGGCAGACAGCTCATCCAACTCTCAAAGCTCACATGTCTGAGATTTCAGCCTCTGCAGGAATGCACTCATTTGGGAAGTGTGTAGACTACCTTGAAGGAAAGGTGGTGTAGAAATGTAAAAAATAAAAGGGTCTGTGTTGTCGGTGTAATCTTTTAGGCAGTTCCAGCATGATAGTTTCCTTTCCATCACTGTACTAATTTTGGGGGGGATTGGAACATCATTTCTTGTATTTCAACTGCAACCTTATAGTGAAAATGAATGAGGCTCATGTTCCTACACAAATACTTGAGCAATGGAAATCAGCGTTAAGGAAATTGTAGAATCCTCTCTGTGTGTTTCATCAGGAGGGAGATAAAACTTCTGGCAGAGCGATGATTGTCTTTGCCTGGGCATAGGGATTTGGGCAAGCTAACATCAATTTTTTTTTTAAAAAATGGGATCCAGTGGTGACACTGGAACTTGCACATTATTGCAGTTTGTGTGATGTGACCACAACCATTAGCTTGTTGTGTTAAACACAACAACAAAATTCTATGTTTGAGCAGAAGCATACAGCAGAAGCAGAAGGTCTAACTCTGAATATACATTCATTCAGATGCATATTCTAATAAATATGCATTCATTCAGATGTATATTGCAGTAAAGGTTTATCATCCACACATGGTTCTGTAGCAGCAATATCACACACACACACACACACACACACACACACACACGGGTTTATAGATGCAATCTTTCTCATGGGAATTCGAGTGGTGCTATCAGTTTTATTTCCTTCTTGTCTGTGAATTGCATTCATTCTGACATTGTAGAAGCCTTTCTGCATGTGTGTGCATGCTCATAACCTCATGTCAACTCTCGGTGAAATATATTATCTCCTTTCTTATTTTGCTTCTGTAAATAAAGGCTACACCCCTCTGGTCCTGTGTTGGACAATTACAAAGGAATCGGGGCAAATCCTTTTCTAAAACAGCTAGCATAAAATATGTTCTGGAAATGACGCATGAGATAACTCCGCAATAAGCAAGAAGCGAATCTTCTGGACTTTAGCCTGGGTGCTGTGCTTAATCTCTCCCCTTTTCAAATGGGTGTATCATACAAACTATGGTGTTATGCTTTAGTAACCATCACTTGGGTTCAGCAACATTTCTGGACGGTAATATCTTGCTATCCCACCAGCCTGGGGTAGTTTTAAGAAAGGTAATCAACAGCCCTGTAAGCACTTGGGAGAATGTACCCCAAAGCAGCGCTGTTTTTCTAGAAAAGGAGGTGCTGGTACTCACAATGAACACCTTCCTTGTTCTCTTACAAGGGCAATGACTCCCACCTGAGAGGTGCCGGAAGTGAGTTCAGGTGAGTTCCGGCTGAAAAAAAGCCCTGCCCCCCCCCAATGAATATTCAGGTAACTTGAGAAAATAAAGAAAGCCAAAAACAAACAAACAAACAAACCCCAAAATACTTTCTCTCCATTTATTTTAGTTGCTATTGCTCATTTTCTTCCCTAAAGTAGCCCTCACAATAAGCTTTGTTCAAGTTCCATTCATCTCCTCGCCACCCCAATTCAGCCTACAAATGTGTGTGACTAAAAGGACACCCTTCCATAACTGCCCCATGTCTCACATCTTTGACAAACTGCCTGTTAGCCTGCAAATAGCCTATGCTGTGCCAGCACGTTGAAGGTGTAGTGCCGAGAGGTGAGTGAGGCAAACCATCCACACCTCTGATGTAATATGCAGTGCTGTTGGTCATAGAATCGTAGAATCGTAGAGTTGGTAAGGAATGTTGGAAATGTAAAGAAAAGGAAGGGAACTTTTATCATATGTGGTGGAAGTGCAGTAAGGTAAAAGCTTACTGGGACATGATATATACAATGGTACCTCAGGTTACATACACTTCAGGTTACAGACTCCGCTAACCCAGAAATAGTACCTCGGGTTAAGAACTTTGCTTCAGGATGAGAATAGAAATTGTGCTCCGGCGGCGCGGCGGCAGCAGGAGGCCCCATTAGCTAAAGTGGTGCTCCAGGTTAAGAACAGTTTCAGGTTAAGAACGGACCTCCGGAACGAATTAAGTACTTAACCCGAGGTACCACTGTAATGCGTTAAAGATAATATACAAAAGTACATTTGTTAAAAAACCAGAAGCATTTTTATTGGGGATAATAGGTGAGGAAATCCTGAAGAAAGACCAAAGGCTGTTCAGGTATGCAACAACGGCAGCAAGGACTTTACTAGCTCAAAAATGGAAGCAACAGGAGTTACCAGCGATTCAAGAGTGGCAAATGAAGAAGATTGAATATGCAGAGCTGGCAAAGTTGACTGGGAAAATCCAAAATCAGCGGGTTCAAATGTTCCAAAAAGACTGGAGTAAATTTATATGACATTTGAAGGATAATTGTAAACATTTAACAACACTAGCAGGACTGACTTAAGAAACTTGTAATGTTGAGGTTATGTACTTTTTGACATATTTATTTAAAATTTGATAATTGAGATGGATATAATGTAAACAGGAAAAAATAGAAATGCTGTGAAATAGAAATAATTAAGGTAACCATGAGGTGGGAGGGAGGGAGGTCGATAGCTCTTTTGAGCAAATAACAAGGTGCAAAATATAAAAGTACTGTCGTAATAGATAATGAAAAATTCAATAAATATAATGGGGGGGGAATAGAACCGTAGAGTTGGAAGGGACCATGGGGGAGTCATCTAGTCCATCACCCCTGCAATGCAGGAATCTTTTTGCCCAATGGAGGCCTTGAACCCACAAGCTTGAGATTAAGAATGTCATGCTCTACCAATTGAGCTATCCTAGAAGAGGAGGAGTTTGGATTTGATATCCCGCTTTATCACTACCCTAAGGAGTCTCAAAGCAGCTAACATTCTCCTTCCCCTTCCTCCCCCACAACAAACACTCTGCGAGATGAGTGGGGCTGAGAGACTTCAAAGAAGTGTGACTAGCCCAAGGTCACCCAGCAGCTGCATGTGGAGGAGCGGGGAAGCGAACACGGTTCACCAGATTACGAGTCCACAGCTCTTAACCACTACACCACACTGGCTCAGAAGAAGAGGGATTAATGTCCTTAACTCATGTCATGTGTACAAAGCCTCTGTCCGTTTGGGACAAGACCTGACTAACATTCTACGCTCTTCCTGAGCCAGAAATGGCTGTTCCAGAGCCTTGCCCTCACCTACTTCTTAAAATATATCCCCTTAACAATATTTGCAGAAATGGGAATGAGCAATTTTGGCATTTGGTTAAGTTATATCTTGTGTAAACTGCACATGAAGCTGCAAATGGTTCATTAGCATTTCATAGATCTGTATGGTTTTCAAATCTATGTAAGCAAACCCCAAACAGATGTTGACATTGTCATGGGAAAGTTGTATAGCCTTTCTTAACTCTGTTTAGGAAAAATTGTTATGGGTGAAGCAGCTGAAGAGATAAAAAGTAAGCAAAGCAATATTTGTTAAGCAAACTTTCATACAAAGAGGAATCTTCTGAGTTATGTGGTGCTTTTAATCACAAAACTCATCAAATATCCTTGGTTGATTTGGGGTGTCTCTTTGATGCACAACACAATGTAATGTAGTAAAATCCTTGGCCCTTGTTTCCTGTTGTGAAGAAATCGAATATTTAATGAGTCCAATTGTGTTGAGTTAAAGGAAATACAGAAAAGCTACTGGGAGGATCTTGTTTGTATCTGTGGAAGTTTGGGGCCTTTGGAGCTATTTCAAACACTGTTTCCTATACAAAAGGCACTTTTGATAATCACATTCACACAACAAAACAGAGCTGTGTCCGAATTGTGGGAAAGCTCCAAATATTCTCTAGATAGGAAGCTGCTGTTGTTGTTTAGTCGTGTCCGACCCCATGGACCAGAGCACGCCAGGCTCTCCTGTCTTCCACTGCCTCCCGCAGTTTGGTCAGACTCATGTTTGTGGCTTCAAGAACACTGTCCAACCATCTCATCCTCTGTCGTCCCCTTCGCCTTGTGTCCTCCATCTTTCCCAACATCAGGGTCTTTTCCAGGGAGTCTTCTCTTCTCATGAGGTGGCCAAGGTATTGGAGCCTTAACTTCAGGATCTGTCCTTCCAGTGAGCACTCAGGGCTGATTTCCTTCAGAATGGAGAGGTTAGATCTTCTTGCAGTCCATGGGACTCTCAAGAGTCTCCTCCAGCACCAGAATTCAAAAGCATCAATTCTTCGGCGATCAGCCTTCTTTATGGTCCAGCTCTCACTTCCATACATTACTACTGGGAAAAGATAGGAAGCTAGACCTATCTAAAACTTGTTCTAAAATACAGACATTCTAGGGTGTTGCCTTTTCATCCCTGGGCATCTGGAAGAAATCTCTGCAAAGGGATTCCTAACAGTGTAAGTGACAAACTGCAGTACAAGGAGAAATGTTAGATCCGCAGTGTGAATTATATAGATAAATGAAGTCAAAGAGTACTGCCATGTATGTTCAGTGGAGTTGTGGAACAATGGGCGATCCTGGTGTCCTTTTCCCAATTTGCCTTTTGAGATTCTAGAACAGGGATGATCAAAGTTGTGCAATTTTATTTTATGTTACTAGATCCGTGAGATCCATAAGGCAGGTTTCTGTTCTGAATTTAAGGATCCTGAGCCCAGGGATTTGCTCTGAGCACTAGAACTTGATTTGAACTCACTGGCCTTCCACACAAAATTTTGTTGCTGTCGTTGATAAACAAGTGGGAGCCAAACCCTTCTTCAGATCATCCACAGACCTTCTGCCCATCCAATCTAGAACACCACAGTATAGCTGCCGTTCTTGACTTTTATCTATAGTGCTTATGGGGGGGGAGCTTCCTGAGGAGTTGGCTTCTGATTCCGTATGTCTGGGATGGGGAACCTGTGGCCATCCAGATGTTGCTGGACTACGGATCCCAGCATCCTTTGTCATGGGTTTCCCATGCTGCACACCTGCAGTGCATTGGTTAGGCTAGTGCTGTCATTGCCACTATCTGCCACAGGCACATAATGTTGGAGTGAAGCATTTTAGCCAAGCAGTGCTGAAAACAAACGCTGTGTTTTGAACAACATCCACAACTTGCCCCTGCTGATTCTCACTCCTTTCTCTTTCTTTTAAATCCTGTTAGCACTATACATTTAAAGCAGTATCATACTTTGGGGTTTCCCCCCGGATAATCCTGTGGACTCTTGTTTGTTAAGGATGCTGAGAGTTGTTTGGAGACCCCCCTTCCCCTCACAGAGCTACAATATCAGAGTGGTTTAATAGTCAACTCCTCTCCCAGGGAACTATGGAAATTGTAGCTCTGTGAGCGCAAGAGGACTCTTCTTGTTAGCCTTGGTCTAGAGTAGACCAACCTAGCCAGGTGCCTTAGAAAGTACCTCCCTGGCCTGGCTATGGATTGGAAAGAAGGCAGTTGATTGGCAGGAGAAGTTACTTTCTGGCAGGTTCCAGGCCTAATACAGATGGATGCCAACATCATCTCCTTTTCTGTACAGTATGTCTCTTGTAAAGACATGAACACCTTTGCAAGAGTGTGAAGCTATCTCCTTCCCATCAATGCCCCCTGGTGTGTACAGAAGCAGAAAGCAGGCTGATGCGAACAGCTGGGGAGGAAGAGATATGAAATTCAGGTGGGGGAAACAACTTCACTGTGCTGTGATGTGAACACGTCCTTTTCTCCTGCCGTAAAAGGTGCTTGCTGTGGATTGTGACGTGTATTCCATACTGCCTCCCTGATGCTCTGGCCATAATATTGTATTGGTAATCCCACACGGGGGATGAGAAGGGGAAAATGAGTCCCTGACTTTGAGTTTGTGCGTCGCTGCCAGTTTGCTCCATTCTCCAAATCCACTCCTCAATCACATAAATTAATTAATTTTAGCATAAGACATTAGATATTTGGGGAGTTGCTTGCACTGGGTTTTACTCATAGAAGACTCATTGACATTAATGTGAATCATTAACATTAAAACTTAGTTGAATGCCACCTATTATATTTCCCCCCTTTTATTTTGAAAGAAACAAGCCAAAGGGGGGCGGGGGGAGGAAGGCCTATGCATTTTGTGTGTGGTCTAAATTTTAGAAAAGAAATGAAACTTTCGGATTTATTTGGTGAGAGTTTCATCCATGTATGAAAGCAGGTTCCCCATACAGGTGTACTGTGATCTACTTTTGGACCTTGCTTGAATTGTCTGGATGCTGCTGCTTCTGCCTCTGGGGTTGTAGGACTCTTATCAGCTTTTAGCCAAAGCATCAATTGACTAAAATCAGATGACTACTGTAATTCAATTTGTAAGTTAATAAAGTCATGGATCCAAAGGGGTGTGTGTGAACAAATTGTATAACATAGTAAGAGGAATAGGCAACTAGAGCAAGTGGAGAAAGACAATCACAGCACACTGGTTCTGTTCCAGTATCCAGCTGTCAGATTCCAAGGAAATGCATAGCTTGTTCACAGTAATTCCTCCATCACTGAATGTGTTCTGACAGTAGACAGAATTAGCTTGAATACAGACAGTTTTTTTCCTTTTCCCAGTGGCTAAATTTGCCAGCTGTGGCAGCTGGTATATTTTGTACCACAATAAAGGTTTTATCATCCAACTTTGGCAATCTCTCTTAGACCTGAACTTCACATTCCATTGCAATGTTTTCACTGTGCTTTCAGATGTACGCATAGAAGATTTAAACATTCAGCATTCAATATGTTTCTTTAGAAAAGCATAGTTGTCCTTGTTTGGTTTCTTTCTCAAGTCTGGGACAAGCAAAGGTACCTTTTAATTGTGAAGGAACAGTGGTGTTCATGGGAAGTGTTCACAATAACCCTCTTTCTCATTCTTGCTTGACTTAAATCTGGTATGAGAATTTGTACCTACATCTCCATGGTCCAAGACACTTTGTTCATTGCACTACACCAGGTATTACATTACTAATATATATATATTTATTTGTTGCATTTATTATGTATGGTTTTTTCAAGCTGCTCCATGGGGTATTCATGATTATTTTTTCCAAGGAGCCTTTGAGATAAACATTGAATCTGTAACCTATCTTAGAGTCACCCTGGTTGAGTGGAGATTTCAACCTGTTTGGTCCTAGCCCAAGGATAGGGAATCTGCAACCCTCCAGATGTGGGCTGCAATGTCCATCATCCCTGATCTGTGGCCATGCTGGCTGAAGCTGATGGGAGATGGACTCCAGCAACATCTGGAGGGGAACCCTGCATTACACCGTCCCTCAATATACACTCATCTTTCTGGCAGGTTAATTTTTAATTGTCAAGCTTTCATAGCACATTTATGAATGTACTATAACGGGACCTGAAATAGTTGGCCATGCATTCTGTAACTTCTAAACAAAGTTGATCAACTTCCCTAGTAGCTAGAAGTGAGGGATGACCTCTTGACTGCCTCCTGGGATGTCCTGAACTGTGCATCTTTTGAGTATACTGTTCAAGATACCTGGTGATGGCTCATTCCTGAAATGTATGAGTTATCTCTCCAGTTATTTTTTGAGTTCCCTTTACTCACCTGTTAGGGTTACTTCAGATCACACACCTATAAGCATTTTATTCAAGGTTTGCTTGGGTAGCCTTTGACATCGATAGTCGGTACTATATGGTAAGAGCTGTCTCTCATATTTGTGATTAAGTGCATGTAATTCACAGAATCATAGAATTGTAGAGTTGGAAGGGACCCTGAGGATCATCTAGTGCAACCCTTTGCAATGCAGGAATATGCATCCTCATATGGGGATTGAACCCACAACCTTGGCATTATCAACACCATTCTCTAACCAACTGAGCTATCCAGTCGGCTATTATTATTGAATATTTCTGAACGATGTGTGTTGGCCTTCCAACGTAAAAATATATGGACTATGAGACATCTAATCTAGGAAGGCAGAAACCTGTTGCCCTCCAGATGTTGCTGGACTACAACTCCCATCATCCCGGACCATCAGGTCATGCTGGTTGAGGCTTATGGGAGTTGTAGTCCAATAGCAACTGAAGTGGCACACAGATTCACCATCCTTGCTGTAACCTAGTGTTTCCCAAACTTGGGTCTCCAGCTGTTTTTGGACTATAGTTCCCTGACCACTGGTCCTGCTAGCTAGGGATGATGGGAGTTGTAGTTCAAAAACAGCTGGGGACCCAAGTTTGGGAAATCGTTCTCTACCCTGTTGGACAACTAGTTTATCTAGGCTACTACTTCATAAAAGTGAGCGCCAGTATTTAAAGGAGGTAGAGCTGGAATTTATAGTCAAATCTCAGTTTAAGTTTAGGTGCAGATCATGGTTCAAAGGGGCCTAGACAGTGTACTCCTAAATCTCAATCCTTGCCATAACCTAGTCAGTTTCCAGTGGCATTCACTGCGCCAGTCACCAGTATACTGCCATAGGACAGGATGTATTCAGTAATGGTTGGGTTTTTGTTTTGTTTTTTACAAAAAAAATACTGTACTGGTCGAAGAAATGTTGCTGCTTGAAGTGGAGTCCCAGGGTCAATGCTTTGAAACATCATCCTGTACCATTCAAGCAGCAGTTCTTGCCTTCATCTCTTCTCCCCTCTCACATTCAAAGGTAGCAGTCTTGTGTACAGTCTTACCTGGGAGTAGAACTTATTTTTTGAGCAGATCAGCACAGGATTTTGCTGTATATTTCTTCACACCCACACTCCTGTTCCATCTCTCTCCCTGAAAGTTGCCAAAGTCGCTTGCCAGATGTCGGCGGGACTCCAGCTCTCATCAGCCCCCACCCAACATGGCCAAAGGTCAGGGATGATGAGGGCTGGAGTCTAGCAACATGTGGAGGTCCGAAGGTTAGACACCCCTGATTTCAGAGGGACCTTTGCTAACACAATAGGCCTATTCTGGCATTATACTAATGGATGAAACCAATGGAGGAGGGGAGCTGTGCCAGCTAGCTCCACCCTGGTGCTGTGTAGACAACACCTGCAATAAGAGAGAGAGAGAGCTTCATGCATACAGTTCTGCAGGTTTTTGTGTGTCTGAATAGCTTCAGTGTGATCTGGAACCTGAATGTACCTGAATGTGGTACTAAGTCAATGTGTGCAACATTAGGGGAACAGCTCCACCTTACCTGTCTTGATATAGCATTATTATTATTATTATTATTATTAATTAAAATTGATATACTGCCCTTCATCCAAGGATCTCAGGGCAGTTCACAACATTAAAATACAGGGGGGAAACACAAAATAAACAGTTAAACAAAAGCAAAAAACATTCAAAAGGCCATAGAATATTCATCAGCCAAAGGCCTGGTTGAAAAGGGACATTTCTATAATTATTATTATTTTCTTGCTGCCCTTTGAAGCAGAAAATCCCCTTAGTTCCAGTGAGGGCTCAGAAAAGCAAAGCAGGAACATTCCCTATACCAAAATCAGTCCATTGGTCAGTTATTGAGCTAGATGGACCAATGGACACTGGTGGAGGAATGGGGGGAGCGCACCGCCCCTGCACCATCGGGGAGGGGGGTACCATCGCGGCTGTCCCCCTGACATGTGCCACACACCCCCCAAACCATGCTGGCGCCATGCCTACGCGGGCGGTGTGCCACGCCCCTGGGACGCGGGCCACACTCCTGCAGGTGGTGAGCCACACCCCCAGGACGCGCACCACGCCCCCAAATGTGCTTCACACCCCCACAGGCGGCATGCCACGCCCCCTGGGATGCGCACCAGCCACGCCCCCACCTGCTCCACCATGCCAATGGATGAACTAACTGGCACCAATCTCCAGGCTTGGAGGATAGGGCTCATATGTCCCACTTACCCTTTCTGGAAACATTTGGGTGGGATGTAGGAGAAGCTGCAACATCAGTCAGTAGAGCATGAGACTCTCAATCTCATGTTGGGCAAAAGATTGCTGTACTGCGGGAGGTTGGACTTGATGAACCCTGGTGGTCCGTTCCAGCTCTATAGTGCACTTTCCTATCATTGTAATGCTGTGTTTGTGTGTGAAAGGGAGCGATGGTAACAGATTTAGCTGTTGGGAACTAGATATGCTAGGTTAAGCTTTTTTCTCTGTGGAAGCAGGGACCATCCCAAACTGGAGAAACTTATACCCCCACCTGGGAGTCCAAGCCATCTCCTCTTCAAATTAGTACGTAATCTAGGGAAACTAAGTGCCTTCTTCAGCTGAAAGGGTTGTGGCGTCCACCTGTCTTGTTTTAGCATTGGAGGACAATATTTGATTAGCCCACAGCTGGAAGTGGGATTATTTCTCTGTTAACATTTTCCCAGAGCCCTCTCACCCAGCTTCTTATAGATTTCAAGTAGGCTCGGTTTTTAAAGAAAGTAGTTTTTTCTGGACACACAAACAGAGGGGCTGGGTGGGTGGGTGGGGAGGATGGTAGAAAACTCTCTGCTTAGAGTCATGAATGAAACTCTTTCTTTTCCACCTACTCCCTCCCCCCCCCCACCGGCCACCCGAACCTCATTTAATGCTTCCTAAAAATGTATGGTGAAGGGAGGCCCCTTTTATAACTTATTCAATTGTTCCTTAAAGAAAAGGAGGAGAAATCCTTCTAAAAGGAGGGGAATGTGTTCCCCCACTCCCAGTCAGCATTTGGTGTCTTTAAGGCCTTGCTCTATTGTAAGTCCAGGACAGAGACCCTTCTGTGAGGGCTGGTTGGGATCTCTTCACCAGATTCCCCCCTCCCGCCTCATCTCAACAAGCCCCCATTCTCTTCTGAAGAGGGTCCCTCTGTCTAACGCCAAGTAACTCTTAGGGGAGCATTTATCCTCGGGCACTTTCCTCACAAAGCTCACTGGAGTGTCAAATAAACTCGTTCAGACCTGCAAAAGAGAGGACAGAGGGTGCTGGTGGCTGGGGGTGGGGGGGCGGGGGGGGGGGGAGGAAGAGAGGGGAAGGGAGAGAAACACACACAAAACCCCCTTTATTTTCACCCCTGCAGGGAAACAAATACAGACTTTGTGCTGGAGAGTAGCAATCTTAACAAAACAGAGTAGTGTGTGTACTAATATCCCAATAATGGAATGGTTGGTTACGCTCCCCTGTACGATAGCAGTGGATAAATTTGTCGGACAAGCCATAAATCAAGACTTCTTTCTTTGTGTAGCTTGTTGGCAAGGCTGAGCAAAGATTGTGGCTGCCACCACAGAGGTGGCTTGTGTGTTATGTGAATTGAGTGTTATCTGTTTTATTTGGGGAAGAGGGCGCTGGAAAATGACTTGTAGCTTTAGCGTGTCTTTTCTTTCCCTCCTAGCCCCCGGCAACCCCACCCAAAACCTGATGGAGAGAAGGACTTTGGAGTCAAATTTCGCCGTCTACCTTTTTACACTGAAGTATGCTATATGGTGGGACGCGGGTGGCACTGTGGGTTAAACCACATTGCCTAGGACCTAGGACTTGCCGATCAGAAGGTCAGCGGTTTGAATCCCTGCGACGGGGTGAGCTCCTGTTGCTCGGTCCCTGCTCCTGCCAACCTAGCAGTTCGAAAGCACGTCAAAGTGCAAGTAGATAAATAGGTGCCGCTCTGGCGGGAAGGTAAACGGCGTTTCCGTGCGCTGCTCTGGTTTGCCAGAAGCGGCTTAGTCATGCTGGCCACATGACCCAGAAGCTGTACACCGGCTCCCTCAGCCAATAAAGCGAGATGAGCGCCGCAACCCCAGAGTCGGCCACAACTGGACCAAATGGTCAGGGGTCCCTTTACCTTTATGCTATGTGGTGAGTGATAGGAATACAGTGGTACCTCAGGTTAAGTACTTAATTTGTTCCAGAGGTCCGTACTTAACCTGAAACTGTTCTTAACCTGAAGCACCACTTTAGCTAATGGGGCCTCCTGCTGCTGCCGCGCCGCCAGAGCCCGATTTCTGTTCTCATCCTGAAGCAAAGTTCTTAACCTGAAGCACTATTTCTGGGTTAGCGGAGTCTGTAACCTGAAGCGTATGTAACCTGAGGTACCACTGTACTTCCTTGAGTTGCTTTATTTCTTCTAGTATGGGTGATCTCTTCCTTTTTAGTGGGGGAAAGGTGTTTGTGCGTACCATAAACTGGGCTAATATCACCGGTGTGTGTATTTGTGCTGTGAATTTGGGGACTTTGAGAAGGGAGGAGGCTTTGTCTTTTACATTAGTTCCTCACTTCTCACAAGAAGAAGCTGCCTCAAAGTGACTTTACAAACCCGTAAAGTACAAATCCGGCAAGTCGGTAATTTGAAATCCAAATATATGGGAAAATGCAATCTAAACGGAACAAAATTCCCAAAAGTGCTCATCCGATAATAACTATAAAGAGGGCGCTTCCTACCCTACCCTTCTACCCGCCACCCAGCAAGGCCTGTGTGAAACGAAAGAATCAGGATTGCCTCCACTCTATGGTCCACTGCATGTAGCAGGTAGGGTTGGATAGGAGAATAACTGATCCTCTCTGAGTGCTTTGTGTACGTTTCTTGCGTCCTCTGTTTGTGAGTGCATGCCCCACCAAACAAACAAGTCCCTTCCCTGCTTCCCTGTGACATTGGGCTGAGAGTGGGGATCATGACAGCTTTGTTGTGGGGTACTCTCCCTCACCAGAGGAGGGATCAGGGTGGCAGCAACCAGTTGGTGATGGCAGGAAGTGGTTGTATTTATGGGAGAGTCCCTGGTCAGGGAGAAGGCAAAGAGGTTGCTCCAAAACTTCACTGGGTCATGACAAAGTAAGTATTGTGCAGAGGGACTAGGAAGGAATGGCTTGGTTGTGTTCTGAAGCTCGACTCTTGCTCTTTTAGCCTGTGCTTTTCTTCAAGTAGCTCTGTTGAAGCCTGATGACTGATTATTTAATTTCTGTACCAGTTAATATGTTAAATATATATCTAAGCAGTCTGTAGAAAAGCAACAACCACAACAAATATATTACAAAAATACAGTGACATATAAAAATGTTACATTAATACCAAGTTAATAATATACAGTGGTACCTCGGTTTACAGACGCTTCAGGTTACAGACTCTGCTAACCTGGAAGTAGTACCTCGGGTTAAGAACTTTACCTCAGGATGAGAACAGAAATTGTGTGGCAGCAGCAGCAGTAGGCCCCATTAGCTAAAGTGGTACCTCAGGTGAAGAACAGTTTCAGGTTAAGAACGGACCTCCAGAACGAATTAAGTTCTTAACCCAAGGTACCACTGTATATCAAGCAATATCAATTCATTTTCCTTCTGGCACACTCTCAGCCCACAGAACCATAGAACCATAGAGTTGGAAGGGACCCCTGAGGATCATCCAGTCCAACCTCCTGTAATGCAGGAATGTGGAGCTGTCCCAAACAGGGATTGAACCTGCAACCTTGCCATTATCAGCACCATGCTCTAACCAACTGAGCTATCCAGGCATTCATCTGTTTGCATCCAGGCAGTGGCGTAGCGTGGGGGGTGCAGGGGGGCCCGGCCACACCGGGCGCAACATCTGGGGGGCGCGCTCGCACTCCCAGCTCTCTGCCCCTACCTGGCTCACTCACTCTCTCTCACTACAGTGCTGGCTGTGCGAATCCGATCCGAGCCGCTGGGTCGCCGCCCACTGTGGAGGGGGTGGGTGCCAGGCGTGCGGTGCGGAGAGAGAGCGAGGGACTATCTGGGGGAGGGACAGTGCAGCGGCCGCCCAGCGCAGCGCTGAGCGTGGGAGAGAACCACACCAGACCAGCCCAGGCAGCAGCAAGAAGAAGCTGGCAGCGGCGGCAGGTTAGGGGTTAGGGGGCACAAATTACTTGCCTTGCCGCGGGTTAGGGGGCGCAAATTACTTGCCTTGCTCCGGGTTAGGGGGCGCAAATTACTTGCCTTGCCCCGGGTTAGGGGGTGCAAATTACTTGCCTTGCCCCGGGTGCTGACAACCCACGCTACGCCGCTGCATCCAGGGTCCAAAGGAACTCTCAGTTCACCCACAAAAGTCTCACAGCGAGGAGAATTCCCAGAAACCCTAGTCTCTCACTCTAGACCGCTCAGTTGCTCCATTCCTCCCCCCTCTCTTTATATAAAAGCTATGACTCCTTAGGGTGCCTTCCAAGGCCCCAGTCCCCCTTTGCTCCCCCCCCCAGTTTCTTAAGTTATTTAATAATAATAATAATAATAAATTTTATTTATATCCCGCCCTCCCCAGCCAAAGCCGGGCTCAGGGTGGCTAACAACACTAAAATAGTGCAACATTATAAAAACATCAAAGAATTAATTAAAATCAAAATTGATGGCAACCATAAACTACAGTATTGTAAAGATTGCCAAAGGAGGGAGTCAGGCTGCGCCCTGACCAAAGGCCTGGTGGAACAGCTCTGTCTTGCAGGCCCTGCGGAAAGATGTCAAGTCCTGGAGGGCCCTTGTCTCTTGTGACAGAGCGTTCCACCAGGTTGGAGCCGCAGCCAAAAAAGCCTTGGCTTTAGTTGAGGCCAGCCTAACCTCTCTGAGGCCTGGGACCTTCAAGATGTTTTTATTTGAAGACCGTAAGTTCCTCTGTGGGGCATACCAGGAGAGGCGGTCCCGTAGATACGAGGGTCCTAGGCCGTATAGGGCTTTGAAGGTTAAAACCCCTTTCCC
Source organism: Podarcis pityusensis (assembly GCF_964106645.2). Classification (NCBI taxonomy): domain Eukaryota; kingdom Metazoa; phylum Chordata; class Lepidosauria; order Squamata; family Lacertidae; genus Podarcis; species Podarcis pityusensis. The sequence continues at coordinate 27,011,177 of NC_138029.1, read as the reverse complement.
TGTCTGCCCCTTTCCTACTTCTTACATGTGATCCAGTGAATGGGGAGAAGTGGTGGCAGCAGCAACCGTTTTGAACTGGTAGCAATACGCAGAGCAGTAGCATGCTAGATTGTGGCTGTCTGTGGGTTGGTTTGTAAGGGCATGTTTATCGCTTGGTAGCAGCACTGAGTGATAAGGTGCACGTGTGAATGAATCGTCCCACATCCAATTCCACGTGCATGCATTGATTCTTCTCAGCAGAGCCATCCACGAACACAGTGCTGCCACACACCCAGTGTTCCATTATTAAGTGAACTGACCTACCTCAGATTGCCAGATTACCTCAGAAGATGGTGGACTCTCCTTCCTTGAATGTTTTTAAATGGAGACTGGGTGGTCACCTGCAAGGGATTCTTTAGCTGTAATTCCTGCATTGCAGGGAGTTGGTCTAGATGACCCTTGGGATCCCTCCAAGTCTGTAATTCTGTGATACTGTGACCTGGGGTCAGTCTCCTTTGGAAAGACTAGGGATGAGGAAGGAAAGGGATTCTTCATGGTTGAGAAACTTGTCCAGTAAAAAGGTAAACGTAAACTTAAAGGACCCCTGGAGAGCCAGTGTGGTGTAGTGGCTAAGAGCGGTGGACTCGTAATCTGGTGAACCGGGTTCACATCTCTGCTCCTCCACATGCAGCTGCTGGGTGACCTTGGGCTAGTCACACTTCTTTGAAGTCTCTCAGCCCCACTCACCTCACAGAGTGTTTGTTGTGGGGGAGGAAGGAAAAGGAGACTGTTAACCTCTTTGAAACTCTTTTGTGTAGTGATAAAGCAGGATATCAAATCCAAACTCTTCTCTTCTTCTTCTTCTTCTTCTTTTTTTAAATGATATTTATTGAGAATTTTAAGATTACAAAAAAAACCAAAGAAAAAAAGAAGGAAAAAACAAATAACAATTAAACAATACAAATCGATAAAAATCAAAAGCAAAAAGCAAAAGCAAAACACATAATACATCAAAATCAAAAAGCAAAAATAAACAAAAAAAATTAAAAACAGATCCAGTATTCTCAAATCCTTAACTGTCATTACCTTATTTCATCGACCTCCTCACACCTCCCTTTTTTGTATTCTAGTTGTTAATTATCTCAGCAAATCCTTTCCATCTTTCATAATATTCTGTCATTAAATTAACTTAATCTATTTTAACCTTATCTTACCATAGAAAACCCTAAAACTTAAAACTTAAATCTTATTTATACCAATTTCTCATAACCATAACATATTCTTACATAATTCTTTTTAACATTTCTGCTAAAGACAAATAATTTCGTTCCAACATTTTTCTAATACTCATTAATTTTACAAAACTTTCCTAAATAATTTTTTTTAAAACTTTCTTCCAATCTTCATCCAACATCTCTTCCTCCTGGTCTCGGGTTTTGTCAGTCCTTTCTATCCCATCCATCTAGTTCATCAACCCGGTAACCTTATGTCCGAGGCCCTTAAATCTCTTCCATGTCCCTTCCGCAGGTCTTCTTCATATTTATATCTGTACTTTACTTTGTCTTCTGCTCCTTTCATTCGTGGAGACTCCAGCTTGACGATATTTTTGTCCCTTCTCGACAGATCAGCCCCTTTTCCATAGTCAACACTGAACTCCATGTGGTATTTAAAAGCATGTTTCAAGGTCCCTCCAAAGTTAAGGGCCCCCACAACTCCGAACTCCTCCCGGCCCAAAGCCAGACTTGAAAGGTCAAAACATCCCTGCATAGGGGGGTCTATCCAGCCCCCCATCTCCAAGCTAAACAAAACTCTATCTCTCCAAATCTGGCTTTTTCCAGGTTCATTCGTCAGATCCAACAACTCATGTTCCTGCTGAGCCACAGTTCCCTCCATCTCTGCCTCCCGAGGTCCAGCAACAACCTCCTCCCTCATCTGATCTGTCAGGGCACACTCCTGGAATAATTCCTGAGTGGGTTCTATATAGATACCCACTGCCTGTCCAAAATTTCCAATCGCAACAGTCATCAAATCCATCTTCTCATGTACCTGTTCCAATAAAGCACTTGTCTTGCAGAAGGCAAGCACCAGAGCCTCCGAGTACATTCTTGTGCAAGGTCAGAGTCTGATCCCACGATCTTAATCTATTGCAGCTGCAAAGCTCCCCAGTTCAAATTTAATATCAGTTTCGCAAGTTCCCTCTAGGGGAAAAAGCTTCTATTTGTATCCATCTCTCTCTTTTTTTTTTTTTAAAGCAGATCTAACAACAAAGTTTCCTTTTTCAGATATTTTGTCAATATTTTGTTCCTTTTAGATGCGAAGGGGAACAATGGAATCACTATGTTTCTCTTCTTTTAACTATCTGTCAAAAACGTTTGTCTATAGTCAATGAACTTCCCAAAGACGTCTGTCCTGACACCCCGCTCCCAGGTTCAAGACGGTGGAAAATTGCTTTTCTTTACACTCTCTTCTGCAGGTTTAAACAGTCCAGAAAAAGTTCCCCCCTCTTCTCCTGCTTCCAAGGGGGGTTCAGTAATTTTAGATGATGAAAATTGATCCTTTACGGACGACTTTCTAAACTCTAGCTTGCCGTGTCTTTGCTTTAATCTATCTACAAAAGCGGAAGGCGGACTTCCTGTTTAGACCTTCCCGCTTCAGTGCCAAATTAAAAGAAATTTCTTAATCCAATATTCCGTTCTACTCACGGACAGTTATTTAAGATCCAATTGTCCACAGGAAAAAGTCAGCGCTCTCCGGCAACAGCAATGCGGCTGTTCTCTTCTTCTTCTTAAGTCCAGTCAAAGGCGACTCTGGGGTATGGCGCTCATCTCGCTTTTCAAGCTGAGGGAGCCAGCGTTTGTCCACAGACAGCTTTCTGGGTCATGGCTAAACTGCTTCTGGCACAACGGAACACCGTGACAGAAACCAGAGCGCACGGAAATGGTGTTTATCTTCCCGCTGCAGCTTCTACTTGCACTGGTGTGCTTTCAAACTGCTAGGTTGGCAGGAGCTGGGACAGAGCAACAGAACTGCCAGCCTTCTGATTGGCAAGCCCAAGAGGCTCAGTGGTTTAGGCCACAGCGCCACCTGCATCTAGGAAACTCATTGAAGCACACTCAAGTCATGCCTTTCTTTAGGCCTCAAATCCTCAAGTCACCCCTCATTTCTCACGGCCCCAAGAGAGGTGGGCAGCAGGTGGATGAGCTCCAGTGTAAGCCAGATGGAAAAACTGAGTGCTGGCAGCTTTTACAAAGCCTGGCTGAGATGATCTGAGGCTGTTCCCTGCTGTGCCTGCTGTTCCCAAAGCAGAAACATCTGCCCCAGCCAATGTTGGCATGTTTTACTTGCGCAATGGGAGGAGTGGCTGCTGCCTTCCTCTTTTTTTAAGTCTGCTGGGGAAGAATGACAGAAACTCTCACTGGAGAAAAGCAAACGTCCCTTCTTCCCTTGTTTCTCTAGGGCTTTGATTTCTGAAATGTACCTTTCCCAAAGGCAATGGCTATTCCCAAGACTCTTCAAGCGAGGGCTGAATTGTGCCAGACGGTGCTGCAAATCATTTCGTTCCTTTCCATGAGAGAACTGGTGACACGAAATGACTTGCGCTGAGCTTGCAGTGATCTGGATGTAACACGCCATGTTCTCCAACTCTGCAACGCATGGGTCTTGTGTTGGTTAAACTGTGCGTTGGCTGAGAGCTGCACTGCTCTGTGGAAGGCAGTACCTGATACACTTGTTTGACTTCGTGCTCTGTGAAACAGCCAAGTCTAGAGGTATATTTGCTGAAACCAGTTAAGCATCCCGGAATAATAATACTAATACTAATACTAATACTAATACTAATACTAATACTAATAATTTATTATTTATACCCTGCCTATCTGGCTGGGTTTCTCCAGCCACTCTGGGCAGCTCCCAACAGAATATTAAAAACACAATACAGCATTAAACATTTAAAACTTCCCTAAACAGGGCTGCCTTCAGATGTCTTCAAAATGTAAGATAGTTGCTTATTGCCTTGACATCTGATGGGAGGGCGTTCCACAGGGTGGGCGCCACCACTGAGAAGGCCCTCTGCCTGGTTTCCTGTAATTTCACTTTTCGCAGTGAGCGAACCGCCAGAAGGCCCTCGGCGCTGGACCTCAGTGTCTGGGCAAAACGATGGGGATTCTTTTGATTCCTGACGTTGTAACCCGAAGCCACCAGAAACCTTGACTAATAAGGTACTTGATGCTCTTGTTGAAGGACACCATTTTCACATGAATGGAGGGAGCATGTACGACTTGCCATACGGTTTTATGCTTGCCCAACATGGTTGTTTACTCCCAGCATGGATAGTTGGCAGTTGAAGAGTTATCTGTTTCTCCCCACGTACATGTCATGTGATCTCTACTCTCTTCTTTTTTGCATCTCAACGTAGGGGGGATGAACCAAACACAGTGTCAGTGGGAATGACTTGGTGCTAGGGAGATGTTGCTGGAATTGCACCCCCCCCCCCCGTGGGAAATAACAACAGCAACAACAGATTTCAGTTCTTTGTTCATTTCTTTGTATTTTAAAGTACGAATCTCAACTGGTTTACAACACATCAAAACATCAAATAAAACAATCCAGAATAGAACATATTCAAGCTTCAAGGAAAATATTTTGACATTTTGCTTTCCCCGGTCAGCAGCCTGGCATGCGGAGACCTCCATGTGGTAGCAATTGTACCTGTGCCATTAAAAAAATGCACCTGGCGCCTGGCTAATTTCTAACACTACCTAGCAACAGGGAATTAGGGAGGGTTGTAGGATAGGAACTAATGGCAGTGGTACATTTTGAAGTGCAGAAGCCTCACTATAGCCACACACCCATGGATGTTGTTAAAACAGCAACTGAATCTCCACCCACCCATGAGCCACAGTACTTCATACCCAGTTAATAGGGTCAGCTTGACGGTCATAGATTAGTGAGCTGACATGTGTGGCTTAGTGGTTAGCATGATGGACTATGACTGGCAGCCTCTGGGTTCACGCCTGCCTTTATTTTTTAATTAGAAATGCAAACTGTCTTGCAACGTACTGGCCAGAGTCTAAACTGCTAGGGAAGCACTTTTTTCAAAGAAAAAAATAAAGAAGTATCTAGTCACTGCTTGGCGATTTCCACCATTCCTGTGTTCTAATGCATCACAAGCAATGCTGCAATTTGAAAGGCTCATTATTACCCCATTCATTTTCCAGCCCAGTTGGAAAATCCTCAAGCTGCTCTCCTTGCTGTTCCCCCTTCCATGATTCCACCGTTTACCTGCAAGCTTCTGACTTGCCTCACATCTCATCTTCTGGATTCCTGAGCCCCACACAGCTCTTCTCAGGAGTGAGAGGCAGCAGACTTGGGAGTCGTGAACATGCCAGAGGAGGGAGCCTGCTAGCCTGTGGCATCAGAGGCCAAAATAGTCACTATATGTGAGATGACACGGAACGTCAGTTTCTATAAAGTCGCCATACAAATGGATTTTGTTATTTGTGCAAAAAATGTTTATTTTTATTTATTTTATTTATATACCACTGTGTCATAAAATATATATCATAGTGGTCTACAACAATATAAAGACATAAAACCAAACAATAAAACAGGGGGAAAAAACAGTTTTCAGCAGGCATTTGAAAGTTGGCACAGAACGCGTCCGCTGAATCTCTTTTGGCAGCTTGTTTCCAAAGGACTGGGCTGTTGTCATACAAGCCTCACCAGCTCAGGGAACGACCATCGACACTTCGGCAAATGACCTCACTGTGATCGAACTGGGATATAAGGCTTCAGATAATCCCTGAGGTACCACGAATCTGAGGTTGTTCAAAAATTCAAATATTCACAGGGAGACACAGGCGTATTTCGGGCCTTGTTTGTTATTGGATTTCTCCTGGTAATTTAGCACAAGGATTCGATATTGTGTGATTGCTTTTTGGTTTTGAATTTTAATAATTTTACTTCATATTATCCCACCCTTCTTCCAAGAAGCTCAGTGTGGGCCAAGGTCTCTCAGACCTAGTTATGCACTTTAATTCAGGGGTAGCCAGCTTATCTTTGGTTTAATTCCCTCTCTGAGGGCTGAATGCCGGCAGTCCACTTACTTGCTCCTTCGTGAGCCCAACCACCCCACATGATGTTCTTCTGATGAACAGCAGAGGAGTTGGAGACACTTTCCTCCCCTTCACAGTGCTGGGCTAGGAGAAATTAAAAAACACAGTTGCCTGCCTTAATTGTGTGTGAGCGAGAAAGCAAGCAAGGGTGTTCATGTGTCAATAGGCTACATTTGATCCTCAGAGAGGTTCCTGATAGGGCTGGGTGATATCTGGTTTTCAACATCATGATATATCACCAGCTAAACATCGTGATATACTGATATATCACGATGTCTGAAATAAGGATGGAGCTATGTAGAGGCATTGGCTGGCTTCACGGTTTCCCCCACATTGAGACTTTTGCACAGCGCGCACACACATCATGATTCATGATATATATTGCCAGGTCAAAGATTATGAAACTGACATCACAATATGGACTTCAAACCGGCTCTGGAAACGGTGGCTTAGGTTCCCCTGTTCTGTCCCCTTTGTAAAGATCTGAGGAATGAGATCATTACCCCACTGTAACTTATCATCCCAGGCCACCCATCTGTGGCCACATTGTTCTTTCTTTTATCAGCTCAAAATGATCAGACAACAGCAAAGGTTGCTAGGTTTATCGAGGGTGCAGTGAGATTAAGGGCCACTATCTGAATGATAATCTTGGTCATTTGATTGCCCATTTTACCCATTGTTGTCTTTTTATTTGTATACAGTGGTACCTCGGGTTACATACGCTTCAGGTTACAGACTCCTCGAACCCAGAAATATTACCTCAGGTTAAGAACTTTGCTTCAGGATAAGAACAGAAATCGTGATCCAGCGGCGCGGGAGCAGCAGGAGGCCCCATTAGCTAAAGTGGTGCTTCAGGTTAAGAACAGTTTCAGGTTAAGAATGGACCTCCGGAACGAATTAAGTACTTAACCCCAGGTACCACTGTATATTGCTTGTTTTAGGTTGCCATGGCCGTTGGCAAATGCGAATAAAGTCTATCTATATATCTATCTATCTTCAAACTGGCTTCAGTCGATATATTTGATATACCCCCCAGCTCAAGTTCCTGAGTGCCAGTGCGGCCATTGGGCAAAAATAGGATTGGCACCTCTAGTGGTGAAAGACCACTCCAGGCGTTACCCTTTAATATCACTGCAGCTAATTTCCTAATCCAGCACTGCAGAATTTATGACCCACCAACTGCAGCCCACCAGTCGTGCTTTGTAGCCTTCTGTGTGCTTATCAGTAATAATCCCCTACCATCACTTTTTTGCAGTTCTGAGCTAACAGCCATAGCAGGTTTATTGAGGCCCATCTTGCATGACTAACAGGAAGCATTTAATGGCTTTGTGGCTCACAAATTGTGGAGGTGCCGTCTAAGACAAGCAGGCTGCGTTAACCCACTCTTGACAGAGACCCCCTCTCTGCCTGGTCCACCGCAGTTCCAATCAAAACCTTCACATGTGTGCATTGACGGAATCACTCCTAATATTTTGTTCACGCAGAAGTCTCTTGAGAAGGTTTCTCAATGCAAGATCTAAAAACCAAGGGTGTTCAAACTGTTCTTGTTAACATTACTGCCATCGTCTGGTGGAAGAAAGAGAAGCTTTTCCCGTCAGCGATAGTCAGGAGGAAAGCTCCCGTCTGGTTGGCTGTGCAAAGTGGATCTGTTCCAGCAGTGCTTTCTTAAATAGCTGAAGGCAAGCTTGGCATTTCTTACACAAAATGCTTAAGCCATAATAGGTGAGAGCCACTGCGTCTTGGCAAAGTGGGTTTTCTGTCATCTGATACTAGTGTCCCGCTCTCTTGCAAGGAGAAGTTGTGTCACGGTTTGCGCTAACAAGTGAAAATAAGTGGTCGCTCTGCCTGTACATGTAGCACTTTAGAGACCTCTGCTGGAAGACCCCTGCCAATGCCTTGGCCACATGTTGAATGATTGGAGCTGCTTGGAAGAGGTATAGTACAAATACTGATTTTCAATTAACGGAAGAGACTAAATTCCTGAGGCAAGAGCTGATGACATACGACCCAATTCTGGTCATTTTTAATTTTTTTAAAATAAGATTTTATTAAGACTTTTCATAATACATTACAAAAGCCAAACTTATCTGAACAAAGAATAAAAACAGTGAAGGAAAGGAAAAGAAGAATACAAAGTCCTGTTCCTAAGTGAGCCCCACTGGTATGGTTGGGCTTCTTCCCAGGTCACTGTCCATAGTCTTAGTGATGATCTGAGAATGGATGGCATGCAAACAAGAGCACTCTAACCTAATGGAGACCTGACTTTGTGAGAAAAAGCAAGGATCGGAAGGCAGTGATGCTGAGAAGGATAGGGATACTGAAAAGAACTGCAGATCGAGGCGTAAAATATGGCAGCCCTGCTTCCCTTTTTACTACACATACAATTTCACTGCTGTGAAGGCCAGTGGCTTGGTCTGCATGACTCCTGGTGGCAATACAACCTATACAAAGCTTGTTTGGTATCTTTGTGTGTAAGGCATCAGCTACATTGGCTCCCACTACGTTTCCGAGCACAATTCAAAGTGTTGGTGCTGACCTTTAAAGCCCTAAATGGCCTCGGTCCAGTATATCTGAAGGACTGTCTCCACCCCCATCGTTCAGCCCAGACACTGAGGTCCTGCGCCGAGGGCCTTCTGGCAGTTCCCTCACTGCGAGAAGCAAAGCTACAGGGAACCAGGCAGAGGGCCTTCTCGGTAGTGGCGCCCGCCCTGTGGAACGCCCTTCCACCAGATGTCAAAGAGAACAACAACTACCAGACTTAGAAGACATCTGAAGGCAGCCCTGTTTAGGGAAGCCTTTAATGTTTGATGCATTACTGTATTTTAATATTTTGTTGGAAGCCGCCCAGAGGGGCTGCGGAAGCCCAGCCAGATGGGCGGGTTATAAATAATAAATTATTGTTATTGTTCTGTGGATGGTTCAGTCAGTAGAGCACGAGACTCTTGATCTTTGCTTTCGCCCAGCCAGGCAGGCTGCCTTTTTCCTCCTGGAGCGACTGACTGCCCCGGGGGGGGGGGGGGGGATGCAGCCCACCTGCTATGGTGAAGGTACAAGCCGGAGAGTGACCGGATCTCACTCAGCTAAGCAGTTTAATGAAGCCCCTATGCTCCTCTAGCTCATGTGAGCCAGAGAGGGATCAGGATTTGCTCATAGGGCTGTGTGGGAAGGAGGAAGCAGCTGAGATACATTCCAGACATTGTGATATATCAGACCCTCCAAGTGTCCTTATTTTCTAGGGACCATTCCAGATTTACAGAAGCCATCCCAGTTTCTGATTTGATCCCGGAATGCCTCGCTTTTCCTTAGGACGTCCATATTTTCATTGGAGAAATGTTGGAGGGTATGATGTATCAGCGTATCATGGCATTAGCTGCTGATATATCATGATGTTGAAAACCAGATATCGCCCAGATCTCTGTGTAGTACATTCTAAAAACCATAAATGAATGAGTATATCAAGAAGGGTCTGTTTGTTGGACTGTGTGTATACAGTCTACCCACTTCTTCAGGTACAGTTCTTTAATGTTCATGTGTATAACCTCCATTTTATGTGGAGCAAATAATTCCTGGAAGTGGGAAGGAAGGGAATAATATGCTGCCTCTTCTGGATTGCCTTTCCCCACCTTATTCTAGCTTGCCAACTTTTACGATCGCCTTTAGAGAGTTGTCTACATTTTTTTTTTATAGCTGCCTACAATTTGACTGGAATATTACTACCCACTTGCCCTGCAGCAGATTATGGTCTCTGCTGACACCTAGTGACTCTTGATAGACTAAATAGGAATATCATGCCCTCTAGTGCTCCCATGATTCAAAAGCAACTACCTCCGCTCTCGAAATCTCTTGCTAAGGGATGTATAGATTGTAAGAAACACCTTATAGGAAGAACAGGAGAGTCTCATCTGGAAAAAAGAGAGCCTTGCTGAAACCGCTTTAGCAAAGCATCCAGTAGGACAGAGTCGGGAACTTGAGGGTTGAATACTGTGTGTATGATCTAGTTTGTGCTAGTTCTATCCACATGGATGACCCCTGACCGATGGATACGGGCAGCCTAAATCAGGCAGAATATACACACTGGGCTGGAATGAACCATTTCCCAGACACAGTGTACTGGCTTAGGAAGGCAGAGACCCTGCAGTCCCTGGAGCCCAGGTCAAGTGGTTTGCTGAAGCCTTCTTCAAGAAAGGCTCTTGGCTGAAGAATTGCACGTGACGCAACAATTGTTGCCTCTTGTAAGGAATATGGATTAAGGTTGTTTTACTTCTGCTGTGCCATATGGGTCACTTTAAGAAAGAAATTTTGTATCTGTTGATTGCCAACACCTGTTACTCGAATCAATATTATGCTTGTCCATATAACTCTACTCTGTAAAAGGTGCTGCTTACAGCAACTATAAGTTCCACTGTCCTGTGATATCATATATGGTATGTACAGTTGTTGACGGATTTTATATTATTTTTGCTGTAAAAATGTGTGAGATTACGATATTGTATTTATTTGCATTACCGAGAGTTTGTACTACTGATGAAGCCCAGGACGGTGAAACAAGGCTAATATTCTGGAAATTCTTGTCTTAGACTCTGTGAAAGGATTCTGTGGAACTGTAACAACCTTTCGTGTGGTTTGTTGGACTTTATGAACAGACAGGTGGAATAGACACTTTCACATATATGGACCTTATGCATAAATCGATTAGAGAATGAACTGAACCACTGGGTCTTCTACTTTTTTCGTTGAACTACTTCTGTTGAAATCTACAGTTCAATACAATGAATAGTATATCTTATTTTTTCAAACGTACAGCCGGTTACGTCTTGTGTGTTTATTGAATATGTTTCACGTAACCAGAGGTTTGTTGTTGTTTTGTAAGTAATAAGCAGCACTCCGAGCTGCAAACCCGGCTTCAAGTAGAATAAAGCGCAGACCAGTCCGTACACCATTTTTGCCATAGCCATCATTTCCTGCAGAGACCCTAAAAATTCTCCCTGAGTTGCCTGACCCTGTGTTGCCCCATTTAAACTGGACACATTTCACATAAAACACACTTTAAAAATGCAAAATGTGTGTTTTCGGTGCATTTCCCCATAAAATGTTGTGTGTATTTTGAAAACGTAATGTAGTATTTTTGTGTGTGTGTATGTGAGTGTGTTACGCTTCTTGCAGAATGAAACAGCATCACAAAGTCCAGAGCAGTCTGTAATCTGACTGGGAGTGCAAGTGGTCCGCAGGTACAGTGGTACCTCAGGTTAAGCACTTAATTCGTTCCAGAGGTCTGTTCTTAACCTGTAACTGTTCCTAACCTGAAGCACCACTTTAGCTAATGGGGCCTCCTGCTGCTGCCGCATCGCCAGAGCATGATTTCTGTTCTCATCCTGAAGCAAAGTTCTTAACCCGAGGTACTATTTCTGGTTAGCGGAGTCTGTAACCTGAAGCGTATGTAACCCGAGGTACCACTGTATGTGTATTAACTTTAGAAAGCAAGGGTTCTTTACTGCTGAGGCATGACTAACTTGTGTGAAGTGACATGGAGTCTGCCGCAGAAAGGAAGGGCAAGGTTTTTCATTGTTCTACCCTTGAGCTCGGTGGTTTCTGCCATCACTTGCCAGTCAGGGAAGGGCCAAGCCAGACCCCTAGTGGGTGATTGCGAGAATCACAGAATCACAGAATCGCCGAGTGAGGACCATCATTCCTGCAATGCAGGAATAGGCAGCTGTCGCATACAGGGATCAAACCTGCAACCTTGGTTTTATCAGCACCATGCTCTAACCAACAGAGCAATCCCCGAGACAAGAGAGGGGTGTGTGTCATTTTTTAAAAGTGGGGTTTAACACTTTGACTCCTGCTGTAGTCCCAATATAGATCAGGACTCACGCCCCTTTAATTTACACCACAAAAAAAAAAAGAGAGAGAGAGAGAGAGAAGGCCCTGTTCATTTCAAGGGGACGTTTTCTTTCCAATGCAAGTTACAGGTATGGGCCACCCTGAATGGGACTTGAGAGCAGGGCAAGGGTTAAAAGCCATTGTACGCCCATGCTTCTGGATTGGGCCCTCTTTTCTGACAATTCATGGAGGTGGGGGTAAATCCTTGCACTTAAACAACAACAACAACGTTTATACCCAGCAAAATATTAAAATACAATAATTCATCAAACATTAAAAGCTTCCCCAAACAGGGCTGCCTTCAGATGTCTTCTAAAAGTCAGATAGTTGTTTGTTGCCTTGACATCTGATGGGAGGGTGTTCCCAGTGTGGAATACTCCACAAGTGTCCTGAAAAAACTGGGACATCCCAGTTTTTATCATGAGACCACGGCGGCCATTTTGATTGCTGTGATCTCGCATGAGTTTGCGGCAAACTCTACCCCCCGCACTTTTTCAGGGCCGTGTTCTTGTGCAGCAGCCCCAAATGTGTGTTTGGGGGTGCTGTACCTCCAAACCACTTTTTTGGGGGGGAACGTGGTGCAGAATTGTGCGCGATCACAGTAACCGAAATGGCAGCCCTGTTCATGGCATCCGTGACTTTGAGTTCAAAGTATTGGAGGGTATGACTGTAGGAATCCAAAGAATCCTTATTCTAGCATTCTTTGCAGGAATTCTACTGGGCCTTAAGGTAAAGGTAAAGGTAAAGTACCTCTGACAGTTAAGTCCAGTCGCGAACGACTCTGGGGTTGCGGCGCTCATCTCACTTTACTGGCTGAGGGAGCCGGCGTTTGTCTGCAGACAGCTTCCGGGTCATGTGGCCAGCATGACTATGCCGCTTCTGGCGAACCAGAGCAGTGCACGGAAACACTGTTTACCTTCCCGCCGGAGTGGTACCTATTTATCTACTTGCACTTTTTGGCATGCTTTTGAACTGCCAGTTTGGCAGGAGCAGGGACCGAGCAATGGGAGCTCACCCCGTTGTGGGGATTTGAACCGCTGACCACTGATACTTTAGGTAGCACTACCATGGCTCATAGACATTGACAGTGTTATTCTCAAGGAATTTGCCTAAACCTATTTTTATCTAAACACCTCTATCATGGTTTCCTGCTTACTTTTTTTTTCTAAACCAAAAAAGCCCCAAAAGTTGTTGCTTTTCTTCCTAGTGGAGTTATCTCACCCCTTGTTCATATTGCTTTTGCTTCTGGTTCTACTTTTCTGAACTTTTCTGAACTTTTTCCAGCTTTAAAATATCCATCTTGAAGTGCGGTGACCCCGAACTGCATCTAGTTTTCTAAGTATGCTCACACCGTAAATTTGTATAACGGCATTAAGATATTGGCAATTTTATTTTTTACCCCTAATGTGGAATTTGCCTCTTTCCAAAGCCGCCATTTTTATGTATGCTACATAGTAATTAAGCAACATATACCATATTGGCCTGAATATAAGCGTCACTCCCCCTCTCCCCAAATTCCGACTGTGAAAAGTTAAAGTGAGGCTTAAATTTGCGACCTTACAAAAATGGGCTTTTACGACATCGCTGCTGAAACAGACTTACGGTAAAATGGAACAGGTGTGAGTGCCTGTGGAATTTGAAAGGTGAGGCTTATATTCGGGCGCATAGCATAAATCAGGGGTCAGCAAACTTTTTCAGCAGGGGGCCTCACATCTTGTGGGGGGCTGGACTATATTTTTTTGCGGGGAAATGAATGATTTCCTATGTCCCACAAATAACCCAGAGATGCATTTTAAATAAAAGCACACATTCTGCTCATGTAAAAACACCAGACAGGCCCCACAAATAACCCAGAGGTGCATTTTAAATAAAAGGACACATTCTACTCATGTGAAAACATGCTGATTCCTGGACTGTCCGCGGGCTGGATTGAGAAGGCGATTGGGCCAGGTCCAGTCCAGTCCCTGGGCCTTAGTTTGCCTACCCATGGCTTAAGGTAAAGGTAAAGGGACCCCTGACCATTAGGTCCTGTTGTGACCGACTCTGGGGTTGTGGTGCTCATCTCACTTTATTGGCCGAGGGAGCCGGCGTACAGCTTCCGGGTCATGTGGCCAGCATGACTCTGACGAACCAGAGCAGCGAAAGGAAACACCGTTTACCTTCTCGCCAGAGCCGTACCTATTTATCTACTTGCACTTTGACGTGCTTTCGAACTGCTAGGTTGGCAGACGCAGGGACCGAGCAACGGGAGCTCACTTCTTCGCGGGGATTTGAACCGCCGACCTTCTGATCAGCAAGTCCTAGGCTCTGTGGTTTACCCCACAGTGCCACCCGCATCCCATACACATTTAAGTGGCATTGTTAGCATTTTTTACCCCATAGAGCATAACTTTACACTGAGCCACTTTTTCCTTTCTAATGCTGATTCCCCCATTTTGGGGAAATCCTTTTGCAGCTCCTTGCAATCCATTTTCGCTACCCCCTGCAGGAAGCAGGGAAGATCGGAGGTGGCAGAGTTAACAGGGGCTGCAGGAATCGAGAGAAGCATTGGCTGGCTTCATGGTTTCCCCCACATTGTGCTTTTCGCATAGCATGTGCGCGCGCGCACGCGCACACACACACGCACACACACACACACCATGGTTTGCGATGTATTGCCAGGTCAAAATTATAAAAACCGATATCACAAGAGGGACTCCAAACCGGCTTTGGATGATATATTGATATATCGCCAGCTCAACTGTCCGTTTCTTCCTACTTTCTGCTTCATGTTCTGGTTATTCTGAGATAAAGGAAATGAATGGAAAAGGTGTACAGTGTAAAGTACTTAACCCGAGGTACCACTGTAATGCTAAGCAGAGCTCGGTGTGTTTAAGCTCATTTATTTCGATGGGCTTTGGTGTGTTTAATTCTGTGTATAGGTTCGTGCTGCAAGATGCCTCGGTGCTATTTTCTCGGGTGTTTTGTAGAGACTCTTGAGCCAAATTGGACTCTCAGCCTAGGGTGAATCTGTAGCGTTCCAGAAGGCTGCATGGTGAATCAGTCATCTGAGTACTCTTTGTTACACAGCCAAGATTCGCTTTCATTACATAACGGAGAAAAGTCGAAAGAGATCCCCATGCCAAAACTCAACCAGGCATTTTGAGGGATCGACTGTTTTTACCATGCAACTAGTGGTAACATGCACGAGATTTGCCACACACAAAAGACCAATTTTGGATGTGTGAATTGGTCTTAACACGGAAAGCCTCTTGTCTTCCAGGCCCTCAGCAGTCGTGGGAATTTAATACTGTTTTGTCTGGCTGATTTGTGGTACAGATTACCGAGATTGGCACATGCTTACTAGCGCTGTAGGTATCATTTGCTTTGGAGATAGCAGTCTTCAAGGCCTCTTAAAGACAAAAAAATTATTATTGCGTAAGTTATTAGGAAAAAGGGACGCGGGTGGCGCTGTGGGTTTAACCACAGAGCCTAGGGCCTGCTGATCAGAAGTTTGAATCTCCACGATGGGGTGAGCTCCCGTTGCTCGGTCCCTGCTCCTGCCAACCTAGCAGTTCGAAAGCACATCAAAGTGCCAGTAGATAAATAGGTACCGCTCCGGCGGGAAGGTAAATGGCGTTTCTGTGCACTGCTCTGGTTCTCCAGAAGCGGCTTAGTCATGCTGGCCACATGACCCGGAAGCTGTACACCGGCTCCCTCGGCCAATAAAGCGAGATGAGTGCCGTAACCCCAGAGTCGGTCACGACTGGACCTAATAGTCAGGGGTCCCTTTACCTTTAAGTTATTAGGGAGTAGAGTCTGTTTCAACAGATGAAGCTCATAGACTCATAGAGTTGGAAGGGACTCTGAGAATCAGCTAGTCCAACCCCAGGAATATGCAGCCGCCCCATACGGGGATCGAACCTGCAAGCTTGCCATTATCAGCACCACACCCTAACCAATTGAGCCACCCAGGCAGATGTGCTTGTTACATAGTTACAGAGAGGAAAATGGGGTAGGAGGGTCACATGGCAAGAAGTAAAACCTCTGATGGTGCATTTAAATTCAAGCTTGAATGTATGAAAAATAAGGACAGTGGCGATTTTTAACCGTAACTGGCAATAGTAAGTCAGCAGTGTTTTAACATGGCTGGGAATTTCGGGCTTGTCGCTCTGCAAGCAATAACTAGCCGTTGTCACTTGGTGGCAGTATTGCTCCACTGCTGGAGCAGCTGTTTTGGACTTGACTGTGTTGCTTGGGCACTCGTCTATGCAGTCCCATGGTATCTAGGGCACTCATTCATTGTTCTTCTTGTGCAATTGGCAGAACATTCTTCGGCTGAAATAAGCAAGCTTTTGGTAAGACTGCAGCTTCTTCGTTTTCTTTTTTGAAGCGCTCAGCTGGGAACTTCCAATACTATTTTATGTAGGTTGGCCTCTTCCCAGCATTCAGAACAGATTATGTGCATTGTAAAAAAAAGGGGGGAAGGACGGGTGGGAGAAGATTGTGAGTCTTTTAGGGCTAGGCACCCATTCTAGTTTTGTGCCTGGCTAAGAACATGCTACAGGAAAATCTCCCCCATTCCCTAATTCTTTGTTTTCCAATAAAAGCAGACGTACACACATAGACATATGTTCCCTCTTTGGACTATGTGACTCTAATATCTCCTGAATCTACTCCTTTCTAACCCGTCTTCAACTTTATACCCATCCACAGACTATTACAGGACTGATAAGGCAAGGAAATAAACATGACCCCCCCCCCCGACAAAGTTGCCAGCCACTTACTGCAAAAAGGTCCTGCCTTGTTCCACTTACCTACTGAAATAAACCCTAAACATGCTTGTCAATGGGCTATTCTGTTATGAACTCTTGATGGTGAGAACTGAGTGGTGCGAAGGAGGGAATGAATCAGGCCCAGGGAGTCTTTTCCAAGCAAATGCAGACTTTTAAGTCCTGCAGAATCTTTTGCAGCCTGGACCATAGCTGTCGACGTTTCCCTTTTTTAAAGGGAAATTCCCTTATTCCGAATAGGATTCCTCGCAAGAAAAGGGGAAAGTTGACAGCTATGGCCTGGACTAATCGGCAGAGAATGTGGTGGCAGTATTGGAACTGGAGCTTTGCAGACTCCAGAATGCCAGAAATGTCGCCTTCCGCAAGCTCATTAAGGATCGACGCAGAAAGGGATTGAGGAGGTTGGCTGTCACCTTGATTAGAAAAGAGTGAATTGGAGGCTTTTTTTCCTGGAAAAATAGGTGCAGAAAAGAGTGAATTGGAGGTTTTTTCCCCTGGAAAAATAGGTGCTGGTACTCACCATGAAGTTGTTGCAGTACGTGTCACACTTTTAAAGCAAAATAAGAGGTGCCGGTACTGCGTAGCCTTGAGTATGCCCCCTCCCAAAGCACTGGGAAAACTTGCATTTCCCCCTCTTTCTCCAGTTTTCTTGAAAAGGGGCTGCTTGTTGAACTAAGGCTGGGAAGCCACTTTTCCTAGAGAGATAATTTGTGCTGTTTGAAGATATAAACTGCATAAATCTATTCAAGTTAAAACACAAGTCTGCCTACTGCTTTGTAAATCAGCTTTATTATATCTGGTGTGCTCTGGCCTGTAGCATGACCATGTCATAAAAGGTGGAATTCTCATGGGGGTCTGCCCATCCTTTTGAGTTAGGTAAAAAGGTAAGGTAAAGGACCCCGGACAGTTAAATCCAGTCAAAGGGGACTATGGGGTTGCAGCGCTCATCTCGTTTTCAGGCCGAGGAAGCTGGTGTTTGTCTGCAGACAGCTTTCCGGGTCATGTGGCCAGCATGACTAAACTGCCAGAGCACACAGAAATGCCGTTTACCATCCCGCTGCAGCAGTACCTATTTATCTACTTGCACTGGCGTGCTTTTGAACTGCTAGGTTGGCAGGAGCTGGGACAGAGCAACGGGAGCTCACGCTGTCACAGGGATTCGAACCGTTGACCTTCCGATCAGCAAGCCCAAGAGGCTCAATGGTTTAGACCACAGCGCCACCCGCGTCCAAAGTCATTTAGCAATCCGT
Organism: Podarcis pityusensis; assembly: GCF_964106645.2. Classification (NCBI taxonomy): domain Eukaryota; kingdom Metazoa; phylum Chordata; class Lepidosauria; order Squamata; family Lacertidae; genus Podarcis; species Podarcis pityusensis. The sequence continues at coordinate 26,993,183 of NC_138029.1, read as the reverse complement.
CGTGTCCAATTACAGATGTCAGATCTCTCCGGTCGAGGAAGCCAGTGAAAACTTGCCTAGCGTGTGAGTTTACCTCTAGCGTCAATATGAGCTTGCATAATAAAAATGTCTGCTTTACCTACTTTAATAATAATAATAATAATAATAATAATAATAATAATAATTTATTATTTATACCCCGCCCATCTGGCTGGGTTTCCCCAGCCACTCTGGGCGGCTTCCAACTGAATATTAAAAACAGTACAGCATCAGACATTAAAAACTTCCCTAAAGAGGGCTGCCTTCAGTTGTCTTTTAAAAGTAAAATAGTTGTTTATTGCTTTGACATCTGCTGGGAGGGCGTTCCACAGGGCAGGCACCACTACCGAGAAGGCCCTCTGCCTGGTTCCTTGTAACCTTAGTTCTCGCAATGAGGGAACCGCCAGAAGGCCCTCGGCGCTGGATCTCAGTGTCCGGGCTGAACGATGGGGGTGGAGACGCTCCTTCAGGTATACTTTCCTATGGCATTGTTTGTTAAGTACATTGCACTCATCTCTCACCTGCTTTCCATCATGGAAACTGAGGCAGCTTAAATGGGGTTTCCAGGTAGTCTCCTGCCAGGCATTGATCAGACCCAGACCTGCTTAATTTCAAGTAAGGTCACTGCATCATGTCACCTCCAAGCCAGGTCATGCCCCGTGGCCTTTTGGAAAGCCTGACATCTTTACTTCTGTGCTTAAGCAAGCCTACCTTGACAAGATGAGAATGTATGGTGTCTGCATTTTAGGAAGAATGTTTCCCTCCCAGATCTTTCAAACCATCTTCCTAGACCCTGTGGCAGTAGCTCCCAGTGCCTGGATCAGGGTACATACTAGTGCACCATGACAAAATTGCAAGTGTGCTGAAAGGAAGAAGCTTCTTCTGAGCCAAAAGTCCTCTTACCTGTCGCATCTTGGCTCTGGCCTTGCATACTTCCTAGGGGCGGAACTGATGTTTTCTCCTAAAGCTTTGCTGTTCCATTAACAGGTGATGGGTGGCTTTGAGGCAACTGGAGAGGGTGAAATGGGGGTTTGAGTGAGCACAGCATTCCTTTTAGCAACTGGCGATCACCATCTTTCCCAGGCAATGTTTACTACTGGGTTGCTATTTAAATCTAATATGGCTATCCATACTAAAACCACCATCACCACAAAAATAAATAAATAAATTTTAATTATACCCCACCCTCCCCAGCCAAGACTGGGCTCAGGGCAGCTAACACCAGATATAAAAACAATTGATTAAAATACAACTTAAAAACAAGATTAAAATACAACATTAAAATGCAGCCTCATTTCAGTAGAAACTCAAATCAAAAACTTTTGGGGGATGAAAACATCAAATCTTCACCAAGGCCAACTATCCAGACTGGTCCTGCATGGGCCAGAAAAAAGCCAGGGAAGTCCCCATCACAGAAGGAGTTCCATCACAGAAGGAGAAAGGAAAAAGAAAAGAGGGGAAGGGAATCAAGTTGATTCCAAGCCAAAGGCCAGGCGGAACAACTCTGTCTTACAGGCCCTGCGGAAAGAAATCAGATCCTGCAGCGCCCTGGTCTCATAAGACAGAGCGTTCCACCAGGCCGGAGCCAGTGTTGACAAGGCCCTGGCTCTGGTTGAGGCTAATCTGACTTCCTTAGGGCCTGGGACCTCTAGAGTGTTGCTATTTATGGACCTTAAGGTCCTCCACGGGGCATATGGGGAGAAGCGGTCCTGTGTTAGCAGTGTAAGAAACTCAGTGTAAGAAACTCAGATATATAAGCTAGTCACCAAATGGCTCCTTAAACCAGGTTTACAGTCGCGAAAATGGAATATCTAGTTGCCATTTTGGAGTCAGACGGCTTGAGAGTTGTATTTCTCAATTCAACTTTTTGGTTCCTGAAATTCGTTCTGGTTGTGCAAGTAAAAGATCACAAATAGAACTCTACAGTTTGTGTTGTTAGTGTGTGAAAGCAGGCAAGAGCTGAGGATCCCCAGGCATGCACCTCCGGATGGTGGAGACGTCAGGCACCATCCTGACACCTGGCCATCTTCACTTGGTCGCAAGTGGCCGATAGGTGCAAAATGCACCTGCCGAATTTTGAACGCTGATTGTTAGTGATTCTTCCTCCATTGTCAGAGGCACTATGCCTCTGAATGCCAGATTCTGGAAATTGCAGGTGGGCAGACTTCTCCCATGCTCATGTCCTGAGCCCATGGGTATCCGTATGGCTATGTTTTTCATCATCTAGCAACATCCCGAGGGCAATTGTAGGTGGCAGAAGATGGTGGCCTCCAGCCCGCAGTCAGAGAGCCATTGTTTCTGCTGTGCTGGGAGAAGTGCGACATCAGCAAAACAAGCGGCAATAAATTAAGGTGACCTTGGGAGCACAGCACAGCCCTCTAGTTCTCTGCTCAACCCCAAGCCCTCACACCAAAACTGCACCATAAAGCAAATGCTAGTACTTTTGTAACAGAGAGTCAAAATACAGTGGTACCTCGGGTTACATACGCTTCAGGTTACAGACGCTTCAGGTTACAGACTCCCCTAACCCAGAAATAGTACCTCGGGTTAAGAACTTTGCTTCAGGATGAGAACAGAAATCACGCGGCGGCAGCGGGAGGCCCCATTAGCTAAAGTGGTACCTCAGGTTAAGAACAGTTTCAGGTTAAGAACAGACCTCCGGAACGAATTAAGTTCTTAACCCGAGGTACCACTGTAATGTATTATCAACTCTGGCCTTACTCAAAGGCACTTTGTCTTAGATGTATACCCAGTTTTCTTCCTTCGAAGTGAGCCAACTTGAATTAAATATTGGGGGGGGGGGGGCACAGATAAGCCCAGCCCCCGCATAATCAATCACATGATGCAAGCGCACCATTTGAATGGCAATGCCTATGAACTCTGGGAGGGGGCTGGCCCCCTCAAATATTTTATTAGTGAGGCCGAAGGGACCTCAGCCTCTAGGAGTAGTTCCTATTCTTCCTTCCAATTAAGTTATGTAGAACATCGTTCTTGGGTAGAAACAGTAGTGTAAGGAATGTACCTTCATTATTCCTTTCAGCTATTTCCCCCCCTCCTTCTCCCTTAAAAGAAAAATTTAAAAAATCAGCTGAAGTGTCCACAAACAAAAGAGGATGCCAGATCTGGTGTCTAAGGCAAAATATCCAGGGTGTTTCTAATCAAAAGAGATTTTCTCCTCCTTTTAAAAAACAACCCACCCCCAGCAACTTTCTCTAGAAGAACAAACAGGAGCCATTACCACTTCCTCTCAAGTCGTAAACAAAACCAGAAGAAACCTTGCCAAGAGACTTTCCCTTCTGATTGTTTGAGCTTTCAGGCTCTGATTGGTATTTTGCAAGCAGCCAAGGCACAGGCTGTTGAGTTTCGGGAACAAGTTGTAATTCTTGCAGCTCGTGCAAAACTTCTTCTCTGCACTTCTTTATCTTCGCTTTAAAAAATAAGAAAAGCAGAAGGCTTGAATCTTAACTCCTTGGGGATGTGTGCGCATGTGTGTGTTTCGCATCTGGATTTCCAGTAATTTACTTCATGCCTGAACGTCTTATCTTCCATCTTTGCTCCCAGAGTTTCAGTTAAAAGTCTCTGTGCTTGAATGATGATCTGTGCTGTGCTTTCACCTCAGACTCTTTCGGCCAAAGCATCCTTCCCCAGCTCTGAAATCCTTTCACTCCCTTCTGCCATTCTTTGGACGAGTCTCCATCATAATTCTAAATAAATTGATTGACACCCCAGTGCACGCTCTTCAGACTGTTTGCAGCAGCAAAGGCCCACACCACCAGCCCACCGACTTATAAACAAGGCATGGGACCCATTCAGGAGACAGATATAACTTTTTCTGGGGTGTGTGACCACTGTTTTCAGGAAAGAGCTTGTCGCTGGATTGTTCTGTGACATATGTGTTCTGAACTTGAATAATGCAAGTTTGCTTTCTTCCCTGGCTGTTGATTTTGAACTTCACCAGCTGAAACAGTACAGGTAGAATATTTCCTGTCAAATATTTGCGCATTTACATTAGTGTCCAGAAACAGTTGATCCACTTTCTACTGAATATCAGCCCCAAACATTTGCTGTCTGTCTGCAGACTCCTTTTGAGGGGTATGTCTTCACTTAGTTTAAATGCTAATCTGAGAATGGGAAACACAGAGTAGGACCAGCATTTGAAATTCGCCAGGCGCATTTTGCACCTGTCCATTGGCCATTTGTGACCAAGTGAAGATGCCTGGGCGCCAGAATGGTGCCTGACGTCTCCGCCATCTGGGCTGCATGCCTGGGGATCCTTGGATCTTGACTGCTTTCACACACTAACAACACAGAGTTCTATTTGTGATCTTTTACTTGCACAACCAGAACAAAACTCAGGAACCAAAAAGCTGAATTGAGAAATACAACCTTGAGCCGTCTGACTCCAAAATGGCAACTAGATATTCCATTTTGGCGACTGTAAACCTGGTTTAAGGAGCCATTTGGTGACTAGCTGATATATCTGAGTTTCTAAAACTGAGTAGGACCTAGGGCTGTGCAATAAGTCGCCATACCACTGAATACCGGTATTGAAATAAGATTGTGATAAGTGTTTCAACAAGGCAATATACCGGTGAACAAAAGGTGGACACTGAACAGCTGAGGGGGGGGGGTAGTTCAGCTGAACTGATACTTTACAGATACTTTGCAGATAATTTGCTGGCATGGTGTCTCCATCTTTGTTTGCTCTCTCCCTCCTACCTCCTAACAGATAAGAAATGACATAAGCCCTCATACAAACCGGCAAACTCTTTCATCTTCACTGGTATCTTTCCACTTAGAGCTCAGCTAATTATGAAGAGCCTGCTAGCAATCCAGGAGGAACACCCAGTCAAAGACAATCAGAGGTCCAGTGGCAAAGTAAAGAAAGAAGGTAAACTAAGAACTGGAAAGCACTTCTTTCTTTTAGGAAAAAAGAGAGGGAAGAGTTTTTATTTTTTATTTTTTGGTACATGTAAAGTAGGCTGCTAAGTATTGAGTAGCCAAATCCAGTTAGTTCACTGAGCCTGTGTAACTCTGTGCCATCTTTGGTGATGGCTGAAGCTGATCACCTCCTTAAAGTGGAGAACTGACAGGCCATAGGAAGTAGCTCTGGCTGTTTTGGGTCTGTGTGGCGCTGTGGGTTAAACCACAGAGCCTAGGACTTGCCGATCAGAAGGTCAGTGGTTCGAATCCCTGCGACAGGGTGAGCTCCTGTTGCTCGGTTCCTGCTCCTGCCAACCTAGCAGTTCGAAAGCATGAAGGGCAAGTAGATAAATAGGTACCGCTCCAGCAGGTAGGTAAACGGCGTTTCTGTGCGCTGCTCTGTTTCGCCAGAAGTGGCGAAGCTGTACGCCGGCTCCCTCAGCCAATAAAGCGAGATGAGCGTCGCAACCCCAGTGTCGGCCACGACTGGACCTAATGGTCAGGGGTCCCTTTACCTTATGTTAGGCTTGTGGAACCTCTGTCCATCCGGATGTTGAACTGCAACTCCCAGCATCCCCAGCAAGAGTGGCCAATGGTGAGGGATGATGAGAATTGTGGTTCAGCACCATCTGGATGGTTATCTACACCTGCTGTAGATATGCATATAGGGATATATGTGTCTGAATGCCCCCTGGCACACACATTGAAACCCACCCCAGCATGCACAAAACTTGAATGTCAGGGAGTTGGCCTGTAGCTCAGCCTTCTCTGATACCTTTGTATGTTCAAGGAGGCTTTTCACATACGTGGATTCGAATGCAAAACTCCTCACATTTCTGAAGTGTTACAGTCTCATGTACAGTGAGTACCATGCACAGTGGTTTTGGTATATGCTTTACAGCAGCATTTAAATTTGCCAAATTAAACAGTGACCAAAGAACGATTGATGTCAACTCCATATAGTTAAAGCTATGGTTTTTCCAGTAGTGATGTATGGAAGTGAGAGCTGGACCACAAAGAAGGCTGATCGCTGAAAAATTGATGCTTTTGAATTATGGTGCTGGAGGAGACTCTTGAGAGTCCCATGGACTGCAAGAAGATCAAACCTATCCATTCTGAAGGAAATCAGCCTTGAGTGCTCACTGGAAGGACAGATCCCAAAGCTGAGGCTCCAATATTTTGGCCACCTCATGAGAAGAGAAGACTCCCTGGAAAAGACCCTGATGTTGGGAAAGATGGAGGGCACAAGGAGAAAGGGAGACAGAGGACGAGATGGTTGGACAGTGTTCTCGAAGCTACCAGCATGAGTTTGACCAAACTGCGGGAGGCAGTGGAAGTCAGGAGTGCCTGGCGTGCTCTGGTCCATGGGGTCACGAAGAGTCGGACACCACTAAACGACTAAACAACAACAACAGCAACACATTGGTGTCTTGTGCTTCCCCCTACTTTTGTTCCATACAATTTCCTACACTCATGGTTCCAACCACTTGGCAATAATTCCTTTCTACAATGAGTCTTATGGCCCTTCCAGTGGGCTGGGAGGGAAAAACTGGCGGGGGGGGGAACAACTTTTTTTTTTTTTTGCATTGGATACTTATCATTGCAGATGCTGCTGCTATCTCCTCTTTTGACCCTGCTCAGATCCTGAACCGAGAAACTAAGCCAGAGAGTGTGGGCTTTAATTAACTAGTTCGTCGCTACGTCCGCGAGTCAGTTCCGATTCTTTTTGTTATTTCAGCTGAAGTTTGAGGGGCGTTTCTTGGGGGAGCAGAGCAATCCCTGCGCCACATGTGCATAGATTGTTGAGGAAGGAAAAGGAAAAAGGTGCTGGGAGGCATATTCCCACATCACTTCTGGGCCTGGGATTTTCATTTTGTTTTTTAAATGTGCAACCTTGTTGTTTCTGTTCTTACATCATGTACCAAAGATTATGAAATCGCCCAACGATAACAAATAATCGCAGGGCAGTGAGTAGGCGGCAGCGGCTGAGAGGGAAGGGAAGGGAAGAGAAAACTCACGTCGGCTCCAAGGAACTTGGCTCAATCTGCAAGCTCTTGCCCCTTGTCGGCTGCTGTTGTTCAACTGGGCGAAGGGTAGGGCTGGCACAATCACAGGCTCAAACAAAAACCCACTCTGGAGCATTCAGGTCATAGCTACAAGCCGCTGTAGGCCTGCCATGGCTGGGATGTTAGGCTTGAGAATCTGAAAGTGTTCCTGGTTAAGGAGGCTGCAATTCCCAGGCTGTAATTTGCAGGTGATGCCTGAGCCCATAGGTATCCATATGGCTACGTTTTTCATCATGTAGCAACATCCCAAGGGCAATTGTAGCTGACAGAAGATGGTGGCCCCCAGCCTGCAGTCAGAGAGCCATTGTTTCTGCTGTGCTGGTAGAAGTGCGACATCAGCAAAACAAGCGGCAATAAATTAAGGTGATCTTGGGAGCACAGCACAGCCCTCTAGTTCTCTGCTCAACCCCAAGCCCTCACACCAAACTGCACCATAAAGCAAATGCTACTACTTTTGTAACAGAGATTCAAAATACAGTGGTACCTCGGGTTACAGACACTTCAGGTTACAGACGCTTCAGGTTACAGACTCCACTAACCCAGAAATAGTACCTCGGGTTAAGAAATTTGCTTCAGGATGAGGACAGAAATCATGCTCCGGCGGCGTGGCAGCAGTGGGAAGCCCCATTAGCTAAAGTGGTACCTCAGGTTAAGAACAGTTTCAGGTTAAGAACAGACCTCCGGAACGAATTAAGTTCTTAACCTGAGGTATCACTGTACATGTATTATCAGCTCTGGTCTTACTCAAAGGCACATTGCCTTAGACGTACAGTGGTACCTCAGGTTACATACGCTCCGGGTTACAGATGCTTCAGGTTACAGACTCCACTAACCCAGGAATAGTACCTCGGGTTAAGAACTTTGCTTCAGGATGAGAACAGAAATTGCGCGGTGGCATCGGGAGGCCCCATTAGCTAAAGTGGTACCTCAGGTTAAGAACAGTTTCAGGTTAAGAACGGACCTCCGGAACGAATTAAGTTCTTAACCCGAGGTACCACTGTATCAACCTCGATGCAAGCAAATGGGCAGCTTTGTGCACTGGGATGGATGTCAGTGTTGATGAACGCCAGCATAAAAGCAACTGCCCAAAGTCACGTCCCTTTAACTTCGATTGAATTAGTCCGGAATGAACTGTTTATAAATATGGAAAGCGGTGTTTTTAAACCCCCTTTTAATGAAAAGCCTTGATATCTTTCCTGCTCTTCCCAGGGCGGTTGTGACTCTGTTGCCCAGTGTCCTGTAGTGATGACCCATGGGCTGAATTGCTGCCTTACATTGTGCAAGAATATATTTGTGAGTGACTCTGCTTTTGACTCTCAGAACGGGATGTGGGATGTTAGTCAAGCAGTTTGCAGTCAGTAGTTTTATATTGTTTATCTGAAGGACCGTCTCCACCCCCATCTTTCTACCCGGACACTGAGGTCAAGCACCAAGGGCCTTCTGGCTGTTCCCTCACTGTGAGAAGCTAAGCTACAGGGAACCAGGCAGAGGGCCTTCTTGGTAGTGGCGCCTGCTCTGTGGAACACCCTCCCACCAGATGTCAAAGAAAACAACAACTACCAGACTTTTAAAAGACATCTGAAGGCAGCCCTGTTTAGGGAAGCTTTTAATGTTTGATGTTTGGTTGGAAGCCGCCCAGAGTGGGCAGGGTATAAATAATAAAGTATTATTATTATTATTATTATTATTATTATTATTATTATTATTATTATTAGCCAATGGCCACCTTTTCCTCTTTTGTAATACAGCTGGATTCATTGTAACAGCACCCATTCTTGGTGCAAGCATCGAAAGAACACCTTGATAACAAAATGCTCTTTTTGCATCTCCCCCCCCCCCCCCCGTTGGGAAATCCATATCTGTTCATGGGCATCATTCTGCCTAAGCCTGTATCTGCAACTATGAAGCCAACATCTTTTGAATATCGGTTGTGGGAAACCGCAGGAGGGGGAGATAGTGATATGTTTATACCCCAGCTGTTTTTAAACTACTCCAGGGAGCTCGAAATTCAGAGAACATAGGAAACTGCTTTATCCAAAGTAAAATATTGGTCCATCTATTGGACCAATAAATAGCTATTTATTGTCTGCATTGACTGGCAGTGGTTCTCCAGGGTGTCAGACAGGAGCCTTTCCTAGCTGTACTTGGAAATGCCAGGGACTGAAACAGGCTTTCTGAATGCATGGCACCTGCTGTACTGGAAGATCAATAATGGCGGGCAGCTCTCCTGGCAAGACAGCTTGCCTCCCACAGCAGTCCTTCTCCTGCCATATGTAGCTGTGAGAAAGCATTTGACCTATTGACTCTTAGTTCTTATTTCATTTTATTTCAGTCTGACATCCAGAGAGCAAATAGCCCACAGGTGGGATGCATTCTCAAGTTGTGTACACACGGTACCGTTCGAAACACACTCATTCCCTCAAAGATTTCTGGGCACTGTGGTTTACCCTTCGCAGAGTTGCAAGTCCCAGAGACCCTTAACAAACAACAGCACATCTTCTTCTATTTGTCCCTGTGTCAGTTTCAGTTTATTGGTTAGTTTTTCTAATAAGGCTGTTTTCCATACTCTGTAGGTGGGTGCCTGGGCATCGCACTGCAGTTGAGTATTCTCAGCCTCCTTTTACAGAGAGCAATCCCTCCTTCTCATAGATGGTTTTCTGGCAAGCCCGCCTTATCCTGAGGGGTTTAAAAAGAATCTTTTCCTGCTGCAAAATGATTAAATCTGACAAGCTATAAATCCTGCCTTCAATTGAGAGGCTGGAGGAAGGAGGAAAATGAAGCCCAACAACTGTTTGAAAACAAAGTTTGAGGTGAATTTATGGCCAAGTTAAAAAGCAAGGCTACCTTCCACCCCTTATCTATAGTAAAACATGTCTTTTCAAAGTGAACTATGCAGAGGAGAGCTCGTAAAGCAAAAGGGTGGCTTTTGAAAGGGGAGGGAGGGTGTATGTGAGAATGTCACTCATGAGGTAAAAAGAGGTTGAGAATACTTAACTACACTGTGATGCCTGTTGAAAATAGGGACGTTCCTAAGGAAAGGTGTCCCTTTACCTTTACCTTTAAGGAAAAGCAAGGGACGCGGGTGGCGCTGTGGTCTAAACCACTGAGCTTAGGGCTTGCCGATCAGAAGGTCGGCGGTTCGAATCCTTGCAACGGGGTGAGCTCCCAATGCTCGGTCCCTGCTCCTGCCACTAGCAGTTTGAAAGCATGTCAAAGTGCAAGTAGATAAATAGGTACTGCTCTGGTGGGAAGATAAACGGCATTTCCGTGCACTGCTCTGGTTCGCCAGAAGCAGCTTAGTCATGCTGGCCACATGACCTGGAAGCTGTACGCTGGCTCCCTCGGCCAGTAAAGCGAGATGAGCGCCGCAACCCCAGAGTCGGTCACGACTGGACCTAATAGTCAGGGTTCCTTTACCTTTATGGAAAAGCAAATGTCTGTATAGTTAAAGCTATGGTTTTCCCAGTAGTGATGTATGGAAGTGAGAGCTGGACCATAAAGAAACTGATCGCTGAATAATTAATGCTTTTGAATTATGGTGCTGGAGGAGACTTTTGAGAGTCCCACGGACTGCAAGAAGATCAAACCTATCCATTCTGAAGGAAATCAGCCCTGAGTGCTCATTGGAAGGACAGATCCTGGAGCTGAGGCTCCAATACCATGAGAAGAGAAGACTCCCTGGAAAAGCCCCTGATGTTGGGAAAGATTGAGGGCACAAGGAGAAAGGGGACGACAGAGGATGAGATGGTTGCACAGTGCTCTCAAAGCTATGAACATGAGTTTGACCAAACTGCAGGAGGCAATGGAAGACAGGAGTGCCTGGTGTGCTCTGGTCCATGGCGTCACGAAGAGTCGGACACGACTAAACGACCAAATAACAACAACAAAAGGAAAAGCAGGACATTCTGGGATCAAATCAGAAACCGGGACAGCTTCTTTAAATCTGAGACTGTCCCTGGAAAATAGGAACACATGGAGTGCTTGAAATATTAGTAATTTCTGTATTGTGGTTGTTTGAGAGAGGTTTAGGAAAGGAAGCGTCTCACTTTCTTTTATAAAATGCTGGGGATGCTGGGGCGCTTCAGATATTGTTGGGCACTAACACTCATCACCCTTGACCACTGGCCATGCTATCTGGGACCGATGAGAGTTGGAGTCAAAGAACATCGGGAGAGCCACCTGGTTCCCCACTGTTTGTGAACCAATAGTCACAGATATGTGCCTTGAACCGCTTCATCTCGGCAGATAAAATCTCAGCTGGACCCTTTGGGTGCTCTTATCTCTTATCTTTCTCGGGAGTGCAGCAGAAGAGCAATTAAACCGGGGAGAGGCCAGAAGCACCTGCACAAATCTCTTACATAACTCCTTTAGAATAAGGTGAATTATCCTGCGTTTAACAGACAAGCAAGAGATGGGGCTTTTCAGGGCTGTTAACACACTGCATTTGTTTCTGCCGGTTTGCCTTTGTCGCTGACCACCTAGTGTTAAAACTTCTGCTGAATTAGTTCTATGCAGACTTTGTGTTTACACAACACTGGGCTGTCCAGCACCGAAAAGACTATTGGCAAAGGTTGACAGCATCTTCCTCTCTTCTCTACTCCCGCTCCCGGCTGTTCTGTTGGTGAAGAGGCTGCCACCCACACAGATCAGCTCCGATGGAGCATTGTGCAAAAACTTAGGGAGAAATGGCCAATCTGCAACCTCGGTTGAACGTGCAGTGAGCATCATATGCACACAATCACTTTTCTGGACCAGGCAAGTGAATCAAAGGCACTCGGGAAGGGGCAAAGCCAGACACATCTTCACATCTTCTTGCGTCACCTCTTACGCTCAGGACCTTTTGCGCTGTAAAAATCATCATCACCGTCATTTTACTTGTATGCTGCCTTCCCACAGTTACAACAGTGCTCAAGGCAGCTTACTGCATGAAAATATTTACATAGTTACAGACATCATCATTTTTATTTGTATGCCGCCTTTCCTGAAAGATTTCATTGGCTCCCAGTACGTTTCCAAGCACAGTGTTGGTGCTGACCTTTAAAGCCCTAAACGACCTCGGTCCAGTATACCTGAAGGAGCATCTCCACCTCCATCATTCTGCTCGGACACTGAGGTCCAGCGCCAAGGGCCTTCTGGTGATTCCCTTGTTGCGAGAAGCCAAGTTACAGGGAACCAGGCAGAGGGCCTTCTCGGTAGTGGCACCCGCCCTGTGGAACGCCCTCCCACCAGATGTCAAAGAGAAAAACAACTACCAAACTTTTAGAAGACATCTGAAGGCAGCCCTGCTTAGGGAAGCTTTTAATGTTTAATAGGTTATTGTATTTTAGTGTTATGTTGGAAGCCGCCCAGAGTGGCTGGGGAAACCCAGCCAGATGGGCGGGGTATAAATAATAAATAATAATAATAATAATAATAATAATAATAATAATAATTTCCACAGTTAAAAAACAATGCTCAAGGCGGCTTACAGCATAACAAGATTTACATAATTACAAAAGTCAAAAACAATAAATAAACCACATCAAAAAAATACACAACAAAATGGGAAACAATTTCCACATAAATCAAAATCTTAAACTAGGAATACATATCAAAGTAGTCATATAAAATAAATAAAACACATCAAAACTACATAACCAAACTGAACAATTATCCACATGAAAATAAAGATACAAAAAATTAATTTCAATAACAGCAAAAACTCCCAACGAAACTTTCCCCCAAATACCCCAGTCCTTGTTGGCCTTTGCCAACCTGTGCTTTCAGCTGTTTTGGAGTGCAACCCACGCCAGCCCAAGGGATGATGGGAGCTGTAGTCTAGCAACATGTGGCAGGCAGCAGGCTCCTCACCCCTGGGTTAAACTCCCTTGCCTGTGCACTGTGATTCTTCCCTACGGTCACCAGGTCAGGAGACCCAGACTCCAAGATTCTGACACCCAAATCTGAGACCTAGGGGCAACTCCTGGTGATGCCCAGGGGGAGGCCCCTGGTGATGTCATGGCGGTAAGCCCTGGAGACGGAGGTAAATTGGAAGAGGGGAGCAGAGACAGTCAGGGCACGCTCCCGTATCTGTGCCATAATTTGCAATGAGTTCCTGCCTGCCTGAAGCTTGTAAGCTGCGTGCACAGACCTTTTTTCTTTCCCTTTTCTTGGATTATTTTTAATTAAAGATTTTCTTGTGTTACAAAACAAACAAACAAGGAAAAATACACACAGCGTCTCCACTTTCACTTCACGGAGTCTTTTTCACAGTTTGTTTACATTCGGTATGAGATGCTGTTGTCATAGGCATTGTGCGATTGGGGAAAACGAGAGGGGAGGGAGGGAGAGAAATAGGGGGATAACCATCTTTTTTTCTGTTACGTACTATTTGTGCAGAGTTTTTGTGTCAGCAGCACTGACATGGGTAGGTTCTAGATCAGCGGTTCTCAACCTGTGGGTCCCCAGATGTTGTTGGACTACAACTCCCATCATCCCTGAGCTCTGGCCTTGCTAGCTAGGGATGATGGGAGTTGTAGTTCAACAACATCTGGAGACCCACAGGTTGAGAAAGGCTGTCCTAGCTAGCTAGCTAGCTAGCTAGATGATAGATAGGCACTGTGAGAGATTGGAGGGTCCAGAGTTTGGTTGGTTGCAGTATGGTTTGTTTGTATCTGTGAGGCGGGTGGGGGTTGTTGGGTCAGATTAGCCATATTGATTCATATGCTGTTGGGAGGTGGATAGGTCCTTGTCGTGGAGATGCACAGTTGTTGTTGTTGAAGCTACCTGGAGGTTCAAGCCCTCCACTTCCTACCTGGAGAGGGCCAGGCAAACATAGAGACGCCAGGTCAGACCTGGAGATATGGCAATCCTATTCTTCCGCCCTGCTGTTTTAAAAGTAGAAATGAACACATGATTGATTCCAACTTACACATTTTTAATATAATCTCACATACAGGTGGTACCTCGGGTTACAGACGCTTCAGGTTACAGACTCTGCTAACCTAGAAATAGTACCTCAGGTTAAGAACTTTGCTTCAGGATGAGAACAGAAATCGCCCGGCGGCAGTGGGAGGCCCCATTAGCTAAAGTGGTACCTCAGGTTAGGAACAGTTTCAGGTTAAGAATGGACCTCCGGAACGAGGTCCGGAGGTCCGAATGAAGTTCTTAACCCGAGGTACCACTGTATCTATAAACTGTGTTAAGATGACAGCACCACTTTTTGTCCCTTTTTTATATATAAAAAAGCGGCATTAGTGACGATGCACAGTTTGGCTGGATTTACAGAAAGGCAGCTCTTGAGTACAGGAATTCTCTTCTTGCTTGTGTACAAAATTAACCAGAATAAATCCTCCAAGGGGGACTTGCCAAAAGTAGATTTATGGTGGAGCCTGCCTGTAAGGCTCAGTGAAAGCAGTGTTTCCTTCTTATTCGCCCTGGCAGAAACTCCCCTTGAGGCAGGCCTCTCTTATCCCTTTTTTGTAACTGAGGTTGAAGGAATTTGCCCAAAGCTGAATGGTGAGTTGGGATTTTGCATCTGGGTCAATCCAAAATCTTTCCCACCGAGTGGAACTGAAGCCAAATGTCCTGACGATGACAGATAACCAAAGAAGGTCATGCTGCCATGTGCAACACTTGGCATTCAAAGCTGAGGGGTGGGTGTTGGGGGTGGGCCCTTGGCCACCATCGTGGAGCTGGAGAAGGAAGGTCGCCCGAATGAAGGTGCAAAATTTCATGGCATCTGAGCAGAGGCTTCTGGGGCAAACATATTCAGTGACCATCGCCATGTGCAGACACCTGGAGGCTGCTCCTTAGCTGTATGAGTTGGCTGCATCTGCATTGCCCAGGCTTCACCTGCCTGCTGCCCGCTTTGTAGTGGCAGCAGACAGAAACACTCACTACCTTGACAATCCCTCAATGATGGCAGCAGGGCCGTCTTTAGCAGATGCGGCGCCGGGGTGCAAATATCCACCCAGTGCCCCCAAATTACCACAGATGGGGGGGCGCGAAGCTGCGCACTGCCAGCCATGTAGGGGGCGCAACTCTCCCCCATGCCGCTGTGGAGGGAAGCTGCGAGCAGGCCAGCCATATGGTTGGTGGGGCGCAGCTTCCATCCTAAGCCTCTGCAGGGATCGCTCTCCTCCTGCAGAGGCTTGGGAAGGAAGCTGCATGCCCGCCAGCCATATGGTTGGCGGGACGCAGCTGGCGGGTGTACAGGGAAAGGGGAGGCCGCTGGCAAAGCCACACAGCTCCTCCACTTGCTGGGCACCCCTGAGAGGCCGGCGCCCTGGCGCAATGAACCACTAAGCTCTATGGGAAAAACGGCTCTGGATGGCAGCCAAGTATTGTAGCGGGCTTTGGGCTCTCTCAGGAACCCTCCCATTTTTCCAGTGGTGTAGCATTGTTTGTGCATGGGCAGGGGCGCGGTGCGGTGTGTGAATGGAGCCCGCTATGCCAGCCCAGCCCTCATCACCAGAGCCAAGTGGGGCCACACTGCGCTGCCTGCCCACTCGTTTATGGCGGAACCCAGCTGGTCAATGTGGCCCTTGGCAGGTGAATGCTCACAATGCCTGTGGAAAGGTGTGCTGGGCCGGGCCAACTTGGGAATGCTCCTTGCTTGCCTCCCTCCATCATCTGTCCATCGTCCGTCCGTTCACCATGTGTCACCATGTGTGTTTGTGGATTTTAGTCTCAGTAGACCAGAGTTGGATTGCTGAAATTCAGGGAAGAGCGAGCCAAATGGGCAGTATGACTACCCAAAGCACATAGACCATTGCTCTAATAGTAGGAGACTTTTTGGGGTGTGTGACCTGTGTTGGGGAAAATGTTATGTGCGAGTCCAGAGTGTGAGGCTTGCTTTACATCAACAGAACGGTCAGGGGGGGCTCTCAGAAGATGCTCAAGGTATCCTTCTCAGGTTCTATCTCATTCACTGCTCTGTGCTAGGATGTTGTTTGAAGGCATCATCATAGTTAGCTGCGTATCAGATCTTGACTGCTGAATAACCGTGATGCATTTTCTCTGCTGGACAAATGCATGCCGGCGCATGTCCTTTCTCATGGGCATGCGCACAATGCCTTGGCATGAAAGAGGTCTTTGAAAGGATGCAGCTATGGGCATGATGAATCCAAAAGATGGGATGCTGTCCTTCACCCTGGACCCTTCCTTCCTCCTCCCCATTCGGGGAGCCTCAAGAGATAACAACCCCATGATTCGCTGCATTGCATTTTGCTAACAGCGCTTTGTTCATATAGCTCCTGTTCCTGGCAAGATTAATGCCTTGAGTAAATGAGAGTGACAGGCTTCAAGATGCTGGGGGAGGATGGAAACAGCCCATTCCTTCAACAAACACTTCCCTGCCTCCTGTATCCCTAAGCAGCTAGGTTTTCAGGGGCTTCTGGCTGGCTGCCAAGGGGCGGGGGGGGGGGAGCGACGCTATCAGTTGGAAAGATCTGGTTGCCTTGTTTTGGGGTGGGGTGGGGTGCCAAGCAGCTCACCCTCCGCTTTGGGCACCATAACATGAACTCTTCCTATGCGCTTAGGTGAAAACCCTAGGCTGCCTAAGCATTAGATCCTTTTTGTCTTTCCTTCCTGTGGCTCGTGTTACCTCCTGAGCCTGCTGAAAGGGTCTCTTTCAGGGAGTCTCCATCAACACTGCGGAGGCTGGAGGAAAGGAAATGAGAGGGGTTATGCTTTGTACCCCTGAAAGTAAATGGGCACTAGTGTTGTGAAAGACTCCAGAGTCTTCTTTTTGCTGTGACGTGAAAGAATACTGCATCATACAGCAGGGGAAAATATTTTTTTGTTTTGTTTTAATCCCCAATGCTTGCTTACCTCCAGAATCCACCCTACTTCCTTTTAAAGGCAGTAAAAATCTAGAGAATTTTGCAGGGAGTTCTAAGGCAGTTCCTTGGAAGAACCTTGGAACACTGAATAATTTGGAGGTAGCTCAAAATCCAGAGCCCTTGTCTCAATGTGGTCTCCCTGTAGAGTCTGATATACAATAGTTGCTGCTCTTCTTTGCAGGGATCAAAGTTTTCCTTGCCACTATGGCGAAGCTTCCATTGCCATCTCACGAGAGAGATGAGCAGAACCCCAGTTGCCTCGTCCGGGTTGGAGCTGGAGCGTGGAATTGAATAGGATTTGGCATGTACTGCTGAGAAGACTCAGCAGTAATCTGGAGAAGAAACTTCGGGCTTGTTGTTTTGGCACTGTGTGGCAGAGGTCACGTGATGTCAAAGAATCCTGCTTTTAAAGTGTTGCCGATTATAAGGATGTCATCTTATCACATGACTGCCAAGTCATCCTTGCAGCCTTTGGCGATTCAGTCTGGGTACACACCCATACATTGAAAGCTCCTGATTTCCCCCCAATAATCCTGAGAACGGTTGTTTGTTAAGGGTGCTGGGAATTGCAGCTCTGTGAGGGGTAAACTACAGTTCTCCAGGGGAAGTTGTGTGCTTTAAATCTGCTTTATATGTGTGGTGTGTGTACAGCCTTTGTCATTAGTTGTCAGTTCAGATATAAAATATCTATCTCATCAACATAGTTTGGAAAGCTTCAAAGAATTGAAAAATGTTGATAAAATAAGATTTTTGAATAAGTCATTAGTTGTCTTTCTGCGGGAAAGCTTCTTTTTAAAAAAAAAACGTTTCTAGCTTTAACCCTGCTGTCCAGTGGTTGCAATCTGCTTCCAGTTCACTAATCCCAATAGGTGAGTCCACATTATTTCCCCACTGGCTAATGGCATGCTGAATTAGCTTGTTCTTCAGCATTCTTTCTCTCCCCCCCCAACTGTTGGCACAGGAACTGATTAAATATTTTTTTGTCATAATATATCCAGGGGGTTGGCATGGTTGTCTTCCATTTTGAAAGTGATACGCTGCTAGTTAGATTTATGTAAGCAGCTCTCTCGGTTTTATATAAATGACAAACCGGCAGTGTGCTGTTTGTTCATTTGCTTGTTTGTCTGTCAATGTGTTGTTTGTTTGTTGCAATTTACAATATAATAAACACACACACACACTCAGAGAGAGAGAGAGAGAGAGAGAGAGATGGTAGATAGATGATAGATAGATAGATAGATATAGATAGATGATAGATAGATGAGAGATAGATGAGAGATAGATAGATAGATAGATGAGAGTGTCTCTGTTTACAAAACCCACCAATCACATATATACAAGTAATTCAGAACAGTACGTATTAGGGCGGTTCATAATTATTATTATATTTTTTTTGAAAATGCCGGCTCCAAAGGTCTTATCTTACACTATGGAACATATTGCTATATCTGAAATTTCATGCATATCAGTTAATATCTTGACCCTGCTCCACTGAATTGAAACTTCAGCCTTCACAACACAGGAAAACGGCCAAGTAAACAGCTATTTTCATTGTAGTATGATATGGGATATGTGGGGGTACAGAAGGAGTGGCTCACCATGTTGTAGAGCCTGCACAAGGAGGGCAGGGAGGACTTGCCACCACCTCCAGGGTGGTGGAAAACAGGATGGGAAGCAAGGCAGTGGTAGGGGCAGCCAGGGAATAGATTACTTTGTTTCTAGTATGTTTAAGAGCAGGAACCATGAAAAGGCTGTGTAAATAAGGGTGAAGAAATCTTGCTAGAGGCATGTTGTGGGAGAATCTGATTGGCTGTTTGGTTCAGAGCGCTGCCAAGTTTTTCGGCTACTGGCAATCATAAAGTCATTGGGCTGGTGCTTGGCTTTATAGCTGCCCTTTTGATCTTCCTTCCTTGATTTACCTTTCTGTTGTCTTCCCTGTGTGCATAAAAGACAGAGGAGCGGCAATATCTTCCTGTCGCTCTGCAGGTGCTTTCCACTCCTCTCCTCTTTGCTTCTTAACCTTGGTCAGCTGCCCATAAACTTCTGCCATTCCTAGTGTTTATAATATGTACAAACTTCCAGCCTTCCTGTATTAGCACTCAACTACTATCTTCCTGGTGCAGCAGTGTGAGATATGGGGGGGGGGGGGAGGTAATGATAACGTATGCTAGCTTGTTTGCATAAAGGTAAAGGGGACCCCTGACCATTAGGTCCAGTCGTGGCCGACTCTGGGGTTGCGGCGCTCATTTCGCTTTATTGGCTGAGGGAGCCGGTGTACAGCTTTCTAGGTCATGTGGTCAGCATGACTAAGCCGCTTCTGGCGAACCAGAGCAGGGCATGGAAACGCCATTTACCTTCCCGCCAGAGCGGTGCCTATTTATCTACTTGCACTTTGACGTGCTTTTGAACTGCCAGTTTGGCAGGAGCAGGGACCGAGCAATGGGAGCTCACCCTATCGCGGGGATTTGAACCGCCGACCTTCTGATCAGCAAGTCCTAGGCTCTGTGGTTTAACCCACAGTGCCACCTGCGTCCCTGCTTGTTTGCATAGGAACAGAGAATAGTAGCAATGGAAGGAGCTCCATCTCATCCAACCCCCCCCCCCCCGCAATGCAGGAACATGCAGCTGTCCCATACGGGGATCGAACCTGCAACCTTGGCGTTATCAACACCACACTCTAACCAGCTGAGCTATCCACTTGTTGCCATGTTGCATCCTGATTTTTCTTCCTGGTCTAGTGCGGCCGTGAGTTTCAGCTAATGGAGGTTGATGAGGCTCATGTCAGTAGAGTGAAGTAACAGGAAGAACTGTTAGGCTGGAGTCTGGAGATTTTTCTACCGCTCTTTCAAAACAGCCACCGGAGAGATAGACACACGTTCATCTCTCTCTCTCTCTCTCTCTCTCTCTCTCTCTCACACACACACACACACACACACAAACACCCCTTGTTGGGAGTAAAAGATTCTACACAACCGACTACAGTGGTACCTCGGGTTAAGTACTTAATTCATTCTGGAGGTCCGTTCTTAACCTGAAACTGTTCTTAACCTGAAGCACCACTTTAGCTAATAGGGCCTCCCACTGCCGCCCCGCCCCCCCATGCGATTTCTGTTCTCATCCTGAAGCAAAGTTCTTAACCTGAGGTACTATTTCTGGGTTAGCGGAGTCTGTAACCTGAAGCGTCTGTAACCCGAGGTACCACTGTACTTCTAAAACAGGTCTGCTAAAGTCTCTTCCTTCATTGATAAGTATCACACCTTTCCGATGGAAGTTGGGAAAGAGAAGAGTGAGCTCACCTCTCAGTAGAGAAGAATGAGATACAAAAACCCCTGCCAACTCCCCCATATTTTGGACCAGCTCCATTTCACCCATGTTTTCCTGCTCAGTATTTTCTGCGAGACCATCCTCTTCCTTGGTCTTTGTGTGTGAGCCTGGCCCACCACCAAAGGGATGAGAGGGGCTTTGATCTATTGTGGGTGATTAAACTCCTATCATCCAGACTGACAGCTTAATATACCTCAGCGAGGCCTCACTAAATTAGTTGTGTCTGTCTTGCCAAAGCTGCTGCGGCAGAAATGCCTTCCAACAGTTATTGGCACTTGGTACCCCTTCCCCTTCTTTTAATATACAGCAAGGGCTGCCATTCTCCTAGATTCCAGGGCGTCTGTCCTCATGTTTCATATAAACTGATCTAGCGCTGCTGGAGTTACTCTCTCTCTCTTGTCTTTGTTGAGTGGAAACAGCTGCCTTTGGTCCTGCTCCCAAGAATCTGCCAGTGTGTATAGCCTGCTTTGGTCTTTGCTTCTCCATCTTCATACGTTCAGATGCCTCTGTGAGTTATTAACATAGACACGGATTTTCCATTTAATTTCAGCAATGTAGTTGAATTTTAGTGTTTACGAAAGCAGTGGCCTTATTGAAAACCTCGAGCAATAACCTCGGGAGAGCCTTTCAAAATATCAGCCACGAGACCTTGTCTCCTGAGAGCTGCCAAGTATTCCTGTTCTCTTGGATTTGTTGCTGACAAAAAAAGTGCTGTGCTGTGTTTTCTACAACTAGAAAACCTACCAGGTTTGTGTAGGGTGAAGGAAGTTGGATAGGAGCTTGAATGTAATCTATTCTACACTTGCTGCATCAGGGATTGAAAGTAAAATAAAAATGACCCTGAGCCAATGATCTAAGTGAATTCAACACACACACCCATTTCTTGAGGTTTGGGGTTTAATCCAGTGTGAGGGAGTCAATTTCATTAGGGTCTGACCACCATTATATTTCTTTTACTGGTAGTTCAGCTCTGAATTTATAGCTGGATAAAATTTAGGCAGAAGATTCCCAGTTTAAGAATTGTATGTGAGTGCCCTGTCACCTGGATGCCACACTCTGAACTGAAGACAGAAAGTCTTATTCTTAAAACATCACTGCCAACTTCCTTTTTAAAATTCTAAGGTGATGGAGACTCAGCAAGTTCTCTGGGCAATGAGCACAATGAGCTATACTAGTGGTAATAATTTTAGCCCTCTATTGGTGCAACTGTTGTTGGCATATTGTCAACTGAAACACCCTTAATTTGGGAATTGGATATTGTCCCGTTAACCCCGAACTGAGGCTAGAGTAAAAAAATAAAAATAAAACTCATGGGTTTCATTATCTAATAAGCTATTTAAAACAAACAAATAATAGTCACGTGTCTGTTTTGTTAATAAATCTTATATGCATATATTAGGAAACTATCTGTTTCTTGGTGGGGTGACAGGTGAGACGTCACTCTGAGGGGGAAACGATTCCCCATGTGACAGAATGAAGATGTCCGTTATTGTGAAATCCAAAGAACAGTCTAGCTTCGAGCACAACTTCTCCAGCCAATTTCCTTTTCTTTTTTTTCTTTTTGCCAGGAGCTTGGGGAAAAATAACTTCATAATTACCACTTTTTAAAAGGAAGGAATCTTGCATTAAAAACAAATCTCCTGCAAGGATTATCAAAGCATGTGGCATCTTGTCAAATGTGAAAACACAGTCTGGGCCTTCTCATTTTTTTGGGAGATGAGAGATGTTGATATCAGCATATATCTCTGGTTCAGACGTGCCAAATGATGGGCCTTAGTGACCGTGGGACCCCTGATTGTGGAAAAAAACTTGTCCAATCTATTCCATTCAAGGCTGCAGCTGTTCTTTACAGCTTGAATATTCTAATCATATGTGGCACTCACTGTGAGAGAAACGAGGTTACAGGGAACCAGGCATAAGGCCTTCTTGGTAGTGGCACCCGGATTGTGGAATCCCTTTCCATCAGATGTCAATGAGATAAGTAACTACACAACTTTTAGAAGTTTTTAATGTTTGATGTTTTATTTTGTTTTTGTATATGCTAGGAGCTGCCCAGAGTGGCTGGGGCAACCCAGTCAGATTGGCGGAGTACAAGTAATAAATTTATGAAGATCTTAAACTGGAAAGCCTAATTCTTTGCAAATGCTTGGGCTTTTGTAACTATTAATTTTGGTCAGAAACTACCCAGCTAACTAAACACCTCCCCCCCTAGAGTCTCCCCTCACCCCCGGGCTCATTGACCTTGACATTTGAGCTCTCATTTTAGTTAATGTCTTAGAGAAAGTTGTTTATTGGAGTGAATGTGCTCATATTTAGCAGGAGGGTACATCAGCTCCCTCTACTCCTGTACCAGAATCTCATCCCTTCCATATGTAGCTGTGATGTTCTGAGACAGGGGTAGGCAAACTAAGGCCCGGGAGCCGGATCCGGCCCAATCACCTTCTCAATCTGGCCCACGGACGGTCCGGGAATCAGTGTGTTTTTACATGAGTAGAATGTGTCCTTTTATTTAAAATGCATCTCTGGGTTATTTGTGGGGCATAGGAATTTGTTCATTCCCCCCCCCCCAAAAAAATATTCTGGCCCACCACATGGTCTGAAGGACAGTGGACTGGCCCATGGCTGGAAAAGGTTGCTGACCCCTGTTCTGGGACAACTGGGTTGCCCCTGAGAAAGTGAGGCTGGAATTTCTAGTTCACCCCACCATGCATAAAGCATGTGGTTTGTGAATGGCATGCTGGAGCCTTTGTTGGCAAAATACAAAGAGGGGCAAGGATCAAGACCCTTCCTTTTGCCTCTTTAAGCATGCAATATACCAGTACATAATGTTTGCACATGTGCACCATTGACGGGTGATGCTGTTTGAGGGTATTTTGCATGGAAGGCAAGGTTGCAAGAGAAGGAGCAGGGTATGTAAGACAGAACTGGGAGCAACTTTCTCACCTTGTCAAATCCAAGCCAAAAGTAGGAGAAACAGCTGGTAGGAAGGTGGTGTGAGTGTGCTCTTTGCCTGCAAGAGGTTAAAACTTTTGCCCCAGTGTTTACTTTAGTTGGCTGCCACACTGCATAATAATCTGTCAGCACTTCAGGTGGGGATTTATTTATGCATTAAAAATGGCCTGGGGCGGGCGGATGCAGACACTCTGCAGCATGCTGGAAAATGTGCCTTTAGCATTAAAAAGAAAGAAAGAAAGAAAAAGCCAGCCTCTCCAAATATTTCACTCTTTTAATAAGTGCATTTAATTAAAGTCATATAACTTTTTTATTATTCTTATTTTTTTATTAAGGAGGGGGAAATTTGTGGCTGAGAGCAAGGGCTGGATTACATTGGTGGCGGGTGGGGGGTTAAATTCTCATTCTTAATGGAAAACTCATCAACAGCATGTTGTGCTCTTTTTCCCTTTCACACTGCTTTGATTGTGGATATAAAGTAAAAGGGAATTTTGGTTGTTATTATTATTATTATTATTTCCCCGCCCCCCCCGCCCACAACACGAAGTCTTCCCCTCTCAGAACTGTGTCTGTTTTCTATGTATGTTGCAGAATTATTAAATTTTCCAAATAAAAACCAACAGATTTTTCTCATTGTTGGATGGTCCTTTTGGTTTTTTTTCTTCCCCCGCTCCCTCCTTTTTCTGAAACTTCTCAGTTCGTTTCAGGTTGCTGCAAAGAGCCATATTTGGGAGAAACTGCAAGCTTTCTGCAAGATGGTTTAATTTTGTACGGCAGAAGTATAGCAAAGTTGCTGTGATAGGGGGCACCTGCCTGGGCCAGGAGGGCAAAATATACATGAAAGAGAGTGTGGTATATTGGCAGAAGGCAGTAAAATTTATGCAGGTCCACAAAATACATTTAAAGTACGTGCAACCCACATGTGGTGTGGATCTCCCTTTTATGTTCAGTTGTGCAATGTTTTCTACAGCGCAACGTTTGCTTTTAACATAGTAAAATAAAAACATAAGCTTTTTATGGTGGGGAGGGGCATTGATATTGGGGAGAAGCGCACTAGATATTGTCATGAATGTTACTTCCTCTTTTTTTCAAAAAAAAAATATTCATTTTATAACACAAACAGAAAAGACAAACAATACGAACAAATTCTTGTCATATCCTTATTTTTCTAAACATTGTTAAGTGGGCTTCCCCAAGTCCCACCTATCTGATTTTCATTTTACTTCATCTTTAGCAGTTTACATATATCATAATTTCTAACCATCTTTTTTTTTTAATCACACTTAAAATAACTTCACATTTTATCACTTATCACTATTTTAAAATACCCTATCTTCTACTTCTAACCCTACAGCCTATATCCACTTCCAAAGCTATTCTAAGGTTTAAATATTAACATATTTTTTCAAATATTCCATAAACTTCTTCCAGTCTTCTTCCACCGTCTCTTCTCTCCAGTCTCGGAGTCTCCCGGTCAGTTCGGCAAGTTCCATATAGTCCATCATTTCATCTACCATTCTTTGATAGTAAATCTTGTTTCTTCCAATTCTTTGCTAACAATATTCTCGCAGCTGTTGTGGCATACAGAAAAAAAGTAACATCCTTATTGGGGATTTCACCCCATGAATGTAACTTCTCATTGGACCTCCACTTGCAGTCTAGTGTGGTACAATGCCATCAGCGTTGAGTATTGCCAGTTTAGAGCGGGGAAATTTGAGATATGCAACGATGGACAGTAAAAGCTAGCAGATCCTACCCCCTATTTTCTTTCACATATCAGCTTCATGCAGAAGCAGTTTTGCAGGAATACTTTTCAGAGCCTCCACCACCACTCATAACTCACTGTGGGGTTAATCCCCTTGGGGGAAGACCATAAAATTGGGATTCTGCCCTAGGAACTGAAGTTATAGGGCGGTTTCTTTGTGGCAGACCTCAGGAGATCACCACAGAATTGTGTGTTCTTCAGTGGCTATGTCTCTATCCTTGGGTGGTGTAAAAAAAAACCAACTTCTTGCCAACCCTAATATGCCTGCTCCTGTTTGCCCTCGATAGGCTTGCACTTTCTGTTCCTTCCCCGCTCCCCATCCTGCTCTTTCCCCCCATAACTCTGTGACCCACTTTAGGTTCTGAAGGAGAGCTAGGCTCACTGGCCAATGCATAAGTTATGGCTGTGGTTCAGTGAGTTGCCCAAATACAGTGGCAATGAGGTAGAAGAAGCAGAATGCTACTGCCTTGGTTGTTTGAGGGCTTTGGTTTTTTCTCTCTTGCTGCAGGCACCAATTAGCAGTTTTTAAATTAGCGGTTTAAAAATAGAGCACGGTTGCTCATGTGGCAGGGGAAGAGCAATTAAAATGGCGGGGAATGTGGGAGTTGAATGGTTTCCCTTGCCCTGACAAGGCCCTGTGGTGGCCCTGTGTGGTGGTGGAGCTAGTGAGCATAAACGGTGACATGCCACATGCCCGGAAGGCCAGCTCCTCTAGTAATTACATGCCCCTCCAAGGGATCACTCTTAGCTCTCCAGACAAGTAAGAAAAGGCAGCATGCGAGGGCCTGTAAAATGGCTGCCTGTTCTGGTGATGCAGATGGTTGCCTATCACTGGCTGCGAGGGAAACATTCCAGATGGCTTTCCAGTGAATTTCCCCTTCCTTCTCCTCCTCGTTTTCATTCCTCTTGTCTTAAGAGTAGTGTGAGGAGATACTGCCTATGCCTCTTCAGAAAGAAAGGCGCTACTAGTCAGTCTTTTAAGCTATACTGTCTTTTCATCCTCAGAGACTGTTGCCTTGATTGTCGTTTGAATCTAGGTAGGAAAAGGTTGAAGGGGGGGGGGGAAACTGGCCAGGCCTTTTGGCCGAGGGATTTCTGCTGCATATATTATCCAGGCATGTCAGTGGGATAGGAGCTCGCCCAGAGTTCTGGCACTTACTGCCTCCTCTTGTATTGACAAATGTATAAAGGAAGGCTGCTCCAGCAGTAAGGGTGTTGCATTTTGGCCAAGTTAAACTCCCGACACAGAGACTCTCTGTGTGACCTTGAGCGAGTTGTAGGCGGCTTCAAACCTCAGCATCGTGTAACTCTGTTCTATTTCTCACTTTTATTGGAGCGCCAACTCAAGGATCTCTTCAGCCCATGTAGGCTCCAGGTTAGAAGTAAGCAGAGACGTTCCCCCCCCCCCACATTTTGGTTTTCGTTTGTTATTGAAAGAAAATGCGTTTCTGCTTTCCAGTGTGCTGTCATCTGCCTGCCTTGAAATGTCATGCATTTCCCCCAAACTCATCATTCCACTCCAAGAGGCTCATTGCATCTGGCGACTGATAAATATAACAAAATATTGCAATTTGCATTTAGCAAATGTTCCCCTGACAGCTTGTGGCCCTGATGGGGAAAGCTTTTGCAGTATCACAAGCTGCAAGGGGAGCTTCCCATGAGAGTGCAGCCGTGGCCTGGGAATGGTAGCTTTCCCTACAGCAAACTCCCAGTTTCTTAACACTAGCAACAATGCTTTTTAGCTATAGACTCTTTGGCAAGAACATTTTGGCAGAGCCTGGAGAGATGAGTGATCACTCAACCATTCTGTAAGACAGGAAGGTTCTCCAAAAGGAGGTTTGTTCTCATGAGCTTTGAGAGGTGGAACAAGTTGTTTCTTAAGTGGTGTGTGGGGAGCCCTCCAAATTTCCTTGTTTCTGTCCAGTGTGGCTTCTGGTTGCAATTGATATGCTCAGTCATGTCAAGGTGGAGAAGGGTCCGTTTTCAAAATCTC